>NC_052143.2:9939280-10610757 GCF_016086655.4 Lepeophtheirus salmonis
ACTACGATCTCTTTTTTCCGGTCAGTTCAATTGATGTTACTTGTAGAAGCTACTGAGAATTCTGCCAGATATATAAGAGTAACTAAGTGAACTTGAGGAATATTGTTGATGTATTCAAACTTTTATATTAAAGCAGAGATTCTTAACAGGTGTGCCGCGGAGGCAAGAGATATTTTTTATATAGTAAAGCGAATAAGTAAAACAATTCCCAGCTGCTACAAAACATAAACATATTGAAGTAGGCTGAGACACGGGGAACACGGGTCTTGTATTGGGAATAACCATAGATTAAAAAAATCTGATAATGGAAGTATGATGTTTGTAGTTACATTCCTGAAAAAACCCTCTGTCAGAAAATTAACTAATGGAACTATCGGCAGAAATCAGTTTCTAGCTTCAGATCCCACAAATATATCTACCTACATATTGGATACTTTTACAAGTAAAACACTGTTTGTCCTGAAATAGAAACATGGGTTGTCATAATCGCCTAAACCACACACAGAAGGATTAAATAATTATTATTGATATTCATAGCCAAGATGATAAAATTGATTTAGATGAAAGAGTGAAATAATACAAATGCAAGAAAAAATGAATGGGAGTAATTTACATTTTTGTAATAGAATAATAATATTTGAATATGTTTGAGGAATAAGAAATAATGCAGATTTCAAGTATATCTTTTTGTATCCATTTTAATGGTTTAAATTGATTTAGCTTATAGGTCTATATATATATGTAGAGGGTGGCCACCTGAGCCATAAAAAGATTTTAATTTTTTTTTGGAACGCAATTTTCCCTCCAATCGGTAATCAGATTAAAAAATATAATTAGATTGTAAAAGCTTGATAGATTCGATTTTTTTAATTAATAAAATCACCTCCAGTCTCAATTACAGTCTCTATACGAGGCTAAAAGTGCAAGAAGACCTTCGTCCTTTGGTCACATGGAAAATCCTGGAATACCTTTTTGATCTGACTAATGACTAATGTTGCAGAGGGTGCGGATGGTTTGTATTTCGATATAACCCTACACAAATAACAACGATCAGATTCAGATCCGGGAAGTTTGTAGGCCAAAAGTCGGTGAGATGGAGTGGTCAAAATTAACTTGGATCAATTTGAAACTTTTTTCGAGGTGTGGCTGGGAGCCGAGTCCTGCTGCCACATTTAAGGCCCCATTGGAAACAATGTGGCTAAAGGGCTTTACCTTGGTCTTGGTTTATATTGTTGCTCCCAGCACGGATTCCAAGGATGTCTCCGTACATTTTCAAAATATTGAATCGTTTATCACCTTATAACTATCAATTATTTTTTTGAATATGAAACATCTATAAACTTGTTTTAATCCTATCAAATCTAAATTATTATTTATAACTTAATAAACGATTCAATTCCTCCCCCCAAAAAAAAAAAAAAAAAAAAATATATATATATATATATTAATGTAATCTATATTCAAACAACCTACCCAGCTTATTATATTTAAATTTCTTAATAAATATTAAAGATTAAATTTAACAAAAATGAATCCAAATCGAGCTTTTTTTTAAAGGTATTTTCTTTTTAAATTGAAAAATAAGGTCTATTCTATAAATTCAGTGATGATATTAAACCACTCGAAGAAAAAATAAAAAACATATTAGCTTCTAAGTTATGTTCTTAATTTTACTAGATTTTTTAGTGGTTATTCACATTTTTTATTAATTGTAATCAAAATAAAGTAAAAAAATTATTCATCTTTCAAATGTTAAAATGTTTGTATCAATTTGTTATTTACTGTGATTTTCATTATATAGGTAGTTCTTTCATGTCGAAATATGGCACTGAAGAATTGTTATACCCTAAAAACTTAATTTAAAAATAGGCTTTAAAGACCAAACCTGCGGAAGTTGAAATTCATAATATCATTTTTGTCTTTACAGCTTAAATAACAATAATAAATGTGGGTTTCAGACTATGGACGCTCAATGACCTTCATTTTGTTGGATAGTGTAATATATAGAAAGGTAGTTCTTTTAAACATTTACAATTTTCTCTAGCTTCAGCCCATCCCCCTACCAACCGGTTTTAGCACACACTAATGGAGAGTATTCGGTACGAATGTCACACTACCACTTTAGTTGTATACTTATATACTACATATATTTTATTTGATACTATACTGCTATATTGCTTTGTAATATTTTATTAAATTCCTAGCAGTACATTTAATATGATAGCCAAAATTTATTCCTAGAAATTATAAAATGGCCAATATAAAGGGGTTTTCATTAGAGACGCTTCAATTTTTTTCCGTTACACCTTTAGATTATTTTATTGAGGGTCAAGTGAAGTCAATGGTATACACCAATATGCCGGCGGCGTTAAAAGAGGTCGGAGAAAAATTGCTCCAATATAGGTCAATTTAATGGAAAAAGTACTGGAAAATTGGGTTCAGCGATTGGATTTCAGTAAGCTTGGTGGTCACGCTAGAGAAATTGATTTTCAATTATCATATAAAAATATATATGTTTTTAATTTGTCCCGAAAAATAAATTTGGCAAAATCTTTAATTGTTTGTGCTTTATTTATTTAAAAAAGTTGAAGAGCTCTTAACATATATAATATACGACCATGGACAAAAAATATAGTCCTGTCCTTTCAGAAACGGAGCAAATGTACAACGGAGTGTAGGTAAATTGAATATTTTGAAAGCGCTATAACTTAGGAAATTTTAATGTTAGAGGATTTTTTTACAAGAAATATGAGATTGGCTGTCTAGTTTTAGCACGAAAAGTTTCGTTCACATACGTAAACAAAAAAACATAGGCAAAGTACTTGAACACTAAAAACGAACGGGTGTACTTTATAAGAACTGCGTGCTATGTATTTTTTCATTTGTTGTTACTATTATAATTTATGGATATATTATTTAATCCTAAGCGTAAACCAATTCCATAAATTAATTATCGTGATTATCTATTCACTGTTCATAAACCACAATTTTGTTTGGATTAATTGAATATTAATTTTATTGTCGTAAAATTCTCAAATAGTATTTTTTAATTATGCTGCTACTATTACAAAATTATATTTACAAACTTTCTGAGGATGGTTTTTATGGATAAGTTTTCGTAAACAAATATGAGGAAATGAATAGTATTGTAGATGGCTAATTGAAAGTAATCAAAAATCTGATTAAGTGATCCCAACTGATGTATGGTGTGTATGGCAATACCTGGATAAATAGATATAATTAATATTGTATACTCGACGCCGAAGTGATGAGGGGCCAGGAGAACGGGATGCACCGTGAGGAACTTAAGAGAGGAAGGAACAGGAAGAAGGGGACGGGAAGAAAGAAAGTAATACTCTGATAAAGGGTTAAAACAGAACTGTATTTTAATAATACAATATTGTACATTAAAAGAGAATACTCAAAATATGAGATCAATATCAGCTTTACATGCATATGCAACCCCCCCCAATCAACGAGATCGTCGAGGTCGGAGTTGATTTAGATATGCGTTTCAACTCTTGAATGCCATGTCCAATTTTAAAAATTGTTGATCCATGTTGGAGATGGTAATGCCTGGGAGCCATTTAAGATTTCTATTCCCCAGGTTAAGGTACAATACCTCCATTCCATTTTTAAATTTTTCTTTTCGTTCTCGCGTCTGATCAGGCAGAATTCCGTCCAGTCTTGTCCTAAGAGGCCGCGAAAACAGCAATTCCGTTGGGGATTTCTCACAAGCCAATGGAGTTGCTCGATATGAGAACAAGATCTCATCGAGAGAAAGGCCAGGTTCTTCTTTATCATTTCTTTAACTGAGCGAACAGCCCGTTCTGCAAAGCCATTTGATTGTGGGTGATATGGTAGGGAAAGTGAGAGGGAGACTCCCCACTGAAAGTTTAGACTTGAATCCGCTGTTTGAGAATTATGGACCATTGTCAGAATGAACACTTTTAGGAAACCCAAACCTCGTAAACACCGTGAACATTCGTTTCAGCGCAGCGAGTGTGTTTGTATTAGATATGTTCACTACGTCCATCCACTTTGAACCAGCTCTACCATAATCTGGACGTCCTTCCCATTTATCTTGGCGTAGTCCACGTGAATACTCCATTCGCTTGCCAGACAGAAGGGGGCATATTGAGACCGTGGAGCATCTTAAATGCATGGACAAACTCCTCAATGTCTTGATCGATACCCGGCAATCATAGTCTACTCCTTGCAATGGCTTTCATCCTTACAACACCAGAGTGATTAACATGGAGTTGCTGCAGGAAACTACTTCTTAATATTAGCAGGACTACAATGCAAACACTCCAAAACAGTAAGTTATTCCGAACGGATAATGCATTGCGTTTCCACAAGAATGATTTAGCTTCTACATCATTCCAACTTCCAGACTTCGTTGCAGATAGCACCTAAGATAACATTTTTTTGCTACTCGTCTGTTTAATAAGTTCATGTTCTTCTATGACTGTCGACACAAGCCAATTGCATATCATTCCATCTGTTGCATCATCACCAATATATGGTTTGTCCAATGGAACACGGGAGAGAGAATCAGCGTGAGTAAAAGCTGACCCTTTTACATATGATATGTTATAATCAAAAATTGATAACTTAAAAACAAACCACGGAGCCGTACGGACGCTACACCAGTAAGTTATTTTCCCGGATTAAACATGTATTGTAGAGGATGGTGGTCGGTCTTGATCATAAACTTTTGTCCCAATTATATATCTTTCAAATTTTAGCAATTCAAAAATGATTCTTTGTCAATCTGTGAATAATTTGCTTCTGACGTAGACAATTTACGTGATGCAAAGGCAACAGGGCGTTCCATATCTTCGTCCAGTTGGGAGAGTACTGCTCCTAGACCAATTGGAGATGCATCTGTAGTTAGGGAGGGAGGTAAAGAAGGATCATAATGCATAAAACATCGTTCATTCCACACCGAACTCTTTATATTGTTAAAACTTGATTAAGCTTGATTAATTTTTAGTTAAATCATACAAGGGGGAAACTTCTTCGGATATGTTCTTAATAAAGTGACAATAAAACTGTACTAATCCAAGGAAATACGTAACTTCCGAACACGACTTTGGAGTGGGGAATTCCCGGACAAGACGTGCATGCTCAAGGTTCAATGATCTTCCTTTCTCGAATATTCGAAACCCAAGGTAGGTCAGCTCAGAACACATAAATATACATTTAAATTTCTTTAACCTTGCCCCAGTAGAGCTAATGCGTCAGTACACTTGTTTGAGAATGACAATATTCTCAGCTTCACCTTTAGTGAAAATTAATACGTCATCAATTTATGCTTTAATACTAGACATCCCTTCAAAAAGCTTCTCTTGGGCTGCCTGCACAATAACAGGAGCAAAGGCTAACCCGTACGGCAAAACGTTATATTTAAATAAGCCTAAAGCTGTATTAATTAATAAAAACTTTTTAGAAGTTTCATCCAATTTGTACTGTTCATAAGATCATGTGAAGTAAAGTTTGGAGAAATAACGAGCTCCAGACAACCCAACGAATAATTCATCCGGGTGTGGCAACGGATACGGTTGATATGTGAGACAGTCCCTGTAAAATCAGCAAAAATGCGTACCTTATTATCACGTTTCATTACAGTTACGATGGGTGAGGCCCATTCCGAAGTATGGACCTTCTCCAGAGTACCACGACAAACTATAGCCTTAATTTCATCGTTAACAACATCACGAAGAGCTAAAGGTACATGGTGAGCACGAATATATCGAGGACGTGGGTCTTAACAAACATGAACTTTGGCTTTGGTGTGATTTACTGTTTGCCCCGGAGTTTCTTTGAAGTTCCCAGAAAATTCAGGGTTGAGAACATCGATTTCACTATGCTTTCCCTTGACTGTGCGGCACAGTGGAGCCAAATTGTTTAGTCTTACAAGATCTAAATCTAAACAAGAAAAAAATCCTAAGATAGGTTAGCCAATGTTAATACATATAAAATTTAGTTTAAATTCTTTATCCCCATTCAGTGAAACAGGGAGACACGCCAAACCTATTGTGGTTACCACCTCCGAAAACCTTTACATAAGAATTATATTTGAGAAGAGAGGCATCTGGAACCATATGACCTGGGATAAGGTTGGTGTTAGCCCCTAAATCAAGTAAACAATTTAATTTTTCCCCCACATACGAGCAACCAATCATACACTCGATCCTCCATATGATGTTCCTTTGAGAGGTTGAGTATTGTGGAAACTGCAGGTGTATGGGGCGTCTTACCACAGCTCCAGAAATGATTCTTCTTCCCATATTTCGAACATACTTTTCCAAGTGCCGGACAAATACCCCGTTCCATAGGATGTAACGAACTGCAGAACTCATAAAGTTTTGTTTTTCTTTTATTATGGGTATGGGGTTTCCTATTAGTCATCCAAAGTCCTTTTGCTCCGTGGTATTCCAATAACAACACCGAATCCTGGGGTTTAAAATTTCTTATGTGTACAATATCAGAGTTTTAATGTATTCCTTAGTGATAATAAGACCCTAAAGTTTAATCAAGCAGGAAACGAAATAATTAGGCACATATTTGCTTTTGGGAATATTGTTTAATTTCTAACTGTTAGAATATTGCTATTCTGAGATATTTGCATAATGTGTATTTGAGCTAATGAAATTTTTATTTTGAAGCATGACCTCATTGGCTATAAAAATATATTATTGTCCGATTCTTTTTTGTTCATATTATGTTATGTTATGTTTTAATTGCAAAAATTATCAGGGAAATTTTATAAGCTTCCTTCACTGGAAATAAACTCATTAATCCTTATGAAAAGCTCCATAAAAGTATTATTTAGGTTTATTATTGAAATTAAAAGGATATTACGTAATTAATTATTAATCTTTATGATCTAACTTTATTATAATTTATTCAATTTTCACTACTCATTTTACGCAAAGGTCCTCAATCACCGGGTTCCATGGTATGTTCTAGACTTGTTCTGGATTAAAATCAAAGAACAATATCAATGTTCTTTTTACGTTCTTATGATATTATCATAAGAAAAATCCAAAAATTAAATTTTTCTAGAAATATTAAGTTTTTTCGAGTAAATTCCATAAATCTACAGCTATTTACAAAAAATTAAATATTTTCGAAAAAATTATCAAATGTTAAATTTTGAAAAAATTCTCAAAAGTATATTCAATAAAAATTTAATTTTTTGCGAAAAAATTTCAAAAATTAATTTTTATTATAAAACTTTTTTAAATAAAATTTCAAATATTAAGTTTTTTCGAAAAAAAATCAAAAAACCATTGTTATTCACAGAAAATTAAATTTTTTTTGTAAAAAATTTGTGAAATTTAATTTTTTGATTTTTTTTTTCAAATAGTATATTTTATAATAAGTACCAACACTTTATTAACTCTTTTTGTGGGGGGATCTCCAGCCTTTCCAGCACACCACTTGCCAGACGCCCCTGCTTCTAAAAAAAGGAAATTATGTTGCTCCGTCATGTAAATCAGTTCAAGCTCTTATAGGGATTGCATTTTTTTCCCTGGGTCAACAATACGATAAATTAATTATTTACGTTATGATATTATCATAAGATTGTAAAAAAAACATATCTTTGTGAAGCAAGATTATTTGCTTTGACAGCTACCAAATCAAGATTAGACATGCGGAAGACACTTTGAGTGTTATTTTCTCCAAATACCTCTAGATGACTCTGGCTTGTTACTGATAAACAAGCCCAGGGATCTTAATAATCAGGATCATCATTACTTTTTATTGTTTTACTCGTTTCCTCATTTTATAGAAATTTGATAAATAATTGATTTATTTTATCATTGACACAGGGTGAAAAGATGTATGTACAAAAGCTTGAACTTATATACAGTGAGCAGCAATAGTTATTTTATTACAGAAAAATACAATATTTGATTTAAACAATATATTTTATTAAATTGTGGATGATTAGTTAATTAGGTGTTAGTTACTGGCGAATCAACAAAGGGTTTCCAAGTATCTAATTTGAAGATATTGACCAATTTAGAATTTAGACACTAAATCTGACTGCATCCATTTTAACTCTCTAGCATCATTTTCCGTGACGTTATGTTATTCTTGATCTAAGAACTTTGCAAATTTTGAATTATGAAAATGAGTTATGAAATCTGGTCTTATGTAGATACATTAGAAATTGAAGCAATTAATTGATTTTTATAAATTGCACAAATAAAAACTCAGGTTTCTAAGTAGCAATTTGTATATATATATATTAATATTCTCTCAAACCATTTTTAGAACATATTCTTTTTGACGACAAACACAAATGATTCACTATTCCAAGGCATGATACCGTGGGACTCTATTTTCAACAGAAGTATATAATATTGTCTCTTGAATGACACTTCGCCCACCCTGCTACTAGTTCTACTGCCTGATATTTAACTTTTAATATTTGGGTGACCTTGCCATATTGAAAATAGGAAATTCAATTTTTGTTATGATCATTAGTATAATTTATTCATTATATTGTTAGTTTTTAACTGTTTATATCTGTTATAAATACAAGATTTATAAAATACATTTACCAGATAGTACATTTTTGCAATCAAAATATCTTAAATTCAGAACTTAAGAACGATATCTAATTGGATTGTATAATAAAGTCTATATTTCAAGAATATACAATACATTTTTTATAGACAGAGAGATGATACATTTGACTGAAATTTTTGTTGTATACTTGTACATGTACAAAGCTATTCGAGTGAAATAGTGTTATAATTATGCTTGTAAAAAGCTAATAATATGGATTGCAGACAACTGCAGCTAATAGTTAATATAAAATAGTCACAATTTCTCCGAAGGAATGCAACACTGCATTGCAGATAGGATTGTTAAAGTCACATATCCTGATTTCGAACTGAATAGATTCATAGCACATTGTAGATGGCATTTTATTACTTCTGAAATATAGAAAAGCATTGACTTATGACAAAAAAAAAAAAAATGCAGAATCAAAATCTCCATTTATGGTTACCCCAAAAAAGATATTAAACTCATTTTCTTTTTAAATATTTGCCAGTTAGTATGTTTTCGTACTCGTGTTAAATTATTGTAAGTTTTTATATTTTAAAATAAAGATAACCATTTTAATCTCTTAATCAAGTTTTTTAATATACATTACTCATTAGCAGTGTTGGGCGTAACGCGTTACAAAAGCAACGCGTTACTGTAATAAATTACATTTGGTAGTAACTGAGTAACATAACGCGCTACTAAATATATTACGTTACTATTATTACAGTTACTGAGTCTGGTAACGCGCGTTACAATCCGAGCTGTCTCACAGGCGAGGTGTTTTCGAAAAAAACAACACAGGCACAACAGCCGTAAATAAAGAGGAGAAGAAGAAAGTCTTAAATCAAGATAAGAAGAAGCCGATTTGGATTGGAGATTTCAAGATGGCAACAACGAATGATAATTCAACATTTTCTAAGTGGCTATACTTGCATTATTTTCAATTTATCAGAGAAATAGACAAGAATCTCACAGTCAGTTGCACTTTATGTGCAGGTGGGAAGCCTGGTAATAAATAAATTATTACTCTACACAGAAGGTAATGTTGTAAAGAAACGTATTACTTTCAAATGCAAGTAACTAGTAATATGAAATATATTACATTTTGGAAGTAACTTGCCCAACAATGCTCATTAGTAAGGACTTTAGTTCTCAAATATGTAATTTTGAACACAAATTTTATCTGTCTGTCAATGGCTCATTTTGAGTGTGTCATTCAAATCTTAGAACTGTATGACTACTCAATCAAAGAAATAACAATATAAAAAGTGGATGCGTAGTTAAATATCAAAAAGTCATCTTAAAAAAGAAGACAGTAGTACATTTCTGTATTAATGAAACAAGGGTTGTTGGTCGGCGACTCCTCATTTTTTTAGTGTGTGGCCAAAGCTGAGCGTGTCATATTTAAAAAAAAAAAAGAGGGAGTACATATCTTATATCTATATTTTTATTAAAGCTTGTTTGTCATTTTGTCTATCTCAAGATTCCTAATAACTCCGAGTAATGACGGGTACTCCCGTTAGTCAATCATAGAATCATATATTAACGAAATGCCATTTTTGTTTGTTAACATCTCGATTTTTTGACCGCTAACACGGAGTTTGATATGGGGAAATATAAGGGGAGGCAATGTTAATAGAAATACAAGGTTATACCATAACTAGGGATGAGGATCGAGGGAGTGCGTGTAAAAAGCGGGAGTGAGACATATGGTACTAGTAATTAAAAGTTACGGTTTTGGAAGATAGAATATGACGTGATGCTGGTATAAAAATGAATAGTTGAAATTTTCTAATTCAGGAATACCTGATTTACTTCTTGGAAATCATGTCAAAACTTCAAAATTACTATATTAGAGATTTATTAGGAAATATAAATAAAAGTTGCTGACATGATATGTCATACAACGAGTAGTCAAAAACTTATGAGTATCACATAACCCATAGCAGTAGATTAGAAGTAAATTTAAACATTCCGTCTCTAGCCTCTCTAGTTATTAAATGAATTCTGATATCGAGGGCTGTCTAAACAATGCACCATCCCTAGAACACCTTCAAGACAGACTGCACTAGGATACCTAATCTGGCAAACTATTGCAGGGGCACCAAAAGTTAGTTACTTTTACATGTGCCCATACTGATTGTATGATTTACATGAAGTGTAGCAATAAATGTTTTTTTATTTAACTATTAGTAAATTTATAAATTAAAGTATTATAACTTATATTTCAGATATTAAGGTAAAGAAGTATGGGTAAAATAAAAAACACAAATACAAAATGATTAATTATAAAGAAAAATATTAATTAGAAATTTTAATAGTAGCTATAGACAAAAAGTGAAACAAATTAATAATGACAATCGACACTAAATATTACAAATGGATTCAATAAATTATTAGGGACAAATGAAACAAAATTGAAGTTATTTAAGTTAAATACTACGAATTGATTCAGCAAATTATTAAGGACAAATGTACCATATAAATACACCAAAATAATGAGACATTTCTATACAGAAAAAAATATACTAATTATGAGTAGATATAAAATCCGTCTCTTTCCTATCATACTTTGCTAGGTCTTGCAAATCGTTGTACGCTGGATTTTTATCAAATCGATATGTATTCGCTGTCAAGATTCTTCCTTCTAAGACAGTAATTGGGTTGAGATTATTGCTCATTATTAAAAATTCTTGATAAATAAACTCATCATTTATAATCTCCTTAGCTTTAACGACCGTTGGTGTTTTTTCATTAAGCTTGTTTAAATATTCCCTGATTATTTCGAAGTTATTGAAATAGTAATCAACTGTTTTTAACCAAGTTCCCTAGCGTGTGACGATAGGTGCTGGAGGTTAGGGAATTTGCTAAGAAGCAGTAAAGTTCTGATGACATTAAGTGTCGTTTGACTCTGGATGGGGGGGGGGGGGGATGTAAGAGTACTTACATCGGCATTTGTTGTCGTCCAGTAGGTAGCTCCAAATTTCATGGCCTCCATTAATTTCAATCCAGGCGTAGGGATAATATTTTTTTGGCATTTCACTAACTTTATTGTACAAACTCAAAGGTACTCGGCGGACAATAGGTTCTTTGAGGAGATATTAGCACAACAATCATTCAAGAAAGAATGAATCAATAAGGAAAAGGGAAATTTTACCAACTGTTTTCCTTTTCTAATCTCAAAACAGTAATTTATTTGAGCAAACAGCCCAGCTTTAACCATAACGCGCGTACGACTGATTTTTGAATTCCTTTTAATATTGATGTCACAACAGATGAGGGGTTGCGTTTTTTGACAAATTCTGTTTTTCTTGCCCAGCAGTCGGTACGATTCATTAAATTTAAAATTTTAGCAATAGTGACGTCATAGAATGTGAGTGGTTGCGTGTATTTTCAAAATTTGCCTGTCTTGTCCAGCAGTCTGTACCATTAATCAGATTGAAAATTCTAGCAAGCCTGATTACATGATGGTCAAACCTTGTATTTATATTAACCTTTGGGGGGGGGGGAGTTCATTAAACTTTTCTGATTATTACATAAATCTAAACTTCAAAAAATATCTTATCTAGAATAAACTTGGGACGATGATATCCCCTACACTCCCTTCCACGGTGTCGACGGCCCCACATTCTAAATAAGACCATTGCGTCATGTATGATTAAGACAAAATGAATGCCGATTTGCAAATTTTAAAACGATGAAACCGTTCTGGGGGTACAAGGAAAACTGCCTTGGAGAAAATTGCCCGTATTTTGTTCTAACTTTATGATGAATAATAACACATTTTAAATTCACTTAATATTATTTATGACAAATATCTAAACATATTTCTTCAAGTGTGAGTAACATTATTGCAATAGAATTTCCTTGTAATTTTCTTATTCAATCCAATCCAATCTTCTAAGAAATGTATCTAGAGGATTGGTTAAGAAGAGTATAATAAATAGAATAGTTGCTTCTTAAATTATGGCCGAATACCTTTTGCCCTCGGATTGGCCCGGGGATAGTGTGGAATTGCTAAAAACCACTGCCAATACATCCAAGGAACCACTCTGATTCCAAAAAAATGTTTTTAACCATCGTTTTGCAAATTGAAAACTGCATTTTTTCTGTGTTTTTACGCCATTTAACTCTTTCTTATGGATACTACGTTACATGTAAATAACATTAATTGTATTACAATAATTGTTTTTCTTAAATTTTGTAATGGATACACTCAATTTTTAATTACTTTTTGTTTTTCTTTTTGGAAAAGTTAGAGTATCCAACTGATTTATTTTGGAAATAATTTATATAATCCTCTGAGTAAATTGTAAATAAAATAAAATTTTAGTAATTATAATTTTGTTCCAATAATTATCTATATTTAATAAATTCCTACATAAAATAATACAATACATTTCAAATAATGTATTTTTAAAGACTTGAAATATATGCTTATTGTATTATAAATCTTTTAAAAATACATAAATACTAAATAAATAATATTAAGCGAGTTTATAATGTGTTATTATTCATCATTAAGTTTGAATAAAGTACTGTCAATTTTCCTCTATGGTAATTTTCTCCATGTAAATCTTCCACGGACAATTTTCTCCGGTGCAGTTTTCTGTGCATGCATTCTCATGCATACAAAAAGGCTGGTGTCTCCTGATTTCACAGATTTTATTTGAAATGTTTGCTATGAAAACGTTTAAACATCAAAATATTTTTGCCTATGAACTGCTATGTTCCAACAGGGTCATTTACATACTTGAATTTTGAAAAGGGGTTTTGACTCTTGAAAGAGATAAATGAAGACACGTGACATTAATTAATTATTTTCATTGAGGATTTTTTTTTGTAAATACACTTAATGAAAAGCGAATAGTTTTGTTTGCATTATTTTAATGAAATGTTGTTTATGTTCTTCAATGAAATGATTAGCAATCAATAGCTGTAGCTAGTTACATTGTACATGCAAACTATGCTTCTTGCTAGGATTAAATAGAAGGATAGTTATGAGTCATTTAGGTCTTTCCATTGTGTACTTCATTCTTTAGTAACAAAAATATGAAGGCAAAATATATTTTCTCCATATTGATATCAATCTTGATTACTTGAATAAAATGAAAGGCAAGAACTATGTATTAATGTAGAACTGAAACAAATCGCTTGACTAAGGAAAGCGCCCTCTGCTATTTCATTCAACTGCTCCTGGGTTATGTATAATTTGTTTTTCAGGTTATTGCAGAATTAATTAACTCTCTTGGTGGGTTAGTATATACTGAGTTATCGCGCATTTCCACCAAAGAACGTGTTAAAACACTTTGAACAAAAACTATTCATTAACTCCCCTTTCTTGTTAAGTTAACCTCATTTTTATTCAAACCAAAGAAATGTAGGTATATTTTAATTAGTACAATATGTTACATTACTTAGTTGTAGAGGAGTTCAAATAAAAATATAAAAGAAAGTCTCCCGGCTATGGCACATATGGGGGGGGGGGGGCAAGGACCATTCAAAAAGTAAAAAAAAAAAAATCTTACTACAATATTTATTTACAATTCATAAATTAGTTATCACACTGCAATGGTACTAATTGGTTCAGCTATTCTTCCTCATGGATCCATGATCCTAGATCCTACAATGGAAGAAATCCCTCCTGGAGTAGACGAACTTCATACAGCCGCTAAATATGTGGGTGATTATGTTCGAGATCACGAGCCAGATATTATTGTCCTTGCTACACCGCATGGTATAAATCTCTCCGACTCTATTGGGATTTATGCATCAAGGATCGGTACTGGATCTGCAGAGTGGAATGATCATTGGAAGGAATTTATTGTCTCTGTTAATTTTCAAGATGATTTTGCCTTTGATATTTTCAATCATTTGCAGGTAAGAGGGATGGATGAATGAATTTGATCAATCCTTATTTTTCTTGTTTCAGAAAAAAAGAATCAATTCAAATCTGATAAAGCCTTTCGGTGATCGTCCTTCTCCACTTGGATGGAGTGAGGTCGTTCCACTATTTTTTCTCTCTGAGCAGCGAGGTACAACTGGAACACGAAAAAGGATTTGTCCATACGATGTGGTAATTATTACAAGTCCTATACAAGAAAAGAAACACTGGGATGGTGATTTAGCTGATCTAACTACACAATGTGTAAAAGTTGGCCATGAGCTATACGATATTTTTGAGAGGTTAGTTTTTGTTAAATTGAACGGCTATACATCGTACAATTGTACATTCCTTAGTAGAGTTTCATTAGCGATGTATAAAATATGTCCTAGAAAGCGGCATTTTTATATAACTCTTGGAGACAGACATCAAATTATAAAGTAATAACTAGTGGGTGTGCTCATGACAGACGGAGATAGTCAATGAGGCTCTTCCTGGGAGTTATATGTTTAAGTTCTTGTAGGGCTCGGATTAGAATTGAGGATCGACATTGTAGTAATTATGTAGATTTTGTGTTCTTTCTATATCAGGAATTGGATTTGCGTTTATTTCCTTCCTCTTGCGACTGCTTGTAGTTGAACCAATAAAACGTAATGATGTCCTCATTTCTTGTTGGCTTCTAAAGCTCATTATTACACAGGAATTAAAATTTCCCATTTATAATTAATAAATAGCAATTAAGGATATAACTAAAGTAAAAAAATATATACCCAAGTACATGATTTATAAATCTTCTGGATTCGTTTTTGCCTTATTCGAATGATGTACAGAACACTACTTCAATCCTATACATTTTCTTATATTTTTATAACTTTTTGTACGTGTATGTATCTTTAAACTCCAAAGCCTTACAGTAATGCTTCCAATAAAACTACTTTCAATAATACCCATAAGTATAATATATTTTCTTTTTCAGAACTGATTATCGTGTGTTTTTCATTGCCAGTGCAAATCTGTCTCCCTGTCACAAAACTTTAGAAGAAAATCCCATATTCCTGCCCGAACCTGGCTCTGCGGAACTTCCCAAATCTAGAAAGGCTATAATTTTTGATGAAACTATTGAGCAGTGGATTCGTTCGGGATCAAGAACCATACTCCTAGAAAGAGCGCTCACTCTTGCCCTTGAAACGTTTCCATGTGCCATGAGTATCTTCGGTATTCTTCAGGGGATCTTGGATCGATCTGCTTTTGGAGGAGACATTTTTAGTAGAAAGGCTCCAACCTACTTTGGTATGATTGTAGCACTTTTTCATGCAGATGAGAAGGGATGGAAAGTTCTTCCTCGGCCTTTTCATAAGGACGTCAGAACTTAATATTTTTCATATTTTAAAGACGTATCGAAGATAAAATTCTTCATTTGATAACTTATTTATGAAAAAGAAAGAAAATAAAATATATGTGTGTATGTTATTTATCAAAATTTATAAGATTTTTCACTTTTATTTGAACGTTGCTTCGACTATAGTGCAACGTAATTCAAATTTATAAAAAAGGAAATAGAACATGAGAATTATTAATAGTGCATGACCTAACTAAAAAAATAAATATATATATATATATATTATACGAAAAGTGGTGTGACAGTCCGTAGCTAACGTTCATACCCTATTGATTTCGTAGAAGCAAGTTTTTTAATTAGTTATGAATTAGAGACATGTCTTTTGCTATAACTAATCATGTTCATAGTCCGATGTATTGGTGTATCACGTAATATAAAAAAACTTGGGAATGAAAATTCATAGATCTGCAAAAATCATGGTTGTAGAAATCATTGCCAAAAACCCACGTCCAAAACATTCTTAATTTAAGTAACTAGAACACTAAGGAGATGTAAACCTCGCACAGTTTCATGATGATTTTGTGTCACTAAAGAAGGGCTTCACTAGTGTCTCCTATAAGTGCCTCCCTGATGCTAATTCAAAAATGTATGGGAGTTAAGAAAATTGAGCATTTCACAAATGTCTATCAAAGATATGCCTTGATAAACAAAAGTATTTAGCAGAAATTTCTAGTTGTTTATTTATTTATATTCATGAGTTACAATAATATCATCCTCAATACATTTGTAGATAAGAGAAAATAGTAATTTGATCCCTAGTTGATTTTGTAAGTTTGACACTGATAGAGGTCTATGGGATTGAGGTCTGGAGACTGGCTAAGCCAATCCTAAAGACTTAATGTATTTATTTTTGGCTACTCTTTTATTGTGTTTCCCAAAAAAATCGAACCACTGTTCAGAGGCGTCCGCAAGGGGTGGGTTGGAGGGCTATAGCTCCCCTCAAATTAATTCTTTTGGTTTTTTTTCCCCAAAAAGTTAAAAACATTCCAAAATTTTAAGTATTTGATTTTTTTTCAAAAAAATTTAATTTTTGTCAACTGCTGTGGGTTTTTGAATTTTTTTTCCCTAAAAACTTTAATATTTGAAATTTCTTTTTTTTTTAATATAATTTTTCTCAATAGCTATGCATTTTTTAATTTTTTTTTCCAAAAATATAATAATAGAAGTTTCATTTTTAATATTTTTTTCCAAAAAAATAATTTTTCTGTGAACAACTGTGAATTTTCGATTTTTTTGCAAATATAATTTTTGAAATTTTTTGTTAAATGCTTTTGATTTTTGAAATTTTATTGAAAAATTTTATTTTTGTTAAATAGGTATGGATTTAAAAAAAAATCAAAAAAAAATATTTTTTGTAAACAACTGTGGATGTTTGATTTTTTTGGATTTTTTTTTCAAAAAATTCCAAAAACCAAGTCCTCCACAAAATATAATCCTGCAGAGGACGCCCCTGTTTTCATACTGAAAGACTCGTTATACGATCCATTTTCAGATCCCTGTTCTGAGGGAGGGGTGTTGCCGAAGATTTCCAGAGTACCTCTTCATCAATTTCAAAAGGAAACCAATTGCTTGGAAACATTATTAACCCTAAAAGATTACAACTTAAGTCACCATTACAACACCTTGCATGAGGTTAAATATGAGAAGTACACTGGAGATGCCAGAGCCGCTGTAGTAGCAGACCTCAAATCTAAATTATGTCAACAACATAACTTTTTCACAAAAGTCACGACCTGCCAAGAGTGTGCCATCATAGCGTCTTATGATGTGGCACTCGATCTTGCTACGGCAAAGAAGCCACTGTCGGATGATGAAGTGTTCAAGATGTGTGTAATGTAAATGGTCAAAGCATGTGGTAACAAAAACATGGCTAAAAACTTTGAAGCTGTGGTTTTGTCCCTACGCACAGTAACACGGAGGTTTTATTCACGGTCATATCGAGGTAAAACTGAAATAAGTCATGCAGAACTGCAAGTACATCTCATTAGCTTTGGATAAGAGTACATATGGGACGGATATGCTTGAGCTCTGCAAGCTACAGGTAGACCTGAGTCTTTTTTTAAGCAAAGCGCAACGGCAGGGGATTCGGATTTTGTAGACTTCTTCATGAGTCCACATATCAGAAACTTTACCCTCTCAATGGCCAGCATGTTTGAAAGGACTTACAATTTATGAGAGCAGCCTTTCCACCATGAATCACATAAAGTCCAAAGAGAGAAACAGACACTCCGATGATACTCTGTTTTATTTGTTGCGCCTTTGAACCACAAAAATTGACATTCACATCCAATCCATTGTGAGTCAAACCACAGGTCTCTCATTAGGTTCAATTAATGTTGCCCTTATTGAATGAGAGCTATTTACTATAGCTTTTTAAGCAAACTTTTTATAGGAAGGAGTTAAAATTCATTATCACACTTTTTTTAAGCAAATGTTTTGTCTTTGTTGCTTCTGAAGGACATATAAAAATGCATTTTTTTAATATATTCTAATAGTTGTGCAATAAACATACGGATATAAATACATATGATATGTGTTTTTATTGAGAATCATTTGTCGCGTCTGTCATATACAGTTATTTGAAGTGCATGGTCATATGGCCTTCCAATGTTAGTGCTAAATTTTTTTGGCCCTCTTTATCATTGAAGTTGCCCATCTCTGGTGTAGGTTATACCTTAAACAGTACAGAAAAAAGGCGTGAAATTTCGATGATAAATCTTGATTTTGCCATCGAAATTTCTTTTTTACCATTATCTATTGGATAAAATTGATTTAAAAGGAATATACTTTTAATATTTTTGCGCAAGATGTCGCTTTTTCTATGATGTCACTCAGTTAATAATATTAAGTTTTGAACATGAAATGTTTTTTCCAAGAACATAATCGGAGGCCAAAAGTATTTGAAGCCCGCTGCTGTTCCAACCATAACCTCTGAGTTTAAACTGGATCATACAAATAGCATGGAAACAGAGGCCAAGACATGCTTGAGAGAAGTTTGAGGTGATGTTGACTCAAAGGGAAGGTTAGAGTCCATGATTAGGAACAAGCAGCAGGGGAGGACCCCTTACAGCAATGCAAAACAAGGACTGTATGGGCGCTCTTACCTCCAAAAGAGATACTTTGGATGCAATTGGGAAGTTACTTTATAGCCCACAAATATCTTAAGGCATAAAAGACTTCCTAAAGAATGAGCCGAACCAAAGAAGAAACAGAGAGGAAAGATTGAAGCAGAACCTTCTCAGAGGCCTCCTTTCGGCGATCAATCCGATTGTCATCTCAGAATCTGAGTGAATTAAAATGTTCGAGAAATTTAAGAGACTCGCACTCTCCTACCCTCCAGGAATTCAATCCATATTTAGAGATTCGTACCGATGCTTCAACGTCCGGGTTTGGCATCTCTTTTTCGGACGGGAGGTTCGAGCAAGGATAATGGTCTCCAGAAGAGATAAAATTACGCATCAAGTAATTGTCTAAACGAATAAATTTATTAAAATTATTCGCAAATATGCCTGAAGACAACCTACAGCATTGCTATTGCAGTATGAGTAGTTTCATTGTAGGACCAATTAGGATTTATGTTATTAGGCCTCCAATTCCTTCGTATCTCCTTAGATAAGTGAACCTCTGAGTTTTCTTGAAGTGATCCTCTCGCTCCCATTGTCTGCCGATGTATGTTCAGGATCGTCGTTTTTGGTACCAATTTTTCCCATATAATTTGAGAAGTTGTGTAGACAAAGTTTCCTTTTCAGGCTTCATATATAAAAAATCCCTAAAAAATAGTCCTTAAATGTGCTCTTATACCGGAAGCTCGAAATACACAAATGTGACCACATAATGTTTTAAAATAAAATCCAACTAGATATAATAAATAATAATGAATGAGATATTAAATTTAATAAAAACTAAAGGAACACAGCATTAATAACAACCCACATTAGAAATAAATTAAAATGGTCAATTGTAAATATTTTGTTTCAATTTTATTTTTATTATCATTGGAGACTAACGATTTTTACATTTGGTACATATTAGGTAGGTTCTTAATGCGACGATCCTCTCTGATGGTGATATATGTATGGTACAAGTATCTCCCCATAAATGAATCTAAAACTAAATAGCAAATAAAAGCTTTACCCCAAACAAGTTGGAAAGAAGGAACATAAATTCAAGCAAAATTTATAGACTTATTTCTTTTAGTTTATTATGGAATATATATATTATATCCTTCATCCGAGATAAACTCTAAAAACTTAATATAAGTATTCCGAATTGAAAAAGCATGGGTTACTTATTTTACTGCAACTTTGTGTGCGCCAAGGTATTTTGAGAAGTCGAAGCGGTGAAGAGACAAAACTAATCAGTTGACTTTGAGGAATGACTACTGTGATAAAATACTCACTGGCTTTGTTCCAATTTTGGATATTAATAATTGAAGTAGCATCGCTTGATGTTAGCTGAACAGTTTTTCCGCCGTATAGGGGGGGGGCTGTAGCCCCTAATCCTAACAAATGAAGAAATTTAAAAAAATAACTTCTATAGAAAAAAATTAATTTAAGGATTTATTTTCTAAAAAAAGGTAATTGAGAAATTTTTTTTCGATTGATTTTCCAAAAAATTTTGTAGGACTTTTTTCTAAAAAAAAAAGTTAATCGAGGGGGAAAAAACTCTATTTCTCTTTTTTGGATATCCTTAATGGTCTATCTTCTTGCTTAGACCTTGATGACAAAGATAGTAGAACATACCCAGAGTCTTTTGCTACAAGTTACATTGATATACTTTTTTTGAAAGTGAATCCCTTTTTTTTTTTTTTGTATGTTTAAAATTAATTGCATTTGATGTAACGAACCTGTTAAAATATTTAAATCTACTTTCATTTCGTACCACATATGGAAGTAAAAATTCACAACAAATTCGACTATAACGCGCAACTTTTTTGTTTTATCTCCAGATAACCCATGCTTTGATATGTTGAGTCGTACGAAAACACTTGCCGTTATGAGCCATATTGAATGTGAAACAATGAAAATTTCTATTTTACAAAGTTATTCATCTGCAATTCCTAAGATAATCATTTTTGTAATTCTACCATCAAGATCTACGCAAGAAGATAAACAATTGTGTATATCAAAAATAAGAGATAGAAGTTATTTGGGAGATATCATTATACTGCCATTTTGTTCACCTAACCTCAATTGGGATGCAATTTTAATTATTAATATCCAGGATTGGAACAGCGCTACTGAGCCTTTTATCATGGTAGTTATTCCTCAAAGTCAACTGGTTAATTTAAAAAAAATAATAGTTAAACATTTTTTGATAAGTGAAAAATATCATATACATAGATTATAAAAATATGCTGAAATAAAAACAAATCAACCTAGAAATTAAGGAATAATAAATAAAAGGTCGTATTTTTAAGAGTTTAAAAACAAGTTTTTGGAGTTCAAAATTATAAATTGGTAAAATAGGTTGCCTTATTTGGAATAAATGAACAACGAATATATATTTGATAATAATATATTACGCATTTGGTATCAAAAAAAATTTATATGATGAATAAAAATGAAGAGAAACATCAAATACACGGTACCAAAAGAGAATATTTATTTATTAGCAGTATATTTGGAAATAAAATACTTATACTATGAGGCAAGATAGAGAAAGATTTTTAAAATATTGTTGTAAAATATATGTTTCATCTATTATTCTTAATAAAATAAAAATTTGTAACTGGATTCAAATCGATAATTTAAAAGAAACACTTCAAAACATTTTTTCAAATCAAAATGCATCCATGAAGGACCATTTTATTGGGCGTTTGACGGTCATTTTGTTTTTTAGAGGAATAAAATGCAAAATATAAATATCCGGCATTACCAGATTACCAACTTTTGTCATTACCGTACTATATAAATATGTATCTTTCATCTGAGATAAACTCCAATAACATAATACATTCCAAATTCAATAACTGCCTCTTGTTGAAGGTCCCATCAATATCTATCACCTCCTTAGTGAGGATAAAAAGGAATTAAAGTATATGATGACAGCTTTGGTAAATAAAAATATATGTTAAGGCAGGGAGCACTCTCCCTGATTTAGGTAACAACTGCAAAAAGCCTTTTATAATATTTTTTTCTACAACTCTGCACATCATTCATACATTAAATAAACCAGAGCCTATAAATGTTTGAAAACAATGATATGAACATAATATCATTTTGCATTCGTACATAAGGTATAAAAATAGTTTTAAAGCAGATAAGAATGGAGAAACTGATAAGAGCCATTTCTTACGTTATAATGTCAACGAATTTATTTTAACGAATGTATCGCAAATATCCTCAATCCTTATTCCTTGTGGTCTTCACCGTTTTTTTATACCTTCACTTAAGGTATTTAATTTATAGCGAACATTCTTACATACAAACAAGACTTTACCATGTAAAAGCTATAAAAAAGGAAATTCAAGAAGGCTTTGGAACAAAGGACATGACTAAAAAAATGTTTGAAAGACGCAATCTTATAAGAGAAGTCTGTAGTAGAATTGGAGAAGTCAATATTGACAAACCATGGAATTTTAATGGGTAAAGATAATATATAACTTATTTATGGATACTATTAATCTCAAGAAAGTTTCTTCTATTTTTAAAAAGATAGACAACCAAAAAAAACAACACTAACAATTTCCTTAATAAATCCTTCTAAATCAAATTTAAAATGATTGAGTGTGTTATTATAGATTTAAAAGATAACTTAATGTACAAAGTATCAAAGGAATTAAACATATAATGTGTCATCTTTTGAGTTTTTAGAGAAGACACCCAGGATTTTAATGTCGAACAACATATTCATCCATCAAATTTTCTAATGGATCCACTAACTAAAACATTATATTGTTACGTACACAAAATTGGCTCATCGTCATTAATGAATGTATATTCGTACTTGGATAATAACACTGATTTCTTGAGCGATATAAAAAGTGGTAAGAAATATCTATATGAGTGAGTATCCGTCATAATAAAAACAAGATAAAAAAAATTACAAAATATTATCCCAGGATTGATCGTAGAATGAACCCATCATACTCAGAACTTATGGAAAATTTACCAGATTACTACTCATTCATTGTCGTTCGCCATCCATTCGAAAGATTATTATCTGCATATAGAGATAGAATAGTAATGAATCCATGTTCAGATGCAGCTGTTTATACGACAAAGGCCATTTTTGGCTCAAAAGCTCTTAACGCTAGTGGTTGCGTTGCAAAAGTTCCCTCCTTTCGAGTATTCGCACAATACATTATAGATCGGTCAGACCATGAGGAACTTGATAAACATTGGAGACCGATTTACAAACTTTGCTCTCCATGTCTTATTAATTACGATGGAATATTTCGACTTAATGAATTGAATGAATTATTTCATTTAACAGGAATCTCAAGAAAATATTTTAAAAAGATGCCAGATCTAAAAAATCCAACTAAAGGAGGAACCAGTTCCAAACATGTAAATAAGTTTTACTCAAATTTGAAATGCAACATGATAAAAGACCTTGGTCGTGTTTATAAGTTAGACATGCTGTTGTTTGGATATAACAGCAAAATATATGAGCAAATGTGTATTTCTTAACTCATGATTAAAATGTATAATAAACACACAATAGAGTAACGACTATAGTAAATATTATTTAAACAGAATGCATCCTTGAGTAAATCTCACAAAATTTAGACAACTAATTGCCTTTCCATGAATTTTTGTCCCTTTTTATCTAAGATGAGATCATGAACGATTGAAATTTTTGAAGGAAAGTTGTCGTCAACATGTAACATGCACCTCGTGATAAAGTCCTTCTTAGAAACTCGAGTCATAACGTTTTTCTCGGACAAAGCTAACAAAATTCCATTTATATTATCTTCTAATTTCTCAATATCCATTTGAAGTCGGCCGAATTCAACAATACAATACCCATAGTCTGGTTCGTCCTCTACCAAAAGACTCGGAGGCACTTTTTTGATTGAAATTTTTTGACCATTTGTAAACGTTTTTACCATGTATTCAATATTGTTACCCAAGGTGCCTTCCTGCTTACGTGGTACTTTATCTCTTAATTGACCTGTCAGGGGTTTTAAACTCAAAACCATGTCTTCATGGGCAAGAAAGTATTCAATGTCAGACTATAAATGAATAAATAATTATATAAGTTCGATGAAGCTTAATTGTCCTATTTTTTACATACAACATCAACTCTTCCTTTGGAGATGTCCATGATCAAATCCTCACCTCCAGCAAGAGACGCACCGGCATCAACAGCAATTTGTTTACTTTCTTCGTCGGGAACAAATATGCAAACCGTTTTGGAAGGGATTTCCTCGTCGTATTTGTGATAAATGGGAACCATGCGATCGAATCCTTCAATAAACCGCGTTACTTTTGAACCAATCATTCTAAATTCAATTTTCGCTTTGACCAATGCATTTGGATTATCAAACATTGTTGGATCATAAAAATCTCTGAGTTTTTCAATAGCCTCCTTGATGCTGTAACGAGGCCATGTGAAGTGTTGAAGAGAGAAAACGTCATCCATCGGCACGGGATTCTCATCCTTATCTCTAAGTAATAAGAAATACTACAAATGAAATATCGAAATAAATGACACTGAAGTATATACCTAAGATGTCGATTATCCCAAAGACCCTTCGACTTGAGCATCAACTCCAACTTATAGGGCAAAGGTGGTGGATTACGTCGAAGACGATCTTCCTTTTTCTTCTTATTTGCAAGTGCGATTTTCCGTTTTCGATCACGAGTCATTCGACGAGCTGCCTCTAATGAAGAACCCAAGTGGATGGTCCTTTTCTCGAATAGGAAGGCGCATGACGATCCGAGAAGACGTTGTGAGATCGACATGAGATCAATTCAGATAATGCCATGGAACATATGAAAACAATAACAATAGTCAACATCTAAAGCGCCCTCTATCAATATAATATTAAATATACATACTCTTTCTCTAGCTATAGACTATAGTCTATATAGAAGTTAGGGACACTGAAATGAATATGGAACGCACTCTTTTTTTTTTTTTTTTTTTTTTTTTTTTTTACAAGACTGCAAAGAAGAAATGAATATTTCATTTTTAATATATTCACTAACTAAGGATTACCCCTGGACTTGGGAGAGGGAAATCACATTGTAAATGGTCAAAATAATTGAGAAAATTAAAAAAATTATTCAGAAAATATTTCTATATACTAATAATTATATTATAGATGTTTCGTTGTTGTCGAAAAAGATCCTGAAAATTATAATTCTTTACACTATCAATCTACAAAGTTTCATCGTAGTAACTCCCCGAAAAAAATACTCTTTATTATTGCTTCTTGTAACCTCTAGTATTATCAGGCGTGATGATCGGAGTTTTTTCTGATCAGCAATCAATTGCGATATGGCGATATTATATCGTTGATCGCAGTATCGCAATTGGTCCTGATCTTTATATCACTACAAAAATAGCAAAAAAATGCGATCTTATCAATTTATACAAAATTACATATCATGTGCTGTGGTTCTTGAGACCGATCTATGTCTTGAGACTGTTTTTTTATGGTTTTGGTCTCGTCTCGGTCTTGACACATCAATGTCTTGGTATTGAGTCTAATACACTTGGTCTTGATTTTTGTCTCAAACTTTATAACCTCAGGATGAAGATACTCTACTGAATTTTTAGGAATTTCAATGCTTTGGCACAATACCAGCCCAGCTTTATATAATCAAATGAGAGAATTCGGAATTATTTAGTTGCCATCAGAATCGCGTATAAGAAGAATAACAAGTGTGTTCTCAGTTGAAGGACTCAACAATTGATTACTTAAAATCTAGATTTAAATTATTGGATGAAAAAGACAAAATATGTTTCTATAATAATTGACGAAGTCTATTCCTCAGAGAGAGTTGAATTTAGTGGCGGCAATTTTTTTTTTTTTTTTTTTTTTTAATGTGATAGGAATGGAAACTATTCTGAAACCATACTTTGTTCAATGGTGAAGAGCGTACATGGAAATACAGTGACATGGTAGCTATAGCACCAATCACAAATATTAATTCTTCCATTATAAAACAATATTAAATGGTAGTTATTGAAGTAGTTACCAAAGTTTGCCTAGAAACCATTGTAACCATTACGGATGCGTATGCCTCAGACATAAAATTATATATGGATGAACTAGGAAATATAACTTTTCCTTGATATATACTGAATCCTTTTTCCTCTTCTGAAAGAAAAATATTTATGTTATTCGATTCGATACATAACTTGAAAAAAATTATTACAACTTTACTAGCAAACTAAAATTTATGTTCATCTTTTGAAAATAAGGATATTATTCTTGAAGTCGAATATGGGCATGTGAGTCAAATCTACTACGTGAAGCTAGATCAGGGATTGAAATTAGCTCACAAACTTAATCATGAAGTAATTGCTCCGCAACCAATTGCAAAGTGTAATGTCCATCCTTCTGGAAGTTTTTTTCACGAGTCCACTCTGAATGAACTTAACTATTATGTGTCGAAAGATGATCAATTCAGAAGCTTCAAAGTAACAGCACAAGTTATGATATTCTTAAGTGCTTTTGAAATTGCATAGATGTGAACTCTAATACTATGTACGTCCAAAAGAGAGATGATTCATTAAAATCAATCTCTGTAAATGAGCAGGAACGAATTGATTTCTTGATGAAGTTTGCGGAATGGATTAAAAAATGAGAGTCACTCTCAAAGAAACACGGAGGTAGTTTATCTTCCGAGGCATTTCCTGTCGCCTAAGGCATTACTTTAATGCACCTATGAAACATCCATAGGACTAGCCCATTTACATTTTCTCAAGGAATACTGAAAAAACTGGAAGTGCGTCTTAAAATTGAGCTTACTTTTTTTCGACAGGAGGAGCCTGATACATTCTTCATTAGTTTTATAAATTATAACGAAAGAAAACGTGGTTCAAAAAAGTTTGTTTTGTCATTACTTAATTAATAATTGTGATAATTGTTCTGCTCCTGGATGCAAGCAGAACTATGACTCCATTTCAAGGCATCCGGATATGAGCTTTCACAAATTCACCATGAATGACTCCAAAAACCTAACCGAATGGCGTAGGGCCATGCCAAGAGATAAGATTGATATGAACCATCAACATTGCCGCTTTTCTGGGCTCCACGGGCGGGCAGACAGAGAAAGAGACATTTGTAAAGAGCTTTTTAATTTTTAACTCGGCAGGAATTACTTCCAAGCGCTCATTCATAATTGAGCAAATGTCTCATCTCTTCAAATAACCTAAAGGAAAAGATAGAAGATATTCTCCTGGACTCCTTTCCGTTGCTTTGATATGGTACAATGTCAGTTCAGGTCTCTTGGAGAAAATATATGCATCCAATGCTTTCTCACTTCCGTCTCTCATATATCCCGTATCCAAATTGATTAAGGTAGAAACAAGACAAGTCACTTTAAAGCACGAATGAGAGGCTTGAAGAGCAGAAAAAAAATAACACTAATGATTGACGAGATTTATTCGGGCCAAAGAGTAGAGCTTGTCAGAGGAAAATTTGTGGGAACTACAAATAATCAAACTTTTAAAAATGTCCTCAATGGACGTTGATGCCCTCATCCCAGTGGTAAACTTAACAGTAAAGTTACTGTTTAATCATTACAATCCCACCATGATGACTCTTTGGGAAATAGGTTTCACTTTTTATTTAGAATCACACAGTAAATATAAAATTATACATCTGCAATCTGTGTGGAGGTAATTTTCAGACCTCAATTCCTCACCCTTAAGATACTTCAAGTAGAGTTCATCTCCTCATCAATTTAAGAAATATTTATAATTGTTTTCAGAGAAGGGATAACATGGTATGCCCAAATATTTACCTTCCTGGATCACCACCTCTGCACAGAATAGTATTTCATATATATCACAATTACTCTAATGGAAAATTCTACGGAAAGGAAAATCAAACTTATCAAACTGTTTTATCATTTATAAAAACAGGAATGAATGGCGAGTTGTTACCAAGAAATAGTTAACATGATACATGTATTAATTGAAGATATGTTCCTCTAAAATAACTAAATTATTCTAGTCATTGAAAAAAAATATATATATAAGTGCATTTTTGTCATCTAATCAATCTGTGATGCCATATCAACAAAAATAATTGTGTGAATATACTTAGTTGTACTTTAGAGAAAAACTTTTTATTTAACAAGTATCCTAAGGATACTACTTAAACGTAAATAGTTTCCTTATTTGACACAATTCAACTCGTTCAAGCCGGTCATTACAATGCCGAAAAAAGAATAATTTCTGAAATCTGATTCCTGAAAGTAGATCAATGTGATATACAAATTGAGAACATTCTGGGGAAATCTCCCCACTATTTAACTTTCTCTAGAGGTTCTTCAACACCAGCAAGGAATGATATTTATATTGTCGGATATATAGCACAATCATTATTCAAAAACTTGTAATTCTACACATCACTAAAAATATATAACTATGATATGACCTTAAATAAATTGAAATAATAAAAGCAACTACTCTACTTCCGTTATTTATAATATCTACAACTCGAAATGAACTTCATTCATAAATGAAATAAACTTATGTGGAAAGTGAGATACGTTCAAGTCTTTTACCAATGATCAGAAATTCCTTATAAGTCGACAAATATGTTTATACTGAATGTAGTAATATTCTAGAATTTAGTAGAGGATATTATGATAGTTTTTTAGTGGTAACAGTAATTGAGTATTAACCCATTATGTTATCTAATATCCTTTGAAATACTATATACAACTGTTTCTCTACCTATATTCTTAAAATAGTAGATACACTTTTCAACGTTGTGATGAAGAATTTAGCGTTACTTACTGAAGATAAAATATTTATCATCATTAGAGTAACAACAGAAACATTGCCAAACTTCATTCGACCTAACAGATCATTGTACTTCCAATATTATATTTTTATCATTACATACGTCTTAAAAACTATTTTTAAAATAATGTAAAAAAAAATATGCTAATTGAATATCGAAAGTAATATAAATTAAGTTTTTATTTGTCTTTGTATAAAATAAAATTATTTAGTTAAAGGATAAGTATAATTTAGGATAAGTTAAGAAATTGATTAATTTAAGATCGTGAGACATTGTTACGAGTCGGATAAATTTATCAATCAATATTCATAAATCATACTAGTAATTTCTCATTTTTTTGTTACAGAAAAAGAGAGCCAGCCTCCTAGTGTGAGCGTGATATTTTTCTTTCCTTCCCAGTAGTTTTAGTATTCCTTGATTTACTGGATGAAAATAAAGTTAAGTTTATTTTTCTTCGTAAAAATTAATTTGGACCCTCTAGAAAGGCGTTTGGGGGGAAGGGGGTATAGACAACTTGTTGGTGTAAATTACTTTATCCGTTGTGAATAATTTTTTGGGACTGAAAAAAAAAATCGTGTTAGCCTACTTTTAAATAAATATCATCAATTTTAGTCGATACAGAAGAGTCTAATTTTACAAGTGAAGAAGATTTTTCTACATTTATCACCCTCATAAAGGGGCGTCCTCAGGGGGAGGGGCTGTAGCTACAACCCCTCCCCTTTAATGGAGAAATTTCAAAAAAATCATTTCTATGAAAAAAATAGCCCCTCCAAAATCCATTTTAGGATTTGTTGGGTACGTTTAGTAAAATCTACATCACCACTTTCTCTTTCAAATTATTCTTCCTTTTTTCTCTCTCTTTCTATACTAATAACTTTTTTTTCCTAGACTCAACTAGATATTAAACCTACAGCAACCTAATATATTAAAATGCATCATACAATACATAAATAAATTACCAACATAATTATTTACATGATAATCTGGATTGTTCAAAGTACACTAACAGGCATTACTATACTCATAATTCCCCTTAGTCTCACTCTATTCGTGAATTTAGCAGAGGAAATATGCGTGCAGATATCTTCAATGCTCTTGCATCCGAAGAAACCGTAATTGAGTGGCTTCAAGCCGGAGGAATCCTTCCATCGTTCGTGATTTGTTCGTGCGGCAAGAACTGTAAGGAAGTATTGGGTGCAGGCATCCCCTGGTATAGGTGTTCTTGGGCATCTTGTAGGAAAATATATTCAATTAAAAAAACTTTTTTGGAAAAACGTCACATTTCTTTTAAACATTCAATTATGATCATTTATCATTGGTTGAAATTATCAACGATTTCTTCTACTGCAAACCAAATTGGCCTTTCTACACGTTCAGTTGTAGATTGGTAAAAGTTTCAATTTCCTATATATATACTTTTCCATGTTGCAGCAAATTGCAGTTGAATAATTAGAAAGAGAAAGTGGTGATGGTAGATTTTAGTAAACGTGTCCGATTTTTTATTATTATTAGTTTTTATTATGCAGGTCAGAGCTGTAATTGACTATGAATCATGATATCTTTTGTACACTAAATATTTAGAAACTATTATTGAGTAGTGAGACATATTAAAATACTTTGAAAAATACGTTTACTTTAAAAAATGGGTATTGGTTTTATGTTAGAGTTAACTATGGATATAAAAAAGGGAAACTTGGGCAAAAGAAATCCTGCATATTTTCTTTAAGTTATTAATCTTCTTTTCAAGTGCAGAATGAACTATTTTGGTTTAAGAATAAACAAAAGCCATTTATTTAAAAAAAAAAAAAACTAAATTTAGATGGTCCACTTTATTTGACAAAAAAACATTGAGAAATCAATTACCTAAAGATTCAGCATTCTATTTTAAGTAACTCTATATCAATGAATATCAAAGCTTTTTTGCATCTGTTTACAAAGTAAATTAAAAAAATATTTATGTTTCAAAATTATGTAGGAATTGAAAATTCGTTAGCAGTTTGGAAGGCAATCAACCAATAAGCCCATTCCTTTACCTTTAATTTGTTATATGAAACTCATAGAAATAAAAAAATCATTCGAAAAATTAAATTAATTATTTATTCCATTATCTTGATTACAATTAAAGCTAAAATTAAGGAAAACGCCTTTTTTGACTACTTTAAAAATTATCTTAAGGTAAAAGTCAATTTAGTTTTATATTTTCTTATTAAATACTTGCAAGATTACACGGCATTGCTCGAAGTTATTAAGGAGGGGAGGGGGCTACGGAATTGCATTCATTTTATGTTATCCTCCTTCAGTACATTTTTACTGCATCAATAGCTCTTTTTATTTTTGAATAGCTTTTGACAAAACCTAACCTTCTATAATAATTGAAAGTATTTTCTTATGATTTTCTACTCCTTCAAGAATAAAAATGAAAAACATATGGAAATTAGCAAAAAGAGAAGGCGTGTATGAAATTGGAATAATTTCAACAGTTCAATGTTCGAATCAGTGTGATTTACTCACAAGTTCGAAGCATATTATTATAATGCAGGCTTCGAACCGTTCACCCCTCATTGGCCAACTGCATGTCACTGTAAAAACTCTCCCTTTCCAGTTTTTTGTATAATTGGAATAAAATAGAAAATCTTCTTTAAACTTCACCTTATGAGCGTTTTTTTCTGATTTGTAACAGTTGTCTACAGTTTTCCTTTGGTACATAGTTGAATTTTATATTTTGAATTGGCTATGGATGTTACATTTTTTAATTATTTATTATGTTCTTAGATGTATTTTCTAAGAATATTATAAATGTCTAAGGCAATTAATATATTCAGCTTATTGTAACAGTATAATATTGAATATAACATATATATTATTGGTTTATATTTTGCATACGTCGCCAAATTGATTCGGATTGACCCTTTTCGATTGCATGGTTGATCACAATATCATATAAATCAAATTTTGATACAAGAAGAAGTAGGGAGAAGAGTCAAACGTCATCCATTCGCTTTTTTTTTTAATTTTTCAACTGGCGTTGCTTCAGGCTCACAAATGATTAACTAAATCTAACCAACTCGAAGATAAAACTACAAAATCGACTAGAATTATGTACTCAAAGACTCGCAACTACGAATTATAGATTAAGACAAAGGATTGGAATTTAATATTACAATAATAAATCGTTCACGGCTTGCTAAACCCATTAATCAAGCTGTGTATGCTACCGATCCTTAAAAAATATGTTTCTCACTAAGTTTATTAAATAATTATCGGTAAGCAACTTCCCAAACATATTAGAGTTTGATTTCATATTGCTTCGGAGTTTCAGTAAATAAATTACCTTGGATTGGAGTTCACGATGAAAATCTATATGCTAGTGTAAATTATATATAATATCTTCCCCCAAAATAAAGTAGGCATATTACAAAATGCCGATTTACAAAGAGAAAAAAAACTTAAAGGAGGCGTGCACGGAAGTATAGAAGTGTTTTGGGGATCTCCATAGAAATACTGGGTTTTCATTACTTAAATGGGGGAAATCAAATTCATGCCATTTATATTTAATGTAGATAAATTCTTAATATTTCTCCCAGTCTAATTTTTTTTTCAATCCATTGCTTCATTTAATTACACCATTTGCTGGAAAATAAGTCAACTTAAGAAAGTTTTCAAAATTTTAATTGTTTTTTAAAAAAGAATCTTAATTAAAAATGGATTTTTAAGTCAAAATTTGTAGATAAATACATATTTCTCCTTGTTATTTTTCTAATCACTAATATATTGTATAAAATAAGAAAGCAGTATTTATAAAAAAAAAAGTTTAAAATATCGTCACACTACGTTAAAAATGTGAGGCACGCCATTTTTTGAACTTTTTACTATGAATATATGCGTAGGTAAAAATATTGAGTCACAAGCCTACAAATATGAGCCCGTGACTTGTGAGTTTACTTGCAATAATATTAAAAGTACTTCATATCTAAAAAATATTATGATAAGTTATTATTGTGATCATCATGAGCGTCCTTAGTAAAAACAAAAGTTCAAATAACTTAAATATTCATAGAAATATTACATGTTAAAACTGGTATAAATAGCCGTGTAGAAATATGTACACTTCGATCTTAATGGATAATATTTCAATCCCTTCTTACTATGTCGAGCAAAAAAATTAAAGTGGTTTGACGAATACGTACAATATGGATTCACGTATATAAAGGAACGTGATGGGAGTTAGCGTTCTCTATGCATGATTTGCACTGCCAAGTTGAACAATTCTAGTCTAGCACCTGCAAAACTGAAGGAACACTTCCTAAATAGAGATACAAAATACAAGAACACAACATTTGCTGAATTCAAGGTGAAGTTAGCCAAATTTGATAAAAAGGCTACTCTCCCTGTTGGCGGCTTTGTAGCCATCGACAAAACAATTCTCACAGCATCGTACGAAGTTGCCTATCTCATCTCAAAGCAGGGTAAACCACACACCATTGGTGAAACACTTTTCAAACCAGCCACGTTGAAGATGACAAACATCATGCTGGTAAAAGCTACTTAAGACAATTTATCACAATTTCCCCTTTGAAATGAGACTATCAGAATGAAAGACATGGGCAATGTCATCTTGGCTCCATAGGTTCATGTACAGTATGGGTAAGACATCCTTTCACGTTAACTTTGCAAGAGCAAACGTGAACGATGAATATTTCGATGAAATCATTGAACTTCAGCAGAGCCATCATCAACAGTAACTCTTCAGAACGACAACACTGTTAATGTTTTGGTATCAGCAAATCGTACCATACCCTCTTATTGCAAAGAAAGCCTTGGAGATACTCATAGCGTTTGTAACAACATATCTTTGTGAGCAAAATGCATTTCTGAACTTGTGTCTGAAGACACTTTGATTTGCAGCAAATATTCACTGATGTATGTCTTTGTTTGAAATTAATGTTTTCTTTGAAAACAGTGGTTTGTGGTAGCAACTGATCATTTAGTGCACTAATAAAATATATAACTATGTTCTGAAGAAGTCATACTTTATTTTATGAATCACGAAGGGGTTTGGTGAATGACCTAATGAAGCTTGCAGAGTTCAGTACCTCCAATAAGGTTTATTGTTTTCCGTAAAAAATAAATGTTTTTTATAGCTTGAGGTGTTATCAGTCTCCATAGCAATCGTCTTGCATTGAATTCCCCAGTCTTTGAGGATTTTAAGTATAGCTTGGGTAACAAAGTGAAAGGTGTGGGATCCTCGGATTCTCCAGCATGCCAAACTATAACTTTTTCTATTCAGTGTTTCAGCGTCAAGAGTACCGGTATTCATGCCCAAATAACTTTTGTGTCCTCTGCTCCAGATATCTCATGTACTGGATGTATTCGACTTTGACAAGGTCTTCATTAATTGGGGTGGTCATTTTTTGAAATTGCCCCTCTAATTTTGCCTTGAGTACCTTCCTACTCATGACTTCCTTAGTAGACTTCATGTTACTCATGAGGTTGATAAATGACAGATGTTCTACAGTTTGAAAAACATGTCTAGTTTCCACGATTAATTTCACAACCCCCCTTGTCTACGTCGGACTGTGAAACCCAGGACGACTAATTGAAATCATTCCATTTTTTTAGATATCCAAGAAAAGAGGGTTGGGTGTTATGTTTGCCTGAGTATTTTTCGATCTTATTTTCAGAATCCCAATTTCAGAATACTATAATTTTACGTGACGGACAAGGTGTTTTCTAGAACTTGTATTAGTCTGATTTTTTTTTCTCGGCTTGCACAGATTACAAGTGTACTTTACATTCGAATAGTTCCCCTTCTTATTATATCCTTTTGTCAGAGAAATAAATTCAAAGTAGTTTTTATGACCAGGGATCTTTACAGTCCTGGAACCCTATTACCTAGTCTACATCCATCACTTTTTCTTCTCGACAAGATCTTGAGACATAATTATTGCTATCTCCATGATAGACCGAGAGGTATGGATTGGCTGAAGAGATCATTATTAAGTCCTATTGCAATGAAATTTAATGATAAAATGAGGTTACTTTTGTTTAAACCAGCTACTTTTATAATCATTTGGCTGCTAGTGGTATAACAGAAAAGAGCGAAAATAAATGAAGAGAGGAGTAAGCATTGAGCAATAAAAAATTGTACAAAAACGCTGAAATTCAAAAGTACTAGTACTCTTAACTGGTGGGTTCGGCCTACCTAAAACAGTTAATAATTAATTAACTTTTTAATCGGTTTCATTCAGCGTTTTAAGTACTAATGTTTACATAGTATTTATTTCATAAACTCACGTATGGATTCAACCAAAGACCTCAACCTGCAGAGGGTGTGCAAATTTTAATTTATTTATAAAACTAGCGGGAGTACACAATATTGCTTATATAAATTTTCAACGCCTTTGTTACCTATGTTCATCTTATATTTAATTTTTCCCTTGATTTATATTTATTAATAACTATGCCAATTTTAAATTTAAAAATTTTAATTATTTGAGAAAGGACTTCTTTTTAAACAATATTTTTGTACTTCCTACTTGCGTAAAGATATATGAATACTTTTTACTATCAACTCTTGAAAATCCAACATATCATGATAAAAGTATGATTTTTACAAATTCAGTACAACAACTTGAAATGTCTGACCATGGACCTTATTAATGCTCATAACAAAACTGAACTTCACAGGAAACTAAAGTCTCATAAAAATTTTAATTAATCTGTTTGATACGTTGAATAAATAAAGGATAAATAAAATTAAAATGTATCCATCTAAGTTTTACATAATTATGGTTGCTTTTAAAATATTAAACATCATCTTTTTAAAAATCAACCATGTATCATTACAAAGTTTAGAAGCATCTATATTTCTTAACAAAATTATTGTAACACCAAGTTTTAATGACAATTTATTTGGATGCATTCTAGATAGCTACGTAGAATTAGGAATTTTGGTTGGATAGTGTACTGTGTATCAACTTATTGATTCCTTCGTGCTAGAATTTCCTCTTCTCGTAATCATCTAATTTCATTGTAGTTCTGACAAAACTGAAACTTATCTTAAATTTCTACTCAATAAAAAAATTATTTTTATAATACGGTTTTTATTTTGTAAGACCGATCCAGACCAAATTTTTCTTTGAGAATAGTTCAAACCGAACTTCTTTAAATAACCGAATTAGTACAATGATATGATCTTTGAGTATTTTAATAATAATAATGAATAAGAAGTACTTTATTTTATTTTAATCAATAAAAGCACGCTTAGTTACAAAAAAGCAAATATGAAAGAAAATACCTTTTTGTGGGATCGGTAAAAATGAACATTCTCACGACTACCTTGTAGCAAGTCCAGTAAAGTTAGAGCTTGTAAATAAAAAGTACTAGAGATACCCTGCATTGGTCAGAATTATTACTTGATAGGCGTCAATGAACTTTGTTTTTAAAAACATATGGTTCGTGCTAAAGTCACTTTCATTTTTTTTAATATATATACTATTTCACCCGTCAAATTAAATGCAAGTAAGATTAAATATTCTCAAAATTGAATGTGGATTACATTTGTATTATTAGGCAAGTTATTGTCAATTTGTATCAACAAATTATTATTGTGAACCATTTGGGTATGTCTCAAATGTGACTTTAAGTAGAAAAAATGGACCGTCATAACAAAAGAAAAAGAGAAATCGACAGATTTTATTTGAATGAGGTTACTGGGGCCAATATAAGTCTCTCAAAACAAATAAAGTATAATTATAGCGAAAATTATTAGGTATCTTAGTTCTCCCTTCAAATGAAAAGCCTATAACTGTCTCGAATATATATTTAAAATATTGGGTTGTATGCAAGGTTAATAGAAATACAAGGTTATACCATCATGTAATCGGGTTTGCTAGAATTTGCAATTTGATGTATAGTACCGACCCGACTGCTGGACAAGACAATCAGATTTTGACTAAATGCACAACCAATCAATCATAGTCTATGATGTCATTATTGCTAGAATTTTCAATTTAATGTACTGGGTAAGAAAAACAAATTTTGACAAAACATCCAAACACTCATATATACTATGATGTCACTATTAAAAGTGTGGTGGAAGTAAAAAATCATTCGTACATGGGTTATGGTATAAACTTGTATTTCTATTAATGTTGGATTCTATAAATATTTGAGGTAAATAAATAAATAGTGATTTTCCCCTGTTCTTATTTTAAGTTCAATATTGTTTTGATGTTGAGGCACCACAAAGGTACTTATCTTTTCTTTTTTTTTAATATGAGGCGCTTAGCTTTCACAAACGGGTGGGGCACCCGTTTGTCAAACATGAGTCCTTCAAAGGCAGAGAGACAGACAAACTTTTATGATTTCGATATGGATAATATTAAAATTAAAGATAGAACCCTTGAAAGAGGTTTTCCCTAAAAGTATATATAGTTGCACTCAGGGGTCTCTGTTGGTTGAGGGCCCTGTTCATGATAAGTAATGCTTAATAGTCTCAACTTATATGATATGTTTGCTGAAATGGTATCAATCTCCCTGATAAAAGGGTACATCTGTAATTATAATTACTAAAGGGAGACTTTGGTGTAACCTCAACTATTGAACTGATTCGGGCTCCCTTATTGTTTTACAACCCAAAAAAAACAAAAAATAGCTCTATGTAATCTATCACTAAAATCAAATGTTATCAATTTAAAAAAAAGTTAATAAAATTCGTTGAATAAATTATCCTTTTGATCTATTTTACCATCAATAAACACTTGAATTAAATCAACCAAACAAAGTTTAAGGGTTCTCTTAAAATTAAGGTGTGTGTGTGTTTTTTTTTTAAAAATATGGTGGGGCCTTTGTTGGTTTGATTTATGCTTATGAATCTCTAAAAAATTACTTAGTATATATTCTTTTAATCATTAGTAATATAAATTAGAAACTGAATAAATATTCTGAGAAAAATCACTTCAGGGCAGGGTTGTCTTACATACTATTTACAAGCATCCCCATGAATGTGTTTGAATTTACACTACATTGACCACTTTGTCTTAAATTATATTCAAACATTAATTAAATATTTAGCACTAAAAATAAGAAATGAATGGGTATGTAGAAAATTGCACTCTTGCTAGTGTTGAGACTCGGCCCAGCACCGATTTATTTTTTCGGTGCAGTCTTAAGGGATTTTTTCTGAGCCGATTTTTCGGTCCAGACTGCAGTCTCAAATCGTTGACCGATTTTTTTTCGGCCTACCTTTATGGACCAATTTTTTTCGATCTCATAAATTATGAGAGACAATTTTTTTTTCTACATCAACTGTCATTTTTTTTTTTTTTAAATATCAAAAGTACCCGATAAGTTCTAGAACAAATACTGTATACATATAGGAGACGGCGATATCAAAATTAATCCGAGCTATCTCTGTTTAAACTTTGTATAACGTCATTGTATTTGAAAAAACATATGATGTCATGTTATAAACAATTTATCTTTAAAATCGGTCTTGACCGATTTTTATTGGGACCGAATTTTCCCTTTGGACCGAACTAGACCGAATTTTGGTATGATACCGGTCCAGGCCGAGCTTTTTGCCAAACTAATTCGATCGAACAAAAATATAACAACCTTAGACTGGTCTAGGGTTCCCTGAACAAAACCAAACACTTACTCTTACTTAACCCAGAATACCTATTTCCTACACGACCATTTCATAGTTGAGCGATTTGCAATTGGTGTGCTGTGAGATATTTCATAGAAACTAATAAATGTTCACACAAAATCAGGATCATAATTTTTTCATATATATTAATTTTATTTTAGGACCCCCCAACAAATAATAAAAAAAAGAAGTAATAATCTTGGGGAAAAAAATAAAAAATGAAAGCCGTTCATTTTTCCTTTCAATCTCCAAGCCTGTTATAAGGTAATTAAATACAATTACCACCGTTACGCAATAAAATAAAAATAGAAGGGGAAATGATTGAAATTCACTGTGAATGAAGTAAATATTTTCGTCGATCTTCCTTACATCCATCCAGGGAGCACTATATACATGTAGAGTGTATGCATTTTCAGGAAAAACATTGGTTGACATTAAAGATCCTCTTATGTATTTCAAAGTGGCTAAAAAACTCTTTGGTTTGAACTTGTGAGTAGATCACACTGATTATCATCAGTATATATATATATAATGCAGATTGTGTATGTCGGTCTTTTATGTGTTTCCACAACTCTGGAGCTAGGAGGCTGGAAGGTTGCATGGGTACGTCTTTTGAACCTGGTCAGGCTAAGAAGTGGTGCTGATTTTAGCGCAGGGGGAGGGGTAATATATGGAGGGCTTAATCTATACACAAGACACACACACACAAAAAAAAGGATCTCAAGGAGACAAAATAGGGTGTTTAAATATAAATCCAACAGTGACTGGCGTCATTAAAACCACCTATACAAATATGGACGTGTTCTAAATTTATTTAAAATCAAAAAAGTTATGAGCAAAATAAAAAATCGGTAAAAATTACACTTTTGTTTTTTTAGCTGCAAAGAAAAAATGCAAGAAGACGATGGAATATGGATTTGTAGATAAAATACAGTTTGTAGAAATTTGTTTGCATATAAATTTAAAACATAAAATTTATTTTTAAACTAAAATATCTGTCATTTAAAAGAATATTTTCTCTTTTTTTTCATCAAACGTCAAATTTCAATTTCTAAGAGAAATTGCCACAACATGATGCATTTTGGACATAAAAATTTGATACCTCAAAGTTAATACAATTGAGTATTTACAATTTACGGAGCATTTTAATCAATCATTTTTGTCATATTTGCAAACATGAACCAATTATCGACACATAATTTTTTCGACAACATTATTCTCCATAATTTTTTTGTTTTTGCAAGTATGAAAAAAATCTTGGTAAGTTTGTGATTCTTTGTACAATGTAAGTAAATCCTATTGCAAAATTTGTGCAAAACAGTTTTTTCAATTTTCTTCGCAAATTTTGATTTAGCAATTTTTATTTTCATGCATATATGTTGATATGTTCTTTGAAGTTTCTAAAAAATATATAATTCATAATTATACATTTCCTATAATATACATGCACTAAATTATTGGGATGGAAAATGGTTCCAAAAATGTTGAGCGGTTTGTCTTTATGAAGACTGAAAAAAAGACAGTTTTTTCCTGACAATCGAAAATTTCTCGATTCTTAATTAGAACCATAGTTTTTTCGGTTCCTTTCAGTTCCATATAATATGTATGTACAAGCGGGTACACGCTTTTACAATTTTTTTATTATCGCTCTCTTTCTCTTTTTTGTAAGTCAGTCGATTTACAAACACCTTATTGCGAGAATACCTCCTTTCTATAGTGAAACAATGTGGTATATTAATTATTAAAGTATTAAGTAATAATAAGGCACTGACAACAGTAACTTCAATAGTTAAAATGAGTATTTGCTCTACTTTCTCTATCTACATTTTTTTTTTCGATACTGTTCTTAATTTTGATAACCTTGAATCAATTTTTTATGTAGATACTCCAGTTTTTTATGCAATTATTTTGCAGTAGGTTATAAAACAACTTCATCCGCCTCATAGCCCACGTCATGGTATAGAAGAAATTCTATGAGCAACTGTCTCTTGAGTACCAATCTCTGAGATGTTCATCGTTTATACCATCTCACAATGCCCTGAACATTAAGGTAAATTAGATTTTTATTGCAAGGAATTGGAGACAGAGCACATTGTACCAAATAGAAGAGTTAACAGAATCTGAGTTTGTTTGAATGAGAAATAAACTTGCGACGAATTTTATAAAATTTATATACATATCATTATGTGTGTCTGTTAATTTTTGTTAAATTAGTTATTCATTACGATATATTATTATTGTTCTTAGGCTTTCACCGAGCGTTTTTCAGACGATTTGAAACTTGGAGACAAAATAGTGGCTATTTCAATAGATAATGCAAATAATGTTGTAGCAGCTGTCTAGGGATTCAAGTTAAAAAAAAGTGCAGTCAATAGAGTGCTTTGCACATTCATTGAATTTGATGATAGAATATACTTTCCTCCAAGTTCCGGCCGTATCAACATTGAAAAACGAAGTCTCAGATATCTTCACTACGACCAGAATGCCATCTATCGTACGATGAAGCACTGAAAAAGTAAATGTGAAACCGAAACGACTTATCCAGTGCGTAGAAAGCAGGTGGAAATCCTTCTACGAGATATGAGACTACTTCATTTAGCTGAAAAGTGGCGTTTCCGTCCAGCAAGTGGAAACTTCCTCACTAAAGTCAGCTGTATGGGCCAGCTTCCGAAGGACTGAGTCTCCAAGTGATCGACGAGTGTCAAATGCCAACATGGAGATGCAGTCCTTCCCATCCAAATGTTTGGATCCAGAACAGAACATCGTCAACTGGTGGTCTGTAAATGCCCAAAAATACAAATATTCATTCCATCTGATGTTAAAATACTTTTCTGATCAGGCTCCAATTGTGCCGTCAAAGAGCTTGTTTTCATCTACAGGATATGTGTTAAATAAAAGGGGAAGTCGGTTCAGCGAGGAAAATGCTGAGATATTAGTGGCTCTCCACTATAACCTCAAGATTCCTCTTCACAAAAATCCTGATGAATTATCAAATTGATCTAGTTCATTAATTTAATATGAATATATTATGTAATTGTATTGTCCGAGTATATGTATAGTGTGATGTATAATGATAACAAAAAGTCAAATAAAAAACTCACAAACATCTATGCACTTTTATTCAAGTAACATATACTATTATTTTGCTATAGTGAGAATAGGGTAATTCTGTAGTTTACAAAATAGCCCTCTTTTTCTTCTGTTGGACTAGAGAAGCCTCAGCGGTGGGTTTTAACTATTCTTTAGATCCTTGGTCTGAGGTGTATCTAGTGAATTAAATGGATCCCATGAACATTAGTGAATCCTTATTAGTGGTTTTTAATCATGCTATGGACCCACACCTATATCTTGCACAACCTGAGGGTCTGTATATATTCAGGGATGTTAACGATGTTCCTTGAAAGTATGTTGGGATGGATGACAATGCATATTGACACTCCATGAATTTACATGCAATCTTATTACAGATGAAATATTTTTCTATGTTAGGGACACAAATCTGAGCTGCACAGTAACTTATCTCAGTTTGATTAAAGAGGCACTAATAAGGAATGCTCCAAAGGAACAACCGGGATATTTAGAGCACAATCAACACTTACGACTAAGAATTTAGCAGATATGGGTACGGCTGTGAAGGAAGTCACAAACACTTCTATTTTACTGTCGAGGATCCATCTTCTTCTCCCATTGTCGCACCTTTGATTAAGAAGAGAACTAGTGGAGCTTTTTCGAAGTCCTCAACAACTGCAAAATTTAAAAAAGTTTGTTATTATCATTCAACATTTGGATTGAATGCAACTGTGTGCTCTGGTCATGATTGTCATTTTAATTCATTGATTCAAAAAGATTAACTTTTGTGGGTTTCTTTCATGCCTACTGTATGCACAAGATGAACAGAGGGATACTTATAACTTAACATTCAAAAGTTTGTAATATTGAACATTTTTGACCTTTTTAATTACTTAAACCTTTGAATTTGACCTTGTCTTTATTAAATTTTATATTTAGTGCCTTTATTATACCTACAAAATGACACTATTTTGAGTTATATACATAGATTTAAATAATATATGACCTGTCTGTATGCTAAAAAAAAACCCCTATAATTATCGTAGTCACACTGACAAGTTGAAGAATGTATCAAAGAAGAGTTGTCATGACGGTTCCTTAAATTAGCTGCGAGAAGCTATGAGATGAAGTTAATAAAAATAAATCCCACTGCGTATCGAGAAATGATGAAGGCAATAACTACAACGATGTCGATCTTCAATTCTACTCCGAGACCAACAAGGGCTTACACTTATAACTCTGCAACAAATCCTTTGTATTATTCTTCGTCTTTCACGTACTATTGATTACTTTATACTTATCTTTTCCCTCTTCAAGGATAAAATAAGAATGATAATAGCTTTGAAAGATAAAAATTCTTTTTCAGCTAGCAATTATTAAATTTTCCATTGTCATATTTTTTAAAGCTATAGTTATTTATCTCAATTTGTTCTAAAGTTATGGGCAAATATGCATTTTTAGCGGTGACCTAGACTTATGAATATTTAAATTTATATTTATTTTCCCGTATTTAATCTTGCAACTAAGTTTTGCTAAAATCATTCCCTAACTTTTTCCTGAATCCCACCAAAAAATGAACAAACGAACTGAGGCAAAACCATTGTTGGCGGAGGTAAATATATGATTTTATAAATAAAAAAATATATATTAAGAGAAACCAAAATATTTTATTTCAGCATTTATTATTTTTATAGGAAAATTCTTATCATACAAGATTTGGATAAAGATGAGATGTCCGTCGAATAATTTGAAAAGAAATCAACACCCCTCCCTCCAAAGAAAAATCCTGACGACGGAGCTAAACCTAGGTGTTTAGGACATATTACTTTGATTTAATATTCAAATATTACTGTTTATCACCCCGACAATTGGAAGAATGTTTAGGAGGAGAGCAACCTGGTGTCTGGTAAAATGATTATGGTAAAAAGGAGGTTGCGCACAAAAACGTTGGAGTAATATTATTGCGTGGTAATATCGTTGTGAGCAATATGATTGTGAGTAATTTCATTGCAAGTGAATATTATCCTGTGCAATTTCGTTGCAATGTATGTTATATTCAGACGAAAAAACTATTGAATGATAAAGAAACGTGCCAGGATAGAACCCTTTTAATACACCATGGCCCACAGTTGGTGTAGGTGAAATGCTGGGCCTCGAGGTAAGTTGAATTTATCCGCCACCGATACCTTGAGCATCAAGATACCCTTCTAATATCCCAAAATACAACCCTTCCCACAGGTTGTACAGGTGAAATGCTGGGCCCCAATGCAGTTTAAACTCCACAGACACCATTCATTTGAACAAGTATTCATTTTGGAAAGCTTCATTTCATCGTCGTTTATTTCAGTGATATTTTTACATAGTAAATATTATAGAATAAATTACGTCATTATTAAATGTCATCACTCATCACCCACTGGAAGCGTGTTCAAAATCAAATTAGAGAAGTCTGGAAGGGGCAATTGAGGCTCTTATCAGATTTAATCACAACTCTGTCAGCTTATTTAGCGGGCTGAATTTACAAAACAAATGGAGTAGGATGGCATTCAAACACTTCAATCTATGGGCCTCTTGGAGTAGGATCTTTTAAAAAAAAATGTGCATTCTCCGATCATTTTCGTTGTCCACTGTTGTGACAGTAAAACTTTAATTCATGAGCCAATTTTGACTTGATTTCTAACTGGACTACTTGTATTAACAGGTGCTGGAAGGGGTCTTTTTGGGTACTCTTTCCTCACTCTGCCAACCTTCATTGAATATAGAAATTCCAAAGGGCAGAATAAACTATAGATTCTCCCTATTATTAATTTGTTAAATATGCAAACTTTTGGATGATTCTCATTAAGAATATAGTTCGAAAACCTGTGAAAGATCTAGATAGATCTTTGTGGATTTTTTTAAATAATTTAGTAACTTTTTGAAAAATCTTGATTATTAGCAGATGATAGCTAAATTATTGTGCCAAATGATGATTTTCTATAATCGATTATGTGGATTGGTTACTTAGAAGTTACGAATAAAAGTTTGGAGTAAAATAAATAGACACACTTATTCCGAATTAGCTATTAAAAAAATGCTTTAACCATGAAATGTTTTTTTATTAACTAATTAACTATTTAGCGCTTCTGGGAATGCAACATCAATATCAACGAATATCTACTCACACATACTAACATGGTTGTTTCAGTTTGACACATTCTTGTTTAATACTATATTAACTAGGGGTTTGGTTATTATGTTTCATGTGTACAACAAAAAATCAATTTAATCGTTAAAAGTCTAATATTAATCACTAATAGCTGATAAGTCACATTTACTTGCTTCCACAAAGCCCCCTCCCCCTTTCAAGGGGACGACTCGGGAGATTTATTTTCTACTTTTTTGTTATTATATATTAAAATAAGTTTAAACAAATTCAATTTTCAAATTATACATTTATTTCTATATTTATCGCGCATCCACCTAAAAAATCAAGAATAGGCATATTATTTATATTTTAAATTAAATTTTGGGTTTCATCATTTATCTCCTTGCATTTTTTGGGGGTCAAAGGAACTGATCCTAATATAATTTGTTGTAAGACAACTTCTTATAAGCCAATTTTCTTTATGATGGTATAGAGAAGCTTCCAAAGAGAAGGGTTCTGGCTCAGCATGGAAGACTGGAAAGCCATATGCAAAGACTTTAAGGAGTTATTTGTTCAAGGTAAACCTTTTTCCGTTCTTTTATTCATATTCCATAAAGCTGGTCGATATCTTGGCTCTATTCTTGTTCTTCCCATATATCTACCGATTTAATTATCTTCAAAATAATCGGCAATGACTCTGAGATCCTCAGGAAATGTCTTTGTCAGGATCTCAAAAGTATTTATAATTATATCAGGAGGTAGGAAAGGTAACGCAATAAAACTCTTTATTTTAGTTAGTTTATCCTCGTTTTCGACATAAATTTGTCGTAGCCCTGACTCTTGAACTTGTTCCAGAAGCACTGACCCAAAGGAAAAAAACATCCAACAACTTTAGTCAAAGGTAAATCATCCTTAGTTGTAGATATAGTGTTTACTTCAAAATCAGCTAATACACTGATGGGATTAAATGTAACTCCATATGTGTTCCCCATTAATCCATCCTAAAATCTACTGTATGTCTCACGACTTTTGTTTGAAAGAAGTGCATATATACATGGAATTACTGTATTCATGACAATTATGTTTATCGTTAATAATTGATAAATATAATAGGACTAATTTTAAAAGTTAAATTTACAAATCAATGAGGGTATCTGCTCATTATTTCTACACTCTTTTTAGTTCAATAAATAATTATTATATTTTCATCCATTGATCCAGAATCAAACAGTAAAATTGATTCTCCTAAGTTTGTAACTCTAAGTTTGGCTGGTGTTTCAAATCCACACCTACATCTGACGATGGAGGAGTGTAATTATCTTTCCTTATTCGTCTTATGGAATGCACTAAATTTATCACTTTTCCTAATGATATATTTTTTTTAATATTAAAGACCCAAAATATAATCCTTCGGACGCCCCTGATAAGGAAAATCATTCAATTATTCTACATTTGATGAATAATTAGAAATATTACTTTACCAAAATTTGATAGACATTGGAATATAGTATTTTAAATGTATTCAGCCTCGTCAAGACACAACAGTTTCCATTCTGGCACGTTTCTTCATCATTCTATAGTTTTTTCGTCCGAATTTTTCAGAAAAATTTCAAAATTTTCACAGATAAATATTTTTTTTTGAAAAAAAATTGAAAAATTTAATTAAATTTCAAATATTAAATTTTCTATTTCGAATCAAAAATTCCTTAATTTCTCCTGCGGACGCTTCTGTACGTTATTATACGTTTAAAAAATGATATTGCCATTACATTACAAATGATCATATTGCATCATTGTAGGTATGCAATATATTGTTTTCACGTGACTTCACCATCGTTGAAGTAAGAGGCCTAAAACAAACAAGTTTTATAATAATTTAATCCATTTTTTTAAAATTATTAATATTAGAAAAATCCTTAACTATTGGATAATTAAATGGGGCTAACTTCACTGTCTATCAAAAATCTATCCTTCTTTTGCCCAGTTTTATTACATATCCCACCCTAAAATGTATTGCATCGTTATACAGTCTTATTTACAGATTGTAGATACAAAATGAACTATTATTATGAATATTTTTCTCTAATTATCCTACTTTTTTCATCTTTTATCGATCCAAAACCAAATTAATTGTACACATCTAGCCATTTCATAAGGATATTCATTACTTTGAGCTAATTCAATTATCATAATTTTTCATGAGCATCAGGTAGTATTCAATGTTGATGTGATGGTCGTTTTTATTCATAAAGTCATTTGAAGGAGTTTCATCAAATTATATTGGAAATTTGTGTATTTTATGTACTAAAAATATCAACCCAAAATGGCGTCGCCTTCAATTATGATGCAATTTATGACGTCAGTGAATACGTTTTACTTACAAAAAGTGTATGTAGATCATGATTCATGTTTACTGAGATAAAAATATGTCCTTCAGGTATGCTAAAAAACAACCAAGAATCAACATGGTAATTACAACAACTTAAAGGATTTTTTGGAGTTGGGCTGCTTAGTTATTAAACAATTTAATTGGATTAGATCCAGGCAGCAAAGGGATTAAGGAAATAAACACAAATCCCACTCCATATCTTACAAGGACATAGATAGGAGTTAACCCAATGTATATTCTCGATTCTTTTCTGAGTCCAAGAAGGACCGATAATTCCCAACAAATCCACAGTGTTACTCTGTGTCTTTCCCTTACTAGGGATTACTTTAAACTTGGATATTCTCTTTTCAAGATTAAAATAATAATGATGATAGATTCCATAAATAGAAAAAAACTTTTCCCGGTTGCAACTACCAAAAGTTTCGCACTTGTTCTAGCTCATATTTTATAAAACTCTAATAATTTAAATGGCAAAACTACTATCAATTTTTTTTAAAGATAATTAACCTTTAAAGTCAAAGTATCTAGCTGTATGACGGTGAGACCTGGCTATATGACACAATTCTGTGTTAAGGATGTATTTTTATTATTGGAATTTCAATGTCTGATAAGAGAAAAATATTAAAGTGGATGACAGCTATGAAGCACATAAAACATTCATTAACATAACATCATTAAAAAGAAGAGTTAATGAGAGAGCGAGCGCGTGCCGAGTGTGTAGTGGAGCAGATTGAGCGACAATAGAAGTCACTTAAACGAATAAGCAATACGCTCTTTTCTTGTGTTTGACGGGAATGCAAAATAGTGTTATCATATTTATAAAGTAAATGCAGTCAATTGAAATTTTAAAACCTCATCTTTCTCATTTAGAAAAGTAATTTCTTTTTTTAAAAGTTTATCAATTTTCATTTCAATGACATAGAGTATGTATTATATATATTTAATTAGATGTAATTGTTATAATGAAACACATACATTATGTACAATAAACACTATTACACAATAGCTATCCAGCCCAATTTTTGGAAATGAGCGAGAGCAAATCCCTTTCGTATCAAACTATCATGGTTTCAAAAATAGTCATGCAGTAATAATCAGTAACTTATCACTTGTTTAAATCAAATTCCAACAAAATTCTTCAATATCTCAAAATTGTTTTTCTAAAGTTAACAGACGATTTTATGCAAAAATTGTTGAAAATATTATTCAACTGCTTATTTTTTCCCAAAAGTTTGCTTATATTGTGATTTTAAAGCGTAAATGTGTTACGTCATGGACATATTTGAGCCAATATAGGCTTTGTATCCAAATTTCTGGGATGTTTGTAGATACATAATGATTTTAACTATACTTTAAAACCTTAATTTGTTTTATTAAATATACATTGGCCCCGATATGGCCTTTCAAATAAAATCTTATAAATTTATCATTCTGTTGTTGTAATTATCAATTTTGGATACTTTAAGTATAATTTGCAGCACACCCAAAGAATAAATAAGATTATTTTGTAGATAGACATGGATGATAATAGGTAGTAGAATAGGCTCAATTTTGGGGTAAATCATTCTAGCTAGCTTTTGTGTTGTCGGGCTAAATATTTTACATCATAAATATATATATTATGTGTTCTATTACAAAATAGGGGAAAATTAAAAGTTTATAATACTAATATTATACGTCATTGAAATGATAATTGTTTAATAGTTAAAATTTATTTTAAAAAAATGTAATTATTTTTTTGAAATGGTAAGGTTTTAAAGTTTTGATAAAATTATTTTGCATTCCCGTCAAACACAAAAAAGAGCGCGTTCCATATTCATTTCTGTGTTCCTTGTCCTGAGTGTATGTATGTTGAATAAATAATAATAAAAAGAGAGGGAAAAACAAGGCGCATAAACTAGAGAAGGGAAGAAAAAGAAGCTGCTGCTGCTACATAACATAAGAGGACGGAGGCGGACAAGGAAAGAAAGAAAGAGAAGGAGCAAATGAAAAGTGTCTTTGGCTCAGCTAAAAAGTAAAAAAAAAAAATATATAGAATAATATTCTCTTAAATTCCCTTTGGCTTTTATATAAGTAATAAATAGAATACTTCAAGGTGAATAATCCTGGCTGAAACTCTCTGAACTTGAGGACATCCCATTTCTTGTTATATATGAAACGGAGTGTTTTCTTTTTGCCTCTTGTATGAACAAGTTGCTTCTCTTCTGCCTTGGAGACGACTCAGACTAAGAGCGAGAGGATTCCAAGGGAAATAAGTTGAAGTTATCATTACTTTTTGGATTCCAGCCGAATTGGAATTGAGACGTGAGAGAAGGAGTGAGTGAATGAGTGAGTGAGTGCTCACTGCTGACTACTCAAAGAACAAGAAGCAAGAAGGAGAATGCCTTTTACGTTTAAGGTATGTACGTTATGAATGAATACGTGAAATAATTAAGAGAAGCTCAAAATGGAGAAGTTGAAATGGAATTCACTCTCAACTCAACTCCCTTCATCTTCTCTTTTTCTTTCTACAACTTCCAACGACACGATCTTAACGCATAAATATGAGTTTACTTGATTTACCCATTGAAGAATCTTTCCCAACTCTACTTGAACCTTTTAGTACCTTGACAGAATCATCCACCTTCAAGGTACAACTCGTCTACTATTTTCTTCTTCACACTCATCTATTCATATTCGTACACTCATTTCTGATACTCCTCATCATCATTCCTAGCAAAAAAAACAAAAAAAACATGTGTGTTTCACGAATGAATTGGTAACAACTCCACATCCGATTCTTTCATTCTTAGAATAAATATCTGAAAAACAAACACGGATTGAGATATTTCATTGGAGCAAGTTTACAGTCTTTTTAATTCCCTATTTTCTATACTATGCACATATATCCTTCATAAGTTGTTGGATCGCTCTAGTATTACTCTTTTTTTAAAACTGTATATTTGTTAGATTTTCAATCCTTCCAAATAAATCAGTCCAACACATAGTCATTATTTGAAAAAAAATGGAGTTAGATATTTATTGACCTAATTTGCTATTAGAGGTTATGATTTTGTTGTTCCTCCCCCAAGAACTCGTTTATTTTTTGTTAAAAAAATGTGTTGTAGGTACTTGAGTTGCTAAAAAAATAGTAATCGTGTTAATTGTAATCTTGATGCAATACTCCTAAACTTAAAACTATTCATATCTAGGTTTTTTTAGAAGAAAAAAACCATTCAATGATTTCTAATTTCTTTATTATTAATTTTTATTTTTAGGTAAAAGTACTCTATGATTTTCAAGGAGAAACAAATAGTGGAGAATTGTCTATAACCACTGGTGAAACTCTTACTATTACACGAACTGATGTTGGTGAAGGATGGTGGGAGGGTGCAAACTCTACTGGAGCATCTGGCCTTTTCCCTGAAGCTTATGTGGAAGTAAGACATTGATTTATTTATCTTGATTAATTAAAAAATGTTAAATTTATAATTATCAACAAAAATGAATAATTCCGTATTTATTGCTGCATTTTTAAAAAAATGTACTACTTAAAATAAATAATTTTGAATTTCAATATTCAATTCTATTTGTAATATTGAACTTACATATTATATGAAGGAAATAATTAATTAATATTTGCAGCGTATTACCGCAGTGGATGATATAGGACCGAGCGTAGCCCCACCTCCCTTACCTCCAGACTACGATGTCCATGACCCAAATTCGGGAGGAGGGGGAGGAGGTTGGAAAAAACCTGATGATGATTGGGGTAATCAAGTGTGGGGAATGCCGTCATCGACAGAGGAGACTTCGAAAGGGAATGATGATTATCAGGCAGGTTCAGCTATTGCCGATGCTTCTCCAAATGATAAACTAACTTCTAGAACTAACCAGGTGACGGGATTTGATGTCAACGACTTAAGGCCAGTTTTAACCTTTTTATTCCATTATGATATGAATAATTATAATTGGTAGTCTTAATTCTTTTGACTGTCTATTGTTGCTTGACATTAACTTTCTGTTAGATTATTCTTCATAATATTAACGTTGATTAACCCTTGATAAACTGCTGAATTAAATATGAAAAAAAAAAAAAAAAAAAAAAAATGATGAAGTTGTTTTTGTTGAAATAAAAAATATTTTCATCCATGAAATTTATCGATTGCAACTGAGGGAAAATTATTTTAATTCAAACTTCTTTTTAATGTAATTAGGGTTATGATCAAGATGAGTGGGACAGTGATTTCGATGATCCTTCGGAAATGCCACCACCAACTACTAATCCTAGTCAAGGAGGAAGGAATTCGGCGCAAAATCTGGGAGTAACAAAAAATGGCAATGTTGGAGGTTCCAATAGTGATTTGAGTTTAAATAATAAAAAAGGCCCTGTAGTTAGTTTTACAAGTTTTAATCGTTTCTCATTTTTTGTCAAGTCTGGTACTGAGAATTACATTCTTGGGAAAAGTAATTTAAAAGTAGACGATTCTGAGTTAGTATCTGTTGTTGTAAGTATATGATGTACCTAAGATTATGTTTATGAATAAATATAATTTATATTATAGGACATTGGAGATCATCAATTCTGCTGGAACAATCAGAATCAACCATTCAACTGTGCCATTGCTTCTCCAAAGAAAGAGTCTAAACTTCATGGCCTTAAAAGTTTCATTGCATATCGTATAACTCCTAGCGTAAGACTTTTATTAATTGTATAAGCTTTAACCCCAATGTTAATTGAAAAAAATAGTTTAGTGGTATTCCAGTTTCCAGGAGATATAAACACTTTGATTGGTTGCATGAGCGACTCACCGAGAAATTTGCAATTATACCTATACCTCCACTTCCTGATAAGCAAATCCAAGGTACTTGTAGCAATAAATTATTATCATTTGATTTGAATATTCTTTTCGGTTGATAGTTGTGTTTATTATTCCTCATTTAAATAACGAATGACTGTATTGCTCAATATCTTGCACTATTGCAATTCCTTCTTCGATGCATAGAGAAATCATGTGTAATCAAATGTTATTTTTATGAATTTACATGCATGTTTTGCGTCAACATAAAAAAAATCTTAAACAAAACTCAAGAAAAGGAGAAAGTTGAATTATGCCCAGATAGGATCTTTCAAATAAAGGTCCTATAAATTTATCATTCTGTTGTTGTGACGATCAATTTTGGGTACTTTGAGTGCAATTATTGACGCACTCAAGGGTTATGCAGAATATTTTTTTTATAAAAATTAAGTGTAATCCACACTCCATTTTGAAAAAAAAATATTCTATTTTGTTTTGTGTTGACAGGCCACATATGTAAATATACAATCCAAATTAGTTACAAGTGTTCTAAATGCCGATCCTTCTGTATTTTTTTTTCTATTTCATCTGCGTATGAAGGAGGTGAGTTTTCACAGATGAAATGCATAACATGATCAATTTCATCTTTTTAAGTTTAAGAAATACAGTTACACTTATTTGTAGACATTTTTTGTTTTGTAAGCCTGAGTTCTTAGCTTCATTATTTATTTTCGTAATAGAGTACATGATTAATAATTCATTAAAAAAATTATTTATGACATTAATTTTGAGATTGAGTAAATATAAATATTGCCAAATATTTCACGAATGTTTTCGAGTGTATTCTACATATATTGAGTTTCAATAAACTTGATATTCCAATATTTTCGTACAATACAAATTTTTATCTTTCTTTAACAATCTTTTACGAGTCTTTCAATTTCTAATGTTTCTTAGTTTCATCTGTATTTGTTTCTAATTTATTATGATTTTAGTTATATATATTCAAAACATTTAAATTTGCATGCTTAATACATATTTAAATCAGTCTTTTGAAAAATGTAGTTTATTCTGGTCTCTTGCATCTTTTCTATAATGATCCTTAAAAATAGTAAATATGATATCTTAACATATTATCATGTTGTCTAGTATAAAATTACTTTTATCATTCAATCAAATATTCATTCTAAATCAGCATAGTTTATTTTTATATGGATCATTAATTAATTATTCGATCCTATATTTTTAAATTGCAGGACGCTACGAGGATGAATTTATCGATCATCGTATGATCCAATTACAGTCTTTTGTCAACCGTGTTTGTCGACACCCTATTTTATCCCAGTCTAAAGTTTGGCAACACTTTTTAACATGTACTGATGACAAAAAGTGGAAAACTGGGAAAAGAACAGCTGAGAGGGATCCCCTTGTTGGTGGCAATTTCCTTTTATCTGTTGTCACTCCAGAATTTCCTATTGATTCAGATTTCCTGTAAGTTTCATTAGAGATACATATACAAATATCGATGACTTGATTAAACAATCTTAATATTTTTTCTACTGTTTTTAAGGGACCGACAAGTTGAATATTTTACAAAGTTTTCATCGTATTTTGATTCGGCTGTGAAAAATATGCATAAAGTTGCAATTGATCAGTCACAAAAGTCTCAGAATCTTTACAAGCGAGAATTTCAAACAATTGGAAAGGCATTTATTCAACTTGGACAAGCAATGGAGCAGGATCCAACCACAAGTAATGCATATAATTTATTATGAAGGGCTTCTTCTACTTTGTATTTAAAAAAAAATAGATTCAACAGGATTAAATAATGCCATCACGTGTACAGGGGAGACTTATGAAGAAATTGCAAATTTACTCGGTGAGCAACCCAGAAATGATTGGGATCATTTAAGCTTTACGATGTATGATTATAAGGGAATGCTAATGGGGTGGCCAGGAATTTTGCAAATGCATTCGGTAACGTATATTATATTTTTATATTTCATACTTCGTTATTTATTATTATCTATGCTTTAAGGGTGCTATGGGAAAACGCAAGGAATTTGAGAAACTTCAGAGTGAAGGAAAAGTCTCCAATAATGAAGTCAATGAAATCGTTTCCAGAACTGATGTATTATCTTACTCATTATTGGCTGAAATAAACACTTTTCATCAACAAAGAATTAAAGATATTAAAATTGCTCACCAAAAATTCTTGCAGGAACAAATCACATATTATAAGCAAGTAAGACATACATTCAAAGAAATATCACATTAGTATATATATACGGATATCTAAGACATGACCATTTTCTATTTTGATTATTTCTAGGTCACTGGGAAACTTGAAGCTGCTCTTCAAGAATATGATAATTGTTAGAAAGAAAAATAATTATTGTTTTATTATAATATTTAGGAACATTCCACTCACAGTTTTACTTCTACACTATATCTATTTCTAAATCTGATAAGGGATCCATTTTGATTTTTTTAATGTATTAAAGAGGTTAAAGGACTACTTGTTAATAATTAGAGCTTGTAATTTTTTTAAAATTACCCTTTCCTCATATGAGAGTCTCTTTTGGCTTTAGTTAATGAACTAAACCTGTCTCCCCTGAGATTTTGTCAAATTATGTAATAATATGCATTAGTTTAGGAGTACTTCATTGATTGAATTGAAACGGCCTGCAGCAATGTGCCTTGTACTTATCCGTGCACTTTAATTAATTCAAATTACATTTTATAAATTTTAATTGATTCAATCATAAACATTTTTATCATTAATCACAATGAAGTTACTCATTCATTTCGCTGAATTTGAGATAGTTAAACCACAACTTTTATCTATAATAATTATTATAATTACTCTTAGTTATTGAATACTCATATTTTTGTAAGAGCCATTTCCGAGTAATTAAAATATTTATTTAGCTATTTATTGATAACATATTTGGTTTAATTTATTACGCCCATCATAATTTGAATGATTATTGTATATACATAGCTATGATATATTAGTTTGATAATTTGAACCTTTCAAGCAGCTTCCACACCAACAGTAATAACTATTTTTAATTTATTTTTATTTTAAATCAAAGTTACATATAGTCACGAACGAATACATATAACGAATATCTGACCTCTTATGTTATGACCCTTTTAGAATTTTATTTTTGCAATCCTCTCAAAATAGATTTTTTTTGTAATGCTTTGTGTAATTTATTTCACTGTTTTTAAAGAATATTTTAATTTCAAAATTTATTAACTTTATTTTTGATTCTAAATTTAAAAGATAGCTGTGTCATTTAAACAAAATTACACATAAAATCAGTAGGTATTTAATAATGTATAAAAAAAATTATTAAAATTATTCATTTTGATCTACTAATTGGAGACCTGTACAAGGTATTTTATGTGTGGTGGATTACTTAATTGATATATTAATTATGATAATATTGAATTAAAGTGATTAAATTGAATTATATCTCTAACTTATGTCTTTTTATCTCATCAATGCTAATGACTGATCAGAGTATTCAATAAATACATTTAAATATTTTCTCAAAGATTATTTTTAAGCTAATTTCATCATGTGTCTGTTCAGTATGACGAGAATGCATTTTTCAGTTTTGTATAAATAGGTATTTTTCTATCAAGGATTAATTGGGTTTAATTTAATTCCGACACACCTTATTAATTTTTTTAGGATGATAATTTATAAAACCTTCTCAAAGTTAAAGTAAATGGAACTTAACTTTTTTGAAAATTAAAAACATGTGATACTTTATTATTGTAGCACTTGGTAACACGTTGATATCGAATCTTTAATTTTTTTTGTTTGTATAGTGTCATGCTCACAAAAATCTTAAAAAGTTTATTTAAATAAAAAAAAAAGAAAAAAAAGAGTTATAACTTTATTTAATTTCTTCCATTTAACTTCGCTTTGTGGATATACAATTGTTTTCTACAAAGTTCTTTAATCAAACCCAAAATTGAAAACCAACAGAATCTTGTTTACTTTAACAGTAATAAAACAAAATATATTCTTTTGGATAAAATAACAAAAATTCAGAAAAACACTTGACATAAATTTTCCATTAACATAAATAATTTTTTTTAACAATACAGGACTTGTCACATTTTATCACCTCCTCCTCGCTTTCTAGCGTCTTCCTATTAATAAGATAGATGTTAACATTATAAATTTTTTGAAAAGCACATGAGTCTCTGGACATGAATCCAGAATCCGGCATAATATCTTGTATTGAGCAGCCTTCATTGTACCTAAACGCAACAATCGCTGCTCTAGAAAAGTGAGGCTTAAACTTATCTGTACTAACTCCAGCTCTAGACATAAGCTCCTTCAGCCACCGACTGAGAGTTTGTGTCTCAGTTCCCTTAAGGGGTCCTGCTAATGTAGGAAAAAGGAAACCTGGGTCTCCTCTTTCCTTTACTGCTACATCCCTCCATAATAAAATATGACTAACGGGGTCTAATTCCATTTCATCGAATTTAGCTATCGTAACGCCATCTCTGAGATGTCTCATACTAGAATTTTTTTCTATAACCATCAAAGGGGATATCCCTATTTATCCCCCATTTTTTTCAAAACCTCTCAAAGGGATAAAAATTGAATTATCCCTATTTATCCTGACGTTACTCTTCATGATTTTCATAGAACAAACTCTGCAAATAGAAGACAAAGCTACTAAAGTAAGCTTCCTTAAAAATTCTAATAATAGTTGTACATCCCAAGTCTCCCTGTACCTCAGTTATAGTGGTTTCAGATTAAATAGTCCCCTCATAACTAGATTTACCTCGGGTGAGTGCAATTTCTCCGAATACCATAGAAGTTCTCTCCCATTCCCCAGTTTTCTGGATTCTATGGCTAACTCACTTATTTCTGGGAACCAACGTACCTCCTTCCATAGAGGTGTTATTACCAATGCCGGTACTGGAAGTTCCTACCGAAGTCTCGTTATCACCTTCTGAAGTAATAATACAGGCGGGAAAAAGTAACCTTTTGACTCCCATTTCACCGTGAATGCATCCATTCACATCGCTTTCTTGTCCGATACCCATGCAAAGTACCTCGGAACCTGATGGTATAGTTTCGAGGCAAAGTAGTCTATTTCCGGGAGGAACCATATTTCTGTTAACATATTGAAAATCCGGGGCCATAGTACAAATTCCCATGTACTGAGAGCCTCCCTTGATATGAAATCTGTCTCTACATTTTCCTTAGAGGGTATCCACGTAAAAAGTGGTTCGATCTCCTTTTCCTCCAGTGTTATACAAAGCTGTACAGGAAGGTTGACTAGGCCGGAGTTTCTCATTACTCTCATATTCTTTAAATAAAATAGAGCGGTCGTGTTATCAATAAAGAAAAGAACAGAAATATCTGTTCTAACCTCTAACACTGGTTCGAATGGCCTTGGTAATATACTGTTGACATTTCTCGTAATAAAGATTGACTACCACATTAATGGCTCCTCTGTACTCGTAGAAATAACGATTGAATCCCTTCTCGGAAAATTCCGATCTCCCCACTTTTACAAGGACTGTATACCTCTATAATATACACGCTCCCGTGCAACTACCTGTCTGATGCTCTCCAGTAAACCTAAAAACCTAAAAGCGTCCTTCAGAAAGATCTTATTCTTTTCCGGAAAAGAGATGGAAAGCTTGCTTACTTTTTCCTGTTTATCACGTGGGAGAGAAATCTGAAATAGGCTTGTATTCCATAACAGACCCAAGTACCCGATGGCGAAAGACGACTGCAACGAGGTCTTTTTAAAATTAATAGAGAATCCAAGAAGACTAAAAATACACGGACATACACAGGCATCTCTACGAGGTAAACTGTGTGAAGCCCTTATAACTTATAATATGATATCATCCAAATATATGCTACACGATATATTTAGCTCACCCCTTGAAAAGGTGATCATGGGTCTTAGTAACTTAGTGAATTCCTGAGGGGCAGATGAGAGGCCAATACATAGCACTCTGAATTAATACATCTTGCCCCTCCAACAGAAACTGAGGTATCGTCTATCCTTTTCATTAATGTGAAAAGAATGAACTAACTCCCGATAAGTATGAAAATTTAAAATACACCGATCTCTTTTAAAAGGATTTTGTCTTAACGGCCAGGTGTTACTACCAGAAGCTTTAAAATTGGGCTTATCATTAGAATCTTGTGTCCTCTTTGCTGTTGGCAAAGGACCGTGAAACTTCCTTTTAGGGACTGTCTTAAAATCCTTCGGAGTGTTTTAAAACACCTTATTGGCTCTCTCTGCTTCCACTACTTCCTTGAATAACTCGGCATATAACATGAACTTCAGCTATTTATCCTTTGCAGAAGATTCTTTAGCCAGATGGGATCCCTCAGTCTTAAAAGCAGGTTCCCGATCTTATTACTCTTAATCAGCGTCTTCATCCTCCTGGAACATTGAAGGAAATTCCAAATATGAATCCCCGATTCCTCCTTCATTTTTATTTCCTTTTTCAAAATATCATAATAAGGTAAGGATTTTAAGGTCTTATTTAGCTATTTCATAATTTCCTTGGCCGCGAGTACTGGGCTCAAACTTAACCTCGAAACTCGGTGGATCTTATAAAGTATCCCGAACACATATCCCTCTTCAAGTTGTCTCAGCCCCTTATTGATTGCAGGGGGCTCCAATTCATCATGTTGATCCTTCTCCAAGCAGAATTTACCCTCAATAAAGTCCTTGATTTGGGATCCATAAATAGCAGCCTCCGGAGAAAAAACATCGCTTTTTAAGAAGTTAATGGAAGACTCTTTGCATTTAAAGTTGATTATCTTGCTACCAACTTGTTCTCCTCTGATAACAGAAGATTTTTCTCCACCTGCTTGTGCACCCTTTCTTAAATTTGCCAGGGTCAATGGAAGGAACAAAGTAAAGGTTTTCCTTGTCAAAATAATTTTGTATACTATATCCCTAAGCCACAAGCTCTTCGACAGAAACCACACTGTTTCTAGTCTTCAATGTTATAGGCCTAATATTTTCCTCATCACCCTCGAACGATAAGTATAAATCGTCAATATTGGAGTAATCCTCACGAGGATCTATATCTTGGGCAACAAAAAATAACACGTCTGACTCTAAGCAAAGAGAACAGGGAAAGAAGATGAGGAAACGAATTTAGTGGGAGATGTAGGGGTAACAAGTAATTTTTTTAGGTTTGGTACTATTCTCTGTGCAAATGGGATGCGGACTTTACAATTATACATCTACAAAGCGAAGTTAAATACAAGATTATACCATAGCACTTTTTCGACTGATGTTTGACTTTCACCACGCTTTTTAATAGTGACGTCAAACAGTATATACTGTTACTATTAGAGTACCGCTTTTATACTCTTTGACGTCAAAATATCTTTCTATTTTGGCCAGCAGTCGGTACGGTACATCAAATTCAAAACTATGACAAGCCAGCTTACATGATGGTATAACCTTGGAGAATAGATAATAATAATTATATAAATTGAATTAATAATCTTATCAATTACTGAGTATGAAATGACACGAATCCAAAACGAAGCCCCTTGATTTGTATTAATCTTAATATTTATATAGCTATTTATTGATGACATACTTGATTAAATATACTACACTTGTCATAAACGAATATATATATAATATAATTAAATAATTAATTAATTTAATTAAATGGGATCAATTAGCAAGATAGTTGGAGTCCAATGTTCACGTTCGACGTAATTGATCCACAAGCTCTTTCTATTTATGTCTTTTGTATCGATAAATATTTTAAATTTTTGGAAAAAAAATTCAAATATTGAATTTTTTTGATTTTTTTTAAAAACCCATTGTCGTTCTCAAAAAATTATAAAATCTACGGCTATTTTTGAAAAATTAAACTTTTTGGAAAACATTTCAAAAATTTGCAAGTATTTAATGTTTTATAAAAATCCACAGCTATTCACAAAAATTAATTTTTTGTCTGAAAAAATTTCAAAAATCTATAGCTTTTCTCAAAAAATTAAATTTTTTGGAAAAAAAAATCAAATACTAAATTTTTTAAAGGAAAATTTCAATAATGTATAGCTATTCACAGAAAATTACAAAAAATTGCAAAAATTTACAAAAAAATTACAAAAATTGCAATAGTTTACTAAAAAATTACAAAAATTTACAAAAATTCATAGAAAATTACAATAATCCATTAAATTTATTAGAAAAAAACTTTAAATATTTAATTTTGTAGTAAAAAACAAAACATTTTTTTTTTTGGGGGGCGGGCTACATCCCGTCCAGGCCGCCCCCTGTGGACATCCCTGATCAAAGAAAGCAAGGAGAGTCAGGCTATATATGGCAGTTATAATGCTTATTGTTTATCGTGATTTGTGTAATGAACAATTTTTGCAATTTAGCAAAATTTGATTCCCTTATTTTATTTTTATTTTGTTATTATATTATATTAGTTGTTTTAATCTTGGTATTTATTTCTATTATAGATGTAATATTGTGTGTTTGGCTTTAATAGATAAGTTATTTGGACAATTTCTGTCAATTTTGAATAAGCAGAACAGCGCCTACACCACAACAAAATATCCAAACAATGTCTCAGCTTCAGTGAGACATGTCTTTAGAACAAAAAATCCAAGTTCTTGGGTGTTGTGGAGTCATCCCCATTTTTGTGGAGAGGAAGGAGCGAGTCAATGCAGATGTTTCCATCGAAATTCAAGATAAGAAACTGCTACCTTGGGCCGGATAAAAGTTCGTAGACAAATTTATTTTCACTCAGGACGGAGCTCAGTGTCATCACGCTGCAAAAACCTAGGCCTTCCTTAGAGACAACTTTCCGGAGTTTTGGGACCTCAATATCGGGCTGCCCTCCTCTCTAGACTATTGTTGTTTTTATTTATAAATTATGTAGTCCAGTCTTAGGAGTGGTCCTGAAGACCGTCAGTTTTTCATACTGTCAGTACTAGAATTGATTAAAAAAACAAACTTAAGTGACGTCATCAAAGACCGAACTTTATAAGTTTTAGGAATAAACTGGACCGACACAACACTAGGCATGATGTTTCATTAAATTAGCTGGGAGGTGCTATGAGATGAAGAAAATGAACCCAAACCCGCTCTTCTTAAATAGCAACGACATATTATTGGCTGGAATTACTCGATTATACTCCTAATCCAAGAATGACTTACTCCTATAACTCCGCAACAAATCCTCAGTATCTATTTTCGTCCTTCATGCACTTTTTGTTTACTTGATATTATATGTTATTTCTTCAAGAATAAAATACTAATGAAAGCAGAATTATTAAATAAAAATAACCTTGTTCCAACTAAAAAAAGTCTCGTACCCGTTCTATTAATATTTTATACAACTCTAATGGTTATTAATCAATATACCAATACCTCGTTTAGTACGAGTCACAGTGATAATAAGAGCTGATTTTGTGGACATAATATTTAAATGCTTCTAACTTTTTTATCTCAAAAATATTTTTACACCACAGTTTTATCTTGGCATTGTGGGGAAAAAATCCCATGAAAAATTCGACATAAAGATTCACATTTTTTGTCAGAACTAAAGCAGCTGTCGATTCCCTCCTCTCACTTGATACGTCATGGCTATCTCAAAATATATTCTTTTTGATAAATAACCAAAGTAATAAGTTACTCTACAATACTTATCCTCCGTTTCAAAAAGAACAGGAATACAATTTCTTGTTGCCCCATCCTCGTTTATATATATATATATATTGGCTATTTTATTATGTATATGAAGAAATTTTGGATATCATATGGTAATACAAATTAATAGCTACGCCTTTAATAGATTATAAGTGTATTACTTAGTAATATTATATTAAATTAAATACTTGGTAGATTTAAATATTACAAAATATATTTTAAAAATGGTGAGGAAATAAGTAAATGACAGTGATTGTCTGGGAATACATAATACAACTAAAAATTTAAATACTTTAAGACATTATTTTACATGGGTATCATGTGAAAAATATAAAAATCTTATTTTCTAACAATATTTGAATTACCCATAATTCTAAAACCTCTTATGTGACCCTCTAAATGACTAGATATAATATGTAATTTAAAATATTATAAAATGATTTAATATAATGATTATAACCTCAGTGGATTTAGAATTAAAATAATGCCAAAATAGTAGGCTTGAAAAAATATATATTTTATATAAAAACTTATGATGTTTAAAAGAATCTTTTAATTTTTTGAAAGAAATAGAGGGAATTTATTATGAAAGAGCTATACCTTTTTTTTGAAAAACTACTCAAAAAGAATTAAAAAAAAAAAAAATGATAATTCAGGAAATGATGACGTTTGAAAAAATATATATCTTTCCAATTTTAATTCTTTGTTTTTGAAGAGAAGTAAAATGACACAACTTTCAAGCACCACATCTTTTTTCCTAGAAAAGACTATCGACTTGATTTTTTTCGCTCTTAAAATGTCTAATTTCTCTTATATATACAAAATAATCTATCTTCCTCCTCGGTTTTTGTTGCCTAGCAATAGTTTTTGTTTTAGCTCTATCTACTATTAAAAATAAGAGGTGAAGGAAAGATTGTATGAGCCAGTTAGTTCGTCTAAGATGAATACTTTTGAGAATTCAATCCGTTCATTAATTTTTTAGGTAGTAACATGAAGGGGAGATTGCATTAACCAGTTAATTCATCTTGGATTTTAAATGCAATTAAAAAATAAAATAAAATGTAAGGTGTATTCTAAAACTTCAGCTAGAATATAAAGCACTTGAATAAAAAATATATTAGACTCTAAGTAAGGTCCTTTATTTTACTCGATTTTTTAGTGGTTATATACATTTTATATTAATTGTAATCAAGATGTATTAAAAAATATTTCATGTTTCAAATGCTCAATGTTTGTATCAATTTGTTTTTTAAATTGATTTTTATATGAAGAGTAACACAGAGGATTTACTGTGGAGTTATAAAAGTTATTCCTTGTTGAAATCAGGCTAGAACTGAAAATCGACATCGAAGTAATTCCGACCTATACCATTGTTAGATAGAGAGTGGGATTTGTGTTTATTTCTTTCCTCATATGGCTGCTCGAAGCATATTTAATGAAACATAATGAAGTATAAGCTGGTGTTCTCCCAAAATTTATTGAAATTGATAGCAGTGTTGTATCAATACTTATTTAGGACTGAAGACTCAATTCCCCCACAGTTCAGTCTCAGTCCGGTTCAGTTCAGTCCTGTATATCAGTCCTAAAACTTATAAAGTTCGGTCCTTGATGTCGTAACTGAACTTTTTTTTCCCGGTTCTAGTAGTGACAGTCTGAAGGGCCGTCGATTTTAAAGACGGCACGAAGGACTGATAGTACTGGTCCTAAAACGGGACTGACACAACACTAATTTTTAGTGTGACCTCCTTAATTTTCTGTTTATTTCTTTTAGCATTCTGTCAGAACATATTCATTTCACCACTGTACATAATATGAACGTTACTTTACAATAATTGCTTCCCTATCTATAAATTCTTATAATAATGGCCATGCTTTTAAAATATACCCCCAAAAAAAAAAAAAAAAAAAAAAAAAAAAAAAAAATTATTTATTATATATTTATAAATGTTGCAAAAATATTTACCTTTTAAAAGTTATAAGCATATACGGACGGATTCAAGTCACCTTGATTAAAATCACTGTTAGGTTAATAAAAACAAAAAGGAAAAAAATGGATCAAATACAAGTCTTTAAATACACCATATAAGGTATATTTTTTTAAAGTATGTAGTATCAAATAACTTGAGTGGATATCTAAAAAAAAATGCAAAAAAAAAAAAAAAAAAAAAAAGAAAGGAATGATTGTTACTATTATTTTAGATACATTATAATTTAATCTGTTGGAACTTTTGACTCTTGAAAATGTAGTCATTTTTTGAGTAAAATGATTATGATTTTTGTTTGTATTAATTATTGAATGAAATCCAACATTTAAAAAACAGTTTATGAAATCCGCATTTCTTTTATTGATAGTACAATATAGAGATAAATAAGGAATATCTCTATATAGTTTCAAAAGGACATCCTCAAAAGGGTTGAGCAAATTATAAAATATATACTTTCCGGAAGATGGTGTGAGAGTCTGTAAATTGTTGTTTGAACTGGTTCTAGGAGAATTGGCCAAAAACGTTTTTGCACAAGGACAATTTACCGAATCCACATTTTGCTCTTGCCTGATATTATACTTGTTCATCATTTAATGAGTATTTTCCAATATGAATAACACAGGGGAACACACATTTTGTAACAATGAATTCAAGCCAAAAAAGGAATGTATCTTTAAACACAGAATCTAGAATTCAGTTTTTAATTACAGTCATCTGAATTCTGAAATATCTGGGATTATAGTAATTCGGCACTATTATCATTCAGAGTTATTTTTACCCTTAAAACCAGCCCCAAATTAAAATTATGTAAAAGTGTTTTTATTGATTTTGTATCTAGTTGTTTTGGGCTCGATATATTTTCATTTTTAGCTAAAAAATGATGAAAAATGACACTCTTGTTGAGACCCTTATAACTTCATAATACAAAGTGATGAGAAATATCATAGCTTGTATTATACAAAAAAAAAAAATCAATGTATATTCAAAAAAAAAAAAAAAAAAAAAAAATCTGTTTAAAAAATATGCATCTCCGAGGATTTTTGTTTAATTTGGTATTTTTTAAGTGATCCCATTTTGAAATATTAAAATTCTCTACTCATCGTGAATGGATCGCTTTACTGTTTTGATCTTGGTATGTCATTCCCAAAAAAGGAGTCCACTCTACTCCCTTATGAGGTCTAGTAGTTTTCCTCGGATGAATTCTCCTACCATCATCCCTTGTATAATTTGGAATCTTAATTCGAACATCTCTTGAGATGGATGATCAAGTTAGAAATATTTTTCTTCTATTGCCTCAATCTTTCTTTTACCAGGCATCACGTCATCAAATTGGGAAAAATATGATGATTATGTGTACTATTAGCTAGTAAACCCCCATGAAAAATGGGATCATTGCTCTGCGTTCGCATTCCAAGATTCTCAACGTCAGTCATACAGTCGTGTTCAAAAATGTCAAAATAGTTTTTAGAAAGTGCCTTTCAAGGTTGAAGAGGCCCTTTTCATAGCCCCCTTGAAGATGACCAAACTTAAACGTTGCAAGGACGTTGCCAACATGAAAAATATAGTGCCAGGCAGAGTCACCTTCTTCTCAGACAAGAAAACGAAATGACTGTTATATCAGATTAAGGAAATCAATGAGGGCCTTCGAGCAGTAACCACCACCAAACACCGAGCATCAACCATGATGCTAGGCATTGGGGCGCCCCTGATCCGATTACCAGAGTACTAGCTCACGGCAGCCATGTACATGGACGTTTTCAATGCCACCCTGGACCTTTGGATCCAGGTAAATTACCCTAAAGGTAACATCATCTTTCAGTAAGATGAACCCCCCTCACACTACGAAAATTACTCATACCTATTTAGCTAACTACTTCGCTTTCGTGGAGAAGTAAATTTGGCAACCAAACAGTCTGTGTGACAATCCTCTCGATTTTTCTTTCCGTCCCCACATCGAGAGGTGGGCCTGTATCATCCATCACCCGAACGTTGAAGCAAGGGACTGCCAATTTCATTCACCAACTGTGAGGCCAAGGGTGGCCAAAAATTATATATCTATTTGACATGGGTATGTATCCGAAAAAGAGTAATAACAATTTTTGTGAAAAGGATAATTAAAGAAAGGTAGGTTATTTTCTTTTTTTCTTTCCAAGTGTGTAAGTTTTACTTTTCCCCTCGTTATAAATCAAGTTACATTTGTATAACAACGATATTTTAGTGGTTAGCCATAAATCGTTTCTTATATCGATTTATTACAGTTCACATTGGTCTTCCTCGGGGCGTTACTTGTTTGGAAATACATCTTAGTTCTAAGAATATTTATTTATTTATTTTGTTAAATAAAGAATCATTTTGGTCCTTTTTTTTCGCTTATGGAGCAGGGGCTAAAAAAATATGAGATTTGAAGATTCTGCTTTTTTAAATAATTCTACCTGAAAATATTTTTTTCGTAAGAGTACTTGTGCTCGAAAAAGTTTTTTCCAACGGATATTGGCTGCAGGACAATTAACCAGATGTTCATTTTGCCCAAGGACAGTTTTTTGAAGGACCATTTGGGACATTTGGCCGATATTTTTTTTTAATATATTGATATATGCGGTTATATTTTAATTCTATTTATTAATATGATTGTATGATAAATAGTTATTGTTCATACACTATACATGTTAAATAGGTAAATTAATTAATTATCATTATATAAATACAACACTGAAGATTGGTCGAATGTAGTTCGAATCTTTACCTCAGTAATACTTTAAATAAATTAAATAATGAAAACACAAGATCGTAATTCAAATGGAAGAATTGCTAACCACAGAAAGTATAGAACGATGGTTTTTGTCACTTCATAACTGTATTTCTTGTCCAAAGAAACAGTCTGCATTACGTAGCTACTCAAAGGATTCGAATTATCGGAGTTGTATATCTAGAATTATACATGCATACCCCTTAATTGATCTCAGCCAAGTTATGAAAGCCATTACCAGTGACTTATAAGCTCTTTCAACTAATTTGGTGTAAAAGTGTATTTTTGTAATATGATATAATAACATTTGAATAAGTAACTTGATTAGTTATCATTGTCTCAAATCTTCAGGTACGTTGTTTACTGATCTACGTACCTCCATAAAATGATTACTAAATTGATACTTTATGACAATTTAATGAAATCATACTTGACTTGTATTGTAATATATCCCGATTGTAATTATATTCAATCAAAAGTAACTATATAATAAAGGACCATATTACACTATGTAATAAAATGAAGGTCTTGGAGTGCCCACAGGCTGAAACTTAAATTTATTATTGTTATTTAAGTCATAGGACACGAAAATGAACATTACAACTTTTTTTGAAAATTGCTTAATAAGTACTAAAAACTAAATTGACCAAAAATCAATCAAAAACTACTTTTTTTAAAGGGAATTAAAAAAAAAATGAAATGTAAGGTCTATTCTATAACTTCAGCTAGGATATAAAGCACTTGAAGAAAAAAAATATTAACTTCTAAGTAAGATCCTTCATTTTACTCAATTTTTGCGTAGCTGTCTAAATTTTTCATTACATGTAATCAAGATAAAGTAATGAATAATTCATTTTTTCAATGCTGAAATTTTCAATTATATATTTACTTTGATGTTCATATATACATTTCTTTTAAGTCGAAATATGCCACAAAATCGTAGTTTTACACTAAAAACATGATTTAAGGAAAAAATGCATTAAAAGCCAAACCTTTAAAGATTTAAAGTTAAGTTTTAATGGTCATTTTCGTGTTCTACGGCTTAAATAAACTATTAAATGTGTGTTTCAACCTGCGGGTCAAAATGATGTTACATGATGTTATCACGAATAAATTAAATAACATAAGCAGTTCTAAATAACCAATAACAATAATAAATGAGACTATGTTGATACATATTTCTTCAGTCTGCTTTGAGTCATGAAGCAGATCTCCTATTATACTAGATTTTGATAATTATGTATCGTAAAAGGAATATTTATATAGCAACAGTTTAGGTTATCATTATATTATTAATGTATTTATGATCATAAATGAAAATAATACTGTAATGGAAGATGGGCAAAGCCACCCATCTTCCATTATAGTATTATAATGTAGTTTCTACCTGAATATATTTTATTTTGATTTTCTAATGCTGTGTTCATTAGTTTTTATTCTGGAGGAGAGAATTATGTATTATACGTAGAAGCTATAAAATGTAACGACGTATTTGTTTCGTCATGATTGACGGAGAGTAACGCTGATGAGTTATAATTGTAAGACATTTTTTGATTTCATGGAGAATTGAGAATCAACAACAGACTCATTCCTGTCTATATGTATCATGGCTAAATACGGAGTGGAGTATTTATTTATTTCCTTCACCTCAGCTGTTCCTAGCTAGTTTAAGGAAACGTGATGACAACTAAGCTGGTCTCTTTCAAAACATTCTTCAAATTGTCTGAGTGGGCATGGTCATTTTCGGTTTATTTTTTTGACAATACCGGTGGATGTGTTCTATTTTCATATGTGCTTATAAAAACCCGCAGAAAAGAAGCTGTGGTAAAAAAACAACAAAAAAACAAAAACAAAAAAAACAGTAGCGAAAGGAGCCGTGCTAAACATAATCACGCAGAAATGAATGATCGTCATTAAATATAAATAATCTATGTATGATGCTTAAATAAAGAGTTTATATATATATATTTCAAGCTAATTTTTTTTGTTTCAAATATACATAATATGCATATATATATATATATATATTATTCATTTAATTAACAATAACTAGAAAACAAAGAGACAATGTATCTCATATATATATATATGTTTGCAAATATACATATGAAATTTTTGTTTGTACACATTATATATAAGTTGAATAGCTTATAATTTTTAAACATATATGTATATACGTATTGATAAAAGACTGCCTGTTATTGAACAAACAAAAAAGTATACACATATGCTTTAGGATATTCAAAATATATGCAGTTGAAAGTATAAACATCGCATGAAGAGAAAATTATGTATTAATAGGAATTCAAAGCAATATACAACAAATGGCTTAGTTAATTAGAGGAAGCAAAAAAAAAAAATGTTTTTATTATTTAATTAATTATAATTTAAATATCCATAATTACATATTAGTGTTCTTTTCATCTAATAATAACAATAATAAGTATTATTATTTACCTTTTTTTTAACAAAATAAAATATGAATAATTTTTTAAGAAATTCAAAATGAAAGCTCTATTCTTGTATATAAATATTTTTATTTACATATCATATATGAACAATTAAATGGATTTATTACTGAAATTTATCAATTGTATGTATGTTTTGTTTTTCTTTTTTTTTGTAAGATAAGTTCCTCTCTCTTAATTCTTGATTAATTAATAATTATTATTATACTATTAGTAGTTGCAGTGGTATTGGGTATGAATATGATGATACAAAGTGATAAATCAACAAACAAGAACACTATGAAAGCATAATATTAAATATATAATTCTATACCCTTATGTAGGTAATATAAATTAATGAATAAATATATAACAATTGTTAGCATAAATCTTTAGATTTGTATTACGATTTTACTAATAAGAAGAGTAACTAGGTAAAAAAACACAAAAATATTAATTAAATATCTAAAAAAAAAAAAAAATGATAAATCTATTAGCAAAAACATGAAACTTTATAAGACAAAAAATATATGTATAGAAGGAGCAAGGTGGTTCTGCTAGGTGAAAACAGTCAACCAATTAAACAAACAAATAAAAAATCTATATAAGAGATATATAAGTACATAATTTTTAATAAATTAAATATTCAATTTAATTAATACTTACAAAATTATTATTAGAAAATTATTATTTATTGTACATTATGAATTATTTTGTATTTAAGAAAAAAACAACGTTTTAACAATTGGTTTTTGATTATTTTTATCATAATTTTTTTGGCTACAACACCATAAAAATTAATTTGACTAATTTGATATGTGTCGTTGTATCAATAGTAACAATGATTCCTTTAATGTTTTTTTAAAATATATATTATAATTATGTTTGGTTTTCGAATGCATTCCTATTATTGGCATTGACGGGTATAAATTGTTTTTGAATTTTGGTTATAATTTTATTTTTCCTCTTATATTTTTTGGGGTGTTTTCTTCAATTTAATAAATTTAATCATCCGCTAGTTTCCATCTCCTCCTCCCCGAAAAGCCTTATGTGGTTATTTAAAAAAAGAGAAGGGTACGTAATCAAGATGAATAATACAAAATGGTGATATCTATATGTTATAATATTTTTGGCTGAAAGAAATTACGTCTATATATTGAGGCTTTTATGCACAGTCGTGGCACATTGAAGATCGCATATTTGTATTTTAAACTTAACTTTTTTTTTACTTATAATTTTTGAAAGCTGAAAATGTTGGATAATTTATATAAAGATTTTTTTTGTTGAAAGGTTTAATTAATTATAAACACTCGGGGTTTTATTTATTATTGTTTTATGTATTTAAATATTTGGCTCATGTTTTAAAAAGGATCCACTGATGGATTGGAGAGAGAGGATTCTTCTCTGATATTTATATAAATCTACATATATAATTATTAATTGACTTTAATTATTTAATAATGAAGAATAATAATCTTGAGTAGAAGATAGATGATAATAGTGTACACAGGAAAAAATCTGTTTTTTTTTACTGTTTTTTCTAAAATAACATAATATGTAATAGTTTATAATGATAAAATAACTTTTAAGATATAATCCACTAAATTTTCTTTTCTTCTTTTTTTCCTTGATAATTAATTAATTTAATATAAAGAGTATAATCATAATTATGAATAATAAGGACTACAGTGTAATAATAATAATTAATATTAATTAATTATTGGGAATAATAACGGGTCTTTGTTTTGTTTATTTTGAACTACATTTTCAGACCGAATCTGACATGAGCTCGGATAATAATCACAGAACTACGAAGCATGGAGTCCGCTCCTTGAGTATAACATGCTTTTTAGTGGCTAAAAAGTTGGCAACAATTTTCTCAGTGTTGTCCAGTGCGGACTCGATGTCTCTTCTTTCCAGTGTAGTGAGCCGAGGTCGTTTTTCACCCAAAGGGATGGCTACTGATGAACATGAGGGTGAGGTTGATGAGTTCACTACAATTGGGGACGATACTGAAGATGAGACAACGACTGAGGGTGAGGATGTTCCATTTTGAAGCATGAGTATTTCCTCTTGGGGATGTTGCTCCAGAATACCTGGACTTTGCTGAATGGACGCAATGGAAGAAGGTGAAGATCCCATTGTCAAAAGGTTAAAAGGTGATGATGATGTTGTTGTTGTATTATTATTTGTTGAAAATAAGAGTGCCGACTCTGGAGAAGATGTCCCAGATGAGGAGGATTCCAGTGTTTTATCCGAACAATTGCTGATGATTCGGTCTGCTGATTGTCAAGCAGCCAGGTCCATTGAGTCTGGAGATAGTGCATTGTCCTCATTTGAGTAGTGAGAGGATGAAGGAGAGGAATTGGACATGAGTCCTCGTGGAGAGAGGTGAGGGGAACTAAGCATGGGGTCTCCATTCGAAACGGGATGACAATCCTCCTCATCATCCATTAAATCTCCAAATTCCTTGCTTATAAGTCCTGGCTCCTATTAAACCAAATCAAGAAATCAATTAATCTATCAATTCATTCTTTTGAAAAAACTTACCTCTTTAATGGATCCAATAGAGGAGTCACTCGTGGGTCCAGGTGTTTCCGTGTTGGTGGAGGGGGAATTCCAAGAAAAGGTTTGTAGCGGAATTCCATACGCTTTGAACTGTTTCTCATATTCCTATTGTTTGAGATATTTTTATAGGTAAGTAAGTATTTTATTTACATATTTATCAATAATATTAAAATCCCTACCTGCATTTGTAAGATGAGCTTTCGATTCTCCAACTTGATGGACTTAAACTCATCCTCAAGTTGTCTTTTTTTGATTTGATCTTCCTTTAGATGCTTGATATAATCTACGGACGCCTTGAGAATGGATCCTTTGTTTTGTCGTACGTCTCGAACAATGTCATAATACCTTTTAAAAAAAGGAGAAAAATGGTTATTCATGTACGTATCCAGAGTGCAAAATAAATAAGTAATTGATTCCTTGCCGATTTTATAAGTTTGCACACTGACAAAGAAAATAATGGTCAATAATTTTAATAGTGAAAGACATTACATGAAAAAACTAAAAAGGGTTTTGAGAAAGAAAATGTGGATTATAACCCAAAGAACGTCATACCCACTATCAAGCATGGGGGTCTAAACATTATGCATTGGGGTGTTTCTCTGTTGAGGGAAATGGAGACTTCTCTGCATCGAAAACTTGGACGACAACCTCCTTCCCTCAGGAAAAAGCACTGAAAATAGGCCTTGTTAAGGATCCCACCCAAAAAACGGCTAAAGCAACGAAAAAATAGCTCAAGAAGAAGCACATTAAGGCTATGGAGTAGTCTAGTCTAGTCAATCCCACGTTAAATCTTTTTTAGTGTGCAAACTTACGAAATTGTCAAGGTATCAAATACTTATATTCTCCACTGTATATAGTTTAAAAGTATTCTGCATGGTTCAGCACTCACTGGTCTTGTTGCTTAGGTAATAGAGTTCCCAGCTCTTTGATTCGATCATTGATATTGAACCGTCTCCGTCTTTCAACTAAAGAAAAAAAAAGAAAGAGAAAGAACAAAATGAGATTCAAATACATAAATAAATATATTTATTTTTATGAGGTGTTTAAATGAAAAAACCAGCCTTACTCATATTGTGGTTATCCTTTTTTTGTCTATCTTTTTGCATTGCTTTAAGATCCTCATCCGTTAGAGGCTCTTCTTTAACCGTAATATCTTCCAAAATTGGGGATTTGATGCCACTTCCTCGACTGGGTATAGACTTTGTTGCCACATGCTCAACATTATTGTTGTGATTATGTGTAGAATTGTCAAAATGTGTAATAAAGTCCAGTAATGTAGAAGCATTCACCTGAAGAAATAAAAAAAATACAGCTCGAATAAGGAAGGCCCAAAATCCAAGACATCCACTACTCACTTCGTTCCCTGTCATATTAATAGCACTGTCAATGCCTTTGATATCCGGTACGGCTCCATCCTCCAAGGAGGTATCATTACTGAGGAAATCATCCAAAAACTCATCTCCGGTGTTTGGCTACGGAGAAAGAAAAAAAAAAGATAGAATCATTTAATGAAATATTACATTATGACTATATTCGAAATACAATGTGTAGATATAAAGAGGTTGCGTTAATGCACACCTTACTCAAGAATTCACCTCTTAGTAATAAATATCTTTTTTGACTCATGTTACTTGACTGCTAGCTAGTCTGACAGTATTCTTTCAGATAATCCTACAAATAATAGCCAACGTGGGAAAGAATGAAACGAAAATAAAACACAAAAAATGATAAGATTTTTTACATATATTTGTTATAAAAGTACATGGGGTTTCTGCAATAAACTCCGCCTTTGCTATGATAGAGGGGGAGTTTGCTGTCCCCTTTTTTAATCGTTATAATGATCCTAGTTGTTCTAAGGATTTCCGTATTTATCACCAAGGATATACAATATATATTATTTACGTTATAAATTTATTTTCTATCTTTGTCGTTGTCTTCTCAAGTCAGATAATGACGATAAGAAATAAATATATAAATATATTGGTGGTCATTTTTTAAATTGACAAGAAAAATTAATGATTATTTTGTCTTTCTCTTTATTTTTTGAGAGATGATAAGAAACCAGTTTTTAACTAGCCCGATAAATGGAGAAGACAGAGTTAAAATAGTATAAACATTATTCTCTCCCCAAAAAAGACTCATAAAAATTTTTAACGAGTCTTTCATGTTTTTATAATTTAATATTATAAATATATTTCTTGAGTACATCCTCACATCGCTCCATAAAAGATGCATTTACACAGCACAGTAGTTCAGTGGTAAAATAATTCAATTGAAAATCTGCCATATAAAGTAAATGACAACCTAATGATATATTAAAAGTGGTTTTAAAAATATACGCAACCTTTCATTAAAAAGGGGGAGCCTTTTAAAAATGATTTTTTGTGCGGAAAACCTTCGGCAAATGTTAAATTTAATTTATAGACGTCAAAAAATAACTTTTTCGCACTACTACTAATAATATCAATTGATTTGAATTATATGTATGTATATGGGTTTTTTTTGTTTTTTTTTTGCAAAGAGAAAAAATAAATAGTACCTGAGAGGAAAAGTAGCTGTCTCTTGAGCAAATAGGCATAAAGACTATGTCACTAAAAAGAGGGTAAATCCAGGATTATTATATTCATTCATAATTATCATAAGTTATGTATATTGAAATAATAACTATTAATAAATGCTTGAATAATAATTATATTTGTGATAACACAACTACAAACAATTCACTTCTTATAACGTATGTATTTAGAATCTTGGATTTACCCCATGTGTTTACGTAAGGCGTGGAATGACGAACCAACTGATGATGACACTGATATGAACGAAGAATATAATTTTTAGTGTATATATATATTAATACACATATTTATATACATAAATTAATTTTGTAAAGAGTTGAAGAAGAAGGTGAAACCCGTCGAAGGATTTTGTTCTCAAATTGAATTTGAATAAATTATATTGATTAATTAATTAGTTATTGCACAGATATACCCTTTAGAAAATATCACACTTTAAATGTTTTGTCTCTTCCTTTAGTCTAACATAATTTGGCTTTCAAACGTAACTAAATCACTCAAAAATACGCATTTTCTTTAATTTTGGACTACGAGCACTGATTTAAAAAAATAAGTAGAATAAAGCGTGAGCGGGAATCACGGAAAAAGCCGTCAGAGCGTGTGGGCATACTATCTTGATGAATACGTATTATTTTATTTTTTATATTATCAGGCTGAGGACCCATCTACCAACCTTTACAAGGAATTGTGTTACCTATAAATAATTTTGTATATGCTATACAAATGTATTCCCAAAACAACATCAGCGGCTCATATGTATTTATATTCAGCTCTCTTGTTCAAATGTCATGACTGTTGAACTCCTGAACTCGAATTATATGATCTATATTAGTTGTGTAGCATGTTCCTATAACTGCTAAATATAAAATAGTCCGATATTTGCTATATCATACGATCTAATTAACTAACATCAAATTATATTTTAATTTTGGCCAATTTTCAAGAGAGACAACAAAAATTGCTAATATATGAGAGCTAAATTGTAGAAACCAAAGTGGGCCTCAGACTTCATTTGAGCCCAGGCTTGACTGATTAGAGATAAATTTAAAATGTATCTTCTTAAAAAGAGGTCAATTAAGAAAAATGAAACATTATTTAAAAATAAGAAATTAAATATAAATTTTCAAAAGGAATTGAAGAAAAGAACACCGCACATTTATGTTTGATCAAGGCCCTACTTGCACCTTTAAAACATACCCTGGCCTCAATTATTCATTGTTATACTTATCCTATTGCAAAAATCATTATACATAATGTATAATGACTGTTTAACGTCCGTCTTGTGAGTCGATGTCCAGTGCTAGTATTTCAGTAGAACAAAATATGATTTTAAACGATAATTATAACAAAAAACATAGTGAATTGTGAAAAATCCAAGCTCAAAGCAAAGTTTTTATCTCAAGAAAATGATAACACAAAGTAATTTGAGTTTTTCGAAAGAAATTCAGACTTCCTCTTAGGGCTTACAATTTGAGATCCTATGATATTTTGATTGGATGAGGGTGCCCTAGTGGTCATTCTTGAACATCAAACAGTCCCTATATGGACTTGAAAGACAATTCTTAGATTAGATAGAGGAATTGTAATAGTATAATGTTTGCTTATACTTAATCAGTATAAAATAGATTGGGATTTGGGGCCCGTACAATCTGTTTTGGATGGAGTCGATCTAAGGCCGGCCTTGTCTTTATCAGAGTGGTTGATCGTATGTACAAATATAAATACATATATCTAGTAGTATTGATATTATGTTCAACATGGATATTTGCGAAGAATGTGCAGAGAATGCCGAAATTGTCATCGTTATCATAAATCACGATTAATGACAGATGTAAATAGGTAGGTAGGTGCATGGATACACAGGTAGGGCCTGTGCTTGGGATAGTAGCGAATATCTTTATTATTAATAATAATTCATAGGTAAATATCATTATACATCATAATTGATGGAAATATATAAATGTATTTTATTTTTTGGTTTTGGTGGTGATCGTTGGATCTTTCGCAAATAACAATAATAATATTTATAGTTTTTTGATTTATATGTCGAAAAACAGGTTTCCTTTTATTTTAATAAAACTACTTTGAACGCGTATGTCCAATCTAACCATATACTTTTTTTTTATAAGGGACAAAACTAATATCTTTATATTTGTTATTTAACTTTTTGGACTACTAACAGTACCTCCCCCCCCTCCCCCTCCAATAAAAAAACAGCCAGAATCCTTTTGAGGAAGATACAGTATAAAAAGAGGACAAAACAAACTGCGTAGCAAGGTCAAACAATAAAGAAAGAAAGAAAACCCTCAACTGAATTGTTGGTACATGATCACATCGTTAACTTAAATGTGTCACTCAATGTTTTTTACAAAAAAAAATCCAGAAAAGGCCACGAAATCATATGGTTGTATGGATCATCAATATATTAAAGCTGTAATTTGTGACTATTTTAATACAAATGGTTTAAAACTAAGTATGCTGTGCCATATTATAATGTTTAAACGGCCACAGTTCCCCGGCCAACCTTTATTAGTTATTCATCCATATTATGCAAATTTTGAGAGGTTAAGAGTCATTTTTTTATAATTTTCCTATGAGTCATGTTGTGGAACCTGTCGATTGCTAAGAAAAAAATTGTCCTAGTTGCCACCATAAGCACACAATACGAGAAAAGGATTAAGATAGCGAGGGATTGTCTTAGAAGAATACCGGGGAACAGGCAGGGTCCTCGAGAAAAACGATTTACAAAATCTCCAAGAATGTATTCTACATCATTACTCTTAGAAAAGTTGTAAAAAAAAGAGAAGATTCTTAACCTCTCAAAATTTGTATCATAGAGATGAGTAAAAAATTACAGTTTGCCTTGTATAAAACTCATATATACGTAAGCAAAAAGACCATATAAAATTGACTTTTGCAAAGTTTGAGATGTCTGAGGCCATTTTAGTATGAAGTTAAATGAAGTTTTTACGTCCCAGATGTGCTGTATAATGATTTGGAGTTTCTTTCTTTTATCAATGATAATGTTCCTCCTTTTATCAAAAACTATCCCTTCAACTTGAGTCAAACTTTGCTATGTTATGGTTCATAGGTAAAACAAGGAGTTTTCAAATAATTAAGACATTTTATACCTTTCAATGATTAAAAACAGGAAGCATAAGATGTTTGATTGATAAACCAAATACTAATTAACATAAGCAGTACAATTTTTGACTCATAACATCATATTTGGAACAATACAAGATGCTTCAATTGATGGAACAGCATAGTTCAATGGACATCGCGCTAGGGAAAAATTATTCCCTTGAACTTACCGGGCTTAGGATCAGTACTCGGTCTTTCTCAGAGAAGGTAAATATTAAATGTATTTGGACTTCAAAGACGAATACTAGGTCCGATGGAGTAAATGTAATACTATAATGTTTACTTATACTTAATCAGTGCAACTCCATCAGACCAATCAAATGATTTAAAAAAAAAAAGTAAATGGCAAATTTCAACACCAAAGAACCAAGGATTTTTTTTCAAATTAAAATGGACTACATTACGTTAAAAATGTGCTGAGATACCTTGAACATTAGCAAAACCAGTTTTTTGATTGTCCCATCAGAAAATGTATTTGTTGAGTGTGTGTGTGTGTGGGGGGTATTTAGCTGAAAACAGGGCAGTCTATTACACATACTAAAATGACGAATAGTCCAACAGCTGGGAATATTTTTCTATGAACACTTAATAACTGAGTTTTGGTCTTTTCTCCTTTTTGGAGGAAACGTTGTGAGATGAGGATCACAATAGTGGATTTCCATTTACATACCTAAGTAAGCGTTAAGAACCAACAATGTCTTTTTAGCAATCTAAATACGTTCTTCAATTCATCAGTATTATTATATGCTTAATACGTAGATCTAACCAAATACGCACATGATAAAAATACGAGCGAAAAAATGGTCTTTCAGACATAAATTGATTGGCGCCACATATTATGGTGGTTAGTTACTTTTATGGTTATATTGAATCTTTATTTTTTGTAATTGAGATAGAAGGAAAGACATAATTAAAAGCAGACGTTTTATAGAGAGGGCTAAAATAAAAACGAAAGAGCGATAAATACGATGTAATATAATGAAAAGAAGAAGAAGAAAATAACGATGTATTCAGCAGGAAGACCATTAGTTCCATTAGGTCAAGAGCTATGGAAAATCCCTATAAAGCAAACTGATAACAATATGTGATAAAAAACAACAAAAAACTAAGAGAAAATAACAATAACATCCATTTTAAAAGTACTTGACCCATCAATATCCAGAGATCGTCAAAGTACGCATAGGTAGTAGCTACGAATGAAATACAAACTGTTTTTAAATGTGATGATAGGATCAGAGATGAGGAACTTTTTAATAGTTGTTTTAAATATTTGTTGTTTTCAACAACGCAGAAATAGAAAAATTACCTTCAAAAAAGGAGGATAGCTCTTTGTTTTTCCTCTTAGAAGTCACTCAAATAATATGAGGCATTAGGCAACACTGAATTGATTTTGTTTACATGAGCGTTACATCATCAAAGTCCCCCCCCCCTCTCTCTTTGAAAATGGTGTCTTATTTATGTAGAGTTTGCAAAATAAATAAAAGAGTGAAGAGAGAAAAATGTTCAACCGCAGGTTAATGATATGTACATATAGGATATTTAGTGGCCTTGAGGTATATATATATATCTACATTTTTGTAAAAGATTTTTTGTGCAATATATATACTATTCAATAATAGTTAAGGACAGGCTAAAAACTTATTAACAATTATATCACAGATTTTTCCAAATACTGAGTAGTGATAGGCAGTGTTTTGATCAAAGCTACCTTACCTGAGAGTGAGACAAGACCAATAACTTGGAGGATTTAGACCAAGGGGAAAAATATTTTTTATTTTAATCGCCCTTATCTGTTCAGGACTTTTTTGTTTTGTTTTTGAGTGTTTAGATGTCTTATCTCGTTTAAATACTTTGAGTTCAAAATGATTTTTTTTTCCTTTGGCCCATTTTTGATTATCCTGCGTGGCATAGGTATACATATGTCACGCTGGCCCGAAAAGTGTAATATTCTATAAAGACATTTTATATGATATAATTTAGCCATAACTTATTAATTCATCTCCTAATTAAAAGAGTAATCTATATTAATAAAGCATTGTTTGTTAGTAATTTTGCCATAACATCCTTTTTAATCTAAGAGATAACAATGTAGGAACAAGTGTGTAGCTTATGCTCAGCGTGTAATATTCAAAAAAAAAAAAAAGCAAAGCTCAGGGCTTCAGATTAAAAAAAAACCCAGGGGAGTAGAATTTTGGTTCATATCTGTATAACCAAAGGAAACTTCATCGATGCAATGACGGGTAGTCCTGCTAGTGATATACAATATGCTCTTAAATATTTTTACAAATCCGATATAATCAATTTTATTTCCGTAATTAGGCTCATAAAGTAGTTATTTGGATCATAAAGATTTAAAATAATCTACATAAAAAATATTTGATTATTAAATACGAAGTACATATGACAACGTGCTTCGTATAAATTATTTTCTATAATTGAATTTGTGTAGGTTAGGTACTCAGTCATACCTAGAGAAAGAATTATACGTTATGTATGTATATGAACTTCAAAGACAATAGTCAGTGTTTTATGTCCGGTACGACTTTCTGCAAATGTATGGGTCTAGTATGGTGGTAAAGGTCGCTAGGACTTTAAATGATAAGTATGACTAAATACCTACATAAAGAAATGTGAAAATCCAAGCTGAAAGCAAAGTTTATATCACTAGAAAGTAATGCCACTAAGTAATTGAATTTTTCTACAGAAATTTCACTTCCTCTTAGTGTTTAAGATTTGAGATCCTTTTAGGTTTTGATTAGTTAGAGGGTGCCCTATCGGCTATTCTTGAGATAGAATAATTGTAATGATATTCTCTTTACTTATAATTAATCAGTACAGCTTCATCTGACTAATTAATGGAATATTAATATATATGTAAATAATATAAAAGTATTGTCTATTTGGTGTAAAAGGCAGAATACATTTTTCCTAAATAATTTAAAAAATAAATATAGTTGCAATGGCATGGCATGGATAACAAGGTCAAGTAGAAAACAAGAACTTTGAATCAATTCTAGAAAACCACATTACTTTGAGTTACTGGTAGTTACATAAACACCCCCATATTGTTTTTATACATAAGTAAAAAAACATGCGGAAAGTACTAAGAAATAAAAATCTCCAAATTAACAAAAAAAAAAAAAAAAAAAAATAATAATAATAATCTTTTTCCTTTAATTTTTAAATGAATTGCTTAATATAATACCCTATTTTAACAATAGTTTCATATTTTAATATTCTAGGTTGTACAAAGTGCTTATGTACATACACTTCTTGTACTTTTCTTTAAAAAACCTCAATTGGGTAAAAATATAATCCAAATCATACAAACGAACAAACACTTCTGTACTCTAGACAACAAATTATTCTCGAATTTGAATAATAAGTAAGGAAGGAAAACTTTATTTCTACACTGATAACATCTCTACCTGTTATTTAAAAAAAGATTTTCCCCATTCAGTTTTTTGGTTATTTTACATATACTTACCTAAAAAACCAGAAATTGAGAAGAATGCACTTAAAAAGTAGATATTTTGCAAATTTTATTTACTTAAATATAATATATACATAACTTCGGTTGGTATATTTATTAAAAAAAATGATGGTTCTAATATTGCAATATTCCAATGATTGACATATCAATTGATACTTTCAAGTATTTTTAACGTTATTATTGTGTTAAAAAACAATTGGCAGTTTTTGAATTAATTCATTATGTAATTCTAAATATTCACATATTATGTATGTATGTATAATCATGAACATCGATTGACTTTACAAAAAGCTCATATCTATTAATTAATCATAATATTAATTCGAGAAGCTGGGAGTATCGATATATCTATGAACAAATTGGCACAATATAAACCAGTTTTTGATAAATTAATACATTGCAAATATTGATTGACATGCATAGACAATTGCATTGAGCAAAAAATATTAACAAAATGAAAGGAAAGACGAGTCCTTTTACATGAGCACAATTTGTATTATTATATACATATTTGGTTCTATTTTGAAATTAAAAAAAAAAAAAATCATTTATAAGTATGCACATTAGAGTGTACCCTAATCACGAAATTTCAGAATTTGGTATCGGAGGATATTTTTTATTTATTTAAGCTCGAAAATAACTTTCAAACGTCCGAAAAAAGATCCTTCATGGATGTGTTTAAATTTTGAAAAATATTAAAATATCGAGAGAGAGAAAAAAAGACTTTACAACTATGGAGTCTAATCGATACATTGATTTTAATTCAATTAAGTATATCTTTCAGCAATAATTTAACATCATTCCTCTAATTTGTCTCACGTTATAAGTCCTCAAAATGTTGGCAGTAAATAAATATACTCTATTGCTATCGCGTATTACGCAATAATATTTTGATGTTTTTCTTAATTTTTACAGCTTAAATATCGTTTTTTAGATACCAAGTGTCAAATATACTATGAACAAATAAACTTCCATTTTTTGAAAAAAATATGCTCTAAGTAAGACACTCTATTAATCATTTTGGATTAGAAAAACTGTCTTTTAAACTCTTAAAAATACGATATTTTATGATCTATTTATCATTGACGCCAGTCAATGGCAGGATTGTTTGTATATTTTTTCGATATTTTCGATTATTTTCTTGTTTAGATTAATAAAAAGAAAAATAATATATAATATTATCATTCAAGGATAATATTTATTTATTATTTTTTCTATGTCGTTTTGCTTACAAACCAATATAAGTTGAGAACAATCATGCTCCATGTTTAGAAAATAGTCGACTTGAGTAAACTTTTTAGTTTGAGTTATAATCGAATCCAACAACAGAAAATAATGAAGAAGAAATACCCTTTACCTACTTGAAGCCTCCACTTTTTTTAACCTATTAAGGGCTATTTTTCTTATCTTACACTTACGAATAGTAGAACATATCTATATGAATGTCATCCGAGATTAAAAGAACTTTATTTATTAATTATATTATTCTCATAATATATAGATAAATAACTTTATTTTATAATTCCTGAAGACAAGATTGATTTAAGTCTATTCTCCCTTTCATTTCAAACGCATGCACATTCCACGTATAGCCGTAGCTTAGAAAATAAAACATGGAATGTCCTTAAACTTTCAATGAATTGGGCAAAATTAATTAAAATTATTTATATATTGAATGATTGATTTTTATTGGATCTTATTGGAACTTTTGTTGTTCTCTGAGATCAAATCATTTTCCCATATTGATAAACTACTAAATTTTGGGATTTCTAAAGATTGTGAAGCTCTAATAAATTATTTTGAAATATTTATCCTCCTTTGTCAAAGTTATAAGTTAATAAGTTTTTTTTTTCCAGTGATGCTATTCGATGGATTTTTTTAGCTTTTTTTTTTTTTTTGAAATTGACAATCTGAAAAATTAATTTTCTTTTCCTAAGCTATTGTCATTATTATTTGATTTTTGAAGAGCGAACTTCATTTTCTACTACATTCAAGCTATAATTGATATACGAAACCGGAGTGAACATTTGTGTGTACTCATAAAAGACGCAGAGTAACCTGGGAATTTGTCGCGGGGGAGTAGAATTGTGGATCAATATGGGAGTAATTCTTGCCTATGCCTTTATTCAATTCTTTGTCCCCCTCTCCACAGCTGCTTGTAGTTGATCTGATAAAACTTCATGACATCTAAGCTGCTTTTTTCCAAAACATTCTTCAAATTGTCAGGGTGTTACCATGGTGATTTTCGGTTTTCTTTTTTAACAGGTGCTACTGTTTAGCATCACTGGCTATCATTACACCTACCCTTATTTAATGTGAAAGAGGGTGCCTGCCCTCTTTCAAATTAAATACATAGTTGGCGTTCTTCAATTTTTAGCAAGTTTCTACTAGTTTTACTCATCTATTAGTGTTGCATTGGCTACAGCTCTTTGAGGAAAATAAGTACTCCAAATCCTGACCTGGGACTCATTTTATGAATTGACAATAATTTTTTTTTTTTGTGTTCATTAGTTTTCTTCAAAATCTTAAGCATCGGCTTAAATCTCTATTTTATGACCCTATAACTATTTGTGGTTAATTTAAGAGTTAAAATGGGTTAATCGGTTAAATATTTGGTGAGGGATTAGTGTATTAATTAATCAAGTAGCTTAAGGGCACGTTGACTCACATTAAAAAGAAATAAATATAAGAAAAAAATATTTAGTTAAAAAGCTTCTAGGGAAAAAATTCCAATTATCAAAATCTATATTACCAATTTTTAATATCATTTTATATTATTGAGTTTAATAAGTTAAGTTTATATTTAATTAATTTCTTATTATCTCTGATAATGAAATTGAACGGAGGTTATTTCAATTTCGAGAGTTGAATGTAATTTGTATGTCTGATTCTAAGCAGAGTTACCGAAAAGTTTACAGAATGATCTAGCTAAAAGTTTGTAAAAAGATTATATATCTTAATTTTGAGATGTATAGGTCGCACAAAACGTTCAAAGCGCATGATTGGCCATAAATCATAAACAGATTGAGACGCATAAATCAAATGAATGTTACTTTTTATTTATGCATTTTTAAAATGACTCTTAAAAAAATTTAGGTCGGTCATTCCTTTTGTATAAATTTCTTCCCTGCTAAAAAAAAACAAAGTTAAACAGAGGTTATATTTTCGTCTCGGTTTGATTGTAAGCAGGATTATTGTTGAATGTAAAAGGCAATTAAATTTACAGAGGTTCAGGTCTTTCGTTAGAAACACATAATCGACCTTAACTTTGGATAAAATAAGTGCCGTTTTGTAGTTATAATAAAGATACTAAATATTTATTCTAATAAAAACAAGGTCAAGGTCACACGAAACGTCAAATATTGTTCAACAATACAAACTTCTGACTAATAAGATACAGCAAACATGAAAGCTAATTTCTAAGGAAAATGTATTAATTTTTATTACTACTTGAAAATAGAACAATTTTTCACAAATATGTAGTCGCTAAACCTGTATGTTAACCAATTTATTGAAAGCTTAAGTTTATTTAAAGCATTGTTTGCGACAATACACTCAAATTTCAATGCTGGCGATCATTCATTTGATTACTTTATGTATATAGAAATATATCTTACAGACTCTTCTTTGGTTCGTTATATGATACTAGAAAATGATTCTCAGTCCATAGTTTTAGATTTGTCCTAAATATACATGCATATATCGTAAAACGTAAAGTGTATATATATTGAATATAAACCAAGGAAACCACTCAAGTGAAATACTTTAATATACAAATAAAAAATGTAAAACTGCGACTATAAAGACAATAAGAAGTTATAAGAAAATTTTGTAAAATCACGTGTCTTGAATATTTTATGATCATACAATATTATATTGTTTTTTTGAATGCTGTATGCATGAGAGTGAAAAACAAAAGCTTTTAGAGACTCAAAAAAGGATAAAGGCCTATACCAAGAATGAAAGCAATGTTTCGTCTCCTAATATCACGTAGCTCTCATTTATATGTCCTTACAGCACTAAAGTACATAATATATTTCCTAGATTGACTTCAACTACAACGATGAGTTCCTATTAAGGACATTTTCTCGGATCCAACCCGGTTTGTATCTTTATATGTAAATATTTGCGTAAACTTTGGGTACCAGATCTAAAACCAAAATTATAGGGATACTTGTCTCGAACTTTATTAACATCGGACCCGAACCCAGAATTAAAAATAGGATTTGGGTTAAGGATACATTTTTACTAACTACTGATGCCAAAACAATGAGTAACTCCAAGCTTTTAATATTAGAACATATCTATTCGATAAGGACATTGGAATAACCACACGATGCAATTGTGTATATAGATGTCACTTCAAGCACTAATCAAGATAAAAAGAGATGCCATCATATCTTTTTCAAAAAATAGGATTCAATATTAAAAACTTGAAAAATTACAGGTGTTCACAAAAAATTTCAAACATTAAATTGTTCACAAAAAATTAAAGTTACTAAATTTTTTGGAAATGACCATTAACAGAATAATTAATTTTTTTGGAAAATTAAATTAAATTTCATATATTAAATTGTTAGAAACGAAATTTGAAATGTATAAATTGTTAAGAAAAAAGCAAGAATTCTTTAATGGGGGGTGCTAGAGCCCCTCCAGCCTACGGCCTTCCTGACAATAAAAGTAACTAGGTGTAGTATTTTAAAAGTTTGCATTGTGAAGAAAATTAGTAGAATTATTTTTGTTGAACTTATATTAATTCTAATTGCATCTTTAATTCAATAGAATATTGAGTATTATATGTAATATATGCCTAGGATATACTGCTTTGCCTTAAAGCACTTTTCATCCTCCTTTTATTGAAACAAATAAAAAAGTTTAATTTAGCAGTCTTAATTAACTAGCTTATTGTTAAATTAAATAAAGTTATATTTACAAGAAAACAAATGATTAATTTAGAAAAAGTCTTCCTCCTAAAAAAGTAATGTGTTTTTTTGTCTGCCTTCAAGGGTTGTTATCAATACAAACTCCAAAATTAGGTATAATAATATGTGCATAATAAAAACTTTATTGTATTGAAAGGCTTCGAATGTAGTGAAATATATGTATGTCTGTATGTTTCGAATAATTTTACAGATATATTTTCTTTGTTTTTCTATTGAAATTTCATTTTCAATAAAAATTTATAGCCTTGTATTTTTATGAACATATATAGTCGTATATTATTTGAATTTAGTTCAAATATCAACGCTGTGTTTATACATATATTGTTTTGTGGTAGTAGCTAGCATTACCCGGAGTTATTAGGGATCGATAAACATACTTATACATTCTTATCTCCTCAAGAATAATAATAACAGCTCAAGCAAATATAATATTAAGTAATGAGCCAAGGAGTACTTTAGTCTCCACAGCTTGTTCATAAACCCCATCCAAAGTCACATTTATGATTATTCACTTTATATAATGTACTTCTTTTCTTTTTTAATTTAAACTTTGGCTACACACGCCCGTTATTCAAAATGAGGGCTCAGCTTATATTTTATTCTATAGAGTTGTATAAAATATGAGTTGATCAGATATTTAAACAATATTAAATGCGGCTATGTTAATAAAAATAAACCAAAAAATATTGTACTATTTGATGAGTGTTTCTAAGGAGAGCAGCTCATCACGTTTCGTTAATTTAGCTGCAAGGAGCTACAAGATGAAGGAAGTAAACACAAATTCAACTCTGTATCTAACAATTATATAGGCAGGAATTAAAATGAGTCGATGCTCAATTCTACTCCGATTCCAAGAAGTACCTACAATGGATCCTCAGAGTAACTCTTCGTTGATCAAGCAACAGTGACTATTGCGTACATTTTGTTCCCTCTTCAAAAATGAAATAATAATGATGACAGCTTCGGTAAATAAAAAATATGTTTACGTAGCAATTAAAAAAGAGCGCGATCTTCAAATTTCATATTTTTTTACGTACCGTTTTTATAAAACTCTTTACATATGCACGCATTTTTCTTCTTCTTTCAAATGATGCGCAGGCTCAATTGTATATGCAAAAAACCTGCGAGATTTCATTAAAAGGACTAAATTGTTATTTCTTAGATAGAAAATGACTCTACGGAATCTAAATATCTATTAATCCAAACATCCATCCTGACAAACCTTGCTAAATTATTATAGAATATATATGTTTGTTAAGGAAATGTTTTCTTATCAATTCAAGAAGGGTGTAATTAATGCATTCCCTTCCCTTTGTCTTCTATGTAATGACATGCTATCATTAACATATTAATACAAATCAATAATGATATGAGGATCGTTGACTAATAAGTTGTTTTGTACATATTTTTTTGGATAAATATCTGCATTTTGTTTATCTAAATCAATATATTCAAGTATTCTGGTGGGTAAAGATAAGTGTTTACAAATTTGGAATTATCCAATGTAGACAAGTCTCCCTTATTTGTTTGATTATGGAATCACGTCCAAAATTTGTAGAATACTATGTTTTTAAGTGTTATTAGGTATTTCAAATACCGTTTGCTACAAAATATTTTTATTTTCAGCTCTTTCAAACTTTACCCCCTTCTTCATGCATTTTTCCTAGTTTGTCCTTTAGAACAAGTTCGAAAATACAGAATTTGTTGGACAAACAAAGGATCTGTCCCACAGTTTAAAAAATTTGTACTTCACGTATGCACCAAAGTTATAAGTAGAAAATAGAGGCCATCGATGTTAATTTGTTTAAATAAAGAAGAAATCAATGTTTGTACGATAACAAAACTATCTCACATGTCAAAACGAGCTTAGTTTGTATTAATTGGGATCATTTGAACATCATATACACTGTATAAGCCTGTCCGGTAGAAAATTTTGCTTGTCCCAAACGATCAGACAAGTGCTAATGCACTACAAATATTTCTCACAGATGTTTCGCATTCTATATTTGTTTGTTTTTTCATACCAAAATCATTTTAACAACTTTTAAAAAACATCAAAACAGACCAATAATGTGTGATTATTCGTCAGACAAATTTTGTAGTTGATTCTGACTAAATACTATATATTTATTTTTAGAATACATATATGGATTAGATAATAGAATTGAATATGTTAGGAATTTGAATATAGATTTATACCAGACATTTTTAATGTTGATCGTTTACTCAGATTAGGGTACTTTCCTGTTATAATATAATGACTAAAAGTTGTACTCAGAGTAATTAGGGATCGACTAACAGCAAAACTTTGCGTTAATAATATAGAAAATTACTCCCCGAGAAACCCTTAATGTTATTCTCCATTTTTCATGAGCACACTCACACATAGTTAATCAATACTTAGATGTTATCTTAAAAATAAAAGCTTGATAACTTTTGAAAAATATCATATGATGAGCCTGTAAGTACTTTTGTCTCTAGAGCTCTTACTGGCTGTGCGTTACCTACTTAGACTTATTGCTAATCCTAATCTAAAGTCACATTTATTATTTTTTTAAATGCTCTTTGTTAAAAATGAGTCCCCATTCGACACATCAATCAACAAACACAAAGACAAGTTATTTTCTTATTATTAAAAGATTGAAATGAATGAACTTAAACTGTCAGCCACTGAAATATCCCATTCCGAGATAGTAAGAGGAAGTATACGTGCGGGCAAACTTGTGTAGAGTGCCCCCAGAATTTTTCTCTATAAGAAATATCTTCATTGCAGGAATTAATCCTTATAAAAAATTACCGAAACCGGAATTCTGGATACCATATTTAAATTCAATAAGTCCATCAATAAAAAGAGGAAAACTATTAGTGAATCGTGGTTTGATATTGTACATTAAATATATAACTTTTCTACCACGATTAATCAAAAACTCAATAAATGGACTAGGACACGGAAATAAACTAAATCAATAGCCAAAAACAAACAAAAAAAATCTACATTCCTAATATGTTTTTTAAGAGACAATTAATTTTGAGACACTGTAAAATAAAAATTGCAAAAAAATAAATAAATATAAGACAATGATTAAATATCATTTAATGTAAAGTTTATTTCCTTCTAACTTTAACATAATATATTTTTAATTTATTTAATCAAAAAATATTATTTCTTTAAAGATGAATATATGAATACTATAATCCAAAATGAATTGTATTATAATTTATAACCCTTTTCCTCAATATACATGCTAAGAAAAAAAAATCTTTGGAAAACAAATATGCTTAAATGTATATATGGCTGTTATATCTACATAAATAGATTTTTTGCTGTTAGTATCAATAAAAAGTTTAATCATTAATCATTTTTCTTTTCTCTTTTTTAAAGATTCAATAATCCTTTTCAAATAATAATAACTGATTTATTAAAAAAAATAAAAAAGAGAGAAAAACTATTGATAGGAAATTGCCCAGAATTATGGCGGCTTACAAAATTATGTAAAAACAGTGGAGGAAATAAGTATTTGGTCCATTGCCCACTGATGAAGATTTTCTATGAGATTGAGGTACGGAGACTGGCTTGGTCACTCAATGGCATTAATGTGCTTCTTTTTTAGGTACTCCTTGTTTGAATTGACCGTATGTTTGGGTGATTGTCTTGTAGGAAGAATCATTAAGTGACTTATTTTTATTGCCCTGCCCAGATGGATTTAGATGCGGTGAAGTCGTCCTTTCCCCTCAGCAGAGAAAAATCCCCAATATATAATGTTTCCGTCCCTGTGCTTGACGGTGTAAAATTGTTCTTGGGGTTAAACTCAGTATTTTTCTTCCTCCAAAGACTTTTTTTTCATATTCCGTCTCTCACCGTTAAAATATACTTGTCATTAAAATTATAGACTTTATTTTTTCTTTGTCAGTGGGCAAACTTACATAATCGGTAAGGGATCAAATATATATTCTCCACAATGTATAGGTGCTCAAAGAAATTATTTTGAACCGGAACAATTAAAAGAAAAAAAAGGTAAATATTTAGAGCTATATGCCGCGTCATATCCAAAAGTGTGACAAAGTGGGATTATATAAAAATTACAAATACTTACTAAGGATAATATCGTAAGGTTTGACGCTACGTCATATCTAAACTTATCAAAAAAACAAAAAAAAAAAAAAAACATCCTGGAGAGCGCCGAGAACTGACAAATATCGTCATTTTGTTCCCTACAATATAATGTATATTTAAAAGGTTGAAATGTTATTGACGGACATGCCGTTCTACATTATTGTAGAAAAGTTAGAACACAATAGAAAAAAAACTGTTTGTACTTATGCTTCTTTATTAAATTATGTTTCTTTATCGTTCAATTTTAGTTGTAGAAAAGTTTTTCTCTAAAACAAGGGCTTTTCATAGTATCGTTACCCTCGATATTGGGCACATTACTAGAAAATAAGTAATGAATTACTAATCACTATACTAAAAAATGAATGTCGTTACTTTAGGGCACGAGTAATTAATTACTCGTAAAAATAACGGTTCTTGTTAATTTAATATATGTTTTTTCTTTTTATACAATAGTAAACATTGTCAGACAGAAATATATTTATAATTTAACATGATTTAAGCTTCTATTGTACTTGATCGTACACATCAAAGTTTATTACACGTTTGGGGGTGCTCAACTTATCTTAGGAAAATGAGTTATGTTGTCAAATGATTTACATACAGATGTACCTATCAACGAATATGAATAGAGTACTATATCTACAATCTCTGTTCATTTGGACTAGTATAAAGATCATATGTAGCTTCTGCGCATAATCACTCTGAGGGATTCTCACTATGAATAGTGCTACCTTTTTTAAGAAATATAATCAATCAGAGAGGATACTAAAGGAAATCTCATTTTTTTAATAGTAACAGCGTAAATGTCATTGTATTAGATGGGACAGTAATCAAATGAGTTACTATTTTACTAAAGAAGTTACGGCGATACTAACATTGTTATTTCCAACTCAGTATACTATCAACCCCTTTGTTATTAATTAAATAATTAAGTTTTTTGGTTAACTGTTGTCTGTAATGTTTTGATGCCGCTTGTGTGTTATTATAAGTTTTTGAAAGAAAAGAATATAAATCCTCTTTACCTTGTTAAAGAAACACTGTTCGAAACAATGAATTTCAAAATTCCCTTCTACTTTGTTGTAAATTTTGTTCCATTACCATATGTTTATGCAAGATTGCAAGCACAGGTTGTACAAATACTGTGAAGGGTTTTTGTTTCAACAACTTTACTCATAACTGTATGTACATTTTATATATACAGCTCGTTTTATCAAATTATCTGCTGACTTTTTATATAAAAAAGGAAGATAAGTAAAAGTTTAAACGCTGCGTTGAGCACAGCGTTCTATATAAAACCAGCTTTTCAAAAATAAAGGTAAAAATCAACCCAATGTTTTCGGTGAACGGAACATAAAACTCTCTCAACTACATGTGTAAATTTCAATATAGAAATTGCGTTTTGAATTTACAATTAATGACGTATGTATTTATAGTAACTTTTGATAAAATGTTGTTCAACATTGGGCCAATTATGTATAAATGAAAAATACAAAAGTTATTTTAAATAATTGCGTAATGAGCATCTTGATTGTATTTCCCGAGCTTTGAACTTTTTAATTATGCTCATTTTAATGAACATATTCTTCTGTTTTATATTTAAAAAAATATATATTCTTAGTTTATATGTATTGATGCACTTTGAGATTTCTAATTAAAAAAAATACATTTTATCAAGACAACCAAATTTAATTATAATTTTTTAAACATGTTTTTTCCGATTAATTTTTTAAAGTAATTTGATATTTTTTCGTATTAATAAAATATAACATTTTACAAGTGTTTACTTATATAATTAAAAAAAAAATTTAGGTTTATAATATCGATAATATCATAATGACACAAGACAAAGCTTTTAACTGCCTAAAATTAGTGATAGCACGATTAATCGGGAAAGGAAAATCAGTGTATTGAATCGTCATCACGTTAATAACGTGTAATTTGCAATACCGATTCTTATTTATTACTGGTATTAAACTATTGATTATTTTTGAAAGTTATGAAAAAAAATTATGTAATATATCCGTCAAGATATAAAACACGACCAACGGAATTTGTTACTTGAGTCTTATAATTTTATAAATATTGTAATAAAATAATTTATGATAAAATTTACTCGAAAACTGTGAAGAAACAAATTCTACACAAACTAAACGTGAACAAAATTATTCTATGCATATGCAGTTGGTGCAGATATTGTCAGTTTAGGGGAATAAGTATTGTAGAGGGATCTGGGAAAGTTCATCATTTATACAAATACAAGGTTTTAATATCATGTAATGGGGCTTACTAGGATGTTCAATCTGATGTATTGTACCGACTCCTGGGCAAGACAGGCAGATTTTGACAAAACACGCAAATAGTCTATGACCTCACTATTGCTAGAACATTCAATTTAATGTGTCATACCGACCATTGGGCAAGAAAAACAGATTTTGACCAAACACACAACCACTCATCTACTATGACGTCAATATTAAAAGCGTGGTGGTAGTCAAACATTAGTCGTAAACGCATTATGGTATAACCTTGAATTTCTATTAACCTTGGGAAAGGTCACCTTTGAACTTTTATAGAAATTTAAAGAATCGGAATTGGCATTGGGATTGTATTTAAAATCGTTCCATCACTACTTAAAATGATGCATAAAGATAGACTAAAAATGTGTATGGAATAATGCAAAAAATAAGGATAAATAAAACGTAATCCCCGAAAAGCAATTTATAAAGGAAAAAAGTATTTGCCCACATATTAATTTATCTACAAAACTATGCGTGTACTTTGAAATGATCGTTGTGTTATTTATAATGCACTATAAGAGACACTCCTTCTGCACTGTTCGTATAGCGGGGGGTGGACTGGAGGGGCTATGCCCCCTCCCCCACTAAAGGAATTTTTTCATTTTATTAGAACATTTGAAATTTAATTTAATTTTTAAATCAATTTCCAAAAAATCTAATTTTCTATGAATAGCTATGGATTTTTGAAATTGTTTTCAAAAAATTTTATATCCGAAATATATTTTTTGAAATTTATATTTGCGATTTTTTTTGCAAAAAAATTAAAGTTTTGTGAATAGCTTTGGATTTTGAAACTTTTTCCAAAATATTTAATTTTTTGAGAATATATATGAATTTTTGAAATTTTTTGATATTTTTATCAAAAATTCTAAAAAGAAAGCTCCCCCCCCCACCAAAAAAAAGGGTATATTTTATAGCTAGAGAAGGGATTTTTAGAAAAAAAATACTTTATAAATTCCAAGAGTCAAAATTGTTGGTTTTTTTTTTTTTTTTTTTCATTCTTTAATAGATAATCATGGTTTATTACATATATTTTCTATTACTTCTATCACTTACGATAATATTTAGGAATTAGTTCTTATATTTATTTGATTTAATTTGTACGTTCGTGCAATGTTTCTGATCGATTGAGTATCTTAACTATATTATTAGGCTACAATTTTTGATTTCAACTTTTATTTTGCACAACGTTAATTTATTCTGACACTCAAAGTTTAACAATATATCAACAGGAAAAAGGATCAACCATAATAATTAAAATTTTATTAATCAAATAAATTATTCATGAACAAAAAAATGATTTAAAAATCTAAAATCCATGCTTGATTAAAATTTTCTAAATAATTTCTTTTTATATTTCAAATAAATGTATCCTATTTCAATTTTTTTTTTTTTTTGCATTGATTGCATTCAAACAATATTTTAATTATATTGCATTCTTTTTCAGTTTTTATGTAATATACTTTAATATAACTTTTGAAATTCAGCATCATAACTATTAAATTGAAACTTGGGTATCCCTTCGAAAAAATAAAATTTTGTTTAAAAAGTCATCTTCAAAGGGCTATACTAGAAGTCAAAAAAGCAGTCCTTGAAGACTGAAACCTTACCAAACGAACTTCTTCCTCAGTACACAATTTACACGCTAAAATCAAGATTTGGAAGAAGTTAAACTTTTTTGTGACATTTGAACTTTAATTTGACTTTTGAACTATAATTCATTAATTTAGATATTATTTGCACGTTTTTTCAAATTTATTTGAAAATAATAAATAAAAAAACCCTAGTTTAAGGGATTAATAGTAATTTTCGGGGTAAAACTTTTTTTTTGCTCAATTTTTTTAAACCAAAATATTTGCAAGATATTTGGTCATGTGAAAAGTTGGGCTTAACTCGAAAATGCTAATTTTCATAAATTTACTACCCCATTCTGTTTATAGAGATAATTCAAACCTTAAAATCAATTTTACAGGTAGCGTATCTTAATTCAGTAGTACCATAAATTATCTATCCTCTTCTATTTCGGCTCCCCAGTAATCTCAGGACCTACCATCACATAACATACAACCCTTACTCTATTAAGGCTATGAAATATATATTTATAAAAAAAAACAAAAAACTTTCATATTCTGTTGATTTGTAACTTTTATTCTAAAATATTGTTCCATGTTGTTTAAAAAATATAAGGTTTTCCATTTTTAGTTTGTTTATTTATATACAAGTGTATAAATATATATTTTTTTAAATTGTCAAATTCCTAATATTTTTTGAGTTATACATATTTGGAAACAAGTTCTTCCCCCTCTCTTATCTTTTAAAAACTATTGTATGTAGAGAAACTCAGGTGACCTTTTTTATTATTTTTTTTGTTAACCATTCTAAGGCCCTGATAATATACACCCCCATCTATCATCTATCTGATAGTCCCAATACATATGTATAAAATTTCATTCATATAAAATATGTGACTAAAGGGATAGACAGTAAATTTATCATTCTTTTCCAACAGAGTGTTAAATTCTTTTACGGACTTCAGAGTCGTTGTTCAAAGTCATAATATGTATAATAAAAGAAAAAAAAAAAACTCTTAATTTATTTCAATCCTTTAAATTCTATGTTGGGCTACACGACATAATATAAGCTTTTGACATGGATAAGTTTATCTTAATGTGATAATATAACTATGTATGTATCGTACAGGTACACTCTACCCACAGTAATTCTTTGCATAACAAGTCTTTTGGTATAGGAGGTATGGTGTGTATCAACATAAAACAAAGCTTGAGCAAAAATTAAGATAATGAAAAAATCCAATTGATAATAGATACAAACGAGTATTTCATGAACATATTTGAGTCAATTATAGGCTTAGTATTCAGATTTATGGGATGAGTGTAGAACCTCAATAATTTTATTTATTGTTTAGAAACTTTATTTGACTTGAAGGTCTTATTTTGGCCCCGATATCGCCCCTTTTGACAAAAAAACCTATCAATTTCTCTATTCTTTATTGTGACGATTTATTTTGGCTACTTTAAGTGCAACTTTTGGCACCCCCAAAGGATTAATAAGAGTAGTTTGTTATGGAAATTGAGCGGTATTCGTAACAAAATACAAATTTTGAGAAAAACAATAACTCCGTCTTGCTTTGATGTTGACGGCCCACGTATTTTTTTCTAATTGGTTGTAAATTATTTTAGAGAACTGAGTGATTTCGTGTATTTGTGTATTCATTGGATCATGGGACATTCATTCATGAGTCAATTTAAAAAAAGATAGATCTATATTAAAGAAGAGCTATTAGGCTACATTTAATAATGTTTTCTACATATAATTAGTTTTCTTTTCGCATTTAAAAAAAAAAAAAGTTCTCAAAGTTTTTGAAATCATATGGAACAGACCATTTGTATTATCCTTAAACCATGAAAATCACATACTCTTTCATTATTTAACCCATTCCCTGAATGATTTTAAAGAATTTTTAATATGCTACTCCTAAGAGTATTGTAAAAAATAATATTTGTAATTTCTTTTTTGTCGTCTCATTTCAGGATCTAAAATAGCTTGTATACAAAATCACTCGCCAACGCTAACATTTGAATTACATATTATAACACAAAAATATGAAATACGTAATATTTGGTTAAATAAGTTGTATAGTTAAGAGCATTAGAATTAAACAAGGAATAGTCAAAAATATAAGTCTGAGTTCTTCCAAGAACTGACTGAAATTTACACGAACTAACAATCGCATGTCCATCTCACACCCCAACTATTAAACACAAAATAAATTATATACAAGTTTAGACAGGATCAGACAAATTTAATATAGATAGTTTTGGAGCAAATCGAGTGAAGTTCGAATTTCACTGTTTTCCCCTATACTCAGTAACTCAAACTAGTGATAAGACAATTGAAAAAAAAAATCTGATTTTTGTAAAAACTCCATGGATTACAATTTTTATCGGATTGAAATATTCCCATCTAAACTAGTAACAATCTTTAGACTATTTTACCAAAATCAACCCCTGGTTAGAACGTTTTTAGTACGCTGGTAGCTCTACAGAGATTACAGCCCTATGATCAAGTCTAACGGATTTGCAGCCGCAGTACCGTTTTTTCTGTAAATTCAAATCTATTTTTTCTAGAGTGCTTAGAATATGTTTTTGCATTCGAATTTACGGCTAAAATTGAATTTGATATTTGCTTAGGTTCAGTTTGTGTTCAATTGGGTTTTTCTCATTTTTCGAGCATTTTTTAATAATATAATATTTTATAAAGTTACAAGTCTGAAGTTATATATTCACATGGTAGTATCCGTTATTTTGCATAACTGTGAAAAGTAGTAAATAGTTTCATACCAGTAATAAATAATAATCATGATACAAAAGAATAAGAAATTAAATCTTATTTCCCGACGCTGTTTTTGATTCCAGAAAAGCAGCCGGTTCTCCTAAACCCTATTTCAATTAATCGTCCCATCACAACCTCAAACCGTCTGGTATATCTATGGAGCAGGAACCCCATGATGCCTATAAATCATTAAAGGCAACTCTTATACATGCACAGGGGAGTCCGTAGGATTTTCGTTTTGGGTAGGCCCTGGTTAAGAAATTTAAGAACTTTATTGTTTAAAATATCATTTTTATTCCTGCTCATAAATTTGAGGTGCTACGTCATCTATGAGCCATTTTATTAAATGACTTAGTGGTGCACCGGGAAGTATGCGTCAGTACCATGGTACTATTATAATACAATGCATCTAAATAGTATTCTCCACAATATTCTTAATATCCCTATTAATATTATGAGTGTAAAGTCCGATATAATAATAAATACAACTTGACCTTCAACCTTAATAAATATAATAAATTACAATTCTTAAACCAAGGTTTTGACTCTCCAGTAAAATTTGATTAAATTAGGGTACATTGTTATGCCAGAGAAGGGCGACATAATACTCGTAAACCGTACAACAGTAGAATAGGTATTGATGTAGTCTATAGTTTTATAAGTATCGTCAATCTTGTGCCATCATGCAACAACCATCCTTTTGCTTTATAGAACTACTATGATATGTTAGAATGATTAATAGGATCACTTTTTCCTATATAGGTAGATAATGCTCGTAATCTTAGGGATTGACTGTATAAAGAACAAAAAAAGTAGTAATAGAAAGGAAATACATACAAAAAAGTTTATAATTTCATAGTTTATCAATTTAAACATGGTTCTTTCATCTAAACGATACTAATAACAGAAAGAAACAAACACTTCATTGCTGAAAAAATAATTATTTAAAAAAATAAAAAGAAAAGTCTTAGTTCCTTATTGTTTCATTCTTTGAGTACCTAGAATGAATGTATAATTTATATGGTTTTTTTTTATAAAAAAGAAGAGACTCCCAAATTAAAGGACGGTTTATTTATACTCATATTTAGATATGACAAAATATGATAGAGTCGTTAAGTGCCTGTTTATTTTGCTTTTTTGTTTGCCATCATCTTCTTCTTATAACATGGTTACAAACTGTGTATTTATCTATGTACAAGAACGAGACGCTATCCCGTTACATCAGTATATTATCTACTAATTTGTAAACAAGTTATAGGCACTCACTACATATTGAACATATATATATATAGTTCTACTATAAAATACAACATTCAACTCTTTCATTCTTCGTTCAAAAGTGGTTCAATCACTTGGTTTCAGTCTAAAAAATTTATAAATATTATAATTATGAAATACAGCTATTGTCACTTTTTTTTAAAGTTACCATGCTCCATTATCAAGCATTGCAAATTATATTATATTATTTTTTAGTATACAGGGATTAAAATAAAATGCAAATTAATCCAATAAAAACCTTTTTTTCTTCTTAAAAACTAAATTAACTTAATTATAGTTATAAGCAAATATTGTGTAAATCCAAGGCTAAGTAAATAATTTGTAGCTCTTTAAACTAAATTAAAGTCTAATTTCCTTACAGTCACTCAAACTATATACTAATATGTTCATAATTTTTTTTCCACAATGACCAAATGAACAAAAGTGTGAAAAAGTCCTTATAGTACTATATGCCAAGTCAAGTTGCAAGTCTTTGCTCACAAGTACAAGTCCTTGAATATATCCATCGAGTCCCATTAAAGTCCTCAGAGAATAAAAAAGATATTTAAGAGTACTTTATATCCAGTGAAAAATGGAAATGCCTATTGAGTCCAAGTCAAGTAGCGAGTCTTTGATTATGTAACCAGTTTACATATGTCGCGAGTCTCGAGTACAAGTCCCCACTTCTGAAACCTTAAATAATTACTTAAATACCATTAGATATTTTATGGATCATTGCGACAATATGAGTCGAGAAATGAAGCACTCTGATGCAAAGCGAAATTGAAGACATAATTGTATATGGTTTAGAAAAACTAATCTACCTTTTATAATTGCTAAGTGTCATATTTGATTAGGGCTATAAAATCTGTTTGAAAAATCTTTTATAAGAAGATATTTATGGTCTTACTTTTAAACACATTACAATTAGGAAACTCCTCTATATCAGGGAGTATCAAAAAGAGTGTAACTATAGGGCTTCCAGGGAGTGAAGTGTTTAAGGAAAAATAGGACTACATAAAAGGATAATACATAGGAATGTAATCCTTGTTGTAGTTGAGTCAGTGGTTCTAAAATTGTATTTAAAAGAAAAAAGGATTTTTTCAATGAAGTATTAAGTATTATTTGGAATTCAATTAGTAATATTTATGTTATAAAAATTATTACATTCTGTAATACTCTGGAAGGTTTCCGAACCAATAAAAGTTATGTTTTTCTACAAAAAGTTTGAGAAATTTTGTTCTAGATCCATAGTGAACCATTACAAAAAGGTAATTTGTTGCAATTGGAGCTACCTGGAAAATGTTACAGAAGCACCTTTAGGGCCAGAACTAAATTAGTTCTTTCATTATATAATATTTATACAAATGTAAGAAGATAACAATTAAATCAATATTAATTATTTTACAAAAGGAACTGATAGCTAAATATAGTAGCGTAGCTTACCGTGGAGTAGATCAATTATTATAAATTTTCTTTCCGATTTTGACAATGAGCCCCAGGTTCGATTATTGAGGAGTTTTGTCATTTTTCATATTTACATTCTTGTCAGAAGGATTATTTGCATTGTCTCCATACTACTCATATATTAGATATACAGTGGTGCCTGGAGCCACAACATTACTTCTGGACAGTGTTTTATTTTGATACGACAAAGAGGATAGGAAATTCAAAAGGAAAAATAAGATTTGAGATACGAGCCTCTTTTCTCCAAAAAACAAAATAATCTGTCATGCACGTATCTACTCTTAATTTGACATTTTTGACTTTTCCGTAGTTCAATAATAATATTCGTAGAAGTAGAAACATCAGTTGAAAATTTAAATGAGAAAAAGGTGAAATTGGATTTTTATATTTCTGTCATATTTAAGTGCTATATCTAAAAGAATAACGTTTATATATTAGATCAAATTTCAAAAAACCATTAGAAATGTAATAAATAATAATTTTCCAATTATTTGGAATCCCTTAGGAAACGTAGGATGCATAGCCTAATGTGAAATAGGGCTTACATGTGACAAAGAATTAAATGCTTAGTTCTTATTAATATTTTGAAAATTTATATGATTAATAACCCTGAGGAGCCCAAAGTAGATTCTTAATCAGAAAATTTACTTAATAAAAATTTAAGATAATTAGATAAACAGTAAGGATCTGTTGCAGGAATAAATTCTTTATACTTGCAGAAGAGCTGGCCTTGGGATACTACTGCAACCTATACAGCCCCAGTGAGTACCATATTTATTTTGGAAAAAAAAAAAAATTATAAATATTTTTTCTAAAAAAAAAAGAAAAGTAATTAAGGGTCCCGAATTTTATTTGATAAAAAATAATAAGATTATAAAATAAATTCCAATTCTGAAAATACCAAATAAACTAATACATAAATATCTTGCCTTATGGCCCTTACTCTAAAACCGGTCTTAAAAAGTATTGAAAAATCAATAAAAGTTTATTTTAAAATTTTATTTTAATTGCAAATAAGTGTTTATATTAGAAATAAGGTCATCCAATCCTAAGAAAATGCAATTTAAAGGTTAAATCACAAACATATTTAATGACAATATTAATGAGCAAACCAATAAAAGTTATATATTATAACTTTTATGTGAATTAAATTTTTTTCATACTCAAAATTGGGCTCTAACCAATAAAAATGGTAAGAATATTCAACTATTTGAAATAAAATATGTGTTGGAAGCCATATTTTTTAAGCATAATGGGCAGTGATGAAAATCCTGTGTATTTTTTAGCTGGCCCGTTTTTTGGAATTGGTAATGTGAAGAATAAATTTTCTTTTCCTTTGCAGTTGTCATTATTATTTAATTCCTGAGTAGTGACCATCTTTTCCTAAATATATTCTATTATGTTCAGAAGCTGATTGCACATTCGTTTGTGGTCATACAAGACGAGGAGTAATACTAAGGATTTTTTGCGGGGTTATAATTGTAAGTCTATTCTGGACTCGACTCAGAGTAGAATTGGGGATATACATTGCAGTAATTCTAGCAAATTCACTTTTTAGCTTCCCCGGTTGATTTTCTTTTCCTAATCTGTTATCATTATTATTTAATTCATGATGAGTAAACTTCCTTTTCTATCATATAAAAATATATATATAATCGTTGAACATTTTTGTGTGCTCATAAAAGACAGAGAGTAACACAAAGGTTTTGTTGCTGATTTATATTAGTATATCTTTGTTGATCTCGGAAGACAAATTGAGGATTGAGATCTGAGTAATTCTTGGCTATGTCCTTTTTGATTTCCTCCAAAACTTTCTTGAGATTGTCAGGGTGAACATATTGATTTTCCGTTTCTATCTTTTAACATGCCCCAAATGCTAACGATTTTCATCACTAATTGTGTATGTATATACAAAGGAGCTCTCAATGAAAACGAGATTACAAATCGGGAGAGGGAACCAAGCATAGTATGCATATAAATAAACATATTAATTGTGGTTAAGAGGGCAATAAATAAATGAATAGATATAAGGAATATTTAATGAAGAATCCAACTTTTGAAGAAGTAAAGAGCGAAAACAACTATAACAACAAAAGACTATGGTTGTAAATTTATGTAAAAACCCTTGTTTCCATGGTTCTTATATTTATATATGTACATATAATACACAACAAAACAATTAAAGAAAGATCCCCATAAAATATTCTTAAACTATCCTTAGAGACCTTTGCCATCGTACTATAATACCAATTCCACGACTCCCCACAATAAAAAATCCTTATCAGATTATTATAACAGAGATAGAATATAAAATACTCTCATGGGGGAAATCTAATTAGATCAATGTGCATGTAAATGAATTGGAAGACAAAAGGATCTAGCGCATTTGAGGCAATACTATAACATGAGGTTAAATATACAATAACTAGAATGGCCACTCAGTAGAGTGCAAACCTCCATCTATAATCATATTTATGGGAGAAAATTCATAACTCCTGTGGCTATGTTATTAGTCAAAAGTGTGTAATATTGAATTTTCTTTTGAACTTTTACGTAATCTAAAACTTGTTTTTGATCAAATAGATGCCTACAAAGTACTTAATAATATACACTAATTTAGTCATGTTCTAAAGTTATTCTCAATAATACGGTTTAATGGGTGATTTTGAACTTTTAAAGTTAAATAATCTCTGACTCTTAACATATCTGATCTTCCTACAAAGTATTATTGAAATCGTTTCTTCACTTTTACCGTAATCCTTGTAACAAATAAACCAAGGAGAGAATATTCCCCTCGATTGCAGAGGTAATGACTATTGTTCATTTTGTCAGCTATAACAAAACGAAAGTTATAACCAATGTTTGATACATTAAAATGAAGACAAAATTTTTGAAATGTTTCATATGATAAAAACAAACCTTTTCTTTTGTTGACGAATCAAGGACACGACTATGTGTGTGGAACAATTGACCAAATTTACACAAAAATTACAAAATAAATTAGTGCTGTTCGGCATACCGGTACACGATTTAGTAGTACCGGAGTAATGATGCTTTTAAAACGGTATAAATATTGCATTGTTATTAGAACCGGTTCTTGTAGCACAATTACTCCATAAACAAATTGTCCTACAGATGATGTAAAATTGTTTTCAATTTTAAACATACATTTCTGCCTTTAATTATCTGTTTGACCTTTTGTTTGACCCTGACCTCTCAGAATTTAATTTAAGTTATATACTCTTTCTACCAAGTTTAACCGATATCAGAAGGCAACTTTTTCTTTCATCCTGCTTAAAAGCAGACAAACCAACTAACAAACAAAGGGAGGTTAGAAATACTTATAGAATATTTTTATCTTCGTACTAGGGATTTTAATATATACAAATTTTTAATATTGATATTTGTAGCTATTATTCTCTAAATATCGATATTTTATATTTTAGAATGATTAGTTAAAAAGTAGGATACCAGTGTTTTTTGAAGTAAGTTAAAACAAACCTTCCATTAAAATTTGATTCAAACAAAAAACTGAACGCATGGTACGGAAATGTATTGATTAAATTTATATAATAAATTTAATCGTAATAAAATTTATATTTCATAGCAGAAAATTGAGTATTCAACTAATTTAAAATTAATATAATTTCATTAAGTTGAAATATATTCAGTGATTATTTTTCCCGTTTGGAATACTAATTTATAAACATAAACCCCTTAGATAATTATTATATAGATTGAATCTTAATTTCATGAAATTCAACAATTGAGAGCCTCATTGAGTTACAAGTTATCAATTCTTTTAAATTTTTCCTGAAAATGTTTAAAACTGAGTTTTCCGGATTTGCTTTTTATTTCAGTTGAAATTCATAGAATTGTCTATTTAAAAAGTTTCTTTAAAAGTAAGTTGTAATTTATGTCAGTTAAAAGTTGTTGCCCACTGCTCCACTTTCGAAGAATTGCTCTTCGGTATATGTGTTAAACTAATATTTTTCATTAAATAGGGATATAATACCATGTTCTTCTCTATGCCCTACCACAAATACAACCGCGTTAGACTTTCCAAGAAATTAAAATAGGCAGAAAATAAATGTAATTGGTCAAGAAAGGAATATAATTGACCTCATATTTTACGAAGACACATTGAAGCCACAGTTTGATTTTGTGAGTGAGGTAATGGCCCCATTCCTATCACAGTGTCTCACCTATGGAGATGATATGTCTAAATAAATGCTTTTGGGTACGAAGATGAAAAAAATCAAGTTTGAAAGATGAATACTTTTGTTCCACTCTGAGGATTTTTTCTACTAATAACTTAAATTGAGAAGTTATGAATGATATCACACTCTTGGACACAGTAAATTATATTAGTGTGAAAAAAAAATGACATAACTCTTCCTATTATTCAAGTTCTAAGAAATAAATCAATGCTATTGATACATTTTTTCTTTATATTTAAAATTAGATTTGGCTTGTCAGCACTATTAAGTAAAATAAGATTTAGTTTTTCTATTTTCTATATCAAAAATATATCTTTTATACAAGATTTATCCTTGACATTATTCAAGTTTAAAAAATTTGTGCATGCATTTGAAGAATAAAAAAAATTGAAGGAGATTAAACTTTCATATGCAGTATGTTATTTAACATATTAGAAAGTAGGATCCTATTTGGATCCAACAAAGATTTGTCATGTAGAGTTTGATAACTCTAATTAAAGGGACAGTTGGATTTTTTTTTCTGTATATAAATTTTAATCAAAAATAAACTATTAAATATTATATTACTTTCTTTTTTTATTGTACTTTCAATAATGCATTTTATAAGTCTGGAGATTAGTATATAAATCTAAGAATGCTGACCTGATTCATTTCGTTTCTTTTAATTTCAAATAATTTCTTATATAATATGTACAATAATTTGAGGTACCCAGGGGCACAACAGTCTACTTTTGAAGATGTATGCAGACATATTAAAAGCAAATTCCTCCTTTTCTTTTCATTTTTTTTTTACATAATATCAATTGATTATATCGTTGACAAAAGCAGTTTGTCAATAACAGAAACACTGATTTTTAATAATTATCGCACAGCGTTGCATATCCATTTTTTGTACCACCAGGCATTGGAATACATGAGGTCTTTTTTAACTGATGAATTTATTAGTTGAATATATGTAGAAGGGAATGTAAAGTCAATCGTTGACTATCTTTTCTGAAAATCTATGAGAAAAAAATGGAATAAGTATAGATACTTGAGTGTGATGGAGACTGTAGCTATGCAAATACTAATTAAACGAAGATTCATTGATCATTTTGTGTAAAAAAAAATAAAATGGATGACTGCAAGACGTCTTTTTGTCCACCATGGACGCTGGGAGTGCTATGAATGACTTTATGACTAATTACTTCACCTGCATGAATTAACTTTGTATATTCAATTAAAAAGGAGAGTTACATCAAAGTGAACACAAAATTGCATATATCGGGTAATATTTGTACTTCAAAAGGTGTATCATAGCCAAAAAGGTTTGAATGAGGCAAATGTGCGTTTCATTAATTTATTTTATGGCTATGGCAAAAACTGGTCTTTTGTGTTCGGGATATTTGACTTTTTACGTAAGTGGACTTCCTTTTTTTTAAGCTGTACCGAAGAAAGTGCAAATCATCTACATCAAAAAGGACAAATACTTCAACATGAAGTAAAAATTACTCAAAGACTATAAAAAGACAAGGGTAAAATAGAGCCATAGGAGTTTGTGCTGAATCAAAGAGGGAAGAAGAAATTGATTCTGAGAGTTATGTTGTCACTTATTCTTCAGAGGGATGAATGTTCAATATAATTTAATGATATTTAAGGCAAAATCATCTTGTACTCCGTATTCAGATATTTTTTCAAATCCCAAAGAATAAAATTGAAAGTTCTTTCGAAACCAATCAGAGCTGTAGTACTCGAGTCAAGACTTGAGTTATTTTTTTCATGGACTCGGAATTAACTTACAAATGATACCACGAGGACTTAGAAACAGGAATACGTGGTCATGACAGGAATTCGAAAAGTTAAGTTGGGTTGAAATACATCCTTTAACCATCTCCATCATGAGATCTTTCCTATGACGACACAATCAAGTGGAGTCCTGAAAAAGCTCATCTATTGACGCATGGAGATTTTAAAATTGATTCCAAAGTAGAAAACTATTCTCACACCGAGATATTGGTTTAAATTTATAAGCCTAAGAATGAAGTAGTAAATAAATATCCAACCATACTTAGTTTTCAAATGAGTGTTTGCCGCCATATGAAACTGAGAATAATCAAAGGGGAAACCTGACGTCACATGTAATTTGTAAAGACTTGATTTTCTAAGCTATGACTTATTTTTTGTTACTACAAACTCACAGGAGCAATTAAGGGCAACTTGTCTGGGTATGCAAGGGATTTAATATAGAGATAAATAATTAATATTTCAAAGATAAATTGGACACAGTAAAAATAAATTCTTCCTTATTCTACATACTTCACGTATGTATTACTATTAACCCTTTAAAACATTTTTGCAAATAATTTGTAGGCACATATTATAAAATGTAAGTTAGTGTAAATTTGCTTATTTTGCAAATAAACTCGTAATTTGTGTAATCATTTGTCATAAAGTTTCAAACTTTATGTAAGAAAAGTTTTTTACGTGTAGACATTACTTTCTTGACTCTTTGAGAACCCTATAATTAGTCTCTTTTTTCTTATACATATAAATATATTTGATTTAAAATTATGAAAGATTATTTAATTATACATTCCCCCTCCTTCTTTTAAACTTAAAATATAGGTACGTAGGTATAGCTGCCAAATGTTACAAACCACTATGTAACATATATAAATTTGCATGTATTTGCTATTTTGAACATGTTGTGTTATAAATAAATACATATACAAATGTTATTAGTGTATTTCTTCTCCTTCTTTTCTTGATTAAGATTAAAAATGAATGAAAGCTCTCTTCTCTTTTCGGAGAATGAATTAAGAAAGAATATAATAATCCCCTTCAAGAAAGAAAAAAAAAAACACACACAGAAGAAGCATATTCAATCATTTCAATACTTACCAACTTTCTATTTTCCTTTATAACAACAGGGTATTATTATATACTTATAAGTAAAGTAAGTCATATACATATTTAGGTATGTATATGCCTTCCTTCTATTCTTATAAGGTAAATAGATTCTACCTATATGGTTTAAATTGTAAATTCTAAGGGCTTTCTATAAGTAAAAAAAAATCAACCCTATCAATTTGAAGATTACTTTGGAGGAAAGACAAGCTATTAAACAAAATCGCCAAACACGGCTGTTAGCTTGATCCTTTTGTCCAGTCTAAAATGCCACTTTTTATGATACCACAGATGACTTTACTTAATCATTCTCCCTCCTCTAGACGTATACCACCTTTTGTACCCATTGCAGAATTCATCTTTTTTATTCAATAAGAAAGGTGAATTCATGGAGTTGCAATGTCTGTTATAGAGTAATGTTCAAGGCTACATGAAACTTACAACAGATAAAAAAGTATTTGTACAGCAAACTACATTTGTTTCAATAAATATTGATAATGTAGTTTTCACTTGATTACTTAGCCTATAGCTTTAGAGAAGAGGAACTGAGGTATAGTGTCTATTTACTAGATAAGTTACAAACGGTTATGAGAGAAGGAGGAAGGAAATAAACACGAATCCCACTTTGCATCTAGCAAGGACATTGGCAGAAGTTATTTTGATATCCGTCCGTAATTATATACTCAGTCCAACTAGGATTTGAAGTTTTAACTCCCAAAAAAATCTACAATCTTACTTTCCATTATTCATAAGTACATTCTGAACGTTGATTGGTTGAGGTAGAATTATCTCTTATTTTTTATAAGAGTCGTTGAGTAATAACTCCATAATGGGAGTGACTAGCTAACTACCAACTGATTTCTGCCCCTTTTTTCTGTCCCCCCCCCTGAAATGTTGCTAGATACACTTAAGGTAAGGACGTGTTTTTCTTTAAGAATGAAGGAATAATGATTGCATCTGGGGAAAAGTAATAAAAAATACTAATAATTTATAACTTTATGTACAGGAACGTCCTTCAAGGTCTCTTCTTTTCTCCTTGTTTCTTTCAAATACATACGTACATGTAGTCAAACCAAAAGGAAACGAGTTGGCAGTGATCAACATTTTACGCGTAATTAATTCATTAAGAATAACTAATATGCAATGTTGACCTTATTTTCTCCAGAATTGGTAAGATGTATGTTCATTGTATATATCCTGCCAATAGTATTAATAATAAAAAGTTTGTATATATTTTTTTGATATATGTGATGTTTCAACACAAAACACAATATCATACAAAAAAAAAAATCAATTAATGCATAATTTACTTCATATTTAAATACCCTTAAATATTCCAATTGATTTATTTTGGTCAATTATGAAATTTATAATCAACTTTAGAGGATGGGTTGGGGTAATGTTAGCTATATTCCTTTGCCTTCATTTAATAATTGATACTTTATCTGAGTCCTATTATATTGCATATTTTAAATCATATTTACCTCTGCCAAATAAGTTTAACGGAGGTGATGTTTTTTGGTGGTACCCCTGTTTGTGTATTAGTCACAAGGGGTTCGACAAAAGTTACAGATAGATTTTGATGAAACTTAATACAAAGATTATATATGATCACAGTAAGTTGCCATTAACTTTGAGATGTTGAGATAAAAGGTAAAGGCAGACAAAACGTAAAAAAAATCATAATCTATTTTGTAACAAAGTGATCTACATAACTCAATTTGATTTTAGACAGAAGTTTTTACGCTCTACCGAGTGCCCATTCTAGTTTCTTTCTTTCATTGTTATTTTTTGCAACCTTTGACTAAACTTTGAAACACCTATTAAGGTTGATCATAACAACTTAAGAATAATAGTGGACGATGATTATTTATTGTGGAATACAAATTTAATCAATTAATAATCATTTTGAGAAAAAACCCATGTTCCTTACTCTTGTGTTGATGGGCCGTATATGTATATAGTTATGTAATGTTCGGAAATTACATTTAATGGGGATATATCAAGTATTTAAAAATGTTGTTTTGCATATTTTAGTTTTTAGAAAGCATGTGATGGGTTTGTCCAAGTATAATTAAACATTATAGTATTACATTTACTCCATCTGACCTAGGAATTGTCAATGTCGACCAATGAATTAAGTATTTTTCCTTCTGTAGGAACAACTGAGTATCGAATCTACGCACATTGAGTTAAAGAGAATCAATTATCCCAAACTTGTTGTCCATTGAGTTACGTCGTTCCATCATCATTGGTCATTCTTTTTTAGTGATCAAGGCCACATATGTCTCAAGAAATATGTTTTTCTCACTTTCCCAGTTCTCATGTTGCTTTAGGTGTTGAATATGGAGTCAGATAGGAAAGAAATATACACAATACAGCTCTCAGTTCTCGGGTTGCTGTGAATATGCTTTCAAATATTGATAACTATACGTAGATTCTATAGTAAACACTTGATTTATCACTAGCTCTAAAAATTAAATAGACAAAAATATTATCTACGTTTGCTTATTCATTATATTTCCTACGCTTTCTACACCTTCTATAATCACTCATCCTTTTTTCGTAGGTACAATATCTACCTATGTATATACCATTCCCTTGCTTTTACAATACCTACATACATACATGTGTTAGTAATATATTTATTGAAGGTCATATCAATAAATAATATATATATATATGTATACTCGTATACGAAAAGGATCACATTAAATTTTGACATTTTTTTGTTGAAAAAAAAGAAAAAAGCAAGTGTTAAGAAATGAAAGCTGTCAAAACTTATAACCATTACATTTTCTTGTTAGGTAAAGAGCGTTTTCACTGACGTCATAAATTGCATCATATTTGAAGGAGACACCATTTTGGGGCCTCAAACTACATTAAATGGAAAAAATTTCCAATAAATCTTGAAGAAACTCCATCAAATAGTTTTAGCAGTAAAGAAAGATTTAACACACCCACAAGTCTGAGCACTACTGGATCCCAATGATAAACAATGATATTTGTATTGAATAAAAGTAATATGTACTGAAAATTTTCATGAAATGTCGAAAATTGTACAATTATTATTATTTATGATCGATTAGGTACGCAAAAAAAAAGTAGGAGAATTAGAGAAAAATATATATTTCTTTCCGTTGTAATAGTTAGTTAATTTTTTAAACAATCGTAAAATAAGAATGTATAATTATTCAATAACATATTTTTAATAGATTTTAGGCTCAGATTTATAATAAACTAGGCAAAAGATGGATAAATTTTTGACAGAGGGTTTATTTGTTGGTTCCATTATGACATCTAATAGTTCGCCTTTGGCCTTACTATTAATAAAAAAATGGGGTTTCAATCCTATGAAACTAGGTTATTTAGGTAACCAAAATGGCCGGTATAAAAAATCTTTACTTATGTATTTACATACCATAAAAACTAAATGTATTTATTATCGAGTCGAGTAATTACAATACTTGATATAAATTCCTTTACAGAATCTAAAGGAATTTTTTTTTTTTGGGTTTTAACATTATCCATTTCAAATTGTGTTCAAGAATAGTCGCTAAATATTTAGGAAACGTACAAAAACATTGGAGTCTAAGTAATTCTCGAACATATAAAGTACAAATTAATACGATTTAACTGAATTTTAACTGGCTTTAGCTTGATGCCCCTAAACTTTTGAAACTAAACAGTTTTAGAATTCTGCAAGTATAGTCAATGGTTATTTTACGTTCAGTAATGACATACTATTATTTTGTTGAGTACATTCTATTTTTGATAAAATCAGATTTTATCTGGATCCATTTTGATATTTTTTTTTGCCAACGTTGAAATAACCTTATGAAAGAATAGTTTTATAATTTTCAGTAAAAAAATATATCATAAATATAGATCTCAGATATGTAAATGCCTCTTTTCTCAAAGTTTGTTAAAGTCAAACTAAGGATACTCTAAGGAAGCAGGCTACACTTCAGTTGAATATAATAACAATGAAACATAAAACACGTAGCTAATTTATGTTAATTCATTTACGCAACCTTGATAAAAATTAGAGTAGTGAGAACAATAACGGAGTGCAAAGATAATACAAAAGGAAATTTTTCATTTACACTCCCTCAATAAAAAAATCACTCTGGATGGGACTTTCATAGAGTGTGAGGAAAATAAAGCTCTAATGTTACTCTATGTAAAAGTATATCTCTAGTTATCAGTCTACCTATGGTTTTTAGAGATGCAAGGGTTATTAACACCGAAATAGCCACTGGCTGATGCAGTAAAAAAAAGAATATCAGGATAATGCAATATGTGATTCGTCAGTATAAAAACAATACTGAACAAAAATCACGAAATTCGATTTTCAAAAATACATTTAGCCCAATATTTCAAAGACACGATTTGAGTCAATTGTAAGCTATGTAATCGAATTTATGGCATGCGTTAGGATAACCAAGAATTGTATCTATAAAATCAAATCCTTTATGTGATTTATGAGGCTTATATTAGCCCAGAAATGGCCATTTCAAATGCGTAAAATATGTACATTTTTCATTTTTGTAATTGTAACAATCAATTATAGCTAGTTTAAGTGCAAATTGCTGCGTTTACAAAGGGTTGACAAGAAAAAAATTGTCCATAACGATTGAAAATGATTCGACAAAGACTACAAATTTAATCGAGAAACAATTTTGAGAAACATAATTATAGCTTGCTTTTCTGTCCTTCCACTTTTTGACTATTATCTAAGTTTATGCATATGCTTTATTTCTTTGAAGGCATTTATCCGCGGGATTGAAAGAAAATTTAATTTCTTCTGCATATTTTGCTACCTAAATAGTACGATCTATATGTATGTATATAATATGGTACAAAAAACAACATATATAGGTATATAAATATAATTTAGATACAAATGTATGTAGGTATGTCGGTACATACGTATATCAATCCTTGTACCCAAACTTAATCAAATTCTTAAAAAGAATAAATGTAATACGTATACTTTAACTGGATAATATTCATACATTTTTCCTTTTACAAGGCATAGCAAAGCAAAGGATATATGTAGATATATTACTAGCAAAGAGTTACCTGGTGTTGCTCGAACCAAGGAGGCACTGGGCAATCACATTGACAATGGTCAATGTAGGCATGTTACAAAAAAGGTGATTTAATGTACGAAAAAAATAATTGTTGGAGGTGTGCGCAAAAGTCTAGAAGTAACCTGGGGATCCTCATAGAAATACTGGACTTTTATTACTTAAATTCGAGAAATCAATTTGATTTCTTTTATATTTAATTGAGGTAAACTATTAATTTTTTTATTATCCCAGGATTTGTTCGAAAATAAGTCATCTCAAAATGGTTCCTAAAATCAAAAATGATTTTAGGAACATTTTGGTGTAGGCTATAATATAAACAGTAAGAAAAACAGGGATGCAATTCAAATGATAAATTGGTCATAACTTCCTTAATGTTTAAGCTAGAGATATGACTCTTGTATCAAAATGTCTTTTTTACTATTATCTATTAGATAACAAAGGTTTATAAGTAAAATAATGAATTTGAAATTAATAGTTAAATAGGTGAACATTATAATGAAAAACATTGTTTTGAATGTAACAAAAAATTGATTGATTTTAATTCCATCTTTTTTATTTGTCAAAAAATAGCCAATTTGAAATTCCCGAAAAAATTGAAATAAACTGTTTTGCACTAATTTTGCAAAACAGAAGTTAAAAACATTTATGGGCGTTGTAAAGAGAAACACATTCTAACAAGATTTTTTTCGTACTTACATAAAGAAAAACAAAGAAACAATAGAGAATAGTGTTGTTGAAAAAATAAGTCTCGATAACTCGTATATTTTTGCAAATTTTGCACAAATTATTGAATAAAATATTCTGGAAATAGAACATAATAATATACTATATAGTCTAAAATTCCATGTTCAAAATGCATTTTTTTGCTGCGTTTCTTCTTAAAAATTGGCAATTTATGTTTGTTGAAAAAAACAGAGGAAAAAAAAAATGAAAAATAAAATCAGAAAATGGCAGATATTTTGAGTTAAACATGAATTTTTATGTGTCATATTTATCCACTAACAAAATTTCTACAAACTTTATTTTATCTACATACAAATCCAAAATTTATTTAAAAATCCATTTGTTTGCACCTGAAAAAAGCAAAATTTGCAATTTTCATTGATTTTTTTTTACCAATAACTTTTTTTAAATTCAAATAAATTTAGGCGACGTGCTTTTTCGTATAGTTTACTTTTTGAGCCGCCAGTCAGTTTTAAATTTATAACTCAACCCCTTTCTATTCTCCTTGATCTCCAAAAAACTGTTTTTGTGTTTTGGCTTAGAATGAACCCCCATATATAACTCCTCCCGTGTTAGCCTGACCAGGTTCAAAAGAAGCACCATGCAAAATTTCTGCATCCTAGTTTCAATGGTGTGGGTACCCATAAAGGACAGACACACACTCAAACTCTATTTTAAATATATACAGATTATGCTACACACATTATATATTTATGCATGCAATATTTAGAAAGTTTTAGTCATTCACTTTATTCATTGGAGTAAATACCAAATAAATTACAATTTATTTTTTGTTCCCGAAAAAATAAATAATTTACAAATGGATTTCCTTTCAAATATACATTGATTGATTAATTGTATAAGATATGACGTTAATGTGTGTCAGATTTATAAGTAGTTGATAGTCTGAAGGTTGGTTTTCATTTTATCAAAGTTGCTATAATTATTCTGTCATTCGTGAGGAGAGAATATCTATGTATAATGTAATCACAAGTGCACGTACTCAAGAAAGCCACTGAGGATTTGTTTTTATTTCCTAACTCCTCCCCTCATAACTGCTTGTTACTTACCGAATAAACCGTCATGACAGCTCAGCTGCTCTCTTCCGAAGCTATAAACAATGTAGCAAAGTGAAGACTAGGTTATCCATTTTTGTTGAAATTCAAGAGTGGTCTGAAAAGTTTCCTTCCTAACAAAGATACATAACATTTTTTCTGATTTTTTTGCTTTATTTTTCAACATAGTCACCTTGTAACTCTACACACTTCTCCAAGCAATGCCTCCATCTCGGTATCCCATCCCAAATACTACTTGGCGTTTGTCTCTGCAAAATATTTGCCCTCATCATTTGAAAAAAGAAATCTTTGCAGTCCACTCTTTAGACTGTACTTTTGTTTCCCACGTATAATGGTGTATCCAAGTTTCATTTTTTATAATTTATCGGCACTAAAGCTCGGATTTATTGGGCATAAACTGCACCAACAGAGTGATACTTGATTTTGCCCATTTTCACAAGTTACTTACATCAACTTACTCAAACGACTGTTGCATAACAAATGCAGGTCCGAAATGGCTGAAACTTTGCTAAGTAACTGTCATCTGATGCTGCTAAATAGATGTGCTAACTTTAATTTACGAGTCCTGCCAACTCCTCGTTGTTGAGGTCGGAAACTTTTCAGAACACCTTCAGTTTTTTTTCTTAGACATAACGTGAATACTTTCCTGAAGTTTTTAAACACCTCAATGCAAAAAATCATATTATGATCATTTAAATTCTTATAAGATATTTCAGAACAATGCATGGGCAACAATCAAGAATTGAGCATTTTTGAACTTTGTATCCCATCTATTTTTTTTATGAGGATATTTTTTGGATTGTAATTTCCAAATAAATATGAACATTGTACTTTTTTTAATTTTCTTAAATGTAACATTTTGGCCCCATCTTAAAAAAATAAATCTACATTACTTATGGTAGAATGATTAACAAAATTGGAGGAATCCATGAAGAATTTGTTAATTTAAAAAGTAAAAAGAGGTTTTGTAGTGATTACATTTTTGTATGGACAATATGTTTTTATTTCCGTTTTCACTTCCTCTTTATTTAAAATTCAAAAATTATAATTCAATACTTACTTTTTTGTTGAATAAAAAATATATATTTAAAAATAACTCCAAGAATATTCGGAATGAATCATGAGCATCTAGATTTGTAGAATCATGAAAATAAATCAGGATTGTCCAATGAAAGGTAAGTAAAACAAAGAAGCGCGGCAATTATACAATATACACGTTTTATTTATTTATAAAACTGGGACTTTTAAACAACCAAGGAGAGTAATGGATGGGTTGGAATATTTATAACAATCGATTTGCACACTAATAGAGTTGCTCCACACATTTTATGGATTGAGAATCCCTTATGTATTCAATATCGTTACATAAACAAGCTGCATTTGTTTAATGATAGAAATCCTAATACTCACCTTTCTTATAAAGTTCAGTCCATAAATTGCAAGTCACCTTATGTTCCTTTCCTTTGATAACTTCCTTAATTTTTTGTGGCTTCTCCTATTTTATTTTGAAGGAAAATGGTTTTGTCGATTAAAATATAGAAAACCCTCATAATAGTTCCAAAATGAGAACGCAATGCAAAGGGAGTTAAAAATGAGCCTTTAGGGACTTTAAAAAAATAAAAATAAGCATTGGATTATGAATCCCTATAAAACTATTTGAGATCGTTAATAAAGGATTTAGGAACATTTCGTGTCTTAGGTAGAGAAAAGGCATTAAATATCAGTTTTATTCATGTCTTGTATACATAAATATCAAGACATTTTTAAAGCTATCTTTTAATGGAATAATTGAGTACAAAAATTTGTCAACAGGGTGGGTAAAAAAAGCTAATCTGATATAAGATGGGTTGTATCTATGTATGTGTTTTATATATTAGGTATATGTATCTATGCATATAATTAGTTTATCTTGGCTTTAAGTAGAAAATAAAGAGAAATGCACTGTTCAAAAGAAGATGTAATTTTATTTTCTATGGAAAATTTAAAGTCTTTTTCTCTCAATATATTTAATGTATTTACACACATACATCCTTTCTCTTTTTGAGATCAAGAAAAGAGTCTGTATATATATATATATATATCCCTTCACTATACATATCTATATGTTAGTAATATATATCAAGTTTATTTTCCAAAGCAACAAATCTTTATTTTCCCTTCTATTAGAACTAATCCGTTATCTTCTCATGTATTTTCCCTTTTAGATAAATATATAAATAAGATTTAAACCATGGAAAACACTCACTTACATATTAAATGTACATTGTACCATAATCGTATTAATAAAAAAAATATTATTTTGTCACTCAATAAAGCTTGCTCATCACAAAGGAAGCAACTCACATACTTGTGTACACGCACACCTACTTAATTGATAGATGAGTTTGCAAAATATTGGCATTTCAATAAATCTTTATTACACCTCGCTCTCTCTAACTATTTCCCTCCTGGTGTGAACTTTCTGAATCAGATATAATCCAAGAAAGAGAAAGAAGGAGAGGTATCTATAAGAGAAAATATTATTTTGTAAAGGATGTGTTGCACCTTTCAACATGGATTCTTTTGATTTTCTTCATCATTTATCTATTTAGGTAGATTACCTATATATCGATCAACCAATAAGTAGGTTACACAATGAAAATTTGATTATTAAACAAAAGTTCAAACTAGTTCAAAAATAATGATGGGCTTTCTAATATATTTAACTCCCTTCTTTTCAAATTCTGGGGTTTGTACTTATTTGAGCTTGAGTTATGTATCAGCGGATTATAAATAGTTTGATAATTATCAGTAATTGGCTAAAGTTCCTGATTGTTACCCTTATTTTCCGCCTAAAAAAATAAGACACATTATTTTTTTCTATGAAAAACAATATCAACTTTTTTTTTTCTCAAGACAAGATCAAAAGTCTTTAAGTAACTCATCTCATTACGTTATTTCTCCATTAATATATCTATATAGTGGGTAAATATCTCCTAATTACATAATACAATAAGTGATATAAATATGGATGATTTGTGCTAATATCTTAGTGGATAGATATTGTTATGTAATCAAGATTACTAAATCGGCATTGAGAAACAAAAATATATATTGGCTCATTTTTGATTTCAAAATATATCATAAGATTATTGGCGTCTATGGCAATTTTGTATTGAATATTAGTTGGGACAGGGGAACATGAGATAATATTATAGTATAATATACTTTATTATTTAAAATCAACTTTTCAATGGAAAAATATAACATACATATTAGTAGTCAATATGGGTGCTCTTTGCATTTATACCCATTTTAACTAGATCTGAAATTAAATCAACCAGGTCATTTTTATTCCGATCGTTATAATGATAACAGACCTGAGCCATGATCGGGATTAGCAACTCCATTGTCGAGCAATCAAATTTTCTGCGCTTAGCTTTCATGATTGTTTATAGATATTCTATAGGATTAAAGTCAGGCGAGCTAACAGAACACTCAAGAACATTAATCTCCGATTCTGAAATATTTCAATACCGTCTTGAACATGACACTGAAAAGTTGGAACTTGTCGTAGACTTCCAGTGTGCATAGGTGTTAACTATGGCAATCTACACCGTAGAGGTACTGTTACTATCTTTTGATTTGCACTAGAACTTGTGGAGTAGTTGGTGAGCCATTTTCGGGTTTATCATCTGACAGCTTAACGTCCAGCTCAGTGTTCTAACTTTGGAGGTAGAACTTGACACATTAGTACCCTTATTTAGAAGCTAAGGACTTTATTTTAACATTTTTCTTAACAGCTCAATCTCTTAATCTTGCAATGACTCGAAAATTTTCCTTGTCCTCTTATTAATTGAGCATAAAAACAAACTTCTTCGTCACCTCCTTCCTAAAACAGTAAAGGTAGGAGGAACTTGTGAGTCACATGAATCGAGGAGAAGCACCAGCAGTTCATGGAATGTAAGTTTTTAACCCACATTCTATTGTAGGTTTGCAATAGTAAAGTTAACTAACTGAAGACTCCTCAACTAGTTGAGGCTACAACTATAAGACATCTGGGACTACCAAAACTTGTTTGAAATGATTTTTGGGCTATTTCTGGCCTTTCAAAGAAATTTCCTAGCAAAATATATAAAAAAAGACACACATGTAATATATATAGGGTTGCTTAAATAAATTACTCCCTGTGGAGAGTTTTTTATGTAAGGGAAATGAAAACTCCGTCGCATTATAGGAGAATCTTGGCAGACTACACCTTCCCTCGGGACAGAGCACTGAAATGGTCGTTTCATGGGTCTTCAAGCAACACTATGACCTAAAAGATTCATCCAAAGAAACAAAGCAGTGTCTCTAGAAGAAGCACATTAAGACCATGGAGTGGTCTAGCCAGTCTCCAGACCTTAAGTCTCTAGAAAATCTTGATCAACTTACAAAATCGGCAAGGGATCAAATACCTATTCTCTCCACTTTACTCACATAAAGGGTGCTTTCTTTTTATACGGGATTTTTAAAATAAAATAAAGGTAAATATTTATAAACTTACGCACACACAAAGGTATATATATATATATTATGAAACTAGGGGGAAATGATAGGCATTATTATGGATTTAGTCTCTTCTTCACACGAACACAAACAAAGGAAGAATCTTCTTTTTGATACATAGAATACCTTCGAATAATAATAATAATAATAAAACCCCTTCAAAAAAGAACTTCTTTTTGACAAGAAATATAAAATATATTATGTACTCTTATATATGTGTAATATGCAAATTACATTCATAGTGTCACTTTTTCAAGAAGTAGAAATAATACTTCAAGACTTCTCAAGGAGTGTATAACTTGTATTTTACTACATATGCATAATGGGGTGATTGCTGTCTATTTCATTCTATGTTACCCTTGGTATGTGTATCCACATACATCCTATTCCTTTCCTACTTCAGATCTACATACATAATACTTTCTTAAGAAATGCAACATCCCATTGTTTAAAAAATATTACACTCACCATAAATATTGTATATTTAAACAAAGCAAAATTTTTACAAAAATAAGAAATGAAAAAAGACATGAAGTGTTTTATCTTTAAGAATCAAGCAAAGTTTGTCGCTCTATCTGTTGCTCATTCGAGGACTCATTTGTAAGTGTCTGCTGAATATCTTAGAACTGCGTAAACGTTAAATTATGAATAAAACATGTCTGGTGGGTATTTGAAAATAAAAGAAACCGAAAATGAAGGTGGCAACCCTGACAATTTGAATAATGTTAGTGAAGAGAGGAGCTTAGCTCTCATGACGTTTTATTAGATTAGATATGAGCAGCCGGTGGTTGAAGAAAATAAATACAAATTCTACTCAGTATTAAGCAATGATATAGAGAGGAATTACTCCAATCTCAACCTTCAATTATATTCCGAGTCCAACAAGGACTACCATTCATGATCTAATGATCTAAATACTTTCGTTCCTTTGTGGGAATTGCAATTACTATAGTAGCAGCCATAAAGTAGGCTCGGGTGTTTGGCTGTCAAAATCCAAACTTTATAGACCATACATACATCTTTACATGAAAAGGAAAGGAAGTGGGAGTACAGTTTGTACGTTGTGGACGTCTAATAACTCTAAGCAATGCTGGATATCCCTGCTATTTATTACTAATACTAATAAAGAGAGGGGGAAAAACAAACAATAATCATAAAAAATAAAAGATTTATGTCTGCATGTCATGTGATCCTTGTAAATCATTTTCCATATTTTATTATGAGGTATTCTTTTTTGAATGGTGTGATAGCTTTGATTAAAAACATAAATGGAAATAGGAAATTTAGCCTCACATGTGTACACAAAATAGGGAAGACAACGCATTTATAACATATCTTTTTCCCTTCTCCCTTTTGAAGAAAGCAACATCTGAATCAGTGCGAAAAAAATATCAGATTTTTAGGTGGAATTGACTTGTATTTGAAATAATTATAAATCACAGAGGTGAATTTTTTTTTTTTGGATTTAGTATAGAACTTGAATTTATATGAGAATACTTAATCCAAAATTGACTTAATACCCCCAAATTTCAGAGCTATCTGAGTTTATAGAAATTGTAGTTTGGAGTCAATTTTCACCACTAAGACAATCCGAAAACTTATGTATAGTAGCAGCCATAAAGTAGGCTCGGGTGTTTGGCTGTCAAAATCCAAACTTTATAGACCATACATACATCTTTACATGAAAAGGAAAGGAAGTGGGAGTACAGTTTGTACGTTGTGGACGTCTAATAACTCTAAGCAATGCTGGATATCCCTGCTATTTATTACTAATACTAATAAAGAGAGGGGGAAAAACAAACAATAATCATAAAAAATAAAAGATTTATGTCTGCATGTCATGTGATCCTTGTAAATCATTTTCCATATTTTATTATGAGGTATTCTTTTTTTGAATGGTGTGATAGCTTTGATTAAAAACATAAATGGAAATAGGAAATTTAGCCTCACATGTGTACACAAAATAGGGAAGACAACGCATTTATAACATATCTTTTTCCCTTCTCCCTTTTTGAAGAAAGCAACATCTGAATCAGTGCGAAAAAATATCAGATTTTTTAGGTGGAATTGACTTGTATTTGAAATAATTATAAATCACAGAGGTGAATTTTTTTTTTTTTGGATTTAGTATAGAACTTGAATTTATATGAGAATACTTAATCCAAAATTGACTTAATACCCCCAAATTTCAGAGCTATCTGAGTTTATAGAAATTGTAGTTTGGAGTCAATTTTCACCACTAAGACAATCCGAAAACTTATGTTATAATAACTAATGATATTGGAAATGTTTTATACAGTTGCTGTTGCTTATTTTGAACTCGATATATATTTTTTTAAGCCTGAAAAATCAGATTCAATGAATCTCTTATTTGGATCCTTATAACTATCACACCATTCATAGTAAGGAACAATGTATATTTGTAAGTTATAGAAAAATATCTCATCTTTTATATATATATAAAAAAAATGATTCAAAAAATATGCATCTCCTTCAAATTTTGATCAATTTCATATATATTTTGAGATCAATTTTGGATTTTTCATTCAAAGAAAAACTCAATCTCTTTATCAAAGTCCAATTGGAAAATTTTCATATCTCAATTGTTCCCCCATGTTATTCAACAAAACCAAAGCATAATATATTTATATCCTATATTCCTTATAAATATATATATGTATTGTACAAATGTCCAAAGAGCACACACAAATTTTCAACCCGATTTTTATATAAGTGCATCTAGTAGAAAAGGACGTTCACTCCACAGGGATTAATAATAATTACAGTAGCTTAGGACTTTAATCACTAAATATTACTACATACTCTTTAACTCATTTTAATAAGACTTTATTACAACAACACAATAAATAGTTATTTGATTTTCTAGAGGCATTTACTTCGGGGTATTGTTACCTTGGATATCAACCCGGAGTAGTATAAAGTTTTTAAGTCCCATCTCCTATAGACATTATCAATAACTTATTTTCCATACTTGGGCTGATATATCAGATCGAAATTTAGAAAATATCAAATACCTTCATCGTAAGAGTATCCGAAATATGAGAAAGAAAGCGTGGGCTAATTTTAGCCAGTGAATGCTTAAAACTTAAAGTAATGAATTAATGCATCTGTAATTACTTATGTACTTCTTAAAGAGAGTGTGCCCCAAATTTTGCCTCTCTGATCATTACATTTAACAGTAGGTACAAATCCAGGATAATATTTATTCAATTTCAAGACTTTTCAAGTTTTTATCAATAAAAATCACACGCTTTTTTTTAAACGGCCATTTTGCTAATATACTAAACCAGGATCAAATTGATGAATTTGTATTTGAGAATTCAAATATATTTTTTATCCAAATAAATTTGTCACTCAGAAGTCAGTCTTTTTCATTTAGTAAAACATCAGCCAACACATTGTGAAACATCAAAATAAATGCTTTCAGAGATACAAATACATGTAATTGTTTGTAAAAAAATATCAGATATAATTTTTTTTAATATCAGTCCATGTATATTTACTTTATATTAAATTTGCAAAAAATACTTACTAATTATGTGTTGCAAATTAAATTCACATTTCATTAAAGTCAATTTCTCTTACAAAAAAAAAAATAACAATAACTGAATGATCAAAAGAATTACGAAAAAAACAGCAACACATACATCTCATATATAAATGCATTGTAACTCAATTGTCTAATTATATATGTATGTATTGTGATTATATCCTGGATCAATGTTAGATTATAATTACTAATATAGAACATGTATTTTGCCAATCGGAAATTAATTGTCATAATGACATTTATAATATCCTTACACTCACTCTTGACAAATTTTTGAAATGATGCCAAATTTCCTTAGTGTACTTATAACGTCATCAATTTTTGTTAATTTGAAGATATTAGTTATATTTATGTACTATATACCAAGTAATTAATCACTAAAAAAATAGGGATATTAATTGGCTTTGCAGTAAAGCAGGGATTACTTATAATTGGCTCATACCTTAGAATAGATAAATATATTTTTAGAAAGGGATCCACTAACTTTAATGAAAAATTTGATGCTTCTATAAAGAACAAACACTTTCTACAATGAGATAAGAAGAAATATGTTGAAAGACCCTAGAGAACAGGCTACAACAAAAATTCAAAGAGGTAGATTTATATGTACCTAATACGTAATAAAATATATGGAGAGAGAAAAAAGGTAAAGAGGCTCCTAATAAAACCTCCACACAATTTAATCTATTACATATCCCTTGGGAGTGATAAAAAACATACATTTTATATGGCTCTACCATCTGATAAAAATGAGATGCAGTAATGAAACGACTTTTCCATCTATAAAAAGTAGTTATTTTCAAGCCTTACTTGATCAACTCACTATCTCTATTTTTAAATAAATTGATGTAAAAATTGTAAATATTTTTTTTTGAATAAATAAATATACTAAGAAGTGCAGAATGCTTCATAATTATAAAGTAAAACCTACTTCCTCCATTTTGAATATCATAGAGTTTCTTACCTATAAAGAAATAAAAAAAGAAGATAAATATCTTGGTAGATTCAATCTTACTATGGGAATTCATTTAAATATACATATAAAAAATAACATGAAATATATCAATACTAGAAGTGGTTGTCGAAAAGAGGGATAGAGCAATCATTTCAAAGTTTATATTATTGCCGACTATTTCAAACCTTATTAGCAGACTTTCTGTTCTGTACGGTTACGATATATTTAGCTTCACCTTTTTAAAGTTTGAATTAAATGCTTACTTATGAAAATTTATAGAAGCTGTTTGTATCCCTGAAATCCTTAGACTACCACATGATATACAAAAGGGTCAGATATAGTATATATGTCGATGTAAATAAAACATAGATCAAATATGAAGATTGTCAGCATTGTAAAAGTAAATATCCGTCCAAGTGATCAAAAACACATAGCATGTGTGCAGGAGTATGAAGTGATTGTCAGCCGGGCTGTGTACACGCTGAAGCTTCAGGGCAAGTCCGAGTCTCGAGTTTGACTTGAACTTACTAATATGAAATAAAAGGATATACACTAAATACTATTTTAGTAGCTTCTGGGGAAAAGAGACGTTGGAGGAATGGAGAAAAAAATTGCAAAGTAACAGGACGACAGATGTACAAACGTTTTTTGGTCTCAATGAAAATTAACAATATACTGTTATATGGCTATTTAATTTAATTTTCATAAGTTCAGTGCCCTACACGAATAATTAATTTTGAAAATATCAACTTTCGGCATGTAAATAAAGACCGAATGATACACAGTACACTTCCCATGTAACTCTCCTTCAGTTTTCAAAAATGCAATTGCGTAAATAAAAACCAACTCTGGACTTGAACTGATGTTGAATGAGTCCAAGTCCCAATCAAACATAGTCCAAACTCCTGTTATCAGCCGTTTAAGAGGGGATGGAAGATCTCATACGGATGTCCAGAGACCAGCAAAGAGGATCCAACGATGTGCACAAGCTTGGGGTGAGGTTATATCCATGGGTCTCGAGGGAAATGTTGAAAAAAACTTTTATGGACGAACAGTTTATACGATATGAGGCGATAATATTTAAAAATTATAAGGGAAAAAATATATACACGATTATTGACCGAGTCTACAACAAGTATACTATCAGATATTTTAGGAATTATCAACAGGTGATGGTACTGCTATGTTTCCAATACAACCTCACGGTCAAATAATCGTTTATTCCGTTATTGTGGTGGACGGAAAGAGTCTGCCCGGTTTTCTGTGTTGTCTTTAAATCAACATCCTTACTCCAAATGAAATAGGGAGTATGCCATTTGAAAGCTAATAGGAATTCCATTGGCTTTTATAAATTTTCATAAATAGTCTTTTAATTTAAACTTTAAAAACAAACAATAAATATGATACACCCTATAATCATTAAATATATGGACACAACACAGGTACAAGTTGATTAGGAGAAGAAGGAGAGAAAAAAACATTCACTAAATATTCAATAATTATTATTGGAAAGCCTTTAATTTAGAAGATAACTTCTCCAAGTTTAAAAAAAAAAACATTTACCTATATTTATTTATCAATATTCATTTTTGAAAGTATTAATATATGCATTCAAATTGGTTATTATAATATTGAATGCAAAAAAGTTAGTTCTTGTCGAAATTCGAAAGAATTTCAAGGGATTTCAATTTATTATATATCATTGATTTTGACTTTATCTTTTGAGAAGGTTTTTTCAATAGCAATTATACCTGAGGCATTGTTAATCTTATGTTATGTATGTATATTAAAGTGTGAAAGCTTTTTATTGGCTTCCTCTTATTGTTGTTTCTCTAAGTTGGAATAGAATTATAGAAAGATTTAATGCATAAAGAAAAATCTCCAAGTAATAGTAAATTAAATCACAGTGGCACAAAAATAAAAAAAAATATAATGTACGAGTATTTTTTTGTCAGCTGTCAATTTTTTTACATACTACTATTAATTCCACTTTTTAAATAATATTATGAGCTTTGATTGTTTGAAACTCGAACTTATTATTTGTAAGCTGTGAATACTATCCTCTTATAAATGCAAAATATTCCAACAAATTGGAGATAGGAGAAAAAAACTGCCAACTGATTTTGTAGAGAAAGGCTGAGAGATACAATAAAAGATCACTACACCACAAATAAACATAAGATAAATTATTTTTCTTGACAATTTCTTTATCCATTATATTTAGACTAATCGATTCATTGCAAAACAACGAAAAAAGAGTCAATGAACTCTTTATGTATGTTTATTAAAGGGAAAAAAAGAAGAATTAAAACAGTTGTAAAAGAACAATGTCTAACTCATTTAAAAGCTACAAAATTGTTACTTTATACGTATGTACAATAATGCTATAATTAATATATTTGTGAAATAACTTAGTTAGTTTGTGCTAAATGTTAATTTATAAATAATATGTATCTAAAAAGGAGATTACAAATTGAAGAATAAGTTGCGTGATTATTTTTAGTGGATCACATCAATGTAATAATACATTTATTTATGAAACAAATAATCTGTTTTTATATGAGGTAAAAAAGTTAATCAAATTAAAATAAAATCCTATTTAAGTTCTATCAAAAGTATTTCTCATTATTATATATACATATATATCAATGGATAGAAAAATCCCTAAACTTTTTCGACCTTTTTTTGTTGCTTTTTGAAATAAAACTTTTAACAGACTTATTATTTGATTAACGTAGCTTTCTATTTTTGTTTATAATAAATATTTGGTATTTGGATGACTTCCCTCTATTTTGGAACGTTGAGATTCTAAATATGTACTTTTAAACTTGCTTACCATGCTGAGGAGTGATTATAATCATTCCTACTATTAACTATTAACGTGATTGCCTCTATAAATGTACCTTAATACGAACGTACATAGATAGAAACAAAGTTTGTATATACGTAATAATGAATTATAGATACTCGTAAACATTCTGTTTCCTAGCGAGTAGGAAAGAGAAAAAGAGCTCATTCAATATTCATGTCTTACAAAAATAGCACAAATGAAAACATTTTCTTTACTTTTCTTTAATAAATTATATGTTCTATTAAGGCTATTCTATGAGTCCACAGTTTGGCACTTGGATGTCTATTATTACAGATATTCAATGACTATCATTAGCAAAAGGAATAAAACACTCACAAAAATCCATAAATTAATAAATAAAATGCTAAAAATATACAGTAAAACCTGTTATTTACAAATAAAAACATCAAATTACAAATAGGGACTTTAAATATAAACATGTTTTACATATATCTACAATCAAACGACAGCAGAAACAAAAAAATACAAGTTTTTTTTTCATCCCACATCACTGAGTGTAAAAATAAAAAAATCTACGTGTGTTGAATTTCCTATGGGCCTGTGACAGTGCATAGAAGGCTCCAGAGACCCTTGTCATCTCCATCCGGACTATTTACAACACCAAAAATTGAATTACATCCAAAAAGAACAAAAACTACTGCAGAAACGGTATGGCTGACTTATGGCCTGCCTCCGTCCGTGTCTATACATCTCAGATCAAAGTTTGGGTTAACAGCAAGATGCCATCATGACAGTGTGTTACGCCATAGATACAACAATCTGTTTGCCAGCGTGTATATAGCTAAATATAGTAACTAAACACATCACAAATTGGCTTTGAAGTTGTCTTTTCTTGATTCCATGCGTAATTTAGTCATACTACTACGTTATGGGTCTCTACTATGTACGCGTACATAACATATGTATCATGAATAACAAGTTATGGCCCTACATACAAAAGTTTTGGGTCCCAATATATTTGGTATACGTGTTTATTTTTAAAACTGTAGCACCATAACTCAGAATACTTTTTTAAAACAGTAAAAAATATAGGGGTAATATTCCTACAATCCTTGGTCTGGTTATTGGATACATATTGTTTTTTGACAAATAACACATGGGATGAAAAGTACCATGCTAAACAAAGAAAACACGTTTTTCCCCCGTTTATAATGTAAATTTTTTTTTGGATAATTTATTTGTGAAAAACCACACAAGTACCGTCAAACTTTGTACAATAACTCACAAACTGAAGAACAGATTGTCAAGAAATTTTAAATAAAAAAAAAATATTATACGACCTATGTTTGAAACCTGGGAGTTTTAAGCCCATGTTTTAAATAATATATTAAATAAAAACAACATAGTATGGATCATTAAATTTCATTATTTATAAATACAGTGTATTTCTATTACTGTAGTCAGAAGATTCATCTACTATGCAAATCTAAAGGAATTTAATTACAAGATAGACATGGCTAAAATTATGATTATGAAAGCTTCAAGCGTCAGATAATGAATATATTAAATATGGTTCCATTCCACGGCAAAAGAGTCTAACTAACTAAATGATGTTTTATAATTGAATTCAAATTAGCTATAGTTTATTAACTATTTTGTTTCTCATATGTATGTATTATAATGTATTTAGTTCGAATATATGTATAATCCAATTTTGTCAAAAATGTAAAAAAAACAAAAACACTTTCACCGTAAAGGGACAGTATAGCCCTATATGGTTTGGTGAATAAAGTAAAATAAGTAAGCAACGCGTATATCCATTTCTTGTGTATTCGTTATTTTATCATTTATATGAAATAATTTTCGTTATAATTCATAATTTTGAAATACCCCCTCTAACGACCCATTCTTCCATTTTGAATATCCTTTGGACTTGGTTTTGGAAGGAATATATAGTATATATTGTCTTTCTATTGAAGAATATGTCAAGTTCTTCCTTACTTGATTAGTATGATACTTTGAGATAAAAAGTAGATGGTGTGATGGATTCATCAAGCTAGCTACCGTACAATATCGGGGTGTTTCCCCTTATTTTTTTTAACAAAGGTAAGGAGATACAATAACGGTATTGAGAGACATAGCATAGGGGACAACTCACTCAGGAGAAGATATTCACCAAAAGGCAATGTGCGTGAATTTGAACCCTGATTGCTTTTAGAGTTGAAATATACATTAAAAATATATAACGAAATACTTATAATTTCAATAGTAAATTTATTTTAATAGTAAGATACATTAAATGAACAAAAAAAAAGAGAGAAGTCTTTGGAGAAAGTAAAATACTGAGTATAATCCCAAGAACATAATTATTCTTACAGTCATTATGCTCAAGGGATATTTCGATGCTAAGGGGAAAGGCCAACTTCACTGCATCATAGGAGTATTGTGACAGTCCATGTTCCGGGAAATCTTAGGCGACAATCTCCTTCCCTCAAGCGAGGCACTGAAAATGGAGCGTTGTAATGGGTTTTATAGCACGAAATGCCGCAAAACATACGACCATAGCAACAAAAAAAAAAGGGCCAAACAAGAAGTAAATTAAGGTAATGGAGTAACCTAGTTAGTCTCTGGATATAAATTCCTTATAAAATCTTTATCAGAGGTCTAACTTACAAAATCGGCAAAAGATCAAAACTTATTTCCTTCACTCTATATTGGAATGCCTTCTTGTGCAGTGTAAGTTTGTACCGTTATAAGCAACTAAGTATGTAATAAGTAAAAACAGCTATTTATGTAAAAAAAACATTCATATTAACTTTGTTGAAAAAATAGGGACACCAATTCAAATGGGGTTAGATATACATATATTATATAGAAGATTCTATCAAGAAAAAGAAAGTTTAATCCTATTATTTATTTATATATATATACATGTATATTTTAAAAAGGAAGCAATTGTTATCTTGTTCACGTATTTACTTTTATTTTTATTTTGAAAAAAGTATGATAAAAAATATGTAATGTGGCAATATTGGAAATATGAACACACGATGGCGATAAAGATGGTAGAGAAAAAACCAAACCTAAACTAAGTAAACTTCACCCTTCATCCAACGTATATAATGTACATATGTCTGTATGAATCTATTCCTTCCTAGATAGTTATTTATGATAACAAGTGATGCTAATTGGTAGCATTTTGTTCAAAATAAAATAAATTAAAAATTAACTTGGTAATCCTAACAATTTGACGAATGTTTTGGAGGAAAGCAGATTCACTGTTATAAAGTTTATCCACAAGAGAAAGGAAATAAACACAAAATCCACTCAAAATCAAGTAAGAACAAACGCAGGAAGAGGATCTTCAATTCTACTCTGAGCCCAAGTAGGACTTGTAATGCTAATTTGACAAGTGATTAGGAGAAGAGTTGCTTAATTGTCATCACTTTCTATTTGATCATCTACGAGCGGACGTAGGAAAAAGGAAATAAACAAAAAAAAAAAAAATCCGTATCAAGCAAGGATATAGGTACGAATTACTTCAATTCTACTCTGAGGGATGCATTTTGGGCATGTTAAAATAAAAGAAACTAAAGACCAACATGGTAACCTTGACAAATGGAAGAATTTTTTGGATGAGAGCAGCTTGGCTGTCATGACGTTTCAATGGATCAGCTACAAGCAGCTGTGACGAAAGGAGAAGAAAATATATATAAAAGGACATAAACAAGATTTACTCCAATGTCGGTCCTCAATTCTACTATGTGTCCCATTATGAGTCCGTAACAAATCCTCCGTCTTCCATGATCAGACGCTAATGTTCAATCCAGTTTCGTATACATCAGCTATAGGTTGTCAAGTTTCGTAGAAAAGAAAGCTGACTCCTCGGGAATTAAATAATAATGACAGCATTTAGTAAAAGAAAATTCACTCTTCAGGCTGCCAACTCTAAAAAAACGGGGACCCTAAAAAAGTAGCCGATTAGCACAACTGATTATAACCACTACAAACATTTACCTCATCACAAAATGAACTTATTTAATTGAACATCATGAGTAATAGCTATTAGGGAAACGATTTTTCTTAATATTATTTTGCATAAACAATAGCTATTTCTCTCTCTGGCGTATTTACCTAACTACGTTAGTAGGAACGTAATAAATAGAACTAGGATTTATATTGATCAGTTTAATATATACTGCATATACCTTATTCGATGGGGATTCCTTTAATACTCTCTATGGGTATTGGGAATATATTATATTTTTATATTTATAGTCACAGAACATGTATTGAAATTGAAAGAGTAATCATGATCATTTACTCTTAATCGATTCCAAAGAAAATGAAATATCTATTAACATACTTATTTGTTATAGAAATAAATGCTACTAAAATTATAACTGAAAAGTGTACTATTTTTCATGTATCACCAGGTATGTCTTTTTTATTCTTCAAATATATGTATAGATATTTACAATAGTTTCAAAACAGGGCTTCCTCACTCATTGGAGAAAGGGTTGTCTTAGCATAAGAATAAGCTCCGCGTCAAAAAGATTAATAGATAGTACCAGTATGTTACAAATTTTAAACTCATCAGAGGAGCAGTAAGGCACTTGAGTTAAAGCAGTCCTCTTTGCAGGTGTTTTGGTGTTAGTGGATATTATTCATATTCACTAACGAAGCAAGCTTTCAACAAACAAGACATTTCGAACAGGGATTCCTTTTATCCAGAAAAGAGGTAAATAAAAATACAACTGTTACCTACATTAAACGTCCAGCTTTCTATTAATTAATATAATTATTAAAATTTGAGGTTGGTTTTATTAGTCTTAAAAAGTTTGCTATGAACCTACATAAAAAATTATACTTCAGAAAGTAGAATCTCACCTTAAACTAAGACACTGATTTAAACCCAAGCAGTTTTTTATGTTTGAACATGCTGATCCTAGATTTAGACATGTAGTAAACATAGAAAGGGGATCTTTATTTTGTAAAATGAAAGGTCTCAGTCAGTAATACCCTAGATTACTAGCACTTCTATGATTGTTCCTAATCTTGGGTACCATTATTATAAATAACAATCAGACCTTAATCTTTTGAGAAAAGGGGCAAAGTCTTCGAGAAATAGTCTCTCTTCATAAAGTAATTAGGGCATTAATCTTCAATATCTCATATAAAGAGCTCAATCAACAATGATATTGTTAGAACAACTGATCCTGAGTCATAATTTTTTAAAATACTGTTTTTATAATATTCCTATTTCAAATTTGAAAAATATCCCTTGAATGAGAGATACTTTTAGGTTTTGAAAGATTCCTTCAGAACGTAATTTCTAATATTTATATAAGCTTATATTTATTTCAATTGATTTACTTACTTACAATTTCATCCTTTAAGTTTGTTTGCTTTTTATTTAACAGTAAATTCATTTTGATGATTTCTTAATATTATCATTATAATTTCAAAAACAGTTTTTGTTTTGTTTGCAGTTTTTTATCCTGAATAGGAATCGTTTTTACCATCATGCAACATATTTGTATTTTAAAGCTAATGCATCAAATATTATACAAAAATATTTTTATAATTTGTTGGACTAAAATTATAAAACAAAATAAAGATTGTTTATATGCACCCCAATGGGCGTCCTTTGGATTTTTGTATTGAGAAGTATGTGTTGAGGGAGAGGGGGGGGGGGAGTTAGATGTTTTGTCTCTTTGGGAGGAGGGATATAGTTCAAAATTTGGGGTTCACGTCTCATCGGTGATTCAATATTTTTATCAGATAATGACGCTATAATTACAAATTTTGTAGAGTATCGTTTTAAATGCGTCAGTGCTCCTGCAACACTATTGTAACAGGGTACCAAACAACACTAGTAGCTATTGTAACCTATGTAGAATATACTTTATTAGACTATCTTTGGGTGGAAGTAAAATCCAACTGACTCCCCAGGAGAATGTACAATAAATACCACATTCTCCTCCTCTTAATTTACTACGTCATAAACAATAGCGCTATTGTTTTTAATAATGAATTACTAAGAAAGAGGCACGTCGTCGTTCTCTATGAGATCTTCTGGCTCCGTACTTTATTTCTCTGCGACATTCCTCGATCGTTTTTCCTCATCTACTTCTTGTTCGCTATTTTTATCCATTCCATGCATTACTTCCGACGTAGGAGCTTATTGTTTTAGAGCTACAGACGCCCTTCTTTCATTTTCGAAACGGACATGAGCGTAAGTAGGATTGATTCACTTCCAATGAATTAACTTCTTCTACTAAAGGATCATTCTTATTGTTTCTCACGTGATTGGAAAAAGTACCGTCACTGCTTCTAAGAACCTTGTTGGTATTATCTGATGACACCCCATCTTTCGTTAATAACTAAATATCTTTTTGTGTGGAGTCTGATTAGTAGGAGTAGAGAAGACAAACCTTTGATAAATGTTAGAGTTTTATTAAGCACTTATTCCCATTCTTCTATAGGCAGATCCCCGGACTTGCAAGCTAATGTGACAGCCTCCCAAACAATGACGTTTTTATTCCACTTGTCCATTCCCTTGAGGACTGTAGGGCTTAGTATACAGCTTGAAGCGACTTATATTAGAGTTAGATCAGTTTTCAATTCTTTCGACATAAAAGCTGAACCTCTGTCCGAGTGAAAATATTACGACAGATCGAAAGTGGCACTAAATTTGGAAAACATCTTATCACTGATTTAGAGGAGAGAAGTTATTACACAATTACACATGGTTGAGTGAAAGGAAATATGAAATATTCATCTACTAAGGTATGTATATATATATCTGCGTGACCGGTAATTTAATTCCCAGTAAATTTATTCCCGGACATATCATTCCCAGTTTGAAGAAGGATAGTTAGTGACGTCATACGGTGCATGTTTCTACAATAGTTAATAGTGTTTGTGTAGAACTGTAGAGGAAGGGCTGGACAGGGGGCAGTCGGTACTTAAGATGAGTGATGACTAGTGATGGATGGGAGACGGATATGAATGAGGTATGGTGTTTATGGATTAGAAATGACGTAATGATAAATCTTTAATAGTGAGTAGGGATGGAATCCTGATCCATGGATATTATTTATACCTTAGGAAATAGATTATTACTCTTCTTCTTGTTCATCCTCAATCACTACACACTCCTGCTCATCCATCAACCATTATCAATTTCATCATCTTCCCGTCCTCTTTTCACAATTCAAATCTATGTAAACAATAAACAAGTTTGCTTGGGCCCCTCACTCCCTTCTCCAGGGTCATTAACTCTCCCCTTCTTCAAGTTCAGCTATGGATTGAATCCTACAACAATCCTCATCATTCGACATAGGATCATACTGGGACTCGTAAAAGATCGTTAGAATATATCCTTCATCCCCTCCTCATCCAATCGCAAATGCTCAAACTCTAATACGTAGGTTTCAAAGCATTTGGAAGGAATCACGGAATACTATTGCTACGGTACCTTGCGAAGCATAATTGGCATTCATATGCGATCCCTTTCTTCATCAAAAAGCCATGAAGAGGATTGTATTAGACTTATAGAACTAGATCAAGACCTTGTCCATAAGAGTCGACATGCAATGTGAATATGATATGTAATATCATATATATCTAAATACTTCATTAACTTATCACAATCATAGATTGTGATGTGTTCGCTTCGATCCTTCACTTGTGCTTCTCTTTCTGCCATCACTCCTCTCCAACTGCCTATTGTCGAGCCCTCCCCCTACAGTCCTACGCAAAAGCTACTAACTAGTGTAGAAACATTAACCGTATGCCCTTACTAACTATCCCTCTTCAAAGTGGTAAAGAAATGTACGGTAATGAATTTTACAGGGAATGAATTTACTGATAATTAGATTACTAAGAATGAAACTACAGCGAATGAAATTACCTAGCACCATATATTTGCTATTTGTAGGTAAATGCTCCTTAAAATCAAGTCTCGCCCTTTCAAGAGGCTGAGTAGTATTAATCACATCCAGATATTCTTAATAATTGATCTGCAATCATATTTTTTTTCTCCAGGTCAATATTCGATGTAAAAAAAAACACAAGACAATTCTGTCCTCCATTAATAAATTTTCTCATTTTTGATCTTACTAGAATGTTGTTGCGTAAATACGGAACTCAAATCTTTAAGCCATTCTGATTTGTAAGAAGCAAGAATGGTCTTCCTATCAGAAAATGTCTCCATGTTTGTATAACTTCCACAATTTCATAACCTTCCTTTTTTACTACTGAATGATGCCTCTCAGGCTTATTCAATGACTTTAAAAAGAAGGAAACCAGTTTCCCATATTGACTATAGAAAGCCACAATTGCACTCTTCGAAGCATCCGTCTTTTCTCTAAATTTTTCTATATGATCAATAAAAATGGTGACTGCAGTTACAATGTCTTTTTTTTTCACGATTCATATCGTGGTCATTTTCATCTTTTCCACAGATAGTGATGTCATTAATATATGCAGAATTTTTTTTCATATTCTCTTCTGCTATAATGAAATCTTTCACACGCTGAAAAATATAGTCCATTAGTAACCAAAAATTGTATACGATAGCCACTTTACGCAGTACGCCTTCAATTTGTGGGAGAAGATAGGCATCTTACAAAGTAAATTTATTTAAATCTTGTTCATAATCAATTACAATTCGTATTTTCCTATCATTTACAGTTATCAACACTTGAGCCCTTCAAGATGATGTACTGAAATCGATCCTCGTCTATTAATCTCTTCACTTCTTGATGAATAAACTCTCTATCCTCTTCTGTACGTTATCGTGACCTCATTATGATAGGTTCAACATCTGGAAGGAGGTTTTTGAAACAATTGTAGGGGGCCCTAAACAATTCAATCCCAACATCACATTGGTGCCCAATTCTGAAGAACAAATAACTTGACATAGATCTCTGCATTATGTGAGACCTGCACATGAAACAGGCCGAATGTATTACTTTGAAAAAAATTAGAAGCCATCCGAATTAGTTTGTCTGGCTTTTATATAAATCTCTCTGACTTCACAGAAACTAATAAAACTGTGTGTGGGTCCTTATCTAAGACCGAGAACTGAGGGCCAGTCTAGTCCCATTTGTTGGTCCTTACAGAAGGTTAAATGGATCCCTCGTGTCGTTAATGAGCGTATTTTTCTTTTTTATTCCGTTATATAATAGCAGAAATAACTAATCAACAATATAATATGTTCGTATTATGATGAAAAAAATAATCTTTTTTGCAAGATATGTGCTATAATCTAAAAATATATTTCATATATCTTATTTTTCTTAATAAAGCATATATATTTTTATGAAAATTTCCAAGGATCGACAGTTAAGGGCCGGTTCCAAGGAACAACGGTCTTAAGGACTAATAGGACCCGTCCTAAGACTGGAACAAATAAATAAGGGTCGACACAACACTATTCAGAACCTATAAGACCACTTACCCCCATACCAATCACACAAATTTTGACAATTGAATTTTCCAATTGTCTTTGATATGTCAACGACACAACGAGTACGTTAATTTTGGCCTCTCACGTCTCATGGTTGCAAATTTGAATTCCAGATTTGCAAAAAAGGCCAAAGTGTCCTAGTTCAGTGGCATTCCTAGTAGGGCAGACATGCCTTCCATTCGCACAAAAGAAACAACAATCATTTACAGCTATAATTGTATCACTGTTTGTCACACCTTCCTTTCATCTCTTGCGACTGTAGCCACATGTACAGAATCGTAGGACATATATTTTTGTGGTGCCGTTTCTAGAGATTTGGCTTTTGCAAGGTAATTTTGCTCTTATGCAATTAAAGGAAATAAAAATATAAATTTCTAAAAAATGATTTGTTGTTATGAGAAAGTTTTCACGACGTTAAAAATAGGTATTTGACCTATTAATAGTATAAAAAAGAAATACATTACTGGTTTCCAATCGAGGAAGAACTGCAAAGAGGTGACGTCGAAAACTTCAATCTATGGACATAGATGGATTCCATTTGTACAATGCAAGCTTTTCTTTCTTATAGATTTGGAATATATTGATGTCAACACACAAACATATCATAATATCTTCGAAGAATGGATATAACTATGCTCATTTCATTATGTGGGGAAAAATATAAAAAGAATGGAGGGGAGATATCTGAATTTCTCCTTCTTCTTGGTTCTATTATTATTCACAGACAGTGATGAAAAGCATTGTATACTATGTACATATGAGGATGTTCAAAAAATTTCCGCCCTAACAAAGATACAATACATTTTATCTAATTTAAAAAAAAATACATTCAAAATAGTCTCCTTGTAACTTTACACACTTTTCCCAGCAATGCTCCCATCTCTGTAACACGTACAAATAGTGCTCGGGGTTTATCTCTGCAAAATATTTCTTCACGATACACTTTTTGTTTCTGGCTCAATATCTCCGAGTTGGATTGACTTACACGTGTCAAATTTTAACACAACAGGTCTTTATATGATTGAAATTACTTAAATATATTTGAAGGTTACACTTCCAAAAATAATTTTTTAAATCACGTAATAACTGTTCCTCCAAAATGTCTGAAACTTTGGTCGGCAGCTGTCAACAGATGCTAGATAGATTTGAGTAGCTTTTTATTTGCTAGTGGTGCCATCTTCCCGTTTAGGTCGAATACTACTCATACCACCTTTGTATGTATGTATATTGTATTTATGAGTATTTTGTTGTGATATGTATTTGTATAGAATTTTGTATACATACAAAGAGTATAGAGGGAGCTCCATCCTTGAGAAAGGGATATAGTGAGTCATAAATAACCCTCTCATTATCTAGATACTAGATACAAGGTTGCACATATTTATTTGTCGTTTTTTTAAAGATTTAAATTAAATGCTTATTTATAATAATTAATAACAATAGTTGAGACCATTTAATTTATGAAGCTCTCAGCTTTCTAATGATGTATAACTTTTTCCAATTGGAGTAACGATGTCGATAAAAACAGAATAAAGGCAATTGATAGATGATTATCAAAAATAGAGCAAAATAGACGGTATCTTCTTTTTTTCTGAATCAATAACCAGTGGCTGAATTTTTAAATCAAACCAGGGAGTAGATGGTCATCTATGGACTCTGATTATTGTGAGGCTGGTGGTTTCTCTCCCGATTTTTTTTCTTCAAAATACAGCTGATTAAAGTCCAATTTTAAGACAATATACGTATATAAAGTTTATAAATGAATATGTATCAGCAGTGAAGTATTTATTAATATTTTTACTTAAAGTATGCTGATGAAAGTTAGAGTAAGTGTTCATGAAGAAGCACTGTCCAAATTTATTGTTTAAATTATTTTAAAAAAAAATGGGTGAAGGGATGCCTGTTTTAGAGCAGCATGATTTTCAAGAGGGTGGATGATGTTATAACATTTTCATTGTAGGGGGGATGATGGCTAACCATATTTTTGTCGTTATCTTTTAAAAAAGAAAACGTTTGACTTGCATGTAAGACCGTTTCGGCATATTTTTTTTGGCCAATATTTTCCATGGGAACCAAACCTCTATAATACATTTAAACCAAGCTTCTTGAACTGTCGTTAAATTGTTGTCATCAAAGTTGACATGCTTCAGGGCATCCATACGAAGTTTATCAGTGCTTTCAAATGGTTGATAACCTTGTTAGGTTCTTCTTTACCTTTTGTGCGTTTTTTATCAATTGAACATTCCAGATATTTAATTTTACTTTCTTTTCTATTCTTTCAATTTGACCATTGATGAACAATCAAAAGAACTATCCATTATCTTTAAGGTATTTTCATCAACATCTTTACTCCAATTGGAGCCTGTGATATATCATTTGAATGCTGAGAGGCCCTGACAATTAATTGCACCAACAAATGTTAGAGGTTTTCTATAAATAATTGGGAGATTTAAACCCCCAGGGTACAATCTGCATAACCCAATAACCAAAACAATTTTATATTCTATTTTAATAAGTTGGGGAATTTAATCATCACATCCGTTGGAGCAAAAACTTTAAATGTTTATTTCAGGGGCTACGCCCCTATTTGTGACTTTCTGAATGAATTAAATTGAGTGTATATAGTTATATAGGATGTATATTTTAGCCATAACATCATTGTTCTAGAACAAATATCTGCATAATTACTTGCAGTGATGATTATTTTTTTCTTTTTAGCCTTCGTTCAATTCATATTTGTAAGTAAGAATATATATATATACTTACTTGCAAACATGGATTCATACTGCTTGGAACAACTCTGCTGCATCATTCATATTTATTGTTCATTGTTTTTTTTTATTGATACCTTGAAGCATTCAGCTATTGAGGCATTAAGATATCTGTTTGATTTATATGTGTCTTTATACATATACGTATGTATCTTAGGAAGATGAGAAACAAAAAATAATGAGAGTTTCATCATATTTTCAAGAAAGTTTTTTTTTTTTATGGTTTTATTTATTTTAATAAGCCTTGTAATCAAAATAAAGATAAAATTTCTTGTTTACAAATCCGTTGGATTTACCTACTTTAAGAAATAATTTTTTAAAGTATTCTGAGTGAACGTAGCGATAACCTTTCTAGAATATTTGTATGTTGGGTAAAGAAAATATGGCATACACATATCCATGTACCATTGAGTGTGATGTATGTACATATATATAGAGTTGTGATTCCTAAGCACTGTTGTTAAGTAAATAAAAATAACCGAAAACTAACATTTTCACTCAAACAATGTGAATAATATTTGGAAGAAAAACAGCTTAGCTGTCATAAGTTTTATTAAATTAGGTGCAAGCTGCTGTGAAATGAAATAAACACGAGTTCCACTAAATTATGTAGCAAGAAAAAAGGAAAAAATTACTCCATTTTCGATAATTAATTCTACTCTGAGTCCAGCCATGACAGGAAGGAAATAGATACAAATTCCGTTCTGGAACTAATAAGGGCATAAGTAAGAATTACTCCGATTTCAATACTTAATTCTAGTCTGAATTCAAGAAGGACTTCAACTTATAACTCCTCAGCGTTACTCTCCAGCATTTATGAGCACACGCACATGTCATTACTTTATACTTAATTCTTCTCTCTTCCAGAGTGAAGAAAATTGTGATAACAGCTTAATAATATAAAAAAACTGTTTGTTTTGCCAATAACAAACAAAATGGCACGTTAAAAAGTGTATAGAATTTTCAAACTCCATATATGAATATTGTTATGTTGTGGAGGAGGGGCTTATCATAAATACAAGTATGTTTGTAAGGATCGCTGATATTTTATAAAATGCCTCGTAAAAATTATATTTATTATGTAGAATAAAACAAGTTCAAAGACCATGACATATTTTAATAACATAAAATTGCAAACGGGACTCATAAAAAGGAAAGATGATGAGGGTGGACATAGAGTATTTTTGCATATTGACTACTTGCAAAAAATATATTTTAAATGGTGATGTTTATTTATATCTACTTTGGTCAAAATCAAAACTTATACATAAAAACTATATTTTGATTGGATTAGATCTATAAATCTGTATTGAAATGATTTGTATGGAGAAAAAAATACATAGAGACGATAGAGGGATTTCGATTGGTAGTTTGTCATAGTAAGGCTGTGGTAGATAAAAATATTTAGTCTGCAGTAATGAATATCAGCTATGGCAAAGGGTAGAAACAAGGGTACAACATTATCTTCATTAACGGATGCCATAACATACGTATTTTATTAAGATACAGGCTGGCCAAGAGTTGGCAAGGGAGCACGTGAGTCAATTAAAGATTAATTTATGTAAAATACTGAGCAGTATATATGAAGCAAAATAATTAATTAGGATTTATTTTTGTTCAAGATTGTTTTTATGTTGAGGCACCACATAATATGTGCTTGAACATACAACAAACAAACAAATATATGTACAGAAACTATTCTTTTTTTTTTTTTGGAGGAAAATAAGAAATTACAATTGACGGAAAAATAAATAAATAAATATGAAAAAGGAAGAATCATTAATTTAACGTCGTCAGTTGGAGAAAGGTCTTGAAGGAAGAAGAAAAATAGAATAAAACAACAAAATGAAATGAAAAAGAGAGGGGGAAAAAAGCTGAAGAAAAAAAAAAGAAAAAGAGAGTCTTTTGTAAAGGAAATGGAAATCAAATCTTGAATAAAAAAAGTGAAAGGCCAGGGAATTGCTTACTTCACAAATATAAACGATATCTTTTAATTTCAAAGCTAATAATAAATAATATTAACTTGTAGGAAAAGTAAAACTATTCTTATTTAAATTATAAAACCATGAAGTCTTCTACATTTGTCTTCATTCAAATGCCTTTAAGCACTTTCTTTTGCATGTAGAGCTACAATTGTCGGCAGAGAATTGAAGTCATGTTCTAAGATTATATATATATATGCCAGGAAGTACCTCATTTAAAGAAGTCTGATAAAAGTAAACATCCGGCTCCATGAGCAACTTCAAAACCAGAGTAAATTCTGGGAACTTAAGAACCCTTCCCTATCATTTTAAAAATCCCCTAAAATAGTAATGTAGTACTCTATTTATTTTTCATCTTTTGAAAATGGCAAAAGCTCTGAGGTCGGACTATTTTATTTGTGATCGACAAAAATGGTTTTAATATCGCATGGCAACTTTCTCATTCTACACAAACAAGTTCGTAATGGAAAATAATCTTTCTGTGCTCGGGCTATTGAAAATTCAAAGCACTTCTTATTTTTCTGTCCGTCCTTACGACAATTACTTAAATGATTGGGGTGTATGGTATGGCAACAATGATACTTCAAAAGTACGTAGAATAGTTGGCTTGCAGCAACGGGACAATTAGGGACAGTCATGTACTTGACAAGAACGAATAAAAAAACAACTCCACAAGGGATGGAGGCGATGACCAGGGGATCAATATCAACCATGGAGAGTTTTGATAATACTGGAAATCTGAATGTGTTGTTTTGATTTTACGGCCTATTTTACATTTTTTACACGTAAATTATATCTTTTTTATTAGCAATCTAATAAGCTGTCTTAATCTTGGATTATAATGCTTTTCTTAATTTCATTAGTAAATCAAAGATATAGAACGTTGAAAAAACAACAACGAAAAAAACACAATTTTACAATTATTTCAATTTATTTTTATACTACATCAGTTTTTGAGAACTTTTAATTTCAAATTTTGCATTATTTTTAATCTTTTTCGATTGGTATTGGAGATGATCACTTTTAAGCAATAAAAAAATACAGCAATATACTTAGAAATGTATAGATTTATTTTCTTTTTACTTAGAGAAAGCAATAAAAATCCTTATTTTTAAGAAAGTATTCTTTAGAAAATATAATATCAATTACTCATACTTCAAATTAGACCCTTTTTTTTCTCTCAAAGAGTTGAAAAACCTGAGTTATTCATTCCTAAGTAAAAGCTATATAAAAATTAGGATTTTTTGACCCTGTTATTTCTTATTCTTAAAAAAAAGTATATAAAAGCATATAGCTCTCTAGCCCAATACAAAATATTTTTAGTAAGCTTGTGTTGGAAAATATGGCTAAGACATTTTTTCATTTATAAAGATTATTTAGATATTTGTATTTTTGTGTTTACATAGGCGTGCGAATCTATTTTTAAAAGAAGTAAAACATTGTTAACTTGTGTAACTTTTACATAACACAAATATATTTCAATAGCGGGGTCAAACTTGGAATTTACACCGTATACAAATTTTACATAATTACTTCATATTTTTCAAACAAATCATTTCAAAGAAGGCCTGTTATATATTTATTCAATTCGGGTAGCATCAGCTATGACTATGGTATCCAATGTCCTTTCGAAATGCAATTCAAGTCCTGCGTATGTACAGAGTGCGATATGGAAATTTTCCACGATCAAGGGGAAAACCGTAATATCTTTTTATAAGAAAAGTATAATGAAAAATGTTATTGAAAAAAACTTTAGCAATCAGTCTTGGCTAGAATTATTCAATATGGCAGCATCCAGTCCTTATCACACCCTTCAAATGAGGCTGGAACTTGGCGTAGGTTACCACAATATAATTGGTGGACATGTTGGCTCATTCCTTCTTGATGCTTGACTTGAGCTCATGCACATTTCCTCCCAACCTTGCTCACTAAGACTGAAGTCGAGGGATTGATATCAAGACTGGAAGAGAGACAGAAGGTCTTGTCCCAGAAGTCAGCAAAGCTCTCCTGCAGAAGTTCTGGGTCTTCAAGCCCGTATGGATGGGGCACCATCTAGGGTCAACACATAGTTGTTCTCAAGATAGTTAGCATTCCGCCAGGGCAAGATTTTCCACCTCAGTTCCTTATAGTAAGCCTCACCCGGATTTTCTCATTGGACATGATGAAGAAGAGATCCATTTTCTTCCCATCAGAGGCCACGATATTTTTGGGCTTGGTGTTTTGATCCTGTATATGCCCTCAACTTGCTCAGGTGATGCTGCTATAAATCTATCGTTTCTGCGGTTCAAAACCTGTTCCTCTGTGAAGATCTTCCTGTCTGAGAAGATTTTCTAAATCGACGCATGACTTTTCAAGTAAGTAAATACTTTGTTTTTTTGCATCTTTCAAGCCTTAAGGCCTTCATCCTGTCGGCGAGGAGATGTCTTGGAGTCCTGGCACAGCTCTTAAGGCTAAAATCATCATGAATTGTCCTCCTGATGGTGATATCCTGCACGTAGAACCCATCAGCCAATCTGCACATTGATGTTCTTGGCCTACAGGGAGTCGAGGAATGTTTAATCTTGCTTCCAACCATTTCCTTCACATACTGTATCTCCTTTTTCATTCTCCTTGGACAACCTGATGTTCTGGACTATCCTCACGGCCACGTTGACAATGTCTAAAATTCTTTTTGGATCAACATCCGCGTCGAGAAGATCAGAAACCCTTTGCCTTTTTTATTCCTGTTCACTCATTTTCTTCCGATTTGGATCAAATCAAAACAATGCCCAAGGAAAATAACATATGTGTCGGAACATTGTTTTGAGATGTAACCTGAAACCTTAATTACCGCAAAAATGATTTGAATAATACAGAAAATTTCACTGTCGCACTCTGTGGTCCATATTTACTCAAATCCAGGCTTTATTTACTTATTTATCTTTTAAAAAAAAGAAAAAATGTTAGTCTTCCAGATGGTACCGATTTATGGTCATTTAAAAGTCCTTTGCAACATTAGAAATGTATATTTTCAGGCTTTTCGTCAGGATATATATCTCATTTTTATGTACCATTATGTACAAGAACTTATCTCATGTTTTATCATATGCAATGTGAAAGACTCCCAGACTCCTAGGATGATTTTTGAAGATTTTGCCTTAAGAATAGGTTTCTTTACTAGAAACAATCATTTCTTTTAAATTTCACATCACTAAAAGACTTATTTTTAAGCTGTAGAGAGTATTCTTGGAGTGTCTAATTATCCTTAAAATTTCAGTTCGAGAGTGACCTGCACGAATAAAAGTTGAGACCTTTAGTCTTGTCTCATGCTCAATTCCATGTTGTATTATTTAAAAAATGTATATCTTATTCAGCTGACATTTCATAGAAAAATAAATATTCTGAATTTTTGAAGTCAGTCACTAAAAATCTGCAGAACTTTGAATCAATTAATTGTGTAATTTCAAGTTTCCACCTCTTATAAACCAGAGCAAAAATAAATAAGTTATTATAGAGTGCTTCCATTGATGCCAAAGATTGCATAATAAACAAGCGAATGCGACATAACTCTTATCTTAGTGTCCCCAGAGACCTATTCTTGATTTTGAATGTTTATGGTTTCTTCATTTGTAATTCGACTCTATTTATATCTTTGGATTGTGTATTACTGTTGATAAATTGGACGTAAAACCAAAATTTATGAGCTTAAAACTATACCCATGGTAATTACATATAAGACTCGGAGTGTTAAAGCCATTTGTGACCCCAATCATCTTTAAATATTGAAAAAATAAAATCCAGACAAGTTGACTTATACACACTTCTCTAAAAATGAGTAGCGAATCTAAAACTCTTCCAAATCTACAAAAAGTAGAATAATAAAAACAATTAATGAAATAAGGCTTTTTATATGAATATAAGGAGGAGCACTACATGGATTCTTCTCATATTCTACAGAAAAATCGTTTACTCAGCTTCCATATGATAAAGAACATGACACTAAATGTTTTTTTTTAGGGAAGCTTATTCAAAAATAAAATCTTGATAAGCTTATTGATAATTAGTCACCAATAGAGAGAGTTAAATAGAGTTGACAAATTTCCTTTTTGTAGATCCTGAAGAAAGGGGATTGGCTATTCATGTTCCTTCACAGATGATTGACTTCAAAATTGAGATCGTCAAGTGACAATAAACTTCATTCAAAAATATATCTAATTTGTCCATTTTTATAGCTACAAACCTACAACTAATAAACCTAAAATGAATTAGTTATGTAAGCCCAATAAGAAATATTTTCATTATGGTAAACTCTAACACCTTGACATACGAGTTTAATTCCTTCCTAAACGGAGTTTGTAAGTCAAAGCAATTTAGACTTTAAGAAATCCCACTAAAAAATTGATCGTGAAGTAACTCTTGCGTCCCATTGCCAACTCTCGGCCAGCTTGTATTAAAAGAAGAAAAAAAACAACTAAAAAAAGCAACTTTTATATTAGTGCAAAATTTGCCATAGTATATAGAGCATATCTCCAAAGACTCATATTTAAAGATATTACTGTACAGATATAGATACATCGATAATGAAAATACTTTATTTTCTTTTTGGTAAGGAGCTTAGTTTATTTTTAAGCTCTAGCTCAGGATTATTATCTACAATTTTTGTACGTTTGTTCGTGCGAGTAACTCTACTTTTTCAATTAATAACTAAATAACCATTATAGTATATATATTATTATGTTTATTATATACGTTTGGGAAAAGTAAATCTTTTCCTCCGCGCCTGTAGGTGCTTTCTCACCAAGGAGTCTTAATAAATGATATTTTTAATGTATTATAATTATTAATATTACATTAAATATTAAAACAAAGTTTTTACAACACGCATTAATTAGTGTGAAAAGTTGAGTTATATATCTTTTTATCTATCTTTAGAATTACTTATATGAAGAAAGACACAAAAATATATTTCTAAGATAAAATAATTGAAGAAATATGAAAATATTATCATTATAAAATTAAGTACACTATTGCCATTCTATAAATAAAATATAATTTCGTTCTATTTTTGACAGTATAACTTCCAATTGATTCATGTACATAAATAGATATCTCTATGTAAATATGTTGGATTATATTATAAATGTATATAGCAGTTGTGGATTAAAATCGAGGACTCTCTTATGAAGTTTGAATACATGCCCATAGAAGAGTTTATTTTTGACATAAAAAAATTAATAAAAATTGACAAACAAAAGGTTTTAATCAATATAGCTTCCTTTTGTGGCCACCACTTGCTCATGCTAGGGGTTGAAGCTGCTGCAGATGTGACGGAAATACTGGATAGGCATAGATACCCAGTCCTGGTGAACAATGTTCTTCAAGGTATGTTTGTGGCCCTTTTTATAGGTCAAAATTCAATTTTCGGCTTGCAATTCACCCTTCATAAGCATTCTTGAATCTTTTTGCTAACTCGATCTTTAATATCCTTCCCATGTTATATTTCTATCAAACTGAATGAATTTAGCTAAAATAATAATAACAAACTGATCGCATTATTCTACGTATTTACACATATTTACATAATATATCTAACTGTATACTTATTATTTACATTTTGATATTTATACTTGATATTAGATTAAGTCATGGCGGATATATACATATCAAAATCCTTGATACCAATAGACATCGAGTTGAGACTTCTTTTTAAACTTTTCATGATTATAGCACGGTTTAATTTTATTAAGTCTACCCCAAGTTATCGTTAAAGGCCTCCATTTATGTTTTTTAGCTTTTCCAAATTGTACACGAAACATCAGTAGCAGATCAGGGAGTCGGCAATCCCCGCCTTCAATAGCTCATTCAAGGAAGCGTTGAGATCGAAATTTGTTTGCCTTTCAACTATGTTTTACGAACATTTAATGAATTTCTTAAAAAACAAAATAGAAATTTCAATTGACTCCTCCTCAGCGAATATAATTGAAGAAATTATTGCACCTTCGGGTGTTCAAAAGGAAGATAGAAGAAAAAATTCAAAGGAAAAAAATATGAACTCATCAACAATTGCATGCAAGCCAAAAAACCACAACTAAACCTTGACCTCATTTTACTATCCAAAACAAGGTTTGGTTTGGTTTCAAAAAGATGTTCTTCAACTTCCGGTCTCTCCCCACGGAAAAAAACAAACTCCTAATAAGCTTCTAAAAAATTAATTTATCCTTATTTTCATAAAGAATAATAATGTATTTTAAAAATCAAACCAAAATCGATGATTTTTTTCTTGCTCCCTATTTCTAGGGATCAAAATATTAATATGGGAATTGGTAAAATACTGTCACTGAATACGAAGTGGGGAAGAGATGCGTAAATGAATTCGCTAGTGTGTGTGTGTGTGGGGGGGAATGGCGCAAGTGGTAGTTTCTATTTAGTCAACGCATATGGACCAAATATCAAATGCTTTGCCTTTTTTCAGACAATCATTAACGTCTGCAAGAATGACTTTTATCCTCTCCTGTTAATTGGTGATCTTTATGTGGATCTATATAAGTCAAATTTTCGGTACCCTAATCTTCAAATATTGACCAAACTTATCATGGAGCTTGACTTATGTGATATCATTAGATTTTTTAACCCAAAGGATAGTATATCTTGGAGAAGTGGGAAGAAGTCCTCACGGATCGATTTAGCTCTTGCTTCTTCTTCTATCCGGTCAAAAACAACTAATGCACTATATCGCCCTCATCCGCGATCTGATCATAAAATGATTGAAATTGATATTCAATAATATCATTCAAAGAAATGTTTTAAGACCCCAATATGGGTAGGGATAGATAAAAATTTTATCAAAGAACTAAAGTCAAATTTGACTCATCGTTTTAACTCTACTTTTAATCCAGCAAAAATAGCTAATGTGTTGTTGGCCTCTACTGTGAAATTCACAACAATACAAGTTATTAGAAGGAAAAGGAAGAGAGCTGTATCATTTGAGAAGGATTTTGAAGATGTTTTGAATAATGGATCTCTCTTTCTACACTCAATTACAGCAGAAACTGCCAATTTATATGGTACTTCGGAGACTGCTGAGATGGAGTTTAAGGAAAAAATTGTCTCGGAAACAAACGCATCTAAAAGATTAAAAAATTTGTTCCGGAAAGACCCATCAACTATCCTTCATCAAGGAAATAATTGACGAAGGCCAAACTATCTCTGAACTCGTGCCATAGAGTCGTCTCTCTCTAGCTGTAGAAGCAGGATAGCAGAGAAGTTGACAGAAAGTGCCCATATACAAAATGAAGAATTTAAAGCTATTTTCATTTCTACTGCTGGAAGATACTCTGTCTTTGCCATTAAAATTCCGTATTCTTCTAGTCTAAGGTGGAAGTACACGGGGGATTTGATACGCTACTATCCATACGGTTCGAAAGACAATATGACGTGTCTTCGCCGTGTAATACATATCCACAAACGGTCTAAAAAGTTTAGTGCATCCAATGCTTAATGGTTGTCTTTTTGTCTACATCCTACGTTTTTTTAAGTTGTATGATTTTGATAATTTTTATTCATTTGTTTTCTGCCTGATCATTTTACTAATTTTATTGAAGATTTGTATGAAATGTGATAAACTACTACAGAGTATTTTAATTACCGTTTGACTCACCGTGCTAATTAACTGTTGTAATGACTTTAGTTTAGGGGTTTAATTGTAAACTAAAATCTTTATTTATATATGTAACTTCTCTAAACGAATAAAGTCTTTATGTAAAAAAAAATAAAAATATGTCCTGGATTTTGCTGTAACTTTTAAAACGTTTTGTATCCTATTTTCTCAATATCAATTTAAAAGGCTGATAAGAAAATGTCTTCAATTTTAATCTACACTGATTACATTCATAGATAGATATTAACATATATTTTTATCTATGCTTACGACTAGAGCTGGGATTGTAGACCTAAAATACGATTGGCCATAATGTTGATTTCTTCTCAGCTGTACCTATGTCTATCTATATCTCTCGCAGATACAAATAAATAGAAACAATTGAAGTATAATAACAATTTTGAAGGGTCAGCCATTTTTTTCTTCTCCATTCCATAGTTTTGGTTATAAAGAAATATATGTTAATGCATTTTGAAGCTAAAATCTTCCTCCTTTACTCTTTCTAGTAGCCAGAGTACAAGTATGACAGTCACATAGCTAACGTTACATTGATAGTAATTAAGCCTAGCTTCCATATTCTGGTTTAATTTTTCATCTCTAGACATATAGCCGAAACGTCAACAACTCTTGCGTATTTTTTTACACCTGTGAATTTGTCTACTCAGCTCCCGTACCATCTCTTACTATCTTAGAGTTGTAAATCTTAAGCCTTTAGTCACGTCTTAAATTTGTAGTTTCTTATTTTCCAAATCTTTCATAATTATTCCTTAATTCTTTGGAAGAGGCCATTAAAGTATAAAGTCCCCAAGAGTACTTCTGCTCACAAATGATGGAAGTTTATCATTTGACTAAGACTAAGGGACTAAGGATGGTAAGTCTATTTTAGACTTTAGAGTTGAATTGAGAATAGAAAAAATTGAAGTCATATTTACTTATACTCCTGCTAGATACGGAGTGGAATTTGTGTTTAGTTCCTTTCTCTCATAGATGTTTCTAGAAAATCTAATAAAATGAAATGCAAGCTAAACTACTCTTCTCACAAACAATCTTAAAATGGTCATGGTTTTTTAAAACGAACTCACAAAGCTTAAGGTTTACAACTTTAAGTATCCCTACTACTAGATACTATTATTAAGAAAATAATCAGTCCAATATTAGGAAGATTAAAAACTAATTACCTATCCACATACTAATTTTAGGCCTTCTTTTCCGTTACTTTTTGGTAAAAAGTTATAAAGAAGCAATTGTAATTGCTATGGGGTAATTATGTGAAAAGACACAACAATAGATGGAGGAGATGAAATAAATGACGAAAAATAATAAAAAAGAAACAAATGCAGTAACACTGACAATTTAAAGAATGTTTTGAGGAGAGGAGCGTAGGAGTCGTGATGTTTCATTAAGTCAGATAAAAGCAGCTATGACGGAAGAGGAGGGGAGAAGGAAATAAACAGAAACATGGGCAAAAATTACTCCGATGTTGATTCTACTCTGGAGTTAGAATTATTACTCCACGTCAAGTCCTCAAGGCTACTGTCCGACTTTTATGATCATATGCTCTAGTTCTAGATATACTCATAGTATCTCGTATGTAGAAGAAACAGAAGTTTACTCCTCAGCAATGAAATTATAATGACAACTGATTAGGTGGGTGGGCACTCAATCCACTCGATTTTCATTACTAATGATGACTTTTGAAAATATAAAGCCTGTTCAAGTTGCATTTACAAAACTAGCGCAACCTTTCATTTGATATTTTTGTAACTTATAAAAATATTTATTAAGATGCTCTCTTTCTTTCTTATAAAAGGGGAAAAAATAATAATAATATAAGCAAATCGTGTAGGTATATACCTATGTATGTAATTATTTTGTACAAACTTTAATAATAATCTAACATACATAGAACTTTTCTATTTATGCAAATTGTTTTTTTTTCTTTCTTCTTCTTCGAAGAAGAAAGAGTAAGGTCTGACAAAAATTCGTTTATTTTTATCTATTTTAGTCATTGTTTGATTATAAAGGCAACAAAAGACAGAGCTTTTGCTCTATGGTACATTATTATTTTATATAATCATGTTTCAATTGTTTTGAAAAAATTTGCCCTCTCTCCCCCCCTACCAATGAAAGGAGTTTAATGTTCTGGAAAATATCATTAAGCTACACACTCTCTGTATGGAAGAATATCTTTTATTTACGTAGGTGTATTCATAATAATCCTAAACAAAGGTCAAAAAGTTGTATGAAAAGGTCACATACCTTTTAGTTTTCATTATTATTAATAGTGCTCACTATCTACATTTGAACAGATCACAATGTACAGATGCACCTTGCAGAAATTACATAATCATCATATTTGAATGTATAAATTCAATATGCATATTTTATCATTTTGTTCGATGAGGTGTCTAGTATACATATGTATAACATAGTGCCTGGTTATGTATGTAAGGCCAAAACTTGTTATACATACCTTTATACAAGGTGGGGATTTTAAATGCAAAACAAGCTTGGATCTCAATTTCTTGATAATACTTATATTTATGTTTATGAAAGTAGTCCTATTAGATTTAGGTGACAAAAATGTATAAATTAAAGCCTTAAGATATTCTTCGAATAAAAGTGATGTGCGGCCATTATAGCGTTCCTCTGAGCACAAGGACGCAAATAACTCCATAGATGTTAGTATCTAAACCTTAAATTGATGATAGAAGATACAACTATAGTTTCTAGTGGTGGAATTTTGTCCGAATCGGATCATTCGAACAGGATTTATTCCGAAAAAACACCCAACTTTTTTCAGACCCTGATATTTCGGAAAAGGAAATGTAGCCTCCAAGCTAACCGGATCTGAAACCATTGGACTATCATGTGTAGGGTGTCTTAGATCGAGAGTCCAATAAACGTGCACATAATACTTTTGACTCCATGTGGGATTCTATTCCCACATTCTAAGGCCTCAGGCTCAAGTTGGAGGCTGTGGTTGGAGGCGGTTGGTTTGAGGGATTGACTTCACTATGGAAACCACCGTATAAAATAAAAAAATTCTGAATTATTAAATTCTCCAATACTGTTAGCTATCTCTATATTCAATGTTGTCATCTTCAGTTTTCCTTATAGGAGTTATATCCTTACAGAAAGTGACGTAAACCACATGTATGTAGTCCGATTAATTTCAATCTAGGGCTGGTTGATAGTTTCTTTTATTGGAAACACATTTCTATGACTTGTTTTCTGCGAACTTTCATCCCAAGATGCAGCCAGGTGGAATAACTAAGTGGATTATCAACTAGACTATAGGGTGGCCAATTTGAATTTCAGCTGCCATCCTTCTTTTCTTTTCAATGTTCTCGTCCTCTTCAATTTTTTTTCTTTTTTTAAAGAGTCTTCCTGGATTGGCATTGAAATCTGACTTGGAGTGTTGCCCGCATGAATTAAAGTTGTGCCCTTGAATCCTTTGTTCAACTGTGATGCCATTTTTTACTCAATCAAAAAATAGTATACATTTGCAGACAACTGATCTTTCATAAATACTATGTAGTACCCTATTTTTAAAATTAATGTCTTGCAATCAAGGAATTTGAATGTGTTAATTTTATTTTTCACCTGGTATATATTGAGATGTGTAAGAGTACCTGCATATATATTTTTTGAATTAAAATTTTTTATGGGCATTTTTTGCAAATCTACAGGTTGTTTAACATCAATAAGTACAGTTTTTTAATTTTTTGACTTTATCATTTCCAAAATTTATAAAGCTTTTGTTATGTATTTTGTTGGATGATCATTTATGTAGTATTATGTGTAGTAATAAATCAAATAACAATTCATTTTGTTTGTTATTGGTTTTATATTAGATTTGCCCGTGCTTCAATTTAGAAATTTAAAAAATTGTATGCTCATTCAATTAATTATAAATTCTGATTCGAATCGGGATCAAAGAGAAAATACCCAATCTGGACTCAAGAAAAAAAAGAAAAAGAAGAAACTTGAGAGTTGAGTTACACTTATTTAAAATGACTAATTAAGAGCTAAAATGACCTCACCTTTTAAACTTAAGACTGCTTCTTTTGTTTCAAGATACGTTAATCATTACTAGGCTTGTAAACTTTTTAATGAAAGACAATTTGAAAAGTTTTTATTTTATTTTCTAAAGCTGTTATCATCATTCTTGAAGAACCATTTTGGATAATTTTTTGAAGAATGGTAATACCTTTATTTATAATGAATTAGTTATGTGTGAGCTGTGTATAAGGAATACTCCCCATAAATTGATCCATTACATACAAGAGGGGAAGCTTCATCTGATATTTGTCTTAATTATATGAGTAAATATAATTTTTTTTACGTAGATAATTCAAAACACCTAGATACTTTCTTTCTTTTTCAAAGAAATTCTAAGATATTAAGTAATATTGTATAACTTATCATGTTGTGTTTAAAATATTTTAATTTCAAATAATGAGTTTTATTTATGATTCGGTAAAAATATCGTAATAATCATATAAATTCTTAAATAGACATCATTAATTCATATTAATGTGCTTTTTACTAGGGTTAAATGACTTTACCATAGTTAGTAGGACAGATATATCTTAAAGAGGGTTTTTTAGTCTCTCTAAATAGCTTTGTACATCGTACGTGAACGAGATTTGTGCCTAAAAGTGAAAGGAGCTTAATTTCCTATTTTATTAACTTATTTGGCCATTTGATATATGAGCTCACATAATAAGTGATCTGCTCTTATCGTACATAAGCATTTGTATAATGCATCAAGACTAACTTAGCAATACAAGCCTGTATGTTTTCCAGCATTTCTCACCTCTTGCAATGATCCAAGTAGGGAAGCCTAAAATATTTTTTATGGACATATGATTAATATGAAAACTGTGGACAGCAATATTTTTATTATTTTATTATTATTATCCATAATTTACATTAACAGATTGCATTACTTCCTTTTAGTGTAAAGGATGCTGTTTTGGTCTTATTCAATGATAATTAACAACTCTGTGCTGAGTATCTTATAATTGCAGATGTGAAAAAGAACCCTCCCGGAAAGGATGTTATAATAAATATCATACTTCTGAGAAATATCATGTCTGTTGATGTGTTTTTTATTCTTAAAAAATCAAAAAAATTGGATAGATTGTTATTTTTAAGCTGTTTTATTAAAATAAAGTAGTTTTTTTTACCGATTTTAGCAGTTCGCTTTTATAACAAAAGTTAACCAAAAAATATTGTCAATTTCACATTCAATTCTTGACGAATCTCTAATTAATTTTTTTTGTATTAAAACTTGTTTCTTGAGAATTTTCGATTTGAAACTTTTTATTATTTTTACTTCTTGTATTGGTTTTTAAGTATGAAAAAAATCAATAATCTACTTAAGTACTTATAATATAAAAAATTCCATTGTTTACCTATTAATATATTTCTTAAAACTTGCTCCAAATAAATTTCTAATAAAAAAATATATGCATATTCAAATCAATATTGGAGCTTGAACTACAAGCTCCAAATACTCTTTAGTAATAAAAAATATTTATACTTCAAAAAAGTTCCTTTGGCGTAAAACAATTGAAATGGGATAGTGCTTTAAACTTCTAATTGTTTTTTTAATTATTGAATAATTGCTAATGTAATATATAAAGAATTTGGTGAGGAAACAAATTTTTTGTAACTTTTTTATATTGAATAAAAATAATAATATGTAGAATTGTTGTTGGAATACGAGCAAAGTGATGTGTCAACATAAAAACATCATACACAGAAATGAAGCAAAAGAGAAAATCACAAGTTCTTTGTCACATTTTTTACACACACAGCCCAATATTTCATTGACATATTTGAGTCAATTATGGACTGTCTATAAAAATTTGTTGCAACAGTTAAGATATCCAGGGATTTGAAACACGGTTTCAAGCTTTTATTTGATTTAAGTCACTTATATTCGTCTCAATAGGGCGTTTTTCAAATGTAATCTGATAATTTGTCAAAAATGTTAATTTAATTCACTCTTCATTTTCAGAAAAATCATTTTTGCTTGTTTTTGTATGAATATATGTTAAGAGCTATATTAATTCTCCATTAGTGACCATCTTTTTTTGCGTAGTTAGCGAACTGGAGTAAAACTTTACACCAAATATTACATTTCTAATATCTTCCTAACTATTTCTTATATTTTGCAATTGTTATTAAGATTAATTTAAAAAACATAGGTATTTTAATTGATAATTACAAGATTGAATATGTGATTATTTGGGTAAAATAAAATTTGTTTATAATGACAGTTTTTATAAAATATTAATTATTTTCCACAAATTTTAGTACTAAAAATGTATTATTTAATTTTAATTAGTAGGAAAGCGTATATCATAAATTGAAAAAACAAATAGGAAATTCACCTAACCTCTATTAAAAGTTGCAAAATTTACTAGTAATTCCTCAAAAAAAATACATTTTTACTACAACATAGAGTTGCAATTATTTCAAAGGATGATAAGGAGCATACTAATAAGTTCCGCCGATAAGTTATGTTTTAAACAGATTTGGAGTAGTTTTATAAAATTTGGGGCTAAAAAAATCCCAGTTCAATAACAAAAGGTTAATGCTCGATTGATCAATTATGCTATACCAAAATATGTGTTTAAAAAAATGGTTTGTAATTGTATTAATAAGATATTTTAATATCCCATGACAGTAATCTGTAACGACCGAGAGGGGTATATGACATACCACTCGAGATAGACTCGAAACAACATATTTATTCTGCAATGCAAAATATTATATGTACTTGCGACAAAATCTCTAATAATTATTAATATAAAATGATTATGTCTTGTGCTGTCCTTATTATTTGCTTCTCATTGTAAAGGAAAACAATAAAAAGTGAGTCATAATTTCTTTATATAATTATATATACAAAAATATAGCTTTCATCTGATGAAGTTTTTTGAAGTATTATCAAACAATTGATTTTGATTAAAGTAATTATAATTTCATATCTTTTAAAGACGAATTTGAAGAAGGGATTGTACCCTCGAAATGAGATGTCATTCGTAGAAGAAAAGTAAACACTCTCCTATAAAGATGGACTCATGCAATATATTTATATTTTCTAAATAATTTTGTTTTATTTATATATTCATAGAAAGGTTGGAAGAGTAAAATAGTAATAATAACAAATTATTCTACTTAGAGGGAAATATTTTTCTTCTTGTTAATGTTATTACTTAGCAGTTAAAAGTTATGAAACAATTATATATACCTAATTGAATAAAGAAGAAAGAAGATAAAAGTCAACTTTATTCTTTATTAAAGAAAGAATAATTCTACGTGACGATACCGTGAGGCATTATTTCCTCTCTTTAACAACAAAAGGATTTAAAAACATAATACTTTGTTCATAAGTATATGTATGCATTCATGAGATAGGACTTTAAAGTAGAGAAAGTTTTAGAGTTTATATTTCGAAATGTTACTATAGACTCTAATACTGGGTAGTCCATTCAAATCTGTACACTTACTCTTTCCATAATTAATTCAGGTTATGTAATTTAGATTAATTTCCATTTCGATATTTTAAAGTATAAGCAATTAATTATAAAACAAAATAAATTTGAGCTCTCTAGCTTACGTAGAAGGCAAGAAAATAACACTTGAACGTGGTCGACGAATTTCAATTCGTGCACTTCAAGCAGTTGGGCGTCTCCAGGAAAACCGTCTATGCTGTTGGCAAGTGCGAAATGTTAGAGAGGAAGAAGGGCTCTGTCACAAAAGCCAAACTGGATCCCAAGGAGGTAAAAAAAATAGTCCAGGCCAATCTCCTAAAGTATATGAGGGCCCATGCAAGAGATCTTGGGGTTTCACAGCAGACTGTCTAGAAAGCTATTAGTGGGCTAAAAGATACCTGTGAGGGTGAAGAAGGCAATTTGGACGCCAACAATCAAAAAACCCCATCTCTTCCGTTGTAACACTATTTTGAATGAGTCTTTTGAAATCTTTTTTTTATTACACTTTTGGCCCCTCACACCCCTAAAACCAACCCCTCGACTACACCTTTGGGTGCACATCGAGGAGTAGGCCTGCAGTGTCTGTCATCCAAACAGTGATGCACTGAAAGTCACTGTCTGCCAGCACTGGGACGCCATGACAGATTACTACATTCAGAGAGGGTGCCGTCAGGAAGCCATAATTGCTTCTAAGGGCGGCTACATTAGTTATTCAGAGAGCTCAGACACACATCTATTTAGAGTATTAATTTTGTTGAAATTATTTTATTAATTAATAAAGGATATCTTGTTGAATTTTAAAATTCACAGTTTTCAGATTTTAGGTGACCACTCGGTATGTAAAAGCTCTTCATGAACTCGGCCTATCACTAATATTATGGCTCTAATATTATCTTAAAAGTTTTTTCATCTTTAAATGAGAAAATAATGCGGGAAGATAAAACCATATATATTAAAATTAAAAAAAAGAAGAAGATATTTTCAATCTTCAATTGATTATGTTTTCGACGGCTGTATGTACATATCTCTGCTTTTCCTTGAATCCCTTTCTCTTTATTCCTGCTTCACTTCTTGTATCCCCTTTTTTTAGAGTATGTGTATTGAAACAATATTTTACGTAAATACAAAATTCCTTGGATTTAAAGGGTTCAAAAAGTTCATATAATATGTCTTTTGTCAGATTCGTTATAACTTCTTGAAAAAGGAAGAAAACTGATTCAGCATCTGGCTAGGCAGATTAATAGGTACACAAAGGGGAGAGCTTGTCTGCATGATATTTGTTCGTTTACCTTAATTGAAGAACTTTTGCCTGTGGAGAGAAATGTGTGGGGTTTTTAATTGAATCAAAAACTCTGTGCTTAGGAGTTAATTTATTGTATAATTTTTAGTGATTATAATTTGATTATATTCCTTTCAATATTTATATACAGGGTGTGGTTCATAAAGTCAGAGTACATTTATATCATTAATTATAGAGAATGAATCTATTGGTCACTCTTAAATTTTCACTCATAGTCTTTTCTAGAGTTTTCCGTAAATATATGACACGCTCCAGTAGCTGTAATAATGCCGAATCAAAAACATCAAAGACAAAGAATATTTGATTTACTTGGTGCATATGTCGATTCTAAGACGTTGGTGTCTCAAAATGCACGATTTTTCGGATTTAAAGGCTTCCATACCGACGATTGGACGCAAACTTGGAGTCCATTGGAAGACAATCTACCGCCATGATGACAATGTGGGACTGAAACTGTATGTACAAAGACCTGAGCCCCATGCAATACACCGAATACCAGCCAAATATACTTTTTGAAGGGTTTTAGAAGAAACAGATTCTGGGTTAAGAGAAATAGCCATCAACAGAAGTAAATCCTCTGGTTTAATATTTTTGGTGAGTTGTTAAAAGAAGGGCTTTTTTCAAAACGTCATCCAAATATTGAAGCCCTAAATACTTTTATTTCACGAAAATGAGAACTAATCTATCTGGAAGAAATAATCCGTGCCTGCCATAGATTCTGCTCTCGTTTTGGAGAAATGTGTGGCAGCAGAAAGCAAAAAAAATAATTATATACGAATTTAGCCAAACTATATATATAAATAAAATTGTCCGTAATTATTATTAATTTAATTAATTACAGTAGGTTAAAATCACTTTTTCAGGCGCACCATTTAGAATTAGAATGTTTTAACTCACATCACCATTCCATTACAAAAACATAAAGCGACGTCTTGTTAGATATATAGTTGTAGTGAAAGTTGCTCCACAAAAGATATTAATGCAAGTTCATCTAATGATTTAAAAAATGACAGGGATTAATGGATATTCCTATACGATTTGGCTCTTCATGCTTCCAAGTAAGATGATGGCTGATTTAGAGAGTTATAAGATTTAAAATAAGTTGGAAGAGATAAGCGCCTGAGAAGTCAGAGTTGGAAAGTTAATAAGGCATAATCTAAGTTGATTCTTGATCGTTCCTCAATTTATTCCTGGACTAGAGCCAAACTCAATAAACTAGGAGGAGGAGATCAAGAAGGGATATGTCACTAAGTCATAGAAGATTATTTTAAGTAAAGGAAAATATTTGTTTAATACGACATGTATATATATGCATATGTATACTGACAATACATAACTAGATCAAACACCCTTGAGCTAATGTACTTATAGATATATACTATTTATAAATAAATATTCAATTATTATCTAATAATTTTTTATACATTATATATATATATAGTATTTTTGTAGGTATCTATTTATAAATAGTTGGGAAATTTCGTAAAACTTCTGATTTTGAAATTAAAGTGCTCCTTTCAATTGATTACGTCATACATGTATATCTGACAGCCCGAAATAAGTTTTATTTATTTTAATCATTTGTTCAAGATAAATTAACCTTCAAACGTCCTATTTTGATTTTAAAATATATAAAATCAATACAAAGTATGATTTATTTATGTTGTTTCTTGAAAATTATCAAGTTGGATAGAGATACAGGAACTTTATATAATTAAGTATTCTAGATTAGGAATATATCTTTTAAGAGTATATATAACAACAATGCTCTAATTTTTCTCACGTTATGAGTCTTTAAGATGTTACAAGTAGATACATTTATATCTTTTAGTTTGTGCAAATATTTTGATGTTTTTCTTCCTTTTTACTAATCAAATCTCATTATTCAATATCAAGTATCTAATATATTAGTATCATATTTATTTATATAGCTCATTTATGCAAAATAAGAAACTTTACTATACCTACTTTTCATTTGGGGCTAGAAAAGTCTCTTACAAATTCATTTTTGATTTTCAAATCAAAAATGCATCCATGAAGGACCTTTTTTATGACGTTAGAAGATTATAATCTATTTTAGATTAATAGAATCCCAAATCAAAAATATCTTACCTTACGAAATTTCGAATTTTTGTCATTATGGTACACTCATATTAACATATATGCTATAAGTTTCTTAGCCTCTTAATTAACTAGACTTGTCGAAAAAGAGGGATTTATAAAAAAATAAATAAAAAATCATCCCTAGGCATTGGAGTCAACCGGTATAGTTCATTTAATTTATTTATAACCCCAATACCCAACACATAATTACATGTGATACCGTACTTTTTGTAAATGGGGAGGCTCCAGCCCTTCAGCAAATTCAAAATCACTCAATTAACATTCATCAAATCATTATTTTTCAATCTTTCATCCCATAAGAAACAAAAGAAAGACCCAAAATTAGTTGTAGTATGGAATTATTACTTTATAATTGTTGGGAATTATTAATAGCCTAAAAAAACGTATTGGGATTCCCCGAATCCACATTCCGAACAGTGTGATCCTTGGAAAAGGGGCAGAAGCATACAAAAAAATGTATACAGTGTTTATTTTCCTGATAGTGATGTATGAATGATATGTATCTATTGTTTTTATAAATATACTTTGACAATTTTAAATATATATAATATTAACACCATCAAGAACCTTAGTTCTCTCAGCCGAATAAATAATCACTTATAAATAAATATCTAGGTAGGTAGGGATATGTAGGTATATAATGGAAGGTACTCATTACCATATTATTGAGTTTTTTTCACCTCACCCCCCTCCTTCACTTTTTCGCTTATTTTCTTTTTCTTCTCTCGAAGAAGAAAAGCCTCTCTATAATACTAATAGACTACTTTCTTTCTCTATTATTAGTGCTATAATCTTTTAACTCCTTCTTTAAAGATGTCGATAACATAAAATATTGTATACCTATGTATATAATCAATGCTTCACCCATCCAACTTTTAATAAATAAAAAGAGCACCAAAAAAACAAAAGAAAGAAAATAGATCACATACATTTAAAATACAAGTATGTAATTTTCAAAGTATTTATCAAAGAGAAAATTTAAATAAGTTCCCCCTGCCTTTCTCTGATTACTGCTCGTCAAATAAATTTTGACTAATGATGTTCCCTTAATGTTTTCTACTCATATAATTTAACCAAACCATTAGGAAAAAGGACGCCATTTTGATAACAAATATATATAGGCACATTGAAGTTATAACTTTATGGGTATTAAATGACTCTGTCCTTGAAATTGTCTGCAAAAAAATCGCTTACGGCGGCTTGAAACAAGTAACTATATGTTTATACTTTTTTTTTTTTTAAAGCAACTGCTTTTAAGTATTAATCTCGAACATATGTTACATATATGATCAATATTTATAAGACATTCCCAAATTAAAATCGCTTTCTTTTTTCACAAAAAAAAAAAAAATATATATATATATAAATTAAAAGTTCATTTAAGATATTTTTGCCATTATTTATGCAAATTTAAATTTAAATATTATCTACCAAAATTGTATGAATATATGTCCAACATTTCTTTTACTTAAAATAAATCGAATAGTTCACTAATAAACATTTGTGTCTAGTTTCGTAGTTTGAATGCTAAATGATCCCAATTGACGATTCAAAAAATATCATGTGCACATTCATGTTTCTCTAAAATCTACAATGTCTGGAATGTGCGTTTCAAAGACTTGTTGCTTCATGTGTACGCTGAATGTTATATTTTTAGTTATTTTGTTATCTGAATTATATTTTGTTCTGTTAGCGGGTTTTTATTTTAAAGCCTTTGAGTTCTGTAAGAAATTATAAATTTTAATTTTTTTATTTTAAGTTAGAACTCATTAACAGCGCTGTAAATCCTAAAAAATTTCCTAACGTAGTAATTTTCCGATATGTACAATGTACATAGATGAATCAGAAGTTTTGTTCCTAAAAATTAAAGAGTAATGACAACAGTTTAAGAAAAATAAAACAACACAGTTTTGGTAGCAAATACAAAAAGTCTCGCAGGCTAAAAAACTGCTAAGATTCACATCTCTACTCAATAAACATCTAAACAATAACATTTAAATTATATCTTTAAATATGAAACTATACAGACCGTCTAAAAATGAGCAATAAAAAATACAAAACCCTGATCTACTGTCTCTTTCTCATTGGCTAGTTCCAAGCCAAATACAGACTGGAAAGTCTGATTTTTTGCAGGTATAGTTATTTTGATTCTCTTTATTAAAAAATATTTTAGTTTATTTTTTGGTGAAAAGTATTCATTTCACCAAAAAATCCGGCCTAAACGGGATATTTCTTTATAATGTATCAACATTCAACCTTTGATTATTTTATGTTATTAGAAAGAAAAAGGATGTTAAATCATAGATCTATGTTATCAAAAATGTTATGTTAAAAAAAATAAGAACAACACTTGAGTGGAACTTTAAAGCCGGAAGTTATATTTTCTTTTTACTATTATTAAGTCTATAACTGAAAGTCCTTCCACTTTCGTCCATGTTGAGAGAAAGTCCATGTCTTTAGGGTCTTTAAAGATCGATTTATCATTGCTCATTTGATAAGGAAGAAATGTATGTACGTAGATCGTTTTTGAACAAGAATAAAATATTTGACATTTAATAATAAAAAAGAATATCATTAGAGTGCCGTATACTGATTAATTATGTATCACTCCAATCTACTTTTACCAATTGTCATGTAAGAAAGTACTATTCAATTTGTCACATTCAAACAACATAATGATAAGGAAATGAATGAACTATTTGTCAATAATTCTACACACTAATGATTAATTAATCACAAAAAAAAATAAAAAATTGACAAAGTATGTAGAGATATCTTTGTGACATGGTGTAGACATATTCATGAAATCCATTAAAAACAATGAGAGATTAGCTTTATACAGTAAGTATTCGAGTTATGAATTATGAGGTTTTATTATACAATTAAGCGATAGCTAAAAAAATAAATGAGTTTTGCTTTTATTCCATGCCTCTAAGTTTAAAAATATCGGAGCAACAAGAAAATAGGCAACATTTATGCAATCTCCTCTACCCCAGTATCAGTACCTAGACCGTTGACATCTCCATTCAAACTGCCTACAACAATAAAAAGTCTCAAACAGCCAAGAAGAACCAAAAAATCTGCAGTAGCAATATGGCTGACTTTTTCTCTGTTTCCATGTGCCCCCCTCCAACCCTAACATACAGCTTCTGGACTTTTCAATTAGGGGTATCTTAAAGATAAATTTCTAACACATCTCTGATACAAATTGACATTCGCTCCAAGCTGCCATCATGAAAGTGTAATACCTCATGGACACGGACTTCATCGTCAATCTACCAATCATCAAGGCAGCTATTGCTTGTGAATGAAGACATATTGAATGAATAAAAAAATATTGCATTTAAACATATCACAAATTTGTTTTGATCTGTTTTTTCTAGATTCCACTAAAGATTTAGTATTGCTTGTGACAATGTCTTGTGCCCCAACTTTATATTGTATGAGAGTTGCCCGGAAAGTTGAAAATTAGGATAATGAGACATAGAATATGTGATGGTTTCCTTGTTGTAGTCATTCCTCCAAAAAGGTAAGCAATACAACTTACCAAGGAGGTCTCTAATGCCAGAACATTAATTTATTTTTGTGCTTATTTAGACAATTTAATCATAATTATTCATCGAATCCTAAGTAATAATAGAATATTTCTTAACATTTGAGGACAAAATTCAATTTTAATTATCAACTATTAATTAGTATTTTATTTTTAATTAATAATATCTAATTTATGCTTTTTGCAATAGATAATTTTTGTATGTAATGCACCACAAAATACTAATCAATTAGTAATTTTCATCAAACATGTGAGTGATTGCTTTTTTAACTGCTCAAAAATAAAATTTAATACAAATGATGGGAGTATTATTATCATCCGAAGTTGGTTGTTGTAATTTTTTTTTTTAAACCTTTGTATTTTGTCCTTACAACTTGTTTCAAAACCCCAGCTTGTTGACTACATAATTTTTTTGTATGTACATTTTTGGCGTAAGAAATAATGGAAAATTGTTACAGTATTCCATTTCAACAGCATAATATATGTAGGTAGAAAGCCCTACAAATGTTACAGGGATCCCAGTTTCATAGGATCATCATACTCGTATATATAGTTAGTATTACCAGAACACCTTTTTCGACTGCCCTTTATTAGTCTATAATTTCTACGTTAACAGAATGGAGTATTATCGGCCATATCAATTTGATATATCCAAATAAACAACTGTACCTACATATTTGACATATATGAATTATAATCTTAAGTAATTGGGGCCTTTCTGCTCTGTATTTTTACTATTACAGAGTATACAGATATGTACACACTTGCATTCTTAGAAAAATACAAATATCCATCTACCTTTTCCTTGTATGGAACAAAATAACTTCTGAACATTGTTCATATCTACATAAATATGTGAATGCCTTGTTGTAAAGAGAGAAAGAGAGTTTGTTGCTTTTATTTTACGAGCGATAAAATTGATTAAACTTTCGTTCATCAAAAGAGTTCCATATGGCATACCTATTTGGAAGATGATTTGCAGTTTTGTTTATACATATATGTAGTACACATATTTTCACAAATTAATAATTCAATTTATCTTTTTATAAGTATCTAACTGTGTGCAAGACAAAACATTCTCTATATGAGTAACATACACTTAAATGATATATTAAATAATATTTTCATTCATGGAGTTGTATTATTTTGCCGTAAGAAAGCAGCACACACTGTCGCTTTGTATATCTAAATACAGCTTTTTTCTAGAAATATTATGTATAATGAAATATTGAGTAAAGGAAAATAGTTATTCTTTTTAAAGATATATTTTTATGTTTGGTAATTTTATACATACTTTTATTAAGTTTCACCTTGTTTAATTTTGAATGTAAAGTATCCTGGAAAAATCTTATAAAGATATTAATTAATCAAATTTCTCTACTTTTTTATATTTCTATGGATGTATGTAAATAAACTTAACTGACTATTCAATGTGTTATTACTGATAACTTTAGTAACTTTTTTGTTCCATAAAATATACATAATTATACTTAAAAGCTCATAATCCTTGGAACTCTACTGATACACACATACATTTATGTATGTATATACTTAGATATAAAAATGTTCAAATCCTCATATTTCGTTATTTTTCTTAATAAGAAAAAGTTTTTTTTTTGTGTGTATAAAGGAAAATTTTGTACAAACATATGTAAGTAAATAAATCAATTATTATAATATATTCATTTTAACTTTATTAGTGTATATGAAGTCGCCATTTAAATATTAATCATATCAGTATTAGAAAGCTGCATATAAATACAGTAAAAGAGGGGAAGTGAAAGCTCTTAAAATACTGACCAAAGGGTTGAAATGATCCCTTTACATATATGTACAGCGTGTGCAGCGAATCGTGAATGACATTTCGGAAAGGTTTCATTGACTCACTAAATAATTCACAGATTTTTTTCTGTAATTTAAAATGTTTGAGAAATAAAAACAAACTGTTCTTTTCAAACAAATTTATTCGTGAGACCAAGAACAACTGAGATGGAGGCCAAAAAAGTCTTTTATACGTGCTTTTTCACACTGGAATAAGTTATGACGAGCCCTTCTGCATCCTTCCCTGCTCCAAAGGGCAGACTACTAAGATTAAAAAGTAGAAATGTGACAATGTGTCCTTGAGAAGAACGCCAAAAGGCCAAAAAAACTCAAAAGTCATCTGAAAAAAACTAGACGAATTTCTGGTCCTTGTTAATGTGGCCTCCATCCTCACCAGACTACAATCTTATTGGCAATGGGAACTGGGAGAGGAATGCAAGTACTCCCCCCCCCTCCCCAATGTGTATACCCTAAAGTCTGCCTTTGAGAAGACAAAGGGTAGCAACTTGATATTTTATTGTTTATATTAGGTAAAATATATATATTAAGTAAGTATATTTTTGAGAATCTTGATAAAATTGAGAATGAGAAAATTCGTTCGCAATTTGCAGGAGCACACTCCATACTATTGCCATACCTTTTAATAGTTTTGCTTACAAAAACTGACCTGATGTATTACCAATAATGTATAAGTAAATATTTTAATATTACAATGTCTCCATCGGACCTACGAGTGGTCTTTCAAGTCCATATACTTAATGTATATTTCGTTCTTTAGGAGTGAGTGTGAAATAAAACTAAGGATATTGAGTTCAAGAGAATAATTTATACTTATTACGTCATAAACTTTGTTTTCAATCTTTTCTTTATGAACACAATGTCACTTATATACCTTGTCTCTAAGTATCTTGGGAGCTACTAGGTATCGAATCTACACACAAAGATCAATACCTTATTATATTACAAATGACGTTCATACCAAAGTTTGGAACGAATTATATTATAATCATGCTCAGGCAAGTCAAGGAACCCCCAACACTAATAATTAACGACTGGCTTAGGTCTGTTTCCTTCTTTGTTCGTAGGAAAGGTTGTTATAAACGATCAAGGTAACGACGAGTAGTATGTCTTACAGATACAAACACTTAAGCAACAGAGTTATTACATTACAACTTATATTTTAAATAATAAAAGTGTCAATCTTTTGCAATAAAAAGGCTAATTTAGTTCGTAAAAAAAATTGGTAACTTTTCTCCCTTACTTTCTCTGTTTGTGTCATTAGTTTCTAATGATTAACTCATTTAACAATTCAGGTTGACCGAGAATGAAAGCCCCATCTCCAAAATCAAATTATTCAGAGTTTATTACAATTTTTTTTTGAATATGTGTTTCCACTTTTTACACATTTTATTTTTTTCTTGAACAATATTGCATTCAATGGCCTTTTACTTCATCTGAGCAACTTGACATAGGCTTAAATTAGCTCTTGCTTAGCTGTAAACATTTATCTACTAATAAAGGAGACAATTGGAAAGGTGAATATGCCAACTACTACTGTTGAGACTCGGTTCAAGACCGAATTTTAAATTCGGTTCGGTTTAGGGTGATTTTTTTAGACATAAATTCAAACCGTAAACCCAAATTGAAATCATAGATCAAAATTTATTTTTCTAACAAAATAAGATCTTACATTTTTTTTTTCAAAAATAAATACTGAATGGTTTTGATCAAGCCCCTGACTTGTAGATGGTACATACAACGTCTTATGGAATATTTTACATACGCAGTTTATGAAAATGCCATTAGGGAACCCTTATGAGTTTTTAAAATGTACTAAAGTACTCCTCGATTTTACCCCAAATTGCAAAGACAAAGAGGTTCAGATCAGGTGAATTGTTTTTATTCCGCAAATGCTCAAAATTTATCAATTCTGATGGCAAAATATTTGTAAAATGACGAACAAAATCGTTATACAGAAAATATCTCTTAATTTAATGACGTTAAAAAATTCAAATTGTGAATCATTTTTTCTTCTTTGCTATTATCTACCATAGATCAGTTTTCTGTTTTTGTAGCACACATACTTTTCTATATATATGTTTTAGTGATTGAATTTAAAAATGATGAGGAAAAGAAGAAAAAAAAAGATTAAAATCATATTTTTGAATTTCTCATCCATTTTAAATGTATACAAAATCCTTCGAAATAAAATACTATTATTATTAAACACACACTGGTTCTGTCATTTGCACAAAATACTTTTTATGGCATTTAAATTGCACATGCTTATATGTTTACATATACCTTAATATATTTCTATAAATTATGAGTAAGTAAAAACAATAGGGGTACTAAAATGCAGATTATAAATAAGCTGCATTTATCAAAAAAGAAGTATAACACAAAAAAATAAACTCAGAAATGAAAAGAAAAATACAGATTATTTGATGATTTTTTGCTCCTGTTTACTTGATTTGATTCTTTCATTCATTGAAAGTCCGTCTAATGTTTAATCAATAGCGTATTATATTTAGTTTGGCATAGGGATATGTATGAAAAATGTTGACAAAACCTTTCCTATTCATTTGGCAAATTTTTATTAGTTATAAGGAAATACTAAATAAAATATTCTTATATAAAATTCCTCATTAATTCAAATACAGTTTGTCTAAAATTTACCGGTATAAAGTGAATATGATTCTTAATATTATATTTAGAATCCCTTATTTATTAATTTGACGCCCTCTCAAGTGCGTCCAATTGGTTTTAAATATTACATATATTAAATATCATTTATAGTCCTTTAGTTAAATATTATTCATTTCATAGTGTACTGATTTATTTTAGTTCATTAAAATGTGAACAGATTTCGAAATTGTCATTTGTAATTCTGGTTTTGCCTGCGTCAGAGTCAAGTAGTTTAAAAAATTGGAGTTTCAAATAATTTCAAATAGTTGCAAAAAAAAAAAAAAAAAAAAAAAATCCTCCGATTGGAACCCTGATTAATTGAAGTCCTAATCATTTCATAGGTTATTAATTAAGAATGTGTATCTTATGAAAATCAAAGAGCATTGTTTGATGATTAAGGATCTCATTTTGTGAGACATGAACGATAACTTTTGTGTACATATTTTGTAAGGACTAAAGTTCCTTCAAAGCAAGAGATAAAATCAATATTTGTATAAATAAATATTGTATGTACGCGTAATATGTTTATCAAAATGTGAGAGTCATTTCATCAAAACAAGTATTTCCTTCATAATTTCCAAGAGCGGGAAAAATAATCTACTTACTTTTTACTTCTTTTTCATTAATAGTAATAATAATTGTCTGAGTACATACATTCTATTTATATCCTAGTATCTATTTTTAGGACAGCAATCTTTGCAAAACAATTAATCCTACCTGGATAATATCCGTGGGTACACTGCTGTGAGTATGATGATGGTGATTTATTTTTGTACTCTTTAAGGTCTTGCAACTTTTCGTCATTGTCTCTTTGCTTAATTTTTTTATTTGTTTGCCTTCAATGTATGGATAATATAAATAAATACCAATCTATTTATTTATTCACTGATTTAGTAGTAGGAGTTTCCCTTATTCGATAATACCATGGTATAACATCGATATCCCTGATGTCCTTATATCAAGAGCATAATTTAAGTAATCTAAGTAATAATTCAACAATTTTGCTAGTATTTATATTTTTTAACAATAAGTATAGTAATTTATTTGATGAGAGGAAAAGAATAGGATCAGGTGATTTGTGTAGTGCTTTTTTAGTTAGGTGGGTATTGAAATATCCATAGAATCTTGTCGAAAATAAACATTGAAACAGCAACAAAATAACAATAAAATAAAATTAACACAAAAAAATATTGTACACTTCTGAAGTACCTTGAATGACTGAAGGGGTTTTCTCCTCTTACTAGATATGTTATATTTTTATAATATATATATTGTACACATATTTTACGAAGCCTTCCCTTTCTCTCTCTCTCTCCTTCTCTATTTCTTCACTCTCTCCTTCAGAAAGTGGCAGCACTGTAGTGTATTATTTTATATTATAATTCTACTTAATATATATATATATATTTATATTTGGTGCCCGTCAACACAAAATCAAGCTAGAATAGGATTTCTCACCAATGAGTGGGGATCTTATTTGTATTTTTATACAAATTATTCTCATTTTCTATCAACAAATCATTCTTATAACCCCTTTAATGTGTTGCAAATCGTATTTAAAGTAGACAAGATTAATTGTTACAATAAAATAATTAATGGAAGAACGTAGCCCAATCGACAACGTGCTTGGGGTAAATAATTCTCTTAAACTCAATTTACATATCTTCGATACTCGGTCACTCCTAGAAAAGGTAATATACATTATTTACAGTGCTACTAATATAAATGTAATTTTGGGGATATTAAAAAAAAAAAAAGCGAAAATCAACATGGCAACCTTTTTCGGATATTTTATGCAAGAAGATTGACAAAATATGTGATATTTTTTTATCACCGGAAGTAAAAAGCAGAAGGATATCTGGGACTGTTATTAATTTCCCCAAGACGTTAGGGGGCTTGTTTTATTAGGATATAAAGATTTTTGAAGAACGATGCTTTTTTCATGATTCAAAAGAATTTTTGCTAGGGATTCCGTATGGAATAACATACTGGAAGAAACGTTCCTTGAAATAATAGACACTGCATTAGAGAGATAGAAAGGATAACGGACCATGCAAATTATACGGATGAATAATAATATAAGACCATTCTGGAAAAAAAATGAAGCAATGAATGGGGAATTGACGGAAAAAGTTTTAGAAAGAATAGAATGACAGGAACCAGTTTTAGAGAATAGCAGATTTGCATTTATAAAGGATACGTCAATCAAAAGGAAGATATCGTTCTTGGCAGATGTATTTAATAAAAATTATGAATTTACGGGAAATGAGACTTTGAAAAGAGATAGAATTTTAAAGAAGGCTGTTTTTAAGAGACAATAAATTGGTTAAGGATAGTTTTTTTAATTTTATGAAAATGATAGGAAACAATAAGTTGAGGAGGCTTTTAGAGGGCATATAAAAACTAAATCAATTTCAAGATCAAATATAGAAGAAGATAGATAGGGTTGGCTTTAATGCCTCGGTCGGGGAGATAATAAGAGGCCTTAATAGGATGACTGAATCTTCATTATTTTGAATGAAGTACAGAGTATTTACCAACTATATAGTTTATATGGTAAAACCTGGGAATAGTTTCTTCTTAATCAATCATGGTATTTTTTATTCGAGTGTACGCATATAATTGATATTATGGACCAAGTGATTGAGTATTCTTTTTTTTTTCAATTTTAAGTTGCATCTTGTGCGTAAAGATTTTTCTAATATTTATACTGGCCCATATCAAGAGGAAATTAATTGCATAACTGCAAACGTACAAGTTCTGTTATATAAATTTAGATGCACAAGAACACCATTCCCTTAGGATTTTACTGTAATATTGAAGAATATTGTATTTAATATGTTAAAAAAATTAAAACTAACTTATTATTTTATAATAAGTTAGGATAATAGATAATAATGACACAGGTTAAGGGAGGGGAATCATTCCTCATTTTGCAACTTCCAAAAAAAAAGGTGAGCTAAAAATTTCACCTGAATGATAAAGGCTTTGAAAAATAAAGATCTGTTTAGGCTGCATTTACAAAACCAGCTCAACAACTTTTTAAGCATGACATAATAATGACAACAACAGCTTATAAAAAAAAGTTACTCTCCAGATTGCCAACTCCAAAAAAACGGGTGAGTAAAAAGTACATGCGATTTTCATTACTATATATATATATATAATAACTTCAAAATCAAATTCTATACCCAGATGGAGTAATTATAAGACAATAGTGTTTATTTATACTATATCAGTGCGACTCCATTGGACCAATTAAATTAGCATAAAAAATACTGATGAGAAATGGATAAATTTGTTTGAAAGGCCATTTCTGGGCCAACATAAGTCTTTTAAATCATATCCTGTACAGGTTGGCCGTACATCATACTTTCTCTCTATTTCTCAAAACTGAAGACAAAGACAGGGGATAGTTGAAATTAAATCCTTGTAACTTTTTTATAATAAGGAAATAACGTCAAGCGTTGGGGCGCAAAGTGAAGCGCATAATATATTGACTGAGGTTCAAATAGGCTTTAAATTCCCTCTTCTCATCCGAGTTCATCGATGGCCAAAAAGAAAAAACGACAGTACAAATTTGCACACTACGACTCGTGTGTAAAATATTTCTGACAATACTTGTACCGTCATGATTCATGGTAGATATAAGAAAAAGTCGTAATGACTTACATAATTAGATATGATCTGCTCCGGCCTCCTCCCTCTGTGAATAGATGGATTCTAAGAGAACTCCCCCCTCCTTCAAATACTTTATAGGAGCCATATTCTCATTCCCCCCCCCCACACACACACAATGACACCTTCCATCTACTTTTGTCACCCTTCAAAGTGCCAATTAACCAAATAACTTTGTCCTGTAGTACCTACTAGCTATTAATGACCTAATTTGCACGTTTTTTGAGCAATTTTTTCACAACTCTCCTATCCTTTTAGACTTTATTAAGTCATCAAATAACTTTTGAGAGACACTTGCAACAGAATATTAACTTGGGATGTAACTTTTGTAGGGTAAAAATACAGTGTTATATTTAGAAAGCACCAATTTGTTGTATTGTTCTTTTTTTAAATTATGATTATTATATGTTAAATTGAGAACATCTTACAATAAAAGAATAAATAAAGAACTCCCGCTTATCTTTTTAATATATTTTTTTTGTTTTAAATTCATGTATGTATTCTCTTTGTTTAAATGATAATATACATGCTGGAAATAATAGTAACACATTTTTTCCCCTTCTAACAGTTTGATAGACAGCTGATATGAAGGAAAGGCATTTCAATCAATAGTGTCATAAGTCTTGCTCCGCTTTTTTCTCAGCTCTACAAAAGTCTCATTGCTATTACATACATGAAAATGTACAATAAAGTCAGCTCACAATGTTTCTACTACCAATTATTTTTGTTCTGAACGTCGATTGGTTAAGCTCAAATTAGCTCATGTTAAACTCTGAACAATTAACTACTTTTATTGAATGATAATTATATAACTAGGGGTTAAGTGATTAGGCGCCATTTTTCCCTCTCTATTTTTGGATGAAAGGTTGAGAGATACAATAAACATAACAACATGATGTGTATCATTCATGGATAACACTTGAGAAATATTTTTCTGATTACTATACATTTGTCATCATAACATTACCTTTTTTTTTTTATTACTTAATATGCTTAGTCTCCTGAATGTTTGTGGATGAAAACGCTAATAGTTTATTTTTCAGAGATATTTCACTCTTAAAATCATTTAAACTTTAGATTTTAATTTTTGTGGGAATCCAAGGGTATTGTATTGCCCTGGGATTTAAAATAGGTCACCCGGGTTATGATAAACTGGAGAGTTCTTTTCGAATCTCTGAGAGAGAGAAATAAATTAGGGATAAGACTTAACCCTATAATACCAAGGAACTTTACTTCCTGCCAATACCACCAAACACAAAGCATTACCTTCCAGGCAGTAAATCCTGGCTTTGCCACGATCTCTGTCGTTCGAAATTAACGTAAGTCATTCATTTTTCATTTCCAGTCACAATCTGCTTCAAAAAGCAATTGATTTTATTTTAATTTAATTCTTGACCTCCTGTGTTGATCCCCATGGATCCACGCACGAACTTTCTTGCACCTCTGCAGTCTCCTTTCCTTCAGAGAGTCCGTCAACAGGTGGCGTGGGGTGCTTGTGTAAGAGGAGAACCCCAATTCTTCCTTCACAACCTCCTGATTGTCCCTTCGTCCACCTCAAACTTGTTAGAGAGGCGGTTCATAGATTTTGTGGGGTCTTCCTTGATCTTCTTCTTCAGGTAGGCAAGAAATTCAGAATCCCTTTTGATGTTGTGCCCCCACTTCCTTCTTTCCTTGAGAGGTCTTTTCCTTACTTTTTCATCTTGGCCACCTTGAGGGTGAGGCCCCTGGCGCACTTCACAATGTCCATAATCTCTGCCACCTCAATTTAAGCATTCAGAAGGTCTGAAATCGTCTTCCTTTTTGCTTCTTGCTCACTCATGATGAAAGATTTGAGAAATGTTTTTATAGCTTACTTATGCAGAAAAGACAGGAGATTTGGCATATGCAGGAAAAATAAAAAAAAACCACTCACTTATAATTACATAATTAGTATTTATTCACAGACCCCGCTTTGCTTCCGAACATTGTATTTATTTAAATGACGTGATGAGTCAGGGAGTAACTTATGTCTCTATTCGTACACTCGCTAGATAGTAAATCTCATATAAGATCCCATTTATTATTTTTATTTTATACAATTATGTACTTTCCTTATTTTCTTTTTTTTAAAATAAGAGGTTGTTTTTAAATATAAGTACTTATATAAATAAATAAATAATCAAATACATATACTTTTCTTCATTAACATAGATAAAGTTTCAAATTGATTACCACGTTTGATATTTACCAACTATTTGGAAGTATAATTGTTTAAGAAATCTTATTTATTAAAATTATATATTGACTGAATAACTCAAATATTGATTCCGTGGTATTTCTGAGTAGGAACAAGTAAATAAAAATAAATAATATTGAATAATCTTATCCAATTTGTTCGTTTCTGCAAGGATTGTGGTATAACTTTCGATTATATAATTAAGGCTTTTAGCAATTGCCCTGTTTTTAAGATTGTCAAGTCTTTTATCATTATTAATGAAGAATTCATTCAGAATTTTGTTCAAATTTTGTAAAGGCATACATATTATTTGGCATGACATCTGGAACATTTTGTAGTAGAAAAGGAAATTCTAAAAATTACAGTCAAATCCTATAATGGCCAACGGGGAATAGGGAAAAGGGAACCAATTGGCAACGCCCACATTAGAGCAATAATGATATCTACTTCAGCAAGGTATACTACATTTAAACTAAGGATACCGAACCTAACCAACGATGCATCATGGAGATTCGCGCTTGGTTATAAAATACTTCCTATCAACTTTTCCTAGGTATTCGAAAATGCTAAGCATATAATCAACTACTGGAATAGTTTATTTTATCTTATTTAAAAACTTGAATATATATTTCGGTTTGTTTTTTGTTAAGATTTAAAAAAATATAAATCATATTTTTAATGATAATGCAATGCCAAGAAATTTAAGTCTCTAAATAGGAAATGAATTTTCCGTTTACAATGTTTATTTATGTATGCAAATGTTACGCAAATTTTTAGTTTGTCTTTATTTTTATACTTAAATAAAGACCTTCCCAGAGAGAGAAAAAAACAACAACAATTAAATCGACTCTAAGACACTTAGCCGAAGGACCTCTTTGCCGAATAAAATAATAAACATGATGATTCATATACTACATATGTAATTATGATTTTCATTCATGTTACTCCAAAATTAAAAGATAAAATGTTAAGCTATTTGTCACAAATTGAAATGATTAGTTACTTCATTAGGAAGATGCTTCAACAGTTGGCTCAAATACTTATTATAACTTTTGTAACATAAATCATAACAATCTCCCAATAAATATAAGTGAAATATGTAATTTGTGCTCAAACTAAGTTCGTATTGTTTTTGAAAGAACTTGTGCCTCTTATGTAATATAAGTTTATCATCCAATGACAAACCCATATTGATAATTTTAGAGTCAGGGGTTATAATTAATTCAGGAACACTTAATCATGGACATGAACAGAACTGGAGGAGAAAGACGGAATGGAAAAAATCTTAAATTTTTTCGATCTTTAAAAAGTGTTAAAGACATTGTAGATAGAAACCAACCAGCTCAAATAAACTGCAAGATACTTTTATGCGATAATTTTATTGGAAAAACGAAGGAGGAAGGTCGTTAAAATATTCATAGTCTATAGTATAATTTTGTTGAATTATATAATTATGTTTTTGTTAATAGCATTGTTTCTTTTTCTTTGTCAGGTTGGGAAATGATGAATCGAACTTGACTCAGAAAATATGAACTCGATTTCATTTCTATTACATACACTATTATTCAACGAAATACAAAACAAGAAATATTTTGTGAAAAAGTTACCAAATGATTTCAGAGTAAACCGCTTAACCTACCAGACTATTTCAACAACTCATTATACAATTCAAATGTGTGGGGAACTAAAATTTGGTTATTTTCGACCAGCTGTTTTCCTCGATATTAATATCCGTATTGGTAGTACATATACATGTTTATCTGTGAACATACCTCTACTATAAAATGTAAAATATGTTGGTGAAAGTTATGTTATGGGGCCACTACCAGATAGTTTGGGTTCATTTTTTTTCTTTTATTTGGTGGAGAGTGACCTACATATTATACAGATGTTAAAAAACATTAATTTTGTTATGGCTACTTAAACACACTTTTTATTTAATACAGCTGTCATCATTATTCTTTTATTCTTGAAGAGAAAGCTTGAACTATGAAATGACCACTAGTGCGTGAAAGATGAAGAGTACCGCTGATGATTTTCTGTGGATCTATAATTATAAGTCCTAGTTAGAATCAGAGTAGAATTGAGGATAGATATCCGTGAAATTTCTCCCTATTTTATTAATAGATACGGAGAGGGAGTTTATAATTACTTCCTTCATCTCATAGGTCCTCGTAATTAATTTAATGAAACGTCATGAGAGCTAAGCTTCTCTCCTCCCAAAGATTCCTCAAATTGCCAGGGTGAATACGTTATTTTTAATATTTTTAAACATCCCGCCATTTTATAATATATAAAAATATGTACATATAAGTGTTGAAAGTTGGTCTACAAAAAAACCAATATTTCCCTTACATATAATAACAAATAACTCAAATAAATAGCTAATAATCCATTCATTTTCGTTCTTTTTCTACAGCTTTTTAGATAGGAAAGCCCCCAAGACGAATATATTATGTTGAGATGCGACGTCTAATTACTCATATTAGACGTCTACAAATTCTAAGAATTCGACTTTAATTGTAATCATTTGCCTTTTTAATTTATAGAAAGAATCATCAATGGAATGATCAATTGATGTCTAATTGTTTGTATATTTCAATATATACAGGCTGTAAATATATCATATCCATATGTAAAATAGTATTACAATTAAATATATTGTTCTATTAGTTAATAAAGTGTGTGGTTTTAGTATTTTATGCAGCACATAAGTAAGTTTGAGGAATACGAGAAAAAAGAAAAAAAAAAACTTTAGATAAAAAAAGAAAAAAAACTTTTTGCTCCAGTAGAAAATTAATGAGTTAATTAATTAACACGAAAAAAAAGTGTAAAGATTTTTCTTTCCTTTCCCAATAAATTATAATTATTATTTCCCCTTTGAACTCAATGAAATAACATAGTAAAATGCATAAAGAAATGCACCATGAAATATGGGTATACACTTATATTATAAACTTAACTTATTATAACTGGTTATGCATGAAACCCCAACCGAATGTCCCACAGGACTCCCACACCTGATATAATTATTTCTTCAAATACTTTATAAAGATTTTACCTGATATACGTACAATGGACTTAATATATTTGATGGCAGTTGAAAGGGAACTGAAAAAAATTATTTAGAGAAGTGTTTCTCAAAAGCCTTATAATATCTCCAAGGTCAACCAATTTAAAACTTTTAACAGTTGAGAGAATGTTTGCAAATTTTTTATGGTAGTTTGTATACTAACGTTTAAGAGGGTCCAAGCCACAACAAGAAAAATCGCCTTGGTGCTGACATAGAGGAAAAACATATACCATCTACATATGACAGATTTACATTCAAAAGCCTACCATATGATTTTTATCTTAAAATAAATTGATAATTTTTTTTTCCCCATAAATTTTATTTTTAATAACATTTTAGATGTTGAGCAATTTCTAATGATGCATATTTGGGAATTGAAAGTAAGGGTATGTAGAACTAAATTAAGTAATAGTGATTAAGTGTATGAAAATGAGTATTGCGGCGTTAAAAAAAAGATCCTCTTGAAAAACTGACTGTTTTCAGCAATTTTTAGGCTAATTCACTAATAAAAAGTAATTTTATAGATCTCAATCAATGCTGAAAAGCCTTTATCTCGTTGCTTTAAGACTTTTAGGAAGTTATTTAAATATATTTTTATAAATATTTGCAAAAATACAATTCCTTAACTATTATTAAATAGTTATAAATTTAGTTAGACGTAATTAATGATTTATTTTTTAAATTGACAATGGTGGGAAAAAGGACTCTTTTTATGACATTATCAAACGCCCATTTTTCATAACTTTTGGGATCGACATGTCCCAGGACTGAATTGAATACCAGTTTTCGGTTCTAAATAAAGGCCTACACAACTCTTCAGAGACGTTACCTATTATAGATATTCGAAATCTTTGATTAAAAACAAAACAAACATTTGGTCATCCTTCTACGATTATAAATATTTTGATATGTTGATGAACCACAGAAAGTTATTGCACCAAAATGCCTTTATAGCTCTTTTGTAAATAGTCTCTAAATTTCCTAAAGTTAGTACTAAAATTGACAATACGAATATTTATGATACACAACTGTGCCAGTTATATTAATATACTAAAATTTATAATGGTATTGATTAGTGATGACACAATTAATTGGAATAGGGAATCGGAAAATTGGGTGTTTTTTTCTAGAATTAGAATCAGCATCGGAAAATAAAGTTTAATTTGTGATTTGATTCTTATTCATTATAATTTATTAGTGGTATTTAATTATTTACTGTTTTTCTTAATTATGAAAAAACATTTAATATTTGGTTTTCGTGAATAACTATGTATTTTTGAAATTTTCTCCAAAAAATGAATAGTTTGATTTTTTTTTTTTCAAAAATTTTCATTTTTGAACTTTTTTGAGAACAACTTTGGATTTTGAATTATTTTTCCATAAATTTAAACTTCGGAGAATAGCCATAGGTTTATGAATGAAATTAACATTTTATGAATAGTTGTGGATTTTTCAAAAAAAGTCCAAAACCAACGCCCTTTCCCCCTTGAATATAATTATGTGTCCTCCAAATAGGGAAATTTTAATCGGATTAATTCTTGAAAATAAACATTTGAAAGACCTTTACAGAGTCACCAAATTTTAATTTTACTAACTTTTTGTACACAATTAATTATAGAGTAAATTATGTTGGTGATTGATTCTTTGGATGTATTTATAAGGAAAAATTATTCCTCTTAAACCTCTCAATGAAAAAGTATTTGAAGGAAAAAAAAAAAAAAATGGATATTATAATACTGAATTTCGATGTATGAACAATGAGGGACGTGACCCATTTCATATGATTTTTAAAACTGAGATAGGCAAAACTTTAAATGTGTACTATCATTATGAAACCAAATTAAAACTTTTTTCAATCATAAAACTTTTTTATAGCCTTTAAAAAAAAGGAAGTTAATTTGTTCCCCTCTGTATTAGTAACTTATTTTAGCGATTGAATTAATTTACTAAAATATTAAATACCTTTCATGCACAAGAGTAGTTCGTCACTGTCTTAATTTATGAATAACTAAAGTATTCATGATTCATCTTGAAATCCCTGAAAGTTGATATAGGATTACTTTATTGAGCAAAAATTGGTTTATTGGACACGTCCTTAAGGTTGAGGTGGGTATTAGACTGAATCCCCAAATTTTGTAGCTGATACATCCTAGTAAGTTAAAAAGGGACTGCGAATGGAATATGTACAAAGACGCTGCCTTCAAGTTCTTACGGATTAAAAGTTATTTTGCTGTAGTACTTATAATGTAACAATATATAAATAACATATAATCAAAACTCCCTTTACGTATGTGTCTCAAAGCTATACTATAAAACCTATTTCAAATATCAGGATAAATCTTGGAAATAAAAGAAAAGTAGTAGAAATTACTTGCTCAAATTTACTAACATTTCCTCCCAAAAAAATTGTCTGCATAAAAAAGCAGGTTATAGAGTATTTTATGTTGTTTTGAAAGGATTTTTATATACATGTAGAATCCGTATTATGTTATGTATTGCTAATAGTAGTACTTATCTAATGGACACGCTTATCTTTTTACTTTTTATATATATTTACTCGTTTCCAATTGAGTGTACTTGTTTGACTAATAAATCAAACAATTCAATCATGAAATTTGAGTCCACTTGGCAGTTTTTACTCTACTCTTTGTTTAAATTATAGTCATTGATAGTATTTTGCCAATCCTCATTTAGAAAGGGAGACTGTAGTTCCGCCCAGTTCAGTCTTGGTCCCATCCAGTTCAGTCCTGGAAATCTGTTCTATAACTTATACAGCTAGGCCTCTGATGACGTCACTAAATTTTATTTCTTCTTTTTTTCATCACTTTCACTACTGACAGCCTAAAGGGCAGGTAGTCTTAAGGATTGATCCTAAGACTGGAATGTACCAAATGAATAAGGAATGACTCAACACTAGTAAAAAATGTATTTTAACTTATCGACTATAATTCTAGTAGTAATTTAGTCAAGGTTCAACTGTAATTAAAGTAACCAAAAAAAAAAAAAAAATATTAACTGGCCAATAGTTGAATAGCTCTGATTTAGATCATTATTTTTGTTAACAATAGCTTAAAATATTTGTTTAGGATCAAATGAGACTATTGAACATATACATATATATATTATCTCTTTATATAAAAATAACTTTTTCATTCACAAAAGCACATTATTCCTTATATAATTATAACGTGGCAATACAATGCAATGTCCTTAAGGCTTATTATATTATTCTACCAATGGAGGCTAGGAGTGTACATACTTAGGAATAAAATCAAACAACATTTCAACTCTTGCATATTTTTGAATAATATTATGAATAATAATTTAAGTAGAAAATAAAAATGCCTTCTAATGATTTTTCTAACGAAAAAATTCATAAAAAGCAAAGAAAAAATAAGGAGATGAAAAATAAAGCATCTGTTTATGTATTTAATTATGATTAATAATTATATTATTAATAAAGGAAAATAAGTTTTATTACTTTTTAATTTATGACTAATGAAAAAAAAAAAACTCTACAAACAATTTTATATACATATACACATTAATTGCCCATTAGAAAGTGGAAAATGTTAGAAGGATGTAGGAGGCAGGGTGCAATATCTATATTTTCTTAATTGGAAAAAAAAGTTGAAGAAAGAAATGAGAACGGAAGAAAAAAACAGATAATCATAATGGTTTGTTTCTCCCTTACTATTCTAAGATTAAATATTATCTTAATGTCTATTTTATAAAGTTACATCCTTTTTTTATGGCATTAGTTGACTGGTGTTATTATTAGCAGTATATGGAAATCAAAATAAATATAGTCTCATTTGATACATTAAATCTCTTTTTTTAAATAAATAAATATTTAAACCAATTCTTTAAATAAAGCATTGAATTATTACATAAATGTCTCTTTATATATTTGTTTATTTTCTATTTCTTAGAAATGAAATATATTTCTAGTCAGTAGAATTTTTTTAGCATAATGAAAGGAAGTTCTTTATAGTATGCCGTCTCTGTCGGGAAGAAAATATATCTGCAAAATCGTCAATTTTTGGCATGAATAACATATTCTTGGGGTGTTTCATCATTTTGAAAGAAAAAAAAAACATTGGATATATATTTTTTGATAGGTGAAATAATGCATCTAAATAGCAATTATTTTTTCCTACTAGTCTTAATCTCTCACTTAATATTATGGGTATAAAAATTAAAAATGTCAACATCACTTCATATAAGATTACCTGAGAATATCCGGACACTCGGATTTATGAATAAATACAATTATATATGACACATGTCTTCTTGGTATGTAAAAATGAAAGAAACTGAAAATGAAGGTGAACATATTTACAATTTGAAGGGTGTTTTAGAAGAGAGCAGTTTAGCTGTCATGACGTTATATTATATCAGCTACAAGAAGCTGCGAGAGGAAGGGGAAAAAGGTAAATCGCACTCCGTATATAGCTAGAACATTCAAGTTGGAATTACTTGGATGTCGATCCCGGATTTGACTCCAGGGCGATACATCGACGTTCGATATAGCGGTAAACATTGTATGATATTTTTCAGAGAACTCTGCAAAATAAATATAAAATTTTGATAACTCGTATTATCAGAGTCTTCAATAGGCAATCTTACGCGCCCATTTTTAGATAGCTTCCTTTTGGGTGTTTTATGTTTACTGATTTTATTTTTTATTAATCTGAAAGACGAATGAACTTATATAAAATTGTATTTTTAATTAATGAGCTAATTGTTTTACTCTTTATTTATTATATAGATTTTAGTGTACTTTTGGGTCTATATTTACATATTTTTATTAAATTTAATTACTAATTTTCTATTATGTATTGAACAAAGACTTAAAAAAATGATTATTAAAACCGTGAAGACTAAATTTTATATAGAGAATACGCACGCGGTCTTCATATGATCATTTCAAAGTATGTATAATAAAGTTAATTTGTGATCATTATCAAGGAGGACTCCATTTAGTAGAAGAAGTTGTTCATTAGTTTAGGTATAAGATTGATCCCTTATACCTTCTAACCTGAGATGTCTTCTGTTATTGAGTAATGAGTATGGGGTAAAAATGCCTCATCAAACTTCATTAAAATATAGTTTTTGTGTATTGTGTCTTAGTAATTTAATGGTCAGCTCCTTCGTACTTAGTCATGACTTCTATTAGTGAAGAATATATATCTCTCTGTTATTATGATCTCTAGGAAAACTGAGAATAGGAACAGATCTGTCCATTTTTTCAAATTAATGAAAGTTTTAAAATATTGTTTTTGATTCAATTTCCAAAAATATATTTGTGCTTTTATTCATTCCTCCAGAATGTATTATCGCTGCTGTATGTATGAATTATTTCTGCTCGACTCTGCAGCATTAATCGCAAGAATTTTCAACCAAAATTATGACTTAAACACCTTAGTGTAATTAGTGCACCCTTTGTCTAACTTTTTTTTACAACAAATCGATTCAATTATTATTGAATACACGGTACATTTTGAGGTTTGGCGGATGTTTATTTTATTTTACATTGTTTTTCTGTGCCAGCAAAGGTCATATTAAGAAATAAAAGTATACAGTAAGAATTTTGGACAGCAAATTATATTAGTTTTAAAATTCTTATTATATACCTCTTTTATTTTTAAATTAAATCACAACTGAATGAATCAGTATGAAAATGAAAGAAAAAAATAGTAAACTTATTTTTAATTTATGTAAATTATGTAAAAATAGTTTAGAATATATTTTATTTTAAGAAATAAAATCAAAATATGTGGTTTTATTTTTAATTTTTATTAGGGAATCAATATAGTTTTATATATGATATTTTTTTCCTAGAAAATACTCGTAGAATTACGAGTGTCTTTGTAAAGTAGCTCAGTAGACAATGTGCTCCGAAGAATTTTCTTCAATCCATCTGTAGGCTCTATATCTGGTCACTCCCGAGATATCTAGAGACAAGGCCTATACAGACACAGTTTTCACGAAAAAAATTATTTTAAAAACGAGCCTGATTTGTAAACGTATTTATTTAAGGATGAGGGAAATATCCTGTCATTAAGTATTTTGGTCGCTATTAGAGAAGTAAATGTATATTGACATTACTTTCCTAGGTCAGATATATTACTTTTTGTACTAAAATGTTTCATACGCTTAAATATACTCTATGGAAAAGGAGGCAAGATGTTTGAAATAATAATGAAACAAAAAAATATGAATGTAAATAATATTTATTCATTCACTCATTCTCGAAAAAAAAAAAAAAGACTACGGAGTGAGTTTTTTGTAGAGTAGAAATCCCATCGCTTACAATAAAACGAGTCACAAAGTAAAAATAGATGAATTTTTTTTCCCCTCAATATACCTGTTTGTCGCCTCTTTTCTAAGAGTTTGTTTATTTATATCAATAGTTGACATTTTTGAGATCCAAAACGATGTTTATAAATTAGAAAAGGAAAAACGGTATTTGCTTGTGCTTTTTTTTTAATATTTAATTATTTTTCTGCACTAGTGATCTTATAAATGTAGATGGCTCTCCTCTATATATCAGTAATTCTGTTCCCCCTCCCAAAACTATATAGCAGGTAGCTGATATTAACAAAGTTCTTAATTCTGTTGTACGATATTTCTCGTTCTCGCATTCAAAAATGTCTACTCTATTCATACATAATCGACAGAGGTGTATAAAATATGTCTTAGAAAGCAGGAACTGTTCTTGCTAGTTGGCAATATGAACAAAGTTTTTTGTTATTTTCTAAGGTTGTTTTCATTATTATAATTTAATTTTTGAAAAGAGAACATCTCAGTATAATGTTATAACCAGTGCAATTTCTCATGAAAGAAGGAAAGAATAACCCTTATAGCTTGTTGTGTAATTAAAAGTTGTTACACTTTAAGATATATGTTAAAGGAACTCTAGCATAATTGTTCTTGTTATTTACAGAGTCCAATTTTTGCTTATTTCCGTCCTTTCAAGCTGCTAGTAGCTGATCTAATAAAACGTCATTACAGCTAAGCTACTCTCCTTCAATATTTTTTTATATTCATTTGTTTATTTGAATAAATAATTTTAAGTACGTTAATGAAGGTTTTTGTTGCTTTTTGTACTGTACGTTTACATTTTTATATATAACGAACAGAGGAAATTATAAAATGGGACAAACAAATATGTAAAACAAAAATTAATTCAAGTTAATTCAATTAGTGAAAGAAAGACAAAAATAATTCTGGAGATAATTGTCGAAACACAACAAATTTCTAAGCCAATCACAATAAGTTTTTTAATAGAGACATAAAATAAAAATATACATAAAGTAATGTCATGAATAGTTGGTAATATAATTTTACAACGATTTTTGCTAAGGAAATGTCTATTGAGTAAATATCTAAGTTTTCTTCCAATAACAAAATCAAGTGTATATTTTAAGCTCAAAAAAAGCTTTACCAACCATAAGTACGTAAAAGTTTCTACACGTTAAGTTCCTGAACACAAATACTTATTAAAGATAAATATTAGATACTAAAAATAGAGGGATTGATATGTTAAGGGCTATCACGCTCATATAAGCACTTGCTAGGCCTGTCCAATTACATGAAATATGAAAAACCAAATGATAAAGTAAATATAATTTAAAAATATACATTACTTCCATACCTACGCTCTAGTCTTTGTTACATCCTATTGGCTCTCAAAAGTAAAGTTTATAAGGACTCAGAAATGGTATTTAGAGTAGAAAACTTTTGTGGGTAATGACAATCAAAATGAGTTATAAATGTTGTAAATTGAGCTTTAATAAAAGAGTTATAAATAGGAAAAAAATCACCAGTAATAGATCCGAAAAAAAGTAACAACCTGTCTTCTATATGCAAATTTTGGGAACCAATTAAATAGTTATTTATTTTGTAATATGTACGGAAAAGTAAAAAAATAAATAAAGAACAAATTAATAAAACCACCAAATATTAATTAAAAATGCCAAAATATACCAAAAGTTATTTAATTAGACATTATTACAAGTTGCATTTATTCTGATTGGATGTTCTAGGAAAACTAAAAAAAGAAAAATTATTCATAATGAGAACAGATATTTTAGTTAAACATCAATTTTTATTTGTTAATTTATATGCAAACGAATTTCAAGACGAATTTTAACAATTTTAATTTTATGTACGAAACCAATAGTTCATTGAAAATTTTTTTTTTTTTACCTGAAAAAATATACGAAATTACAATTTGCACTGATTTCTTTTTTTCTCCATAATTGTTTTGATTTATAAAAATTTTAGAAAATGTCCTTTTTTTGTATAGTTTTTTTTGTTTGATGAGATGTGAGAAACTTTTTGATTTATAATTCAACTTTCCATCTAGTCTGTTTGATCTCCAAAAACAAAATAAGCCCCTCATATATCACCCGCCTGAAAATCAGTACCCTGTCTTAGCCTGGCCAGGTTCAAAAGAGGCACCCATGAAAAGTTTGAGCCTCCTAGACCACCGGTGAGGGCTCCAATAAAGGACACAGACTATAATATGTATATATGCAGATAATGTCGAAATATCATATTTTGACAAAACAAATTAAATAAAAACACATCAAAAACAGGTAATATACAATTGTCCATATATGTTGTGTCAATCGTCCTATGCTCATTAATATACATATAAAACTTAATTACATCGTCTTTATACAATTAAATCGTCAAATTTCACATGTACAATTAAATTCAAATTCAACTCATTTTTGTAAAAGGGAGCAAAATTTGATTGACTCGTGTTGATTCTTGAAATTTATATCTAACTCTATTTAAAAATACATTTTTTATTATGTAAAATCATACACATTTAGCAATGCAATTTGTTTCATAACTAATAAGCTGTACAATAACAAAATGAAGGCAGTAATCGTTATAAAAACGCATACTTAAGTAGTCTATTCATAAAGCAGGAAAAATAAGCAATTAAAAGTAATTTCAAATTGATTATGAAACAACGATTTCAGTTCATCATTTAAATTATTATTTTTTCATAATTTAATGATACTTAATGATACTTCAGATTTTTTGGGGGGAAGAAATGACATGAAATAACAACCCCAAATTATTATTTAATTTTTTTTTCCTATTAGACTCATCCTTTTCCATTGTTAGTATATATGTTTACACTTTTGTTTGTTGAGAAGAAGTATTATTGTATATGAATGATATGAGTATCAAAAAGATAATAAAACTTTTGTTTTGGAAGAATTTCTTTTCATCAAATAAAAATAACTTGATCATAGAATTATGATATACATATATATATATAATATTTTTTTTATTGTTTATGGTGTTGATATAGCTTAGACACCCATTTAATGAATTAGAAAAATACATATAATTTATATGAATAAAAGGAAATAATTTATTTTTTTTGTCAAAATCGAAAATCATCTAATAGCAAACAGCTGAACTATTACCTACTATGTTTAATAGTAGGTAATAATAAACAAAATTTATTCTCTTGAACTCAATTTGTGTAGATTTGATACTTGGTTGTTCCTAAATAAAGAAATTCACATACATTATACGAAGGTACTTTGAAAAGTCCGTGGGAATTCCAAAAGATGGCACTGATGGCGCTTATTGATGTTATGTGTAGTTTGTAGCATCTTTTACAAGAAAACACACCAACTTTCAGCTAGATCGGTTTATTTCTTTCTGTTTTGTATTCGCTTGAATCGAAGAATCGGCCAGAAACTTTTTGCCGATCGTCTTTACGATTTGCAAAGAAATAATCCTCTTTTAACTATCTGGAAAAGGGTAAAACAAATACTTGTGCTTATTATTCATAGCTGAACGCGAAACACCCACGATTTGAGCATAAAAAAAGTCATTTTCCATCGCTACAATGCACCAGCTCTCTCACACCTTTGCAGTTGTGTTTGCAAAATTAAAACGGAAGGAGGGCTTCAACTCGAGATGCCCACAGCGCTAGCAATCTAACACACCTTTACTCTTCTGTCATCCATCACCATATCATATGCAAAAATAAGGATATAATTTTTTGTCCAGAAAATTTAATATTTGACTTTTCATTTTGGATTGAATAATTTAATTTTTTTGAGAACAACTGTGGATTTTTGAAAATTCTTACAAAAAAGTTCATTTTTCGATAAAGCTGTGAATTTTTGATTTTTTTTTCCAAAACATTTTATATTGGAAATTTCATTTTTTACAAAAATAAAATTTTAAGTGAATAACTATTTTGAGATTCATCTCTGAAAAAATCAGAAATGCCACTTTTGAAATTTTTTCGGAAAAATTTAATATTATAAATTAAATTTTGGAGCTTTTTATACAAAAAATTCAATTTTGAAATATTTTGTGTATACCTATGGGGTATTAAATTCATTTTTTTAAAATTGAATTTAAAAATCCATAAATATATTTCCAAATAAATTCAAAAAACCAAGTCGCCGGATGCAAAAATATAATCCTGCAGACAGATTTATCAATATAAAAAAATTGAAAGCTAACATAATATATTGTAGTAGCTATAGATGTCTTAGAAATATTAATATTATACCATACTAGGATATACCCAAGAATAATAGAAATACAAAATACAAGGTAATGCCATGACTAGTGTTTGACTTCCACTGGGCTTTAAATATTGCCAAACACTCGGTACGATTAATTAAATTGAAAATTCTAGCAGTGGTGACGTCAAGGACTATGAGTGCTTGTGTGTATTGTCAAAATCTGCCTGTCATGCCCAGCAGTCGGTACGAAACATCAAATTGAAAATTCTAGCAAGCACAATTGCATGATGGTCTAACCTTGTACTTATATATTAACCTTGGGAGTCCCCCGTATTATACATTTAATTTGGAATTATTTTATTATGCACATACTAAGACAAACTTGCTAATCCTCTTCCTCATTCCCTTTTTTATTCGTTTTATTATCTACACCATCACTTTTTGATGTTTTGGATTTTTAATTTTTTTGATACATTTTCGAATCTTCAACCCATACCTTAAAAAAACTTTGAGACACGGGCAATCGATCTTGTTTTATGAAAAAAATCAACTTATTAGGAAAACAACAAACTTGCCCTCCAGAATCTGGGCTGATCAGAATAAAACAAAGCTATAGGTACGTAATTCAGAATTCTAAACAACTTTAATATATTAGGCCTCTATTTGCCTCTGTTTGTGGAAAAAATTAGCGGACATACAAACGTACATCAATTAAATTATTATATATAAATAGATTTGTTTAATAGTATAAAAATCAATAAAAATCAGATTAAAATAACGAATCAAAATAATTTACTTTCTTTTTACTAAAAACAAATATATTTACTGAAACAAAATAATTTAGTTCATTGGCAATAACATTGAAATAAAGTATAAACAGACAACACTTCCTCTTTTTCTTCACCTTTCTCTAATTATTAGCTCCTTCTAATACAAACAGAATAAGTACATTCTTTAAAGGCATAAAGTTAATTTCAAACACTACTTTTAATATAAAAAAGTTTGTTCAATGTTTATACATATCCTCACATCTTTGTACACTTCAATTGAATGAAAAAAAAAAAAAAAATGCCAAAATATTACATTGCACTTTTCAATTAATAATATTAATTTTTTTCCTTTCAATATTTCTTTATTAAAATTACCTTGGGAACAGCAAGGGAATAAAAAGGAGTACTATTAACATATATTGTTATGGTAAAGATATTTTTAAAATATCCAGAGCTCCTTAGTGTATTATTGAATTAAATATTCATAGACAATAGAAAGCTTTGTGTAAGAATGTGTCCTTACTTAATTTAAGGCTAGACTCAAATTAATACGGATTTAGTAAAATAATGCATTAGATTTTATTTAAAAGCGGTTTTTACCTTTCCCACATAAAAATATCCTATGTATTTTGTTGTCACCTGTCAACTACCTAGTTGATCCGTTATGACAATTTTATATATTTATATTTTTTCTTTGATAAATAAACAAAGTAATTATATTTCTCTAGTTATGATCTGTTTCCATAAGGATAGGAATACAATTTCTTTTTGATTTCTTCCCACATATATATCTATATTGTCCATCTTATTCTTTTTATAAACACATTTTGGTTATCATATGGAATACAAATGTATAGCTACGCTTTTAATAAACTATTACTAAGCAATATTATAATTCAGTATCAAATGAAATACTATTTACGATTGTAATATTATGGAAAATATATCAATGTAATTCATTTTCAAAGTTGTGGATAAATAATATGACAATTATAGTCTGGGATTACTTATTGATAAATATTTGTTGGTGTGATTGCCTTTTTTGCCGATTTTGGGTCTTTTTTCTGTTTGTATTTGGAATAAAGTCTGTGTAACACAATAAAGTGTGAACACTGATCCTACAAACATTTTAGCTACATATAAAAGGATGTTAATACAATTAGAATCTTTTTTTACAAGAAATATTCGATTATCAGTGGGCTACGTATTAATTAAATGCTACTTGTAATTGAATATTCATTCCGAGATATATTCTTATTCATTATTTGTAAGCTAATATATGATAAAAATCAACGTGTGTAGTTGGGGTTATCTCATAGGATTAACTAGGGCTTTAACCATAGAAACAAGACAAAACAAATATTTTTGAGAAACCCCAAATTCGATTATTTTGTGCATTTTTTTTTTAATTCACTTGAGATTTAAACGATATGCCCAACAAGGCAAATGAATTAATTTTGGATCTTTCACGAAAATATCTTTTTAAACTGTAATAAGAAATAAAATAAAAAGTTAACAGTATTGATTATTTACTATCTCATCCTGGAATATACCGGAAACTAGTTGAATAACAATTTCTGCATAAATGAGAAGCACTAGTTAGGGACTCAACACGGTGCCTTGCTACCAGTTTTAGCTTAATTAATTAAAAACTAAGTCATACTTTAATAAGTTAAATTTTGTAAAATTATTTACAAAATTATCCATAAGCCTTTCCACTCATATTTTAACATGTTTCTCGATGAAATCACCTTCTACCTTTTTGTTCAATGTTAGTTCACATGAAAGTTCCTCACATTAAATTCAAAGTCATATTCTAAAGTGTGCATAGATAGCTGTCTCCCTTCTGAGTGTCTAACAATTTTTCATTCTCTGAAGAAATTTTTCATAACTACTACGGCATTATACGCAGCCTTTTCCTCAAGGATTCTCTGCTACTAGGATTGAGAGTGGAACTACGAAGGGGACATTATAATTTTTTCCCCATAATGAGGATAAGATGTAATAAATAGTTTTTTTTTTGTCTGTAAAACATGAATGATAGTATTAAAGGCTTGGGCTTTGATCAACAGCGTCAATTTTGAACTGTTATGTTTATTTATGATTAATTTTATCGTAATCTCTTTTGATGTTTTTTGCTAATCTTAATTTTGTTATTTCTTTATTGATAATTTTGATATCAAAAGCCCAATTTAAAAAAGTTACTTTATCTATCATAAAAAAAATATGAGCGGATTTTTTTTTTGTAACGGCGAGTTAAAAGTTAAAACCAACACGTCTTAGAGTAAATTTACCTCATCCCTCAGCAGATCTTAAAAGTAGTCTGTGACTATATGGCCTCAAATTAAAATGAAGTATTAATAATAACAGATGTTGATAAAAAAAATCATACAAAATATTTATGCAATTTCTTTGGAGTGACTCAGTTATTTCATTGTTAAATAAATTATTAATTTTCCTTTCATAATCACTTTTTCTCCAGCCTCAGATCTTTCACACAAGGAAAAGTAAAAAGAAAATAACAGAAAATTCGCTTTCACAATTGAAATAAGAAAGTAGTTTGAAAATAATAATATTAAAATAAGATGTTTTTTCTTTTTTTCTATAATCAAACTTTTCCCCCGTGTAATACTTTCCATTTGAATATGTATGTATATTTTTTATTTCTACTTTACTCAAAAATAATAATCTCTCTTGAGAAAATATCGCTGAGTTCATATACATATGTACATCTAATATCTAAAATGTAAGAGAGGAAATTAAATGAAAGCAGTTAAATACTTGCTATGTTGTACATCTAGTCGACAATTTTCCAAAGAATATATAATGATCCCATTTTTTTAATATAACTGAGCCTTTTGATCTATGTAAGTCTTTGTAAAATACCATTAAAAATGTTGGATAGTCTATACATTGGACTACATACTCTTATTATACATTCATAATCATGCCCCGTATTAGAAGCAAAGTTTATTTTTATTTTACTAGGGTAGGAAGTGCTCAAGCAGTGTGTTCCAGAGGTAGTCGTACTATATTATTTAGTAAAGTTAACAGGTAAAACCGAAAGAAAGTAAAACACCAACTGCTGAAAACTAACGCATATTAAAGGAGGCTAAGACATGGTGAATAGGGGTGACAACAGGAACTAGGAAAACTGCCCTGGGGAAAATTGCCATTCAAAGATTGCCTGGAGAAAATTGCCATGGAGGAAAATAGCCCGCATTTTGTTCAAACTTCATTATGAATAAGAAACACATTATCAATTCACTTCATATTACTGATCGAAAGTACCTAAACATATTTGTTTCTTTCATCCGCAAAGAAGTATCTTCATTTGTGAGTAATATTATCTCAATACAATTTCCTTGCAATTTTTTAAATTCAATCCAATCTTCTAAGAAGTAGATTGTGAAGATTGGTAAGGAGGGAAGAGAGATAAACAGCTTAGAGCCACTTAAAATATGGTTGAATACACTTCCGCCCCAAATTGGCCCATGGAAATTGTGGGATTGCTAAAAACCACTGCCAATTCATACAATACATCAAAGGAACCCCCTTTAATACCAAAAAGTAGTTCCAAGAAGAAAAACAAAATCTTTTGATGAATTTGGAGTGGTTTTAAGGATCCAGAGGTACCCACAAGTACCCCGTGCAATACGAGGGCTTGGAAATATTTGGAAGTTTGAACGAAATGGGGGGGGGGGGCGTTTTCATATCTGGCAATTTTCCTCTTAATAATTTTAATTTTGTCCAGGGCAGTTTTCTGACCCACGGGTACAACAATATATGAAAATAAAAACGAGAGTAACTTTTTGTAGTTGTATCCTGAACAGGTGTTTATTTTTATTTTACAAAGCTTTTATAATTTCCAAAAATTTAATTTTGTGTTTCTAACTATAGATTTTTGAAATTTGTATCCGAAAAATATAGTATTTCAAAAAAGTTTCAAAAAATTTATATTTGAAAAAAAGTTTCAAAAAGTTTAATATTCGATTATATAATTGAAATTATTTTTCAATTAAATTTAGTTTTTGAATTTTTTAAAAAAAAATTTACTTTCTCAAATTTTTTCAAAAAAAAAAAATTATTATCCGTTGTATGAATGACCACCCTAATTTTCAAATTCTTTTTTTTTTTGCAAACCCACAAAGCATAACTTTTCACCTTGTCATAACTACAGAAGTTTGTAAAAAAAAGGAAGCTAAGTATAGCGATTAGAAAAGGAATAACGGTTGATGGATGTGCTCTTTTTTATACTTTTTTGTTCATTACTTAATAAACCGTGAGTGTTTTAATACTTCCCTCTAACAGAATAATCCTCATCTATCTGTGGTGACAATATTAATTTAAGTACAATTATACTTTTTCCCCTGCATTAATGCTTTATTAAATGTGGATGATTATACACTTTATAGCAGTAATTCCTCTCCCTAAAATCATAAATCAGTTTACCATATAAACAATAGTCTTAATTCAGGCATACCATATGTCTCACTGGAGCCTTCTCTTCACACTCAAACAAATATCCCATCCATAGTTATAACGCATGCGCTGTGTAACGTTTGCAACTGTTAGCAGGGCCACGTTCTCGGATTCAGATATACAAAATGTATCGTTTTACTCATTTATTTAGGAAAGTGTGTCTTCTGTTGCAAAAAGCTTAGATCCCCTGCTCCGGCTGACGTTGAAAGTATAATACACCTTTATACCCAGAAATAAACCTTGAAAAATAATTTAAATTCGTTCTTGGACCGGAGTCTGTAAGTCAAAGCAATTCATTCCAAAAGAAGAACTATAAAAAAATTAAGCTTCAGGCGACTCTTGTGCTACGTCACTCACCAACTCTAGACTAGCTTGTATCTTAATAACAATTCGTACATTTTGGCTCTCGTATCTCAAGATATACCATTACTATATTTTTTTCTAGCCTTTGCCATAACTGACGTTCATTGCTGCAGACTGAAGATTTTCATCTACAATAGCCTTACTATACCGAAGTGTCTATCAAAATCAGTTTTTGTCTCTGTTTATTTCTTTATCTATGTTACAAGTTAATGCTATACAGCTGTAATTATATAAAAATATAATTTGTATAGAATTTTAGCTGCAAAAAGATCATGCTTTAAAAGGCATACCTTGTGTTGGAAAATGAACTGATAGCAGCAAACAGAAGCGTGGTGCTTCAGCTTATACAAATAAACCTTGGTTCATTTTGAATACCGGCTGCCTGTCGATATCAAAACGGGCAATCAAGTTTATGTATCTTTTCACCACAACCTATTTATGTGAGTATGTGCTTTCCTTGTGATTTTCAAAAAATTAAAAACAGGGAAGAAACTGAAAGGAACTTTGAATGCTATCGTGTGTCAGGCTCTAACCCATCCCTATATGATCTCATTACTTCTCAGGGGTAATCTTAAGTGTCTCGCTGAGGTTAAGCAGAATATCTATTATGATCATTTCTAAATACAATGACACATCACATATTTATAGCCCAGTTTATTATTTTTGTATAAACATACTCATTTGTCTGGGAAGGTATGTCTCAGAAATGTTTTGACAATGATGTGTGTGTCTTGCGTTACAAAAGTTTGAGAACCAAAATATTTTTTTCTGGAGGGTATTAAAAAAAGGTCTTTCATGAACTTATTTCACAGTATACTCATTTTAATTCTTAAAAATGTGGCCTTGGAGAGTCAAAATTGACCCTTTTCAAGCATTTTGAAGCATTACTACTCTGCTCAACAATAACATCAAACTATTTTATATTTTAAATGGTGCAAAAATAGTGTGATAGACCTGAAATTTTTCAAATAGCTTTTTATTTATGTCTTCCAGCAGAAAATACCATAGTAAATACAAGGTGAAATATATAACCTCAAATATGAGACACTTTAACATATATATTATGTATGTACGAAAGTGTATTAATTTTAATTTTTTAAAATGTAAAAACAAAATATGTTCACGCATTAAACAAAAAATAAGACAAAAATTAAACTTGTTAATGTATAATTTATTTATTCATGTGACAAAAGTTTTATCTTAAAAGTTGCCTCTATGTATAATAAATTAGTTTTTTAATATTATTTTGAGCTCATGACTCAAGTTAGATAAATAAAAAATGTTTAATTTAGTTATTTTTTAGATACACCTGTAACAAGTTTCAATTACTTCATACATATACATGCATGATAAACAATTATTTTTATCTTTCAAACTAGCTACTGCTTGGAATAAAGTTGGAAAAAAAGAGGTTGTAGATTTCATTTTGATCTGTGCCTCCCATAATACTTCGGACATCGTCAAGCAGATTGGATTCAACCATCATACCACCTACCCCATTAACCAGCGCCTAGAAGATGGGCCTGAATCACAAGGATCGTTTTCAAAGTTATTGAGCTGTAAACTAGGCCATGCCCAAATTTTCCAAAAAAGACCGGTCTACCTTATCAAAGGTGGTCAATACTGCTGGGAGAATGTTAAAGAGGTTTAAATACAAGAAATTTGGAGTTTTTCCGGAAAATTTGGGGTATTTAATTTGAAATTCATCTTTTAATCATCAAATATAGCACTTTGAGGACGTATACAGGCGTTTGAGCAAAGAAATATCGCAATTTGAAGCACCAATCTTGACTCAAAAGCATAAAAATTTCTGTAGGGATCGTTTTAAGAGTCTTCTTATTCAACATCTGGCCACCCAAGTCCCGGATATCAACCCTCTGAACAATAACATATGGTGGCAAGTGAAGTCCAAAGACTGTCGAGTCCACCACAGCAATATTGACGACTTCAACAACTTCATGAATAAATATTACATGTGTGCACGGCCTTACAGTCATGCATGGAGGCTGTCATTACCGAAAAGTTCAATAATAATATTTCTGTAAATAATAGGTAGCGGGAAAAGTTATTTCGTATTTTTCTTTACGTTTTAATGCTTCATAAGAAGTGTTTCAATCATCCGATTAAAGCCAAATATACCCCGCTATATTCGTACCTTTGTTGCCAACGATTATTTTCACAGGCTTCTATTGATGCCAGGTCAATGTGGATGCATAAGTACTTCTCATCCAAAATAAGTCAGGTGTGTGAATCCTGGTGTTTTTTTGATTAAACACGATTTAAAAAAAAACAAATATCTCGTAAAGTATAAGATTTGCAGATTATATTACAATAGGAACTGCTTTTGTTATCCTTGAAATGGTCTATGATCCATTTTTAATTATTTCCATTGATTTCTTACATTTTTATTTCATTTTGAAATTTGTTGGTTAAAAATTTTATTTCTCGGCAGTCTGGTAAGCATAGAAGTATGAAATAAATAAATTGTTTTAATAGGAAATATTTAACAGCTAACAAAATTTTAAACCAATTCAATGAAGGATATTTTTACTCTATGAGGAAGACAGAAACTTGAGAAAACATATTCTAATTATTCTTTATTGTCCATGTAATAGGAATGTTGTTGAAAATTTTGCGTCAAAAAGTAATAACTTGGCTAGCGATGTAAGAGAAGTTTATCGTTCGAATGCAACCACAGTTGTATAAGGAGAGATAATTATATGAAGGAAAGGGCGGTACCCAATATTTAACTGGTTAGTAGACGATTGATGCTGAAGCATTGCGATCCATTAATGTTAGAACAAATCTATATCTGCCTTATTTATAATTCCTTCACCATATTGAATAATAAACTCGAATCAATCATGGAGCACAGAGATAAAAGTCCAGTCCCGTCTATTTTTGAGAGGAACAGCTAGCAAAAGTTTAAAAGTGGTAATGTCATCCGCTTTATCAGATCTATTACTCATTAAGACATTGAAATAGTCCAAAATGCAAAATTTGAGTGGCTCATATGCAATATTAGACTACATCTACATTCTGTCTCAAATAATAGCAATTATACTATAAAATATATTTTTTTAATAAAATTTATATCATATAATTACAAAATCAATTGATTTGAGTATGGCTGTTTAATTTTCAAGTCGAATCGAATACTTAAATAAAAAATATGTCTCCAAATAATATATATATTTTAACATCTAAATCCTTAAAATGGTCGTGAGCATATATTTAAAAAATTATAAGTTAGTAATCTACAAGAGACAAGTGCTCTTAGTAATTATTAATCCCTATTTTGAAAATTCAAACATATTAGAGAACACTATAGCTTAAATAATGACTTTTGTCATTAGATACCGGGTGAAATCTTGAAACTTACACTCTTTTATTATATTAATTTGAAAGGTTCTGTGTAAAGAGATTAGAACTGTCTGTAATTACAATGGTAGCTATGTAGCTCAACCACCTGTTGCTTTTGATTTTTTTTAAATGACGAGAAATGTCATCGCAGTTAGATTCAACGCTATGAGCATCAACTCTTTTTTACGCGGGTCACAATCCAACAGAGGTCTACAATCGCAACTTAATGACTGTTATATTAGCTTCCAGAAAATCAATGAGAACCTTTCGAACATTGACAACACCAAACACCCACCATCCGCCATGGCGCTCTGCATTGTTGCCTCCAACGGCATTTGGGCACCTCTGATCTGGTTACAGGTTCATAGCAGCCATGTAAATCGACGTTTTCAAGATCAGCCTGATCCCTTGGGTCCAGGAAAATTTACCAAACAGCAATGGCATCTTTCAACAAGATCAGGGCCCACCCACACTGTGATATTACTCAGACGTTCTTAGCTAACAACATCGCTTTCTCGGACAAGAGCACGGGGTCACTATTTTATACAGTCAGGATGTCAATCCCCTCAACTTTTCTTTCTATCCGCACATCGAGAGGAGTGTCTGTAGCATCCGTCCTCCGAAGCCATGAAGGCTTCCATCAACAAGGAGTGGGCTGTCATGTACCCGAACTTCATTCGCAATACTTGCAACTCTTTTCGTAAGATGATTGTCGCCATCTGTGAGACCAATGGTAAGGAATAGAATACATCAGTTTACAATGACTATGTAAAAGAAAAAGATTAATAAAGATTTATCTTAAATGTATAATTAAAGAGTGGCAGGCTATTTTCTTAATTCTTTACATGTGTGCAAGTGTGTAAGCTTCAAGTTTCCATCCCATATGTCTCTTATACTTTTTTTATTAGCACTAACAAGGATTAAGACAACTTTTACATCCTTACTCATAATTCATATAACCGTAGTTCACAAATAAAAAGTGCTTTTGAGGGTAGTTATTACAACTCACAAGTTACCCCATATTTATTTATGAATCATAATGTTGACATCTCAGGAGGGATTTTTATACGAAAAGGGAGGGGGTGTATTAATTTCAAAAATCATATTGAAATGTAAGTCGTTAAGAGGCCATCAATCTCTTCGGATCTCTTTCCTCTGCTTGGAGACTGAGCCATTGAAGATTTTTTATTATTAATAAATTAAATTATTTTTCCCTTTCTTCACAACTCCAACTTACGAGAACAGGAAGATAGTTTGTTAATTAACTTTTGGTTCTATTAGTTTATTTTCTAAAGTTTTTTTCTTTTGACATTTTCTTCGGGTATTTGGATTTAGAGAATTAGACGCCTTCTAATAACGGCTCGAAAACAAAGTTTTATAAGGGCCAACGTTGTGTTGAGGGATCACAACTCAATACGTAACCCTTTGTTACACAAAAACTAATATTTGTTTTGTTCTTAATTAAAGGCTAAAATTTTCATGATTGTGATTCGTCTCTACAAGTCCTCTTTTTCTTTAGTATTTGAGTTTTAATATAGTATGAGAGGAAAAAATAAAACTATAACTTATAACAGCTAATTTAACAATTTATAAAAAAAGATATTGCCTTAGAACTAATAAACTAATACCTAATAAATGGGGCACATTCGTAAAATGGTTTGAATGCTGATAGGATCTAAAGGGATTTTTGTTTTTTAACTTTAAAATAACTTAGAAACATTATTATTAATCAGAATTGTTCAGCTTGATAGAAGATTCCATTTTTGATCATAACTCTTACATACATTTTGAATTAGAGCTCTTAAAAACTAATAATAAGGAATTTTACAATTCATGATTGATAAAAAATATGATATAAAATAATATTAAATTCTTTTCTGTCATTCTGAAAATACAAAATTTGAGAAATGTAGCTTAATGGACAACGAGCTCTTGAAAAATTATTTTCTTGAGCTCTATGTGTGTAGGATCGATACTCTGTTACTTCTACAGGAGAAAATATACATTGCGTATATGGACTTCAAATATAATTCCTAGATCAGTTGGGTTATGATTTCATAATCAGTCCTTTTTAACCCCCCATTTCAGTCTTTTTTTAGTTATCAGTCCTTATTTACTTTCTTTTTTCTTCACACCTAGTTGGGAATGAAGCATTGAATAACTAAGAAGGTAAAAAAGGGGTAGGTAGAATGTAGAATAACACTTCATACTTTTAACTTCATGTATCTTTTTTCTTTCTGATAGAGGTTATGAGTTATGATGAAGCTTAAGCATCTCAAATGACTTTGTTACTAGTACATACGTAATTTCAGCTGTTTTAGTTTCCATAAGATACTGATAAGGATCGGTCGTAGGACTGACATATTTTATTAGGACCGGACTGATTGAATTGCAGTCCTTTTAGTTTTTTTTTAGACCAATCCAATACTTCATATGATCAAAAAAAAATAAAAAAATAGAATATTTTATTCAAAATTCCAACTAATATTATATGTAGTTTGTCATTAAACTTATTAAAGTTTTGTTAACAGGCTGACCATTTACAAAAGCCAGCGATTTTTATAGATGACAAGATTGAAAACGCTTGGTAATGAATAAAATTTATTTTAGAATTTTTACGAAATGTAATGATAGCGGGAGACATATTTTATGTCACAATCTTTTTAGAAAGAACATAAGTAAAAAAAAATGTATTTACAGGGGCATGTAGCCCCTCTCTATATTCAAATTTCCAAAAAAAAAAATCTTATAATTTTGAGTGGCTATGAATTAAAAATAAAAATAAAATATTTGAAATTTATTTTTCTAAAATTTTAAAATAAACTTATATGTCTACAAATTATATATTTCTTCTTACATTTAAAAATCACAGATAGAAGGTACTTTTAAGGTCGTATAAATATCTGCTTTAAAAAAATAATTTTTTTATTTGAGTCATAAATCGTAAACTAAATGTTTCATAACTGTTCGAAATAGTTATCGTATATAAAGGATTAATACAAAGACTCTGGTCAAAAATAACCTTTCTCTTTGTTAATTTGAAATAATTCCATGAATATATTTCATGCATAGAGCTATTTTTTGGAGAAGTTTTATAAAAAAACCCATTTTGTATTTCCTATAATAATTATACCATTTAAAAGATTGTCGAAAAAAGTTAAGTATTATATGAGTATTTTTTATTCTTTTTACAAAGAATTCACGATAATTCTACTGAAAATTAATTACTAAGTATTCATATACTATTTGTGAAAGTCATAGACGATCTAGTAATAGTTAATTTTACTTTTATCTATATTTTTTCTTATTCTCTTAACATTAAATGTTTGCAATTTACATGAAATTATCATAAAGGTATTTTAACAGAAAAAATAAAGTACTTACCATTTTTTTTATATATAATGGCTGTTATCAAAAAAATTATTGAGATAAAGGCAATTGATGGCTTAGTAGAAGTTTTTATGTTCCAAGGTTTCAATCACATTATGACAGCTTAATTATATTGACATTTTTGATAATCGTACTTTATTTCATATGTTTAAATACTTGTCCGATTAGGATCTTCTATAAAATAGCAACTCTCTTGTTTTGATTTAAATTATATGAATTTTAAGAATCGGATAACAAATAAATGAAATATAAAATACTTTTGCGCTTTGCTCCGGTCAATACTCCTATTTTTACTATATCAATATTTTTTGGTGCATCGCTCCGTGGAAATACAAACGAATGGAAATTTATTAAAGTAAAAGTTTCTCTTTCATGCATAATGATCCTGATTATGATTTGTTTTTTTCTTACTTTGGTAAAAATAATGGGTTTTAGAAACTGTCATATATATTAGTGACATTATGGAAATTACGGAGTTGGAACGGTAAAAATCATTGATCGGAAAAGAAATTTAGTTAAGCTCCAGTATGAAGAATTTATATCCTTAGGCAAAGTCGAGTCTGTTTTAAAAACGTGTCAAATTGTAGATAATATATATATCTATGGAGACTCATTCAAATCAAATTGTGTCGCTCTCATGGTTCCCAATCAAACTGTTTTAGAAAAATAGGCCGATCAAAAACTTGGGATGTATTCTCAATCAGAAATTGAACATAATAGTAATACATTTGCAAGGTGTTGCAAATATGAACGGGTAATCGACAAGGTTCTTCAGGAAGTGAGATTGCATGGTTCAAAAAATAAATTGCAAAGGTTCAAAAGATCAGTTGCTCTATATTTATGCAAAGAAAATTGGGGTCCGGAAACTGGACTTATCACCACGGCATTTAAAATTAAACTAGACCCATTCAAGAATTTTATCAAAAGAATTTAGATCAAATGTATCAACCAAGTAGAGGTCTTGAATTAATTTTATTAAATATGGCTTTACCTTTATATGATGCCATTTTTTTCATCCGTAAATATGTTCTATTCTGAATACCCATATCTGAGTTTATAAAATTAAGACCTATTTCGTTTTAAATTTTTAATTGAATGAAGGAAAATAAATGTACATATTAAGGATACCTTTATAATGATTTATTTTAATTATTTATTCCAGTATACCCATAACTACAGTCAAAATTCAAATTAAGAGCGTCTATGGAAAATAAGATCCCGTTCAAAAATATGGATAATGTCTCATATTGTTAACAAATATGTCAATAATCTATCTAAGTCAAGGCTAGAACAGTAGTTCCCAAACTTAATGCTCACACAGCCTCCCCGTTCCACCCTTCCAAATTGTACTCGACGTTTTTCTCTGCAAAATAATTGTTCAGCAGACATTTATATTTTTGGTACAATTACTCTGAGTGGGATTGACTTAGATGCATCAAATTTTAATACAGTAAGTTTTTATATGTCTGTAATTTTTTGAATATATTTAAACGTTACATTTCCAAAAAAATATTTAATCAGAGCTCGATACTCTAATGTGTGGGTTTTCACAAAAAAAAAAAAAAAAATACATCAGCTCAATCAACAACTGTTACTGAACATTCACGTCAAAAATGGCTAAAGCTTGGGTGAATACCTGTCAACAGATGCTAAATAGATGTGACTAACTTTTAGCTGCCAGCTTCAAAATGAGATTGGAAACTGTTCAGAACACCCTCGCCTATATATAGAAGAATTTGCTCTCACAAAAAGCTTCCTTTAATCATTTACATATATACGTGTGCACGCAAGCTTAGGAACCAATTTATGAATAATCGGGGCAGTTTTATAGAAAAAATTGTCGCAAACAAATACAAATTGTCATTTTTATTATTTAAAAAAAGTCAAGTTCCCTCGGGCCCGGCATTATTGACAAAGACAAGACAATAAAAGATGGAATAGAGTATTCTTCATCTTCCTGAAACAAATTTATTACTATGAATCACTGAACTTGTACATTGATTGAGACAAAATCACCATTAGATAAGAAGTTATAATTTATTTTTTTACGAGCACTTCTACCTACTTGAATGTTGCTCACAATCCAAAGAGGCACTGTTTTGAACGCTATATTCTTTCTTTCCACTATCTTTTCCTTTTCTATGAATGATTGACATTTGATGTAGTAAAATAAAACTTTTCGTTATATTACATTGGTAAAAATTAAATGGTGTGAGACATTTTTCTTCGCCAAGTTCTTATATCATTTAAGAAATATATGTATTATTCCTTACAGTATCACTGTCAATACATCATTCTAAGAAGGAAAGGAACATATTGATAAAACCTTCATCTTTCCTGCCTTTTTTTTTCGTATTGTACAGAAATACATGAATAAAGAAGCAAAGAGAATGAATCAAAAGTTCATCAATTTTTTTATACTTGATTAATTCATTCCATAATGATTAATGGTCTGAAATTATTATTATTATTATTTAGTTATAACCTAGCCTGCATACCTTTTTATTACATTCCCTCTCTTCCATATTATATATTCAAAACATAAGAAATCCATAATTGATTTTTAATAGTTCGTCTTCTTCCTTCTAGTTACCTATAATTTAGTTAACAAAATAATGACTTTCTTTGTTAGAAAAACAGAAAATTCATTTTTAATACCAACATATGAAAATATAAATGTCAATACAATACAAAACGATCAATAAAAATAGTTATATTTTTTAGAGTATCATAGAACTTTGGTAAATAACTGAAGGGATGTGTTCTTTCATATGATATTGAAAACATGACAAAATTGAATAGATTTTTGGCATAAGCAAAAAAATCTATTTTATGTTAGAGAAAAAACCAATCCATTTTTAGACTGCAAATATTAGGTGTTTATATGTGCAATGAATCCTATATTGAAGCACTACTTTGGATCAAATCAATGTGTTAACGTTTAACCTCATTTTTTTACCACTACAGCTTTAAAATTATTCATATTGTATTTTCGTCAATTTCCTTGTCAATGATTTATTTTTCCTGAAATTAGTATATACTTGATGAACCTATTGGCATCGTGGGTCATATATTTACTTATTAAATTGATTTTTCATAACTTTTTATTAATTATAATATATTTTTATTTAAAAAACAATTATTTCACAATTTTTTTATATATTTTTAACTAATGCCCTAAAAATAGTCCTTTTTTTAAAATCCTGAGCGCGTCAAGGAGTCTGTGGCTCATCTGTAAATTCAGTTATAATCTAACTTTATAACATGTTTTTGGGCTTTACTTTAAGAAATAGCCTTGTGTATCAATGTTCACCTTAAATATGACTTTACACATGAAGAAGTAAAAATCATTAGCCTACTCACTTTGCGGCAATATATTGATTTTTTTATATTCATAATGTAACCTTCTAGTTTGCTCATTTTGCCATAAATTTCTGCTAAAAAAGCCAAAAATATTTTTTAGAAAAGGGCTTCATGACTATGGATTGGATTTTTGAAGAGCACAATAAGGAAAGTGGAGATAGACTTATTGTACTACTGAATTAAGACCCTTTTTAAAAACAGGTGCTTCTTCAATGGGTTTACTTGTAAAAAAAATGAGATACTGTTATAAACAGGATAGCCTTCTACACTCAAAGTGTCCTTAGGGAGAGGAAAATATTATAGTATTATAATATACTTAAATACGTAGACATTTGTTTTATTTTGCATTTTTTTAACAATTGACATCAAAAATGGGAGATTATTCTTCTTTCAGAGGGAGAGGTTAACTATAAGATAATAAACAAAAAAGACCAAGTGCATCAAACATGCAAGATGCATAAAAAAGTAGTGTATTTTCTAAAAAGTGACCAAAGGAGATCACGTGCCTGAAAATCAGCTCAACCCATTAAGTCATTTTGGAGTCTATATATAAAAGACATACAGAGCTATACAAGTAAAAATACATATATTGTAATTGTATACAAAAAATAAATACTTATAAATACCTTCTCCCTCTTTCAAGTACACGCCAAGTACTTTAATTATGCTTTACAATTTTATTATGAGTATTTAAGTGGTGCCTACTCTTAGATAGGTGTAGTTTACCAGTATAAATTGATACACTTCGTTGTTCTTTAAGTATAAACTCTTTACATATTTTGACGATTTAAATGAGCTTTTAACAATCCTGAACTTACAACAACTTTGGATCAAATGTAGGATTTTAAAAGATATACTGACCATAAAAGTCCCATTTTTTTTATAGCCAGAAGGCTATTTTATAAATAATTAGTTTTATAATTTAAAAAGTAGAATTTTATAAAGTTCCATAAGTCGCGTTTCGAAAAAAAATACTTCGGGCAAGTTTGAGTAATACTCGAATCAATATCAAAAATTACTAAGCCATAAGGCACACAATTATTTCTTATATACACGGCTATATCACAAGTAGATACATAATAAATGAACAATGCCAAACATAAAATTTTAATATAATTTATAAGAAATACATTATTTTTAATAACGGTGCTTACATGATGGTTGAACTGGACGATTTCCATGATTTTATCCACATTTTTGACAATTGTCTTCCAGAGCGTGGTGCTTCTTCCACAACAAAATTACCACAAGGGAATTAAAAATACACAAGTTACATATAATTGGATGTTATAGTATTAGGATCATAAAAACTATTCATACTTTCCGTCGTCTGGCTTCCTTTTTCGCTTATATCAAAGAAAAACTGTTAAAAATGACGTATTTTCTCTTTGGCGTGCATTCAAAACATAATGAGTCAAACAATATCATGACAAGTTTTTTAGTACGAACTTTTATCTTTCTAACACCATCTAGTGTAAGTCGATTGCATTTATACAACGCGAGATAAACATTAATAAAGTCATCTATTTAAAAAATAATTAATTTCTTTTTACTAAACCTATTCCTTATTTATTAAATAGTGTTCAATCTTCCAGTGTCTCTAATTAGAATCGAACGAAATATAATCTACACAAATTCTGCTTATAAGTTTAACTATCATAATATTAATAAAGGATGTAAATACTTTGGGGAGGAAAGATTTTTCTCGCTGTAACTAGGTTACTCATAAGAAAAGGCTAGTCATAGTAATACCTATTTCGATCTTAACTCCTCAATAAGTGGGTTATAGGAACTATTAAAAAAATTACATTTGGTTGATGATTCTACAAAAAAAAGTTATCTAAAGAATTTCTCATGTATACTTTTTTTTGCAAGTCATAAAGACATAGTTTTGCACTTATTGAAGCGCTTGAGGATAATTATATATTGCTACTTTGGAATGGAAATGAAAATTTTCTTTTCAATTTCTTAAATTGTAATTTTGATCTCATGGTCCATGATACAGTAAGTAAAATTACTCGCCCTTCTAATTATTATCGGTGAAAGATCAAACCAGCTAATTAGAAACAAACGGAGTTCTCACTCATTTTTTCCCTTTAATATTTTAGTGATGAGTTTTTTTATCAACAGAATACTTTTAGGGAGTAACAAATTTTAAGGAACAATTAATTTGAAAAAAAAGTTTTAAAAAAACAAAACAAACTATATTATTTTTTTGTCAAGATGCCAAATTTTATGAGTATGTAGTTGATGAAAGTATTTCCATCAACTACTTGCCTATCCTGTTAAAATAAAGCCAGAATGTAATTACTTGACATGATAGTATTTCTAACACAAAAACCTAGAGCGATTTTGCATTGGAATAACTGTCTGATGTGTTACACTCAGAGTACTGAGCACTTCTAAACCCTGTTTCTAACAAAATTGACATTTTATTAGAAAAGTCTTGATCAGTTAGGTGTTAACTTAATTTAGACTATCCTTTCTGTCTTCTCTTTTTGAAACTTCAAAGTCCATTGACATTTGAATACAAAGAAATAACTATAATATAAAACTATAGAATGCACAAAAAAATAATCTCTAGGATAGAAAAAATGTAAAACACAAATAATTCTTCAAAATTGGACAGAGCATTGATATGAAGCAGATTCAAAACCAGCAATCAAAAAAAGATATTATGAGAAATACCAAATGCTATCTGATATCTTCATAGTTATATATACATATAAACTAAATTATTAGGAAAAATTGGTAGGGGAAAATGGCACAAGAAAAAATGGTGAAGAAAAAAAGGGAAAAGTGACATTGTGGAAAAAATAGTACAATTCTTTTTAGCTAACGTAGGCTATAAGTAAACATTATATTTTTATCCGCACCTTAAGATAATTCTACAATATAAAGAACAGGAATGAGGTCGCCTTTATGTTGTCCTTGGGTTAGAAAAGGAAACAATAAGTAAGTTACCAACCTCCATCCCATTATTTTCTATTCTTAAGTTTGCTCTACTACCCATGGATCAAAGTGAGTCAAATAGTAAAAATTTATTAGATAAATTTTGTATGTTAAATTAAGAAAAGGAATAATAATATTGGATCCCGGAATAAATAATTATGTGGGCCTTATTTCATGGTTACAGGATAAGTGATGTAGATTTTAAAAATCTCCTCAGATAGCTGTTTGTTTTATTGTTCCTTAACTGGTCAAATGAAGTTCCACTGATTACCATTATCTTACTACAATTACTCCAATTAACTAGAGAATATCTTTGAAGTCCATATAAATTAAGTATATGTCCTTTTGTAGCATCGACTGCTAATCGCACCTTTAAATATATATTCAATTTATTTGTAAATTTTAGTGTAACTGAATTATATTCAGGATAATAGTCCAGGATTGGTCGTTTGCAAGGGGGGGGGGATTTTTTGACAATTTTTTAAAGACTTTCTTGATAATATACAATTTTTTTTAACAAAGACGTTATATTTGTTCCCCCTGTTATTTAAAATATCAAACATAGAGAGGAAATGCTCATTTTTTGACACAACACTCTGTTTTTTACACAAAATATTATACACTGTACCTACATTCAATGCTTAATAATATAGTATGAAGAGGTACATAAATATTAAATATCGATAATCGATATGCTAAAAAGTGCACAATTTTCCATATATAAAAGGTCCAAATCATGGTTTAATTAATTTTCAGGTTCATTATACCTAATAGTTATCGTATTACTTAATTATAATTTACCGTGTATAAATGCAGCAGTCAAGAAAATTTATGTATTAAATCATGAAATTTTAGATAAATTATATTTTTTCATTGTCATTTTTTTCAGTTCTTTTGACCCACTTAAATCAAAGAACCTTTTTTTAATATATATTTTATATACATAGTATTCTTAGTGGATAATTTGTATTTATATGAATTTTTAGTTGGTAACTCTTTAGAAATAAAAACATTCAACTATATCCGTGGCAAGTAATGAGTTTTTTGGATAAAATTTTAGAAATTAGGAAATAAAATGTTTATAAAAAATAATTGTTAGGAATTAAAATTTGGTACAAAAAAATGAGAGGAGGACTAATCTTTACTGAAATGTGTATAGTACAATTTTTGGAAATATTAAATACATTAATACAGTCAGACTTAATTTTACTTTTAGTTATTATTGTACGCATAAAATAAAACTGACTCATATGGGAAAAGGAAAAATGTCGTCTTTATTATCTATAATTCTATAATTGAATGTGCATATTTATCAAGAATTTGACTATCACCACTAAATAGGAGACTTGAGTATACGCAATATTTAAATATTATATCAAAGTGGTTATATTCCTGCTAAATTTATTGTATAACAGTTCAATAAGTAATAAACCATCCAAACAATAGTTGTGAAGAATAGGTGCTTTTGTTTACTCCGAAATGATATAATTTGTACATTGGTACATAGCTTTGTTAAAAGTTAAACACACAAAAACACTTCAAACATATACAGGGTGAGAACTCAAAAACTATAATCTTCTTCGACACTGTCCAGCCTCAGTTCTAAAATTATGACAGTTTTGAATTTGGCACCATTCAAAAGAACTGACAAAAATCAAAAATTTGATGTTTGTTTTGTTTTTGTGCAATCAAAAATGTTTGAGCAACAAGCAAAACGGCAGGGGGTGTGCAATTTCAAGGAGATATCGGCCATTGCCAACTATTTGTTTACCCAAGACGGTACCCCGGTACACACGTCCAAGAAGGTGTAGCATTTCTACACGGAAAACATGGCTACTTTCTGGCTGGCAGGCTTCTGGCCTTATTCCTCACCTTACGTGAATGCCCTGGACTTTGCTGTTGGGAGCTTTTGGAGGGTAAGATGAACAAGACTTTTCACCCGAATGTCGATGCCCTGAGGACCGTGATCACGGATGAGTAGAATAAATTGTCCTCGGAAGCACAGCTATGTTCGTCCTCGTATTGAAGCAATCATTAGGAATGGAGGAAGTCATATTGAGTAAAAATAGTAGAAAATTGTTGAATTTTTGCTTCAAAAATTTGCCATAAAAATTCCATAAATTAAATATAGGCAGAAGTGAAGAAGGCTTTAAAATTGTCTAATTTTTGAGTCCTCCCCCTATATTAAAGAAAAATTCAAAGGAATGAAAGCCAAGACATACATAGATTATAAGATATATGTGCAGTTAACACAAAAGCAAGCTAGAATGATTTTTTTTTTTCAAAATTATGTGTGGATTACTTTTGTATTATTTTTCCAATTATCGTCAATTTTTATGATTAAATGATTCTTATAAACCATTTGGACGTGTTGTAAATTTCAGCAAATATAGGATAAATTGGCAGCTTTTGTTTAAAAGGCGCCGTATCAGACCTAAAATTCGTCTCTTTAATCATATAAAGTTAAATAGCCATAACTAAAATTCTTGGATATCTAACTCATCCACTAAATTTGAATAGGAAGCCTATAATTGACTCAGATATATCCAAATATGAAATATTGTTCTCTGTATATATATGAAGTAAAATAAATAAATATGGAGTGTTCTCCTTTTATTGATTTTTGTTCAATATTTTTTTTATGTTGACGGACCACATATGTGTCGAAGCAACATAAAAATACCCTGGGTACCCTTTTTGTCTGAACTTATTCTGTAAAATTTTTATTTTTTTACAAGATACTGTTATTTCAATCATATTACCAATACTTTTCGAATAATTAATTGGGAGCCCTGCTATTTAAGATTATTTTGGAACAATAATAATAAATTATTAAAGTATTTTCCTTCAGTCACTCTTACTTTTCTAAGCATTAATATGGTATAAAAAGAGAATAGAAAAATAAATCAAATTCAAAGTGAGAATAGACTATGAGACATGGTCTACTCTCAATGATTTATCACATAGCAAAGGGAGAAAGATTCAATCGTTTAAATTCACTGACTAAATTCAATTTGGTGTGAAGTATTTCATATGATGATGATTTAAATATCAAACTGTGGCTATCAAAAACTTTGCCCTTTTGAGAATATTATTATTTTAGCGGAATAAAAATAAATTACTGGATTAGGTGTATATTTTTATCAATGAAAAATGATCATAGTAATTTCTTATTAAGTAAAAATAGCTAAAAAATAAAAAATAATGTTTTTCCCTTTTTCTCTTTAAAATTCCATGATTTTTTATGCTGCTTCGACAAAAATGTTGTTGTTGTATGTTTTTTTTTTTTACAAATGGATTGATAAATTGAGAGTTCCATTATGTCTTCTTTAGATATAATACAACATATTTACTATCCATATTTTCTGATTAAAGACGTTGAAGTAATAGATACGTTAGTATAACGAAATAGTCAGTACAACACAGTTGTATATTCATTCTAATTGAATCTATAAAATATCTCACTTATTGACCCATAAGACTCATAATAACTCTTATACAAACTCATAAATACTCACAAAATTGAATTCTAACGTTTAATGAGCTCGGCTTTATAAAAGACCGAACAAGTTCTTTTAACTCATGTGTCAAGCAATAAATATTCGACCACGTCTTTTCTCCCTCTTCTTTAAAGTAGTTGAGAATAAATCAAAGTTCAATTTATATATGTAATATTTACAACATATAAGTAACATATTATGATAATAATTGAATCGTCACAAATATATGTAGTCCTCCGTATTTTATTTTTATATCGTTCGAATTTACACAAGATCTGCAGGATTATATATATATATTTTTTTTTTTTTTTTGGGGGGTCTTGTTTTGAAGTAAACAAAAAATATCCATGGCTATTCATAAAAAATTTCAAAAATTAATAGCTATTCACAAGATAATTAAATTTTTTCGAAGAAAAGCTCGAAATATTAAAAATTTAAAATATAAAATTTTTTCCCCAAAAAGTTCGAAAATAACAAAATTTCAAATATATATTTTTTTCAAATAAAAATTCCAAAGTCCAGCGTTATTTTCAAAAAATTTAAATGTATGGAAAATAAATTATCAAATATTAAATTATTTGAATCAAAATTCCAAAAATCACATTTATAAACAAAAAATTAATTTTTGTGGAAAAAAATTTCAATAATTAAATTTTTGAAAAAATTTCAGAAATCAATACGTATTTACAGAAAACTAAATTTTTTTTAAAAATTAATAGAAAATTATATTTTTATCCTATTTTTGCGTAACATTTTTTCGTTCTCACCAAAAATAAATTCTATTAAAAAGCAAAAACTCCTACAGGAGTACCGTTTTTTTAAATTATTATTATCCTATCACATGTACAAAATTCTCACAAATGATCAATAATTTAAATTATAAAAACAAATCAATAAAAAACAGAGAAAATAATGTAACTTCAAAATACATAAGCAATTCTGTATTATACTAAATATGTAGTTCGCCATAACTTAAACAAGTTACTAATTTTTTTCCTCGAAACGGAAAATGGATTTCATTTGTATTTGTATACGAATTATTAACTCTTTGAGTGTGCTGCAAGTTAAACGTAAATCAAATAAACGTTTTGAACTATATTTAAATATTTTGGAGAATCTTAACTCATCCCACAATTTCGAAAACAAAGCCTATAATTGTTTCAAATATGTCTGAGAAATATTTCCACTATGTATGTATATATGAAATAATAAACAACAAATAAGGATTTTTCTCTTATTTTTAAGTTTGTGTTCAGGATTTTTTTATGTTAACTTGACGCATAGAATGTATTTTGATAATTATAAGGTTTTTGATGCATTGTTGTATTATTTATATACGTATTATACAGTTTAATATACGTGACCCGTCAACAAAACAACAAGCTAAAATGATTTGTCTGGAAATTGAGTTAGGATTACATTTGTATCCTTTGTATGTTTTATCGCTAATTTCTATAAGCAAATTATTCGTATTCACCCTTTGGATGTGCTGCAAATGGTACTCAAAGTAGCCAAAATGGATGGATTTTATTTAAATGACCCATATCGGGGGCCATATAAGAATCTTAAATCAAAAAAAGATCTTTAAGTATAGCTAAATTTCTTTAGTTTTTTATAACTCACCCAACAAGATTTTTTTTTTGTCTGTTGTTTTGATTTTTGCTCAAGATAGTTTTTATGTTGATGCACGACATACGTTGTGTAAAATAATATTTTTTATATTTATTTATAATACAAAGGCACTTCCATTATTTTTTTTCCTTTTTACTCTCTAAAAGAAGTTTGTGTGTTATATAATACTGTCTATAAATTTATGTTTCAAGTACATAAATTTAAATAAAGAACGTAGAAAAGGTGCTAAAATAGGTATATATATATGTACACAGTGTTAGAAATAAGAGAAAGAGTAGAAAAAAGGACCTCGGAAGCCTGTTAAAACATTTATATTCATATATACTTTGTTTTTTAATGTCTAAAGATTAGAGTGAAGGAAAATATATCTTTATATATATGATAAAAACGGAACTCCCCATTAAAACAAAAATAAAAATATAGATTCAGATTTTAAAGTCATAAAAATAGGAGAATAAATCGAGTAATTATGTATATTTTATGGACTATATTTACATAATAGTCATTATGGCTACATATTTTTTATGTCTTTTTTTACTTTGAAACAAAATTGAATATTTGCATCATAATTAAATGCGACTGTTGAGTGCAAACTGCATATATTACATACTTATTTTATAGATATTAAAAGTTTGGAACGTTGAGGAACTTAATTAAAATAAATATAGTGGAGGAAATAAACTGTATTTGATCCCTTGCAGATTTTCTACGTTTTGCTCACTGACAGAGAAAAAAAATCGTCGATAATTTTAATGAATTGTTTAGTTTAACAATGAGAGACAGAATATGAACGAAAAAAATTGTTTGGAGGAAGAAAAATGATTTTTATAACCCCAAAAGTACTACCCCCACTGTCAGTCCTGTGACTGTAAACATTAGGTGTTTCTTTGCTACGGGGAAAGGACGACTACAAGACGTCGAAGGCATATCTGGGACGAGAACCTGCGTCATTAAGTGCATGGCACTGAATATGTGTAATATAATGGGTCTTCCAGCACGACTATGACCCAAAATATATGGCCATAGTAACCAACAGGGGCGTCTACAGACGCTGTATCCCTCCACAAAAAAATGAATTTTTACTTTTTACCCGAATTTTTTTCATCATTCCGGCAAATTATGCTGCAAATCAAAAAAAAATTGATTTTTGAATTTTTTTCCAAACAGTTCAATTTTTTTGAGAATGTCTATTGATTTTTGAAATATTTTTCCAAAAAAGTTAATTATCTGTGAATAGCAATGGATTTTTGAAAAAAAAGTTACAATAAAATTATAAATAATCCCTGGACGCTCTTGAAAAAGAACTGGCTCAAGAAGAATCATTTTAAGATCATGGAGTGTCATGTTCAGTTCCTTGCACTGAGTGATGTAGGTTATTGTTCTCGATTTTGCATTGCCAGTCTCTGGAATCCCATAAAATATCTTTATCAAGTGGCAAAATTACAAAATTCACAAAGGATCAAATACTTATTTCATCCATTATAGGTACATAAAAACACATCTTGCACTTGGTAGGAAGTGCACACTATATACAGAGGTGTATAAAATATGTCATAGAAAGTGGGAGCAGTTTTTTTTGGTTGATCTTCATGAACAAACTTTATTATTTTCTAAAGCTGTTATCATTATCAACAAACAGTGCCTGTGCTCATGAAAGACGTAGAGTAACACTGATGATTTGTGTGGGAGTTATAAGTGAAAGTCCTTGTTCGACTCGGAGTTGAATTGAGGATCTGCATTGGAGTAATTCCACCCTATATGTCCTTGCTATAAATTTGTGTCTATTTTCTTCCTCTCATGGGTACTTACAGCTGATCTAATAACACGTAATTACAGCTAAGATGCACTCCTCCTAAAAATTGTTCTAATGGTCAGGTATAAATCAAGCTACAAAATTATTAATCCCTGTAGACATTCATTACACAATTGTTTTAATTCAATTACTATCCTACTCTAAAAAATTGCCTTTAGTTAGTTAAGAAAACAGTACCTTATCCTCTACATGGATCTCAAATTCAAACTACAGACCCCCACTCCTTGGATTTTCAACTTGCAGTCTGTTGGCTATGTTCGGTACGCAAGTACGGTATGCAAGTCCATTTCATGGGACTGCGAAAATTATTTACATAATTAGAATAATAAAATAAAAATAAATGTATATGATGTTGGTACAATTAGTATAAATTGTGTTTTTATTGCAGGACTGACATGCACCATCCCATCACCTCGGCAAGGGATGAATGTCTTTTGAGAATCCTTGTCCTACTCCAAAGGTTTTAAATTAAAGTGCATTTTTGAGCTTTGAAGAAGTAAAATGCCAAATCTAAGCAGTAAATAGAAATAATTCCTCGTATGATTCCATCAACCGAAAATAGTGGTTCTTAACATTTAAAAAAAACCTGTTTCATATAATGTATTTTTTATACGGATGATGAATATATTCCATAAGCTTGCAAAGGAATACAAACAATGCCTATATTTGTCATAGTTAAATTTTTTGTATCGTTATTTTACTTTATAAACTATCCAATATACTTGTTTGAATAAGGAAAGTAAAACGTACTCAAATTTTTTTAATTAATCAACCAAATACCGTCTTTTTCTATTAATAATATGATATTACAACAAAAATTAATCCAAGGAACTGACTAAAATATGAGTCGTCCGGACGAATAGTTAGTTTTTTGTAATAGAAAAAACGAACATACTTGTCGATAAATATATTAAAAAGTAGTTAGTTTTTTGTAAAGAAAGAGGCAAATCATTCTACAGACCGAATGACAAATCTATTAATCAGCATAAAAACACAAGAAGAATCAAATATACTTTTATTCAAGACGGGAATTCTTTTTTTTTATTTATTTATTTGTAGAAGTCCTCTAACTGACACATAAAAAAGAATACTCTAAACCTTTTTCTAAGATCCTAAAAACCCCATATTTAAGGGGTAAATGGAACAAGTTAAGCTGAGAAACATTCCTTCGTCTCAAAATATATTCCAAACTTTTTTATTTGCATCCCCTTAAGATAATATTTAAGCATATACTCTCTCCCTTTATTTTTAAACTAGTAGACAACGTCCCGCATACTTTTCAATCTTAAACAAATGTCACTATCTTAAGATATAAAGTAATCATATTCTTTCTGAATATGTCATATGAGGCAAAAGATGTAAAAAGAACCTAAGATTTAAATAGCCAGATTATTGCTTTTTAAATATTCTTTTGATTTGATATCCACTTTTAAAAAGATTTTAGGTATTCAGGTAAATTTAATTATTATTATTTATGTTCATACGTAGTATATAATTAATTGATTGATTAACATATAGCCTCAGCATATAATTATAAATTGAACGTAATTTAACATGATAAAATCATCTTTTTACTTCTTTTTGTATACCTAAATCAAAGTACTAATTTTACATTAATTATAATATTATGAAGTAAAATTATATAATTTTTATTGTTTTTGCAAAGTTATTATAGTGTTTATTATTTTTGGAACTGATGGATATTTTTATTAACACCATATGTAAATATTTATTAAAAAAAGTTTCTATTTTAGTTATGCAAAAAAAAAAAAAAAATGTGCATTTTTACTCACTTGAAAATATAATAATTGAATATTTTTGTACATCTGTCTTACAACAACTTATTCCGCATCAAATAAAATTTGATACTTATCAACTTTTATATAACGAAATTACTTTTAGTTGGTAATTTACTTATTGAAACCTGGCAAATTAATAACAATGCGATATGGTGTAAATTACACATTATTGGACATTGTCTGTTATATTTGAGATTATTTTGAAATGTAGACATCAAAAAATATATTTGTATGAATTGTGTATCATCATATTTTCATTGGAATATTTAATAATGAATTTGTTAAAGATCTAAGAACTCAATCAGCAAATGCCTACAATCCATAAATTTGGACTAATTTCAAATTTGTATTTGTTTAGGTTTTTAATTTTGGTCATATTAGAATAGCGAAAATATAAATAAAGTAAACGTAGGGGCTATAAAAAATGTTTTCCATCTATTTCAGAACTTGAGTTGGCAAAATGGATAAAATCCAAGTACCTTCCCTTCTACGCAGATGTATCCTATGTATATTATTGTTCTTGCTTCACAAAATACTTATATAAAATAAAACTATTAGATGCCACTATTATTTGGTGCATAATGTTTTACTATAAAGCTGTCCATTTAGTTCATAAATTCAAAATAATGTTAACAATGAACTCCAAACTGGACAGTTTTTATATTATAGAAAAATCTATTTAAGCAAGTTTTTTCACATACCAAAATAACACTGAGAACTGAATTTTTAATTTTTTTTTTGTGTGGAAATACACTTTTCTGGTGAATTGCTCTGTAGGAATACATACAATAAAGTAAAAATATATATTTTCTGATGATATTGAAACGTACGTTTTTGCTTTCAGTAATCAAGACAGATTGAATGCCATTTTTTGGAAGACATTTTTGAGTTATTAAGAGAAATAAAGACTTGCATCTGAATTTTAAATGTTTTTTGTGTAAAAAAAACAAAACATTTTTGGTGCACTTCTCCAAAGAAAATCGTATAATTAAGCAATTACTTATTTGATGATAATAAAACATACAGTTTTTGGTTTTTACAAATAAAGAATGATCGAAATCCAAATCTTGCTTCTTATTAAATAAATTTGCAACTACTCTATTGCAATGATTACAAGAATTTTAAATGTTGACTCAATATGTTGAGTGACCTTGAAAGAAGTGAGAGTTGATCTTTCAAAAAGAGTATCTGAAGTTAAGATTCAATTTATGATCTTGTTCAAAACAATACAATATAAATAAGCTATACCGCAATAGTTATCTGATTTTCTCCTTTTTGCATCTGTGTGGTTGGTTTTTCAAATCAAAACTATTTTACAATAAAATCTATCCTCTATATGTAAGAATAATAATTGATCCTTCTCATAAATAATAACTGTGCACTAGCTGTACGAGTACTGCCTATAGTGCACACCAATCTGAAAACTGTTCCTTTTCATATAAACCCCCAAAAATGTTGAATTAACGAAAATTAGAGAAAAATAAAGTATTTCATGTTAAACTGAAAGTCATTTAGTATAAATATTAGTGTTAATGATGTCATTTTTATTCATTTTCAAAACTTTCTCTTTACTTTTTCTGTCCATTTTTAGAAATGGACTAATCGATTGACATTTTTTTTTGAGTTATGTCTAAAACTGTTCTTTAAATTATAATAAAGTAAATTTGCTGGGGCGTTGCCCAGGACATAAATAAATTAAAATTTATTCTAAATTCTTCTGCTTCATATAAAACAGAAATAAAGACTGCAAAATTTTAAGAATTGTTCTCGCTACAAGTTGTTAGGTATTGTTGCACACTTTATTTAAAAAAATTATAAGTTTTAGAGAAGAAAATATATTCAAGTTAAACTGTTCTTTGCTCTTCTGTGATATTATTGTTAAACCCGCTTCATTGTCTTCCTTCTTTTTTTTCTTCTTCTCATAACCGAATAATCTCACATAGAAAAAGTGTCCCAAGATGAAACAAAAAAAGTACTTAGAATTTTAAGGTCTTTAATTTTTGTTTAATATAAAATAATCGTTTGTTTGTTAAAAATTTGATTTAGAAAAATACTTTTTTAATGCCGCCTGGGACTTGAAAGCCAGACAAATTGCTATTAAAACCATTTCTTGAGCTTTAAAAACTATCGTGAAAAATTTCAACAAAATCCATTCATTGGTTTGGCCGTAAATCCCGGATACACACATATATATATATTTGCATTTATAATATAGATTCTAGAAATATTGATGATATTTCGTAGCAAATCATCTTTTTTTCGTATTTAAAAACATTAATTAAAGAATGAAAGTATTTTATTCCTCTTATTCCAATTAACTGCTCATATATAATTCATTTCTTGGCTACTTATTTATTATATTCAATATATATGTTCAACAGATGATTAATTGCTTAGTATGCTTTATTAATTACCAAATAATAATTATTTCATGATTATTTAGTAATAATACAGTTTACAACTTTTTTTTTCATTTTGAAAAATGTAGTTAGACATTTTTTTTTTTTTTTAACTCTAAGGATAATATTTATGCACAAAAAAAACCTTAATTTTGAATTAAGCCTTTTATGTTTTAATATAGAAAGTCCATACAAAATATCGTTGGTTTTAATCAACATTTGTTTCTTTATATACACATGTACAATATTTATATTAAATTAGCATTTTTTGAATATTTTTTTTTTCACTTTAAGTAGACTATTATCATAAATATGCTTTAAAATAATATTATGAAAACAATAAACTTGTTAAGTACAAAAAAAGTTTGGTTTTTTTAAATATTTTTTTTCTTGTATAACCACAACCAATTATAGGGTTTTTAATTAATAAATTTGAATCCTTAATTAAGAAGAAAGCAAGGCCAGCCTTGTATTTAAATACCACTGTTTTGTGCTGAACACAAATAAGTTAAATTTAACAAATTAGTTGGAATGCATTTTCTAACAAAATACTTTCTTGATTATTTTTTTCCTAATATTTATTAAGCCAAAGCTTTCTCCATTAAACTTCTTCTTCTTGGTCTTCGTCTTCAATACAAATATGTTTTTATTATTCAGACATATGTATGCTGAAAAAAATCTATTACATAACGATTTCTCTACACCCCCCCAATCCTCTTCTCTATATCAGCATTCAAAATCTTTATATATATATATATATATACATATTTTCTATGTTAATGTAATTTATGGTTATGTCTGCTCCTGGTTTCGTTTCGTACAAAATATCTTCCTTCCTCCCCCTCCTCTCACTTTTTCTCTCTTTTCTTTTGAGATTCCCGTCTTTAAGCTTTCTCCCCCTTTTGACTTGTGTGTGTTTTGTCATACGGAACAATGAATTTTGTTCAGTACTCTAACAAAAAACATATATGTGTGTATACATTTACAACAAAAATTGTGTCCTTTTACACTTGACTTGCTTTCCCGTCCAAGAAGTGAGCCTCCGTAGGCTTCATCCTCCGCTCAAAGAACACGACACAAAATATATGATAATGATGGATGCAAATAAATTCAGACAAAAGATATAGCATGGAATTCTAAAAAATAAGCAATGTTTCTTTTGTTTGTCCCTATATTGATAAAAATGCGAGATTGTTGTCTTTTGTAGTTGCAACGTGAACAGTATTTTTGTTATTTCCCAAGGCTGTTATCATTGTTCTTTTACTTTTGAAGAAAGCACACATAAGTATAAAGTAATCACTTCTGCGTCAAAGACGAAGATTAAGAGTAAGGAATAGGTTGCTGAGATATATTGTAAGCCCTTGTTGGGCTCGGAGTAAAATTGAGGATGAACATCTGAGTAATTCCTACCTTTGTCCTTGCTAAATACGAAATATGATTTGTATGTATTTCCTTCCTCTCACGGCTGCAATTGTTTTGGAAAACAATTGCTTCCAAACGGTCGATTTGACACTTTAAGGTAAAGATAAAATCCATATACAATTCAAATGTATGTGGAACTAAAAATGTGGGAATGCACCCTACTGGAAACCAATGTAACCAATGTATCTCAAAAGTTTCCGACTATCAGTCGCTCACACCATGGTGCAAGCCAACAAACCAGCATCCATAGTTGCCCGACCATCAACCTCCTCCCCATCCAATGAACCTCAGAAGAAACGTTATGCCCCTAGACCCTCACAATCCCAACCAGATGTGCGGTATAATGACTGTGACTATGGGAATTTGTCACTTCACTGTGATAAGGTGGGATATGCAACCTATGCCCAAAGGGTATGTCCCGATGGAAATGTCAAAAATGCATCTTTTTTCTATGTTTGAATGCAAATCAGGAGCAATGCATTGTGTCATACCACCAGAAGTGAAGTGGATCTATTGGCACAAAAAAAATTCGTACAGTTGCACTAGCTGACATTTGAACAAGTATAGCATGTTTATTTTGCAATAGCGCGCAATTTATTTGATTTTTGCTATTTTGTTTTGTATTTCCACATGTATTTTTATAAATAGGCTATTATAATTTTTTAACCATATTGAAAGTATGTCTTTATTTTTAATGTTTGGAACATTCAGTCATGTTCACAGACAGTTACATATGCATATAAATATATTTTCTTCCAGTTTTATGCATAAAAATCTATGCACGTTTTTTTAATGCTCTTTTACCGGGAAACGATATCTCAAACGTTTGGTGGAGCCCAATAAAAAAACAACTTTGGTGTCTGTAAAAAAAATCCACATTTAATCCCGTAAAAATGCTTATATTCTGATCCTTTATCAGGATTTTTTCTTCTTTTAACCTGGATTGGAGCAAAGCTTGTTGAGGGGAATTACATTAAATTTTCATTATTTTGAGCTATTCAGCATGATTTTTATTAAAAATTTATTCCCAACTTTATACCCAGTAACGTTATTATATAGCTACATTTCTCCAAATTTCTACCTTTTTTTTTTCTCTCATTGATCAGATAGAATTGCACATATTATCATTTTAATTTGGACATTTTACAACGATAACTAAACCATTTTACATAGAAAAAGTGGAACTACGCACCATTTTTAATAAAGGAAAGAGGGAAATAACTGGAATTAAATTTGAATATATTTTTTTGGCTGCAACATAATAATTGTCATTTCTCAAAAAGTTGTTTGACCCCTATGTCACTATACATAATGAAATAGAAAATCGAAATCACTATTTTATTTTCTATTGGCTAGACCTTGGTATAAATCTTGATATTTATATCCTTTTAAGCTATTTATTAACCTACGCTTATTCCTTAGGACTTGAATGTTGATTTCTTTAACTCGAATTATATTTTGTTAAGCAGTTTGCATACATAATATCCCTACGATTACATAAGGCACAGTTGCTTAACCACCAATTAAATTCAGGGTTTTATTGGTTTATCTGTTATCTGAGAGATACACTGAAGATATCAAAGTATTTCCCCGTATAATCATACAAAAACTTGCTCCTTTATTACTTATATATTCTTTGAAAATATTCAGAAGAAGGGCATACAAAGAATTTAGAGTTTACGCGTAATTATTTTTTCAAAAAAAAATAAAATATTTTTAAGCATCAGCTGGCATTACATGATACTCTTCCCCCTATATTGAGATATAAATTTCAAAGAAAATTCCAAATCTTATTTAAAGGCCAAGAGCAGAGGATGACAATAGGTTTAAAATTTATTCTATTTTTTTTGAATGCCTGAGAAAGATACTCTTTATAACACTAAAAAACTATCCGAAATTCACTGAAACCTTCCCATATAGTTAGCCCCAGCAATACACACTACAACTAACCATATATGATAATACAAAAAGTGTAGAATATATTTTTTTATACCAGTTTCTGTCTTCATACAATTTGTATTTACATTTATGGAATAAATACATTCATTGATGGAATTAAACATTTATAAAGGGATTTACAGTAATATTTGTTTTACAAGTTAATGAAGGTTGCTGCCTGATTCTCATTCAAACTATTGTAATATACATATTTTGTTTGATAAATATCACTGAAGATCATAAATAAAACGTAGTTATATATTCAAATTTCATTGTATCATACTTGACAAATACACATAAAATTCGTAGAGAGAGCCTTCTATAAGTCACTTGTTATAGTTTTCATAATTTGGCATGATATACATTCAAAGTATTAATTCAGAGTCTAAGATAAACAACTTAGGATTAGAGTCTTTCAAGTAAGTACGTACGACAGACTATTTTGTTATCTTTGGACAAAAAAGGAAGTTTAAGTAGAGACGAAGACCATCGTTATTTTGAAATTTCTATTGAGGTTTGTAAAATAAAAGTCAATCGCATCTTCTTCTGACACATCCTGGATCTTAACAAAGCGGAAATCATTGATCTTTCCTACAATGCTTATGTTAGTTCATCAATCAATGAGTCCAATATGAATACACGATAATGTCTAATGATATTATAACAGAACTGAGAATTAAGTAATTAACACTTCTTGTATTCGAATCGCTGTCGAGTTGCTTATTTTTATTTTAGCTGAATATCTCTATCAATATAACAAAGTTGTACTCTTGGATTTTTATAATAAAATCAGCTATTGCTCCCTTAAATTTAAAAAGGATGTTCTATTAAGGGAATGAGTGCATCTCATAATGGGACCATGATATCAAATTTGAGAAATGAGTGATTTGATACAATTTAACTGAACTAGATTGAAGCATATCTTTTTTGTACAAAAAATCTTGCTAATTGACGCCCTTAACTCAAGGGGAATGCTGAATACTTCCGCTAGTATATTATATCAGTTTAAAATAATTTTGCTACATCTCCTTCATTTTTCCTTCCCATTTTTTCAACTTCCATGTTTTCCTCCGTCATTTTTTTCGTAATATAATTTATATAGTTATGAGCTCTTAAAGTTGAGGCTTGTTCTTGAAAAACTTCAATTTTCCTCTGATTATTTTTCTTTTGAAAATAGTATGTTCGGTAACTTAATGGAAATACTTGATAACTTTAGATTGTGGTTAAAAGAACAACTTTTGAACAAAAAAATATGCAAATAAATTTGTTAACTTTTGATTCTCTTTCTTTATTTTCTTTTTGAAAAGAAAAAAGTTGGTTTTATTCATCATTATACCATTGGGAAGGTTCATATTTATTCCAACATCTTCCTATCACTTTTTTCTCATCTTTATAGATGTTTTAAGTGGTTTGAAAAAGATTGTACTCTTTAAGAATTTACGATTTATTATTTTTTCAAAAAGGAATCTAATTGCTCACTCTTAAAGCTAACAAAAGCCATATTATAATCATCAGTAGCTGAGAGTCTTATGGCTTTATCATTTTGTCTTTATCTCTCCTACTTTTTAATGATAATAAAAGATAGGCAAATAAATCTTACCCATTAATTTCAATCATTATTTAACCTTCAGATTATTTCCGATTTCTTAGATAAATCTAAATGGTGTAATTAGATTAGATATTTCTCATAGGGTCATTGTTTTGTGACTTCTATAACTAAGTTGAACGGAGCTTATAATTCAAATTCCGAGTTCGATTAAGACGAATCACAGCTTTTTGACAGCTATACTATTTTTCTCCAAAATACTCTTCAAATTTTAATGGTTACTACGTTATTTTTATTTTTTTTAGAATACCGGTGAATAGCATTACTTTCATCTCTGATAATGTCTGTTGATAAACAAGGTTTATTTTTTCCTCTTTAGAGTAAAAAAAAAATAATAAAGATTTGTTCTATACAAATAAAAAAATAAAGACAAATTATGTGTTCCTTACTCATTGACAGAATGAATTTATTATTTTTCATGAGTTAGAATTCATTAATACATATTGCTTGCAAGTTTACGTAACTATGATTAATACTTGAGTTAATGATATATATGCGTATAATATAAATAGCTTGGATTTTCATTAAACATTATTGATTTGTATTTTGTAAATATATTGGATTAAAAAATTTGACTGTCTACTTCATTTTAAGAAAGTATATAGATACAATAAATATATATTTTAATGTTCTTTTAATTAGTTTGATAGAATTGCAATGATTAAGTATAAGTAAGCGTTATAGTATAAAAAAGTATATGTTATTGTAAAACATAACACTGACCACTTAAAAAAAATTATCATTTAGCCTATTTGTACCCATCTGACATGATTTATAGGTGCTAGAATCTCACCCAGAAGCATATTTTTCACATTTCTAAGGAAATTCAATTCAACCTCTTCACACTCTTCAAAATAATTGTTCTCTTGACTCTGACTGATTACAAAAATTTTAAACTCATAGTATTTACTATTATCAATATAAATAGGATTAAAAAAACGCCTGTAACTATCTGTTGAACATTTTTAGTCATTCATTTAAAACTTCAGCTCTCTAGAAGCCTACAGTTTGAAGTTTAGACAGAACAAAAAGTCCTTACTGTACTCCAAGACTAGAACTTGCTTTTCTTAGATACCCCTTGAAACCGAATGTTCCAGGATTTAATCAAAGTTTTTCGTTTACAGATTTATTAGTGGTTTAGTGGACAATGTTTCGCAAAATTTATGACTTGCATGCTCTCGTACAGAAAAGACTTTGGTATCTTTTCGTGTCTTCCTTCTACAAAAATAATTGTCTTCTTTTTGAAAGATCTTTACACACAATCAAAACCGATCCCCTTATGGGGTGTGACCTACAGTTTAAGAAGCAATGGTTTAAGGTATATATATATATATATATAGATATGTAGCGAGCTTTTTTATCCCCACAATGGCACAATATATAATAAAATTGAATAGAAAAAATACAAAACATTGATTATTACATTTTAGAAGAATGAAGCAAAAAATTTCCGCAAAACTAATTCCATAAATGAAAATTAATGATCCTTTGCGGATAATAACGTGAGTTAAAACAACAGCCTATTAGTGTGGAAGATATTCTATTTGTGTAAATTGTACAGAAAACTGAGATATAATACTAAAAAACAATGTAATATTGAGAAAATGCAGAGAGCCTATAGTGTGTGCTTCCAATTTATTAGTTTTGTTGTTAGATGATCATTTTTCTATTATTCTAATAATTTTAATATCAAAACAACAAAGTTTGATACAATTTTCTTGAATAAGAAAAAAAAGATTAAATTTTGAAAATAAATAATTATAACAAACCTACAAAAAATACAAAAATATAATTTTTTATCGAATTAAAAGCCTCTTCTATCTCTTGCTTCATTCCTATCTGTTTTCTACTACCAAATGGCTTTAACATTTTTTTCCTCGTCTAATTATAAATACAACTTTAATGACTATTATTGATGATCATAATCTCATCTTTGCAAAAATGCATTAAACTAAGGCAAATAATCATAGTTAGTCATTGGAATGACCTTCACCATAATTATTATTATGGTTCCACCTTCTACATATCCTTTAGTTTAGTTTGAGGCCATCTTTACATGAAATATGCTTTTTATGTCTTCATAAAGTATCAAACTCTTGATGCACAACAAATTTGTATATGTACAAAATATAAACATTGAAGAAACAACTCCTTTTTATTTTCCTTATATTTTTTTAACCCCCCTTCTATTCTTTTAACTATAATATTTTACGTGACTTAAATACTATATAAAGTAAATGTTTCAACAAATACAAGCTGAACAATATTTAAAAAAATAAAGATGAATGGCCAGAATATGAATATATATATATGAAGTAATATTTTGAATAGAGATTATATGAGGACATAATAATAACAAAAATATTGTTTCTCGTTATAAGCAATGTACTAAACGATATTTTATAGTTACTCTTCTTAATACATGGGCGTCACCAAAATTCTATTTAGGGGGAGGGGGGAGAGTCAATTTGGGAAATTTTTAAAAAAAGTCCAAAAATTAAAATTTCTTAGAAATACATTTTTCTGAAAAAAAAAATCCAAAAAATTTAATTTTTTTCGAAATTTTTTCCAAAAATCTCATTTATTGACAGAAAATTAATTTTTTTCATTTTTTTTTTTCGAAAATCTACAATTTTCGAGAAAAAAATTACAATATACATATTTTTGAAAAAAATTCCTACTACAAAATGTTTTGGAAAAACATTTCAAAAATTAAATTTCAAATATAAAATTATATAACAAAAAAATTCAAATTGTAAATTTTTTCGACAAAAATTCAAAAATTAGAAAAATTAAAATAAATTTTAAATTTAAAAAAACAAAACAGATATAAATTTTCTTCCATTTGAAAATTCCTTTTTTTTGGGTAGGGGGCTGCAGCCCCCTCAGCCCACCCTCTGAGGACGGGCCTCTAATATGTTTATAGGATTATAAATACATCTATTATGTATATAGATAGACTATTTTTCCTCTTTATGTGTATGTATATACAATACTAAAGGGTTGATAGAATTGAATTATTACTAATAGAAGAGACAAATGATGGGGTTGATTGATGATTGGAATTAATGGGCATTTTGTATTGTATTTTTTTCATTACCCAATGCATTCTATATATTCGTACATATAAATATATATACATATTTATGGTATAATATATAATAGTCATTGTAAAAAAATTATACAAAATAATGAGAAATAGTATGCCAACAAATTATCTTAAGAATATTTTTTAAACTTTCAAACTCTACCAAATTTATAAAATGCATATAATTATTAGTTATTTTTATTTTCCTCCAGCAAAATTTATGGAATAGATTTGTATGGGAGGACTAAGATGTATCTCCTGGGATACTATTTTCGGAGAAGTTCAAGATATTTTGTATCTAGGAGAAGTTCCTGGGAAATGTTCAATAAACTTAACGTTCAATACTTAATATTAAAGAATCATTCGTTTAATTTTATATACGATTTATGCTCTACAAATGATGCGGTCAGACAAAGTACTAAAGTATGATGGAGCTTTACTACAACAATAATCTTATAATTTCCTGGTTCTTTTTGCTGTGTTTTAATACCCCATACATAAAATATCAATTCCATGAGAAATTTTCACGAGAAAACTAATTTGACTCAAATTTGGTATGTGTTATCATTGATTGTAGTAATACTCAGAAATGAATTAGTGGATCCGTAACTTAATTCATAGAAATCTTGACATCTGGAATTTAAATTTTTCCTTCTCCAAAATGAGTTGTTTTTTTAAAATATTAAATACAATAATATATTAAATAAAATAGTCATATATCGTAAACAAAATCAATGTCAGGCAAGTAAATTACACCATTGAAAAGCTATTATCTAGCTTTCAAAAAATTTATGGCATCATTAAATAAACATTTGATTCGAAAAAAAAGTTAATTATTACTTCAGTTTTTGACCTTAAATATTTTGAGGTTAATGCTCCTTCATTTCATTCAAAAGTGTAGAGTTAAAAATTCATATAATGTAGAGGATTGGTCCTATTTATAAAAATAATTGGTTCATTTATACAGTGTTAATCTCATTGAAAGGTTCACATATACATATTTTTTCAATTTTTCAAGTGTAAAATTTAATCGAGAGGTTAAAATCTGAAAACAGTGCTTAGCATAACTTTTATTCCATTTGTGAGCCCTTAGGTCTAATAATTTTCTCAATAACAGAGGTACATTCTTTGTAGACCTTGGCTATGTAGTTAAACTCGAGCTCAGTCCACTCCTTCTTGATGGAAGCCTCAAGAGACTGGACACTCCTGTGAGGAGTAGCACACGCTCGTCTCCAGACATACTTAGATAGAGTAGTCCAAGGGGTTCGTGTCTGGAGAGAAGGGAGGCCACATGTTGAGGTTACAACAAAAAAGTATGGAAAGGTTCTTTCTTAAGAAGGCCTGGGTCTTAGAGGTGTGATGACACAGAGCTCCGCCGTGAGTGATAACAAAGTTTTCTCCGAACTTTTCGTTGGGAAAAACATGCAAGTTAATTTTTAACCAAGAATAGCGACATCAAATTTTCGAACCCAGAGGTTGGAATGTAAAATGTTTTCCTAACAACCATGAAATATGATCATGAATTGAGCTTATGAACTACAGTGATATATCTTCAAAAATCAAAAAAGCAGTTTGGTCTTTGACGTTCTTGATTCACGGGAAATAATATATATCTTATTTAAATATCAATTGCCAAATGTTATTTTTGAAATAACGTATAGTTATATCCTAAATTGGTCTATAACTGAGTTTTTCAATATTCCTCTTGCCAAAGTGACACCCAAAAATATATGTATTAAATTGCTTTCACATTAATCCGTAAGTTATTGTATTTTTGAAGTGTTTTTTATTTGATTTAAATATCCATATATTTGACTTTTGAAGATGTTACAAACCAATGGTGCTTCGGGATAATCCTTTCTTTTTGAAGAGAGGACTATTACTTATTGAAAGTGGGAAAACAAAAAAAAAACCATCGATATTTATATTAATAAAAGTTTATAAAATACATGTATACATATTGTTTTGTCGGTCTTAATATATTCGGACTAGTTCAGTCCAGGCTTAGAAAAGGTCCTTAGGACTTTCATTACTAGAACTGAATAAACAAGAAGACATACATAAAGTTGAGTGACACTTTTAACAACCGAACTTTATATGTATTTAGAACTTATATGCAGGACTAAATTGGACACACCCGGGACTGAACTGGAAGGGACTACAGTTTCCATTTCTAAATAAGGACGGAATAGCTATAAATTAAAATTTTTGAAGTAATTTCCCTCAGACAAAGTTTTTGTATGAGATTAATTTTCTATTCCTTTTTAGTTTAGGCATAACATTTAAAAAAAGAGATGAATATATTTATTTAGTTAGTTCGAACCGTTGGATCAAAGCACTCCATTAAGCTTTGAAGGATAGTCTTCTTGGAGAACTGCATTAATAAAATATATAATGACATAAAGTTGAACTAAATAAAATTTCAACTCAAAATATTTTCATAGTTGTAGGTTTGCTTTAGAGTGGTGATGTCATTAAACCATTGCCAGGCTAATATTATTGGATGATGTCTATAATGATGCCATGGAATAAAAAATTGTTCCATAGTACCTCACAATAAATAAACTTATACATAGACATTGGTAAATGTAAGTCCCAATGCAAAATCAGTTGACAACCCCTGCTATATACATTAGTTTATCGGATTGTTACATACCTCAGCTTAAATTAATATATTATTCCTAATTAACATATAATATGGATATTGTACGCAGACATATCAATTTCATGTTTAAGTAAGGTAATAAAATTATAACAGGGATGATTTAATAGCTATAGCAGGGTTTATGTGTGAAAAGAATATAGAAATTAATATTTAAACATGCAAATACATAATCTCTTTACAGAGAGGCTGTAGATGAAGAGATATACAAAAATACATAATATATTTTGTAAGAAACCCTTGCAAAAAAAAAACATATAAATATACAGACAGACAGATAAAATATAATACACAATGTTCTTTTCCATTGCTTCGAAACATTTACATGTACATGTTAAATTTGTATTGCAGATAACTGCAAAGATATGTATGTAAAAAGAAATGATTATTTTGAAAGGGAGTCAAATGAATAAGAGATGATCCAATTCCCTATTTAATTTATGTACAAACTACATTCTAAGGGAGACCCTGGTAACGTGTTGGCTTGATTTAGACTCTTCAAACTTTAATACAGCAAATTAGGTTGGGGAAAAAGTAATTTCGTATTTCCCGCACTTTTTTAATTAAGTATATATTGGTTCATTATTGTTCAAATTAGATCAAACGATAAAGTGTTGTAAAGGTGTGTGTATAGTGTTTACTAAAAATACTTTTGGGACAGTATTACCCTTGATCCGTTCAGTGGTGAATTATGGTGCGTCAAGTATAGAAGTCTCGAAGAAAGCATTTCGACATATTTTACATTTTTAATCCTGAAAGGGGAAAATGCGTCGAAGGGGACCAAAAAAAATGTGATGTATGCAGGGCCGATGCAATATCACTTGAGGTTGCATGATTTGAGTGATTTTTTTAAACTCAATTCTTCCCTCTATTGTGAACAACTCTACCATTTAAAGGTGGTGATAAAACAGGGTCGGTCAGCGTAGGTTAATAGGTTTTCTGAGTTGTTTGCCAATACAGACATGAGTTTCTACAAAAAGGCATTATGAATTTGGATTCTCCTTGGCAACAAGGGTACAAATAGAGAGAATAGCATACTTGGCTTAAATCGGATGATTCTAACACTTATAAAGTAGTGAAATAAAGCAAAAATTCAAAATTACTTTTCCACCAATTACTTTTCCATTATTAATTATGTAAATTTATTAGTTACTCTCCGTCTTTCAGGAGTATAAGCAAATGTTCAATCCAGTTTCTTTTATATCAATTATACTCGTCGTAGATTAGGAAGTTCACACCTCAATAATTGAATAGTAGTGATGACAGCTACCCTAAAAAGAATTCACTTTCCAGGTTGCCAGCTCCAAAAGAAAGCAGGACCCAAAAAACAAACAAATTGTTAACATCACTACACATAGTACACAAATTAAGATACAATAAAATTTATATTAAGGATCACTGATCAGTCTGTAGTCTCCATTGTACACAGGGTTACAATTAGGGCTGGTAATGTACGGGCTTGTCCTGTTTTTTGGTTCCGTAGGTTTTTACCCTCGTTGTATATATAATCACATATTAAATATTATAAAATGTTGGTTATTATTATATGATATATATATTTTTTGAATTAATAAGATAATTACTTAAAAAATGATAAAATGCATCCCAGTTGACGAACCCCAAGAATATGGTGGAGAAATAATTTAAATCAATTTCCCAAAGTTTCTAATTACGCTTCACAATACCTCGCAACATACAAGTAGATTTGTATCAAGTGAAATAATTTTTTGACAGTTGGCAATAATGTGAGGGCTAGTATATCTTATTTATTACCGGAAAATGTAGACTAGCTCATCTTTTTGCAAAAGAAATTATAAATTCATGAATAATAGTATTACATCACCCACTTATAGTTTATATCAACCTTTTTTTATTTAGAGAAGTTAAATATATTCAACAATAATTTATTCGTTTTTCTTTCTATACTATTAAAGAATGAAATACCAAAAAAATTTCTAAAATACATTAATGGTATTTAAAAAAAACATATTTGACTTATATGCAGTCTCAAACCGCACACCATGAAGGGTGTACCGTGGTTTGTACCAAACCGTGAATTTAGTGTACCGTCCCAGTCCTTGTTACAATATATCAAATTTTAACTGGGTAACTGAGTTTTGAATTTTGATAAAATTATATCAAGAACTAGGAAAAGAAGCAATAATTTAAATGATACTTTTTATAGCAAAAAGATTCCATCATCAAATTTATATAACAATTGTATAATATATGTAATGTAGATTATTGGGAAAGAAATCAATAGTTTTATAACTTTTCTTTAAGATATTGGATAAAAACCAATTTTGATGAGTGAAAGTATTTTTTTAGAAGAGTAAAATTAGTATGCATTCAGTTGGTCATTGTTTTACCGTAACTTTTATTGATTCTTTTTGCTATCTGTTGATATGACTTTATCAAAATTCAAAACTCAAGCATGGAGAATACATTTGGGATATTGTAAGCTCAGTAAGAGAGGGAAAATTGGAACAAGTATTGTAATTTTACTTGTAGTTTTGTATGGGAGAGGGGGGTTTGGTTTTTGAAATTTTTTTAATTTTTTTTTTACAAATCCATAGCTTTGCAGAAAAAATCAATATTTTCTGGAAATTTTTTTCAAAAATCTATAGCTACTCACAGGAAACTTAATTTTTCGGAAGAAAAATTTCAAAAATCCATAGAAACTCACCAAAAATTTCGAAGAACCATAGCTACTCACTGAAAACTAAATTTTTTTCAAAAAAAAATATTAAATTTTTGGGGAGAAAAACTCAAAAAAAATATAAACTATATCTCCAAATGACAAAAAAATTGTCGTAAAAAGTATTTTTTTTTTTTTTTGGGGGGTGTACAGCTTTTCGGCTTACTCATTTACGGATGCCCCTTAGGATGTTTGTTAGTTAGGTCAGGGGAGGGTTTTGAAAGGGATTTTAAACATTCTATGTATTATACTGATTAGTATTCTACAGTATAAATTATATCTGAATCTATATTTATTATAGATTAAATGAAAATTATTCAACACCTTAAAAATTCTAATAATTTATTCGTCAAAAAATAATCATGTCATATAATTTCTAATTAATGTAACCATTCCTGTCTACAGGGACAGTTGCCAAAATTGACAAATCCCATGTAATTATAATTTGTGTAAAAACTATCTGATAGTTCTCTAAATAGATGGAAATATTTTTTGAAATTTTAGCATGTCAAAGTTAAATGTGTTCCAAATAATTTAGCCTAAAAAAAATGTTACATTTATCACCGGTCTTTTTTATATTACATTAGTAATTTATTTGCAGCAAAACTATTTGCGACTTTCTGCAATAATGAAGGGATAAACATTGTAATAGTTTATTATTAATATTTTCCTTTGTTATTCTTATGTAATAATCACTTTGCTAAATAAAAAAAAAATATAACCAATATGTACAATAAATACATAATATAATTAGAAACTACTCCATCATTAATTAACTTTTAATGGGTTATACTTCTATGTTTTTATGGTTTAATTGAATTAATAGGTACGTTTGATAAAACAATTTAATATTATTGGTAAAATTAGTCTAGAAAAAATGAATGCATACTTAAAAGGATTTGAGTTGTTAAAAAAATATTTGAATAATCAATAATATATGCATCTTGGATTTAAAATTATGTCAATACTAATATGATAAATAACTATCTAACAAAGTAAACTCTTATGTTACGAATAACGTATGTCAAATAAGTAATTATTATTATTTTTTTAATTCAAATAATTATTTTATTCTCTGTACAATAATTTCATAAATCTATACATTCCAAAAAGCACCTAGCAAATTTATCAGATAATAATATTAATATTAACAATTAATAAATAGCACCTATGTTATTAAGTATTCTATTTTGAAGTGAAATCCAGGTTGAGGCGGTGGCATTACCAGCCAATCCCCAATCTTTATTTCTGAAGTGTAGTTTCCTCAAAAACTCACCGGTCATGCGCACAATGTTAACCACGCTCGGGCAATCCCAAAAAGTTGTCTTAAAATCTCTAAACTGGACTTACAGAATGTAAAGTCTCCCTCTGTTTCTTCGACTCTCGATTTATTTGTAAAAGGGGGGAAGTAGGCATCCTGAAGCGGAACCACTTTTCTTTCGAGTTCATGAAAGGGTTGCAAAATATTTTTATTTAGATTTTCAGAACATCTTCCGACGGTTTACAACCTAATTGAAGGAAGAGTTTACAATCCATATCAGTCGGAGAACCCACAATTTGGCTTTCGATGGCTTTCTTGCATACACTTGAAATATCTACAGTTTCTAACGCCATATAGAACGGGATTAAAGGGCTATAAAGCTTTGTATAATACGGCTTAATAATTCTTTTTATTCTCTGAATATGCAAAAAAGTCGTTGGTGTGGCATCTGTGGACTCGTTCCACAATAGCCTAATTGCTGAAAGTCCTAATGCCTCGAAAAAAATCATCTTTAGTATTCAACCTGTGGTTGTAGTTCAATGGTTCGTCTACACCCAGCATAGGAACAAAGGAGTCCACAATTGATTTCCATGAATATATCATTTTCTTCCAGTAATCATTAACCATACTTGAAGACTTTAACAGCTCAGTAGGACCCATGAAAATTCTATCGTTGAATAGAAACCTTTTAAAATATTCCTTTTAAAATTGTCTTTCAAGCATTTTGCCCAGCCATCCAAAGAGCTTCTGAGTCTAATCAGTCATGTAAAGTTTAAAGATTTCCACACGATTTCTATATTCTTAGGCTTATGCATCAGGTTGAAATTAGAGTATACTGGCGGCTCTTTGAAAGATAAGCTAGATTTGAACTACATATAAACTTTCCCTGGATGATCTGTATTTTGTCTTTAATTTTCACTGAAAAAGGTTATACGTAAATTATGTTAATATATATAAAAACCAAATGTTATAAAATTCTAAAACCATTTTTAAAATGTGTGCATTGTACTTTTAACTCGAATTATCTTTGTTTCAAGTGGAATATAGGTTTTTTTTTATTCAGAGGCTCATAGCTTCAAGACAAATATATTCAAAAAGTTTAAAAGAGTCCCATTGGATAGCTGAAAGTATGAACTTTGATTTAAAAAAAAATGAACCTCTCAAAAAACGATCTATATTGTAGTCAATTTAAGATAAGGCCACGACAATATTTCAAGGAAAAAACTCATTTTGAAATGATTTCATAATAAAAACCCATAAGTATTCGTATCCCCCAGCTAGAAGATATAGAAACAAAGAGAGAGAAAAAGAAAAGAAATATTATACAATTTGTTGTAACATTTAGCCTCATGTCTCAAACTGTGTAAATAAATTATTTCAAGCTTCATGGACACAAGAGGACTCGTTGCATAACCGAAGTGAGGGAAGGATTAAAAAAAAACGGACATTCAGGGGGGGTCCTCAGAACAAATCTTTTTCTTTTTCTCTGTCTTTGCTTCTATCTCTTCTAGCTGGGGCATACGAATACTTATGAACTTTTATTATGGGATCAATTCAAAAATGAGTGTTTTCCTTGAGATATTGTCGTGGCTTTATCTTAAATTGATTATCGTATAGTGCTTTTGGAGAGGTTCTTTTTTTTTAATTAAAATTCCTACTTTCAGCTATCGAATGCAATATTTTTAAACTTTTTGAATCTATTTGTCTTGAAACTATGAGTCTTTGAATAAAAAGTATTTATTTTTCACATTAAACACAGATAACTCGAGTTAAAAGTATGATGCAGACATTTTAAAAATAGTTTGACAATTTTTTAACATTAAACTTTAAAATATATTAAAATAATTTATCCTTATCTTCAACACCGAGAGCTTAAAACAGTTTTGAACCTTAAAAATATCCAAATATAACAAAAATTGTATGTCCTTTTTTCTGAAGGCCACGAGACTATTAGAAAAAAAAGGCTATATTTGGAATTATGGGATCAAATTCTATTAAATAGAATGGTTTTTGTACCATTTTTGCTGTTGGACAGTGTTATTTATTGGACGCACAATCATGTTTTGATAAACTCTGTCTAAGGCTAATTTATGTTAGGCGTTGACTATTTTAATGCGACCAGAGAGAGGGATCATGTTATCAATCACATACGTACATGTCTTGTTATATTTATCTAAGATGGACACTGACAGTTCAAATTACTAAATTACAACTGGCAATCAAAATTACTGCATTTGAATTAAGTTGTTATTTGTTGAATGTATTATTCAATGGTAAGTATCAACGTGTACACATAATTTTGTACGATTTTTTCGGTCTAAGTAATTAACTTTTTTCGTTTTTGAGGTATTTAATGCAATAAAACAGGATTCCAGACATATTTTATTTAATAAAGGATCGATTTTAAACCCTAAACCTTTGTAAATCTAGTGGCTTTTTTTTAATTTTAAAAGATGTTGGTGTAAATAACAAATAATATTTTTGTTTGTACAAAATTTTTAATATCCAAAACGGTTGATCATCAAAATTGAACAAGAACTTGCTTCTTAAAAATAGTTTTTTTCCCGACTAAATTAAGACTTTTTTGTAACAAATAGAACAAGGTATTTTTATGATCAAAATTGGAAATACTCGGAATTTAAATATTTACTGTAATTAAATATTTGATGAATTTATTTATGTCCTGGATGTTGAAGGTATACGAAATCAATATGAAAGATAATATCTTTTACAAAATGGAGAAATTCACTATTCTTTTGCTTTGTTTTTAAACCCTTTCTTTTTTTTTCGGAAATACTTTTTTTTCATTCCACATACCTGAAGAAAGAATGAAAGAAAACAAGTTAGTAAGAAATAAATACATACTTTTTTTTTTTTTTTTTTTTGAGGAGGGGGGAGGTAAAGGGAAAAAATGTCATAGACAAAGTGGCTTCATTTATCATCATCAAGCTTTGAATGAATTTCTTACCAATAAAAATAAGATTGGTGAATATATGTTCCCATGTATTTAGACACACAAATATTTCTTTGAGGCTCACACAGAGGATCTTTATGTGGATTATATATAAATGGGATATTAAAACAGAAGAAAAAGGTCCAATATGAGTTCTCTCTCCTCCTACTCCAATAATATATTCTTTACCTCGCTTCACTAAGTGAAGTTCTTTTCTTATCATTAAAAGTTTGCAATAATTAATTTTCAATTTTCTGCTCATTCTGTCTCCAATTTTTAGATATGAAGAGAAATAAGGTCGTGGGGAAAAAGGGTAAGCCATAGCCCTTACTTTTTTGAGTTTATCAAAATTCAAAAATAAGAATAAAAAAATGATCCCTAAAACACAATTTAATTAATTTTGTAAACTTATCTCCTGATTTTGAACACAAAGTGATGAAGTTCAATATTTTCTATGTACACACTTAAAAGTAACTCTAACAGAATCCGTCACTTAAAACAAACAATAAAGGATTTAAAATAACTCAAATACAGATATATAGAATAACATATCAAGTGATAAAATATTTATATACAGAGCTTATGGTTTCTTATCACTGGATAAATATCTCTTTGTTTATGGTTATCTTTGTCCGTACGTTAAATTTTCTCTTTCTATCTTTAAGTTGGAGACAGCAAAAATGGAAAGTTGAAACTTAATTAATCCAACTCTTTTCATAAGCGACTATAGTATATCTTTTAGCTGTGCGTCACTTTGCTTTCCTTCACAAAATTATTTTCTTATTATTACAAGGTTAAGACATTTGAATCTCAACTTTCCGCTTTTGCCCTCACCAATTTATAAATAAAGGGATAAAATATGACGTCCGGACCAACTTATAAATCACAATCTACAAAGTTCAGCATTTTGATATTAGCCTTCGTTAAATCTGTCGATCTGTGGATATGCCTCTCATCAACAATAAAATGCCCATAAAAGACAGAGAGCAACATTTAAGTTTACTCAATAGGTTTAAGTATATGTCTCTGTTGGACTCAGTGTAGATTTAAGGATCTAGATTTGGGTAGTTTAAACCAATATGTCTTTGTTATATGCGGAGTGGTATTTATGTTTACTTTCTCTCAAGGCAGCTTGCAGCTAATTTAATGAAACGTCATGACAGCCCAGCTGCTCTCCTATAAAATAATTTTCAAATTGTCAGGATAACTACGGTCGTTTGTGGCTTCCTTCACTTTTACACACCGATAGGACATATTTTATGTATCACTGGAGGTGCATGTCTTTTTAATTGAGAAAGTATAAAAAACTGACATATTTAATTACAAAATATCTTTAATTTGAGTATTTTAAAACGCTTAAAATAATAGTTTAAATCAAAAGAAATCCAAAAATACAGATCCGTACTCAATATGAAACCAAAGGTGTCCAATTTTACATTATGCTCGTCAATGAATAAACCCAACTTGAGGGTACTTGGAAAGATGTTCTTAGGAATAAGTCGACTTTTAATTTAGCAAGATGTCGCTTTTCAGATATACATTTGAGAATATAAGTTATTTTGTTCTTTGTTCAATTATGAAAATTGCCTACTGACAAGGACAAGGTCAATCTAAAATTTTAATGATGGGCTTATTTTAATATAGAGATAAATCATATCAACAAACAGTAAAAGTGTTTCTAGAAACAAAAAGCTGGAGTAGGTATAACTCCCAAAATACCATTCCGCCGTCAAGCATGTGGTTGGAAACATTATATTTTCCCCCTTCTGATAATGGGAAAGGACGCCATCACTGCATTGAAGAAAGTATTGGTGGGGTATCCTCTGGGAAATATTGGATGAAAACCTCCTTCCCTTTAGGACAGGGTACTAAAAAGAGCCTTGTAATGGGTCTTACCCGACAATGACTTCAAACATACGATCAAAAAACAATGGAGTGACCTAGCAAGTCTCAATACCACAATACTATAGAAAATATTTATAAACGTGCAAATCTACAAAAATCAATAAGGAATCAAATACTTATTTTATTTAACCTTATGTTGGTTTGTTACTTTTTTATTGTACTCCTTGTGACGTATATAATTGTTAACTTCAAAAGATACATTAAGAGAGTTTCCATTATTTGTTATAAAGGAAATTCATGCCCCAGAAGAGCAACCAATTGAATTGTTTTCAAGGCAAGGCCTAAAAAAAGCAATCTAAGTGGCCTATACTTTGATTAGACCTTGTGTTAAGGTAGATGTTTATTAATAAATATGTATTTGTACTGACTTTTGGTGAAAAATTAGAAAGGGCCCCCACCTTTATTTTTAAAAACAAATACAAAATTATATTTTGATATTCAAAAAGGAATAATGAATGGAGACCCACTTTTATTTTGCTCAAGTACTACTCCCGCTAAAACAGATCATTCCCTCTGTTATTATCCTTATCCAGATAGGAATTTTAGGTCCAAGCAATCCTTTTTTAATTATACCCTGCACAAAATTAAGGCCAGTCCTGTTTATAGCCCGAAAATTTTGTAAGCAATTTGATTACGCAGTTGTCGAATTATCAGTTAGTTTTATACCCTTGAATCCTCCCTTGTTATTATGTATGTAATCATGAAAAAAGCACCATTTTATATTTTTTTTATATGTATGTATATATTAAGACCTATTATTGAAAATTCCCCATATATTTGAAAAAATAAATTCTTTTATTTTTCTATAAAAAGATACACGAACATTAATAAATCAAAAAAAGGAAAAAAAAAGTAGCATCTGTTGAATCAATAGATATTTAACTATTACTTATATTATACTATACATATAAACATATTAACTTACTACAGTGTATGTACGATAGGGTGAAGCTTATTTATTTAATTTTCTAAAAACTAATCTTTTGATCAAAAAATAACATGTACAACATTTGAACCGTTCTAATAAAGATTTAGAAGTACTCAACGATGCTAAAGTTTTGAGAAGTTACTCTATTACATTGATACTTAATAATAGTAAAAAAATACCAAAATATTTTTTTTAATAGTATGGAGAGGTCATTTTTATATATAAATAACTTTTTTCAATGCTATAGCATTACACCAAATTATATTCTTAATTCTAGTAAAGTATCTATTGAGCAAGTTAGTGTAGGAAAAAGAAAATATTTTGTTGGTATTGTTCTGAAAGAACATTGGTCCATTAAAGATTAAGTAAAAAATATACCTACTTGCAAATTTCAGTATAAATGAGTTGAATTGTTTGACTCTGGTACGCCAACGATTTATTTTATTCCAATTTTTTTTTTGAAGAGATAAATACTAAATTCCCGTAAAAAATGTTAATTTTATCTTCTAGAAATTATATTGAACTAAACATATTATTTTGATCAAAAATGCTGATATGTATAGTACATACATAATATTTAAACAAAGATACAAGTTTTTTATAGATATTAGTGTATATTTTGAAAAAAAATTAGACCATTGAGCTGCTTCTAAATATTTTTCATAGTGGTTGAAAGTTTAATAATTTTCAATTTCTTTTATTTTTACCAAAAATAAAATTTTGAGACCTTCAGGATGAGATATTTTGATACTAAAAAAAATAAACTCCACCCTAATATACAATTTATTTAAAGGGATGAAGATGTGAAATGAAGCAATTCTCGAGAGACACTTCGTCTTGATTTGTCATACATATGTAGGCTTTATGAAATTTAAATGTATACATATATTTTTGTATGTTTTCTTGCTATGAGGTGTTTACATACATAATACAGAGGGGGTAAGTTGCCTCATCTTTCTCATTTTGATATATTATACAGATTGTAGAAGTGATTTTGTGACCAATTGTTTTTTTTTTCAACATACAACTTTTGGCAACAATTTCCTAACATATGTGGTATTAGTACTTTATATATAAATTATTAATTTTAATGTTGTTAATATTTTGATACGTAATTCATTCATTTGTAAATTCGTTAGTAAACTTCCAAATACCAAAGATGATGAGAGTGGGACCGTTCACTCACAGGGGAATTAAGTATTTTTTAATTTCTAGCAAATTTCTACCAGATATAAGGTTTTAGAATCGAATTAAGATTTTGTATGGGATTGAGGTACGGGAATGGGCTATGCCACTCCATGATTTTAATGTGTTTCTTCTTGTGCCACTACTTTTTTCTTTGGCCGTATGTTTTGGTTCATTGGCGGCGCGCTGGTAGACCCATTAGACTACACTTTTATTGCAGTCCCCTGATCTGAGGGAAGAAAGTTGCTGCCCAATATGTTTCAGAGGATAGACAGGGCATCCATCCTCCTTTTGATGTAGTTAAAGTCGTCCTCTCCTTTTATCAGAGAAACACCCCTACAAAACATAATATCCTCCTCCTCTTTCCCGATGGGGATGGTGTTTTGGGGTTATATTCTGCATTTTTCTTCCTCCAAACGCTTTTTTTTTTGTTTATATAATGTATCTCACTGTTAAAATAAATCTACTATTGAAATTATAGACCGTTCATTTCTTTGTCCGTGCACAAACATACAAAATTGGCAAGGGATCAAATACTTATTTCCATCCCTATACATAACTTTGTAAAATTATTTTAGATGTTTGAATACTGGAATATTATGAATATATTTTGGACTGTAGGAACTCTAATACATTTCTTAATAGGTTCTGTTTTGGGAACCAAAGTCACGTAAAAAGGATTTTTTGTAGCCATAAAAAGAAAGCTGTAGTGTAGGAGGATTTTAAATGATATTATAAAAATAATATATTAACTTTTTTGGGTTGATATTGTACCACTATCTGTTATTCTGTACCTCGAGAATTGAAGGTTGTGAGGAGTCATCAGTGTCAAGTGCAATTTTATTGGACTATCTCTACAAGACATAGTAATCCAAGGGGTTCTGATCCTGAAAGCTAGAAGACAACAGATTCGTTCATATTAATAATGTATTCAATTAATTTAATATCAGTTATTTGATCATGAGTCTTCCTTGTAGGTGTTACCAACCCATCACAGTCATTGAAAGCCTTAGTAATATTATAAATATCTTTGTAAACTCGATAATCTCCTTGGGCTTTCTTCTATCATAATGCCACACAGCATCGTTTCTGGAGGACATCTTGAAGGTTTTGTATGATTTCTGAAACAGTTTTGTCGGCAAAATTTGATGAACACACTTTCATAACATAAGGTTGGCAGGATATTGATGTCTAAACTTGTTGCAGACTTAAAATCCCCACCCTATATGGTATATGTATATTTTATATTATACGAGATCTAAACTACATATCCTAATGCATTGTATCTACTAAAAATAAAATAGATACATTCGATTTATCTGTGTATAAACATATTTTTGTAAAAAATGAAGATTTTCCCTTGAAGATTATCAACCTTATTTTCACTCAAGGAGCTATTGAATTGTTTTGATTGAGTTACTTGCATAGATACTCATAATTGAGTGAACTCTTCTGCATGTATGAATATAGGTAAATAAGCACGTATCATATTGAGAAATAGTGTCTGTACCAAGGATGCATGCAAACAAACAATAGCCATTAAGTTACAGATACATTTTAACTCTTCATTTTTTGCTGTGGAAAATGAATGCATATCATTATTTAACAATATATGATTTTTTTTCCATTGAAAAAATCCTTTGAAAAGATGCCAAAAATTGTGGTTCACACAATAGAAACATTTTTACGGTCACTACACCATTTTTTCGAATAAATAAGCTATGTTAAGCTTTAGAAAGGGCATACTATTGTAGGTATTTTTAATCTAAAAAAAGTTTTATTATAAATTTTTCAAAATTTGAAGTATGTTATATTTGTACAATCCCAAGTTCAATCATAATTTTATTGTTTTTTTCATTTTTATTATTTGCTGTTTTTGTTTCAATAAAGAATTGCACAGAAACAAGGCATATTAAATTTATATACATATGAAAAAAGTGAACAAATTAATCAATACTTAATGCATTGTAACTTAAGGAACGTAGTAGAATATTTTTTGGACGTATGTTTTCATTTTTGGCCACCACTACTACAAAGATTGCAGATAAAATAAAAATAATCCCTAAATGGAACGTTTATTTTGAATCATTTTTGATGCATTATATTACATTCAAAAACCATTAATAGAAGTCAAGGTGTATGTAATAAGATAATACTCCTACGCTTTTTTGTAAGCATGTGTCGTACAAAATATATCAGCCTGATAAGCATTTCTACATAAGTTTATATCTATATACATAAATTAAAATACGGGATTCAGGTCCGGAGAGTGTCTAGGGCACTCCATGATCTGAATATGCTTCTTCTTGGGCCACTCCTTTGTTGCTTTGTTCGTATATTTTGGGTAATTGTCGTGCTTGACGACACATTAAACAAAGCATTTCCAGTACCCTGTCCTGAGATAAGGAGATAGTCACCCAAAATTTCTAGATTTCATGGGCCGTCCGTACTCCCTTTGATGCGGTAAATCCCTCCTTTCCCCTTAGTAGAGAAACATCCCCAAAAGACTGTGCTTGATAGTGGGGATGAGGTTCTCAGGGTTATACTAAGTATTTATCATTCATCAAACTTTTTTTTATTTGGGAATATATTGATTCTTATTGTTAAAATATACCTAGCAATAAAGTTATATACTTTTCTTTTCTGTGTCAGTGGTCAAACTTATCAAATTAGTATTAAAAAACACCTTTCTTTAACCCTACTTATCAAACTCATTCATACAAATAGGTATAGAGATATAAATATCACTCATGAAAAAAAAAAAAAAAAAAAAAAAAGAAGTCACAATTCCTACAAAAAAAATCAATCATTCAATAATACACAAAAAAATGGCCAAAAACGTTTACTTATTACATGATACATCCATTATTTTACATATCTTTGTGGAGAAACATTTATTTTATCCACTAAAAAACGTGTGGTTGATGTGTTTAACATTTACAAATCTAGCATTGGTTATTTCACTTTATACTAAAAGGTCATAGTAAAATAGAAGTACCAAAAATGAATAAATGCATTAATGCATATTTTATTTAATCCGAGTATAGAGTCAGAGGTACTTCACGGAAAATTAGTTAAATTCTAATAAAAATCTTTAACAAATATTACTGCTTTTTTTAGAGAGATTATTTTTGTTCTTTTAAATAGATGGCAACTATATCTTTGGAAAATAGATAGAAATTAAAAGTGATATACACACCATTCAAATGATGTCATTTGAATATAATACTAATGCAGAAAAAATGAGGCAGTGAATGGTAATATTATTAATCTTTGTGATCTGAATCCCACCACAAACTTCCTGTTAAATAGTGGAAAATAACGGCTTCCCCTCACAAAATCTGCAAGATATCATTTACTTCCAGGGTCCTGGCAATTCAGGATGATGATTTTGTAAGAAAATTGGAACTACTGGAGCTTAGGCTAACTCAATAGGAAACTATTTTAATATTAAAAAAAAAACTCCGTTAAACCCTGGTCTTATTATGTGAAATTGCATGAAATAGTTGAGGAAAACTGTTGGAGAGACCTTCAAATATGTACATCCTACCCACTCTTAAAAGACATGAAAGAAACTAGGAGGTGGATCGTCAATGCTGTCGAGAACTATAGCGAAAACACTAGGATTATTGAGACTCTATGACGTTCGTCCATTTCCTCTCCAACTGTCTATAATGAGTTAATAGTAGGCTATTTATTACTGTGATGTTCGGCGTGTCTCTATCCCTCGTAGCAAGCCATAAAAGTATTCATATTTCTTTTCAAATTTCACATCTTCCTCCACAACTGACATTGTGTATTAGAATTGAAATAAAATGTATTTATTTACTAAAATGTTAGATCCAAAATAGTTTGTATTGATATTTCTTTCAGGAAAAGTCATTACAACCCATGATATTTGCAATGACACGATATTAAGTATTGATAAATTTTATATGACGAATTAAAAAACAGCAAAACCAGAAAAGAATAGCTATAATATAAAAAAATATGACATTTTGGCAGTAAAATAAAATTTAAATTTGAAGGCCCTGGGATAAAATTAATATAATCTGCCGGTATGCTAAAAAATAAACGGATAAATAACGTGATCACCCTTTAAATTTAAGAATCTGTAGGAGAATAGCAGCTTATTTGTGAATATGTTATACTAAATAAGCTGCTGGCAGTTGTGAGATGAAAAAAATAAAGCCAAATCCCACTCCGTATCTAGCAATGATATAATTAAGAATTAATCGGATGCTGATCCTCAATTCTACAGCAAGTTCAACAAAGGATTACACTTATAAGTCAGTGTTAATCTTCGTCTTTCACACAATAGTGCTGATTGTATATTTACTGTTCTCACATTAAAAAAAAGAACAATAATAACAGCTTTGTAAACCTAAAAAAAACATATTTTCAGGGTGTTAGAACAAAAATAAGCCCATTATTGCATTATTATTTTCCCCATTTCTATTCATTCCATAAAAATAAACACAAAATAATAATATCCTTTCATTAAATAATACAAAGTTTTTGACCCATAATTTATAAATCATATTTTTTTATTTTTTTCAAAGTGAACAAAATCCTCTTTGCTATCACTTAAATTATTTTTTGTGTAATAAGATAAGTCTAATGATCTATAAAAGTCTTCACAGTCGTATAAAAACTTGTAAAGAACGGAAGAAGCAAAAACTTTCCTCTAAAGTTATTTGATCACAACGATATAAAAAAAGCAAACAAATACATGTTAAATGTGACCATTAATGCGTCTATTGTGTATTTTTCTAAGTCCTAAAAGAAACCTAATTGCCTCGAAGAAAGGATTTGGATTTTTATGTTTATCTATATTAATAAAGTGAATTTTATCTGAATAGATGAATACAATTAAAGTCATTTTTGATTCAAGATATATTAAAGTAGTAAGAAGTGGGGGCAGCCAATGATAAGCATGTCCTACTTAAGTAAAAAAAATATTCAAAAAAAAAAAATATATATATAAGGTGTGCGCATCTAAAACGGAACATTCCTTTAAATTTTACGCCATGCACATATTCGTGATTTTATAGAGTTGAAACCGGTTTATACTTTTAGGCAAGGGTTTTGACTAGTTATCAACAAAACCCCAGCAAAATCTAAATAGCAAGAGTGAAACAAGAGCCGATAATATGGATAGACGTCGATTTGCCATTTTGGAACTTTCTGCACGGGGAAAATTCCTGCTGAAATTGCCAAGGTTCTGAACGACAGCCACACCACCGTTTACAGCGTGGTATCAAATGGACTTCTGAGGCGAATACAAGATCTAAGTCAAGACCTCGAAAGTCGGACGAAATGGTTGCTGCCATGAAAAAGTCTGTTGAAGACAAGAGAGGCAAGGTCACCGTCAGCGGCCTCTCCAGGGAGTTCAACGTCAGCAGAAGGAACATGGACAGCCTAGTTAGGAAAGATCTTGGCCTTAAGGTCTACATGAAAACCCCTCGTCAAGCCCTCAAGCCTGTAGACAAGGAAAAATGCCTTGCAAGGTCGAAGATTATTCTCAACATGCTTAAGAAAAAGGCCTCACTCACCAGATTGTTCGCCGCTTGACTTCGCAGTGTTTGTGCATTTAAAGGGGATGATGTCGGAAGTGCAATACAAGTTCAAGGACCAGCTGAAGTCTGCCCTCAAGAATGCCTGAGCCAACCTCTACCAGAGCTTCATTGCCAAGCCATGCAGCAAGTTCCGGTGCAGGCTGGAGTTGGTAGAGGAGGACATGGGTGGCCATATTGAATAGACATGTGTCTTAGACTCTCATCTTTCATGGTAAATAAATAAATTCGTCAACCACTTTAAAAATTAAAGAATTATTTAATTATTATTAAAAGTTTCAGAGTGTTCAGTTTTAGACGCGCACACAACATTAAAAACAAGTTTTGTAAAGCTGAGCATGTCATATTAAAATAAAAAAAAGTCAACAATGGGAGGACATTTGTATTTTACGTGGGATGACATATCGGATCGAAATTGGAAAACTGATATATCGTGCAAAATATCCAATATCTTCATCGTATCGGTATCCAAGAACATTCTTAGAAATTTAGATATTATATATGATATAATAGAAAAAAAAAGGGAATGACAAAAAAATAAATAGTTGTTTAATTTGTGTAGACAGGGAATGTTTAATAAACACACTTAGATTAATTAATTTATCTGTTATGACTTATGAGCTACTTATAAAGGATACAATACAAACATTACCTCCTTTGTCATTAAAGTGTGTAAAAAAATCCAATATAAGATTAATTCATAACCATGTTATTTTCTAGTTTGTTTTCTATTAAAATCGCTCTATTTTTTAATAGTCGTCTTGCTAACATAAATAAACCGGGATCAAATTGATGAATCCGTAGTTTATGCGTTAAATATTTTTTGTATTCAAATCCATTTGTATCTCACGAGTCAGCCTTTTCAATGAAGTAAAACATTTATCAACAAAGGGCCCAAATACGATATATGAGCAACATGTTCTTAAATAATTACAACTCCAAAATGAAAAGTCAGATCCCAGAACATAATATAAATCTTGTCAATGAATTTTTTTTTTTTTTTTTAAACATCATAGCCTTAGGAAATGAATCTGTAGGCAAACGAAACAAACCAACTGTATCAAAAAAAGGAAATGTTTTTAGGTAGTAATGTAAATTGTGTGTGTGTTTGAAGCCTTTTTTTTTTTTTTTTTTTTTTTTTTTTTGGACAATTAGTAATTTGAAGAATACAATTTATTTTCCTTAACTGTTGTCATTATTATTTAACTCTTGAGTATTTGTGGCAGTAAGCCCTTGTTGGACAAGAGTTGGATTCAGGATCCACGTTATTGCCGATGTTGCTGTTTATTTCCTTTTCCCCCCTCCTCCGTCGTCTCAGCTGGTGTGAGCTGATCTATTAAAACGTCATGAGCATATTCTTTCCCTCCTCCAAAACATTCTTCAAATTGTTAGGGTTACCATGTTGAGTTTCGGGTTTTTTTAAACTACTTTTAGGGATGCAAGTACATCTAATCATTTGTAAAATATCATATCTAAAAATAATTTCTTGATATTATTGGATCGAAAAATATTTTGATATCAACCCATGTCATCTATATTATTATTAATTCAAAGTTAATTGACGCTTAATAACTCCAATCAATGCCGGGTATTCCTACTAATATTTTATAAAATTACATTAATTCTCCTGTCAAAATAGTTAAATGAATAATATTTTTTAATCTCTTCATCATAGAGGTTTTTTATGGTACAAAATTCTCAAAATGAACATGGTTTTATATATGTAACAAAGTTAAGAAACACGGAATGGATATTTTTTTCTTCTTTATAGAGTGGAGGAAAAAGTGAAAGTCAAGAATATGTCTGCCTTACTTCTTGTATAACAATAGTCCTAATGAATGCCAACAATAAGATAATAAAGATTCCTTTTTTTTTATCTTGGCAATATGAAGAAAATCTTTGTGGTTACTCATTCACCTGAGGCTTTGAATTAGCATATAAACAAAAAAAATAATCTGTCCAATAATATATTGTTCATGATATACATACGTAAACAATAACAATCCTGTATATGTATTTATAAAGCATTGTAAAGAATATGATCTTAGACTAGTGCAAAAAAAATAAAAATACAGTTGCAACTGGAACACTGTTTCTTTATTTTCAAAAGCTGTTATCATTATTTTTGTGTTCATTAATGACGTAGATTGAAACAGAGAGCCTGTTGGAGAGTTAGTTATAAGGGGACTCAGACATGGAACTCTAGATATCTGGAATAAAGACGGTATTTTCCTTTTCCAAACAATGGGCTTTTTCACATTTTCTTACATTAATTTTTATATTTACTAATATTTAAAAAAAAAAACTCTTAAATAAAAAATGCATTATTGACCCTGGATATCATTTGGTATGTTTATGTCCAAAAAATTACTTACAAAAAATTTACTTAAATATAAATTATGCAAAAACAACTGTAAATCTATAAAGTATAAGGAAGGATGTATGACTCAGATGGATAAAATAGGAAAACAGATAGACATCCCTGTATCTAGAATTCCATGACTCAGAGTAGAATTGAGGATGAGCATCGAGGTAATTCCTGCTTATGCCTTTGCAAGATATGGAGTTGGAATTATGTTTATTTCCTTCCTCTCAAAGCCCATTGCCGCTAATGTAATGAAACGTCATGATAGCTAAGCCACTCTCACCTCAAACATTTTTGATATTGCCAGAATTACCATCTTGATTTTTAGTTTTTTTTTAGCATACCGGTATGTCATATTTTTATTCAACTATCTCTCACTTCTTTCGTTCTCTCTCTTCTAACATACAAGTAAAGATGCATTTATCATAATCCAATCCTGATATAATAAATGCTCCCTGTATCTATTTATCTATGTACCTATATTTTAATATATGTATTAAATGCATTTTTATACCCCTTCTAATTTGAGTTGCCCCTAAAAAAGAATGCATTTTTTTGGGAGTGAGTATGCATAGCAAAATCTATTTATATATATATATACATAATAATAGCATCAAATCAAGTTTTGAATCAACTCTAACATAATTAAAAATATTTAAAACACTGTTTGACCAAGCTTATTAAAATGTATGCTTGAAAAATCATCGATATTTGTTTCAAAGAGACATATAAATAAGAAGTAGGGAACATTGTCACTGTTAGAAATATCTAATTATCATGGGATATAGGGAATTGCAATACGTTTATTGGACAGTGAAAATTAAATAAATAAATGTCAACACTTGAGTACAAGCTATGTATAAATTTTCTTTTCATTTTTCCTTAGACTAATTTCGTTTCTTTCTTGTTTTGCAAAGAGAAAGGGTACGCAAGCATATATATTGAATTATTGGGAACCTTCACTTTCCCTTTGTGTGGAACATATGCCACTTAGTGAGAAAGGACGGGGTAAAGTTTTATTCTTCTTTAAAAAAATGTAGGATTTAGTGATTTGATAAAAAACTTTTATTTCTCATTAAAGTACAAATTCATAGTATTTGGCTTCATTAAAAATATGTAATATTTTTCACTTTTATGTAGATTTGCTTTCTTTTGTATTTCTTTATCGCAAATATTCTAAAGATAGTGTGTGTTTATGACAAAAAAACCAAATTGAAAAAAAACCAAAAAAACATTGTGAAAACTCAGAGAGTGTAAATTTAATTTTTAAAAATCTTAATTCACAACCTAAGCAGCATCCCTTTTATGTATGTAACTGTTTTCATTTTTATACATTTCCCTAATCAAAAATTTTATTCGTCATCTGTACGAAATTTAAACACCCACAGCAAATTTGGTAGTTTAGCAATGTTAACGTATATTTTTATTTCCAATGATCAATAGCCATACTATTTTATCTCCCGCCGATTTCAATCTTTTCACAATATAAATATATGCCATATACACACAATGGATTCTGATTGTTTTAAGCAGCAAGTACATATGCTTTAATTATTTACATTTTTTGATGATGTTTCTTATTGCTAATACATTTTAACTCCTCAAAAACCAAATTACTTAGTTATAGACTTGAATAGAGAACAATGATGAATAGGTAAATGAGATAATAAGGACACGTTATTAATAGAACAATGTTTAGCAGTATGTACAAATGAATAAATGTATTCATCTATAATATCCATGATTTCTTTAGGAGTTATCTTATATATTAATAAAGGAAAATTTGTCTTTTTGCAAACGCCCAATTACTCCGGACAATGTTGGGTAATACTGTTAATATATATAAAAAAATCAATCTAAAATAAATACATATAATATACATTGATATCAAATTTTTTCCTAGAAAAAGAAATATACTTGAAGTATATGGACGTCACACAAGATTCCCAGGTTTGTTGGAGTAATTGTCATACTATAATGTTTACTTATACTTAATCAGTGAAACTCAATCTAACCAATTAAAGGAAGAAAAAAAAATCAAACCTACAAATTTGATATTTTAATTTTATTTATCAATCCTTCGTTCCTGTTTCTTTTCCACATCTAATCCAGACTCCTGCATGACTGAACCATCTGAAGACATGGAAAAAACTGATGTGGATATTTCTCAAGGCCGCCGGGGATCCCCTTTCCTCTACACTAGATCCCAAAAAGGATGGAGAGGACAATCACAATTAAACTTTCTATTTTTTCGCATCATTGAACACTCATAGAAGATGTGTCTCTAAACTGTCTTTCTAACCCACTGAAGGAGCATCTGTCAATCTTTGGACCTTGGAGTGACTCATTCAGGATTAAGGAAGACCTAGACATTTGAAAATGGAATAATTTACATTTTCAATAAATTGATTTAGTATGTTTTTATTGGCCACGTATTCATAGGAGATGACATCCACAAATTTTTTGACGTACTCTACTATCGTGTGAGAATGAACAATATGTAATTGTTGCTTGTAGTACAAGGTTTAGTACAAATATAACAACAGTGATGAAACAATCAGTCATGTACGTTATAAATTTTCAAAGAAAAAGAACAGGATAGTAAATTGTAACCCGTATAACATTTTGTAATATTGATACATTTTATGTATAAACTTATATTATGTTTTATTTTGTTAAAGTTATAGAATGTATTTTGACACTTTTAAAGAACAAGTTGCTAGAAATATGGTACAGATACACGAACATATTTGTGTGTATCTAAAGACATAGTGAGTGAGTGAAGAATGGTGACATTTTCTTTTGACAGAAAAAGAATTAAATTATCGTCGATAGAAAGGGATAGAAAGTAGACCAAGGGTTGAGAATCGAATATCGTTTTTTCAGTCAATATATAATATACTACATATATTGTGTAGCAGGTACATAAATATATATATTATATTGAGTTACCTATCGAAAGAATAAAAAAGAAATAGAGATAGAACGTAGAGCCAGAAAAGAAGTATAAACATGTGTTATTAATCAACTTTATCCATTAGATCAAATAACTTTTTTTAGCTTATAGTAAAAAGTAATTTACAACGTTAGTAATATATATTTTTTTAAAGAAATGAGGGTTCATAGCATTATATAAAAAAACTCATAGTTAATATCGATTAAATAGATACATCAACAAACTGCATGATTGTTTTTTAGTGATAGATATTTCTTTTGAAGATATTTTATACAAGTTCTTTTTCTTTTAATTTTATAAGAAAGTACGAATCTGTAAAAATAAAAGGGTTTTTCTTTTATATATTTTTCAATTTTCTTCTTTCTTTCAACTATTATAAATATCTAATTAATAAAATTAAATATATATAATCAAAGTTACATAATTGAAGGAAAAAGTAAAAAATAATTATTAACCATGAAAGGAGATGCTTAAATATATTTACAAGACCCATTCTGCATTTTAATGAAAATGATGCTTGTTTAATTTATTATTTAATACGACTATATGTAAAAGATGTTAACTTGCATAATGCAACTGTTATTTGATAATGGAATATATGTATAAATATTTCCATAACATTTCCAAAGGTTCATCAAATATATTGTCTTTAAAAAAAATAAAACTACACATTTTGATAGAAATTTCTCTATTTTGAAGAAGCACATAAATGTCAATATATTTTATTATTGTTAATTAAAATATTGTAACAGAGACAACGAATAGTCTTGTACAGATAGTATAACTTCTCTTTTCACCCAAAGGCAAGTTCATCCTTTATAATACATATATGTATTTGGAATAAATGTTTTTAATACAAAGATATTATTGTTCAGTGTACTCATAACCGAAAATGAAATACTCCATCGAACCCTTAAATTTCCTAGATATCTTTAAGAAATTTCTATTTAACTTAATTAAATATATAATCAGGGATAAAAAAAAGATAATAATCAAAGACTTTTACACAACTTTTTGTAGTTGCAACATGAAAAAGTTTTTTTACTATCCAAGTTGTTAAAGTTATTCTTAAAGATGTGAAAATTGTATAAATCTTGTGAGTTAAAAATAAAATAAAGTATACGTTGACAAATTTAAAAGACTACATATCCGTTGACACAGATAGTAATAACAAATTTAGTGCATATTGCTGGATAATACATATGCTTGAATTTTCACAATAGAGATAAATAATTAGTACAAGAACAAGTATACTGCATATTACCAACTTATGTTTTTTTAAATGTATGCTCTCGAGGATTTCGGCACTTTTCACATCATTAATGTTCTTTTCTTTTTGAAGAGAGAATAATAATTATATAGTAATCACTAGTGGGGGAAAGATAAAGACAAAAGGTAATATAAAGTGTTTGCTAAGGAATTAAAAGCGTTTGTCCTTGTTGGACTCGGAGTAGGATTGAGGATCAACGTATGAATATTTCCTGCTACCAGGTGAGTCATTGAAATCTGAACACTTACTAATTCAATAATTCATGGAAGTTGAGTTATTAAAGTTAAGTCATATTTCGATATATTAAGCATAGACAATTAATTTTAAAACAATACAAACATGAGCTCTCTAGCTTACGTAAAAGTCGAGAAAATAACACTTGAAAGTGATCGACGAATTTCCATTGACGCACTCAAGCAATTGGTCATCTCCAAGGACCCCCGTCTACGCCATCAGCAAATACAAAACTTTGGAGAGGAAGAAAGGTTTTTTTAAAATAACTGAACTGCCCAGGCTAATCCCCTGAAGTCCATGAGGGCCCGAGCAAGATATTTCCGGATTTAACACCAGAGTGTCCAGAGAGCTATAAACAAAAATGAGTGGAAATACACTTGAGAGGGTGGAGAGATCACTTTTGATACCAGGAATGAAAGAAACCCATATCCTCCGATGCAAGACTCTTTTGAACAAGTTTTTTATGAGTATTTTGAGTTCTTTTGAAGTATTTTTTGACAATTTTGTTGCCCCCCACCTAAAGGTCTGATGCCAACCCCTTCGACAGAGGACTACATTTGCAGCAGGTGCCAGGCCTTCTACCATAACCTGGAATCCATCATTACCGCTATGGACAGCTAAATTAATGATTGAGAGAGCTCAAACGCATTTCTATTTATTAATAATGTTGTTAATTAATAAATATTATCTTGATGAAGTTTAAAAATCAAAGTGTTCTGATTTTAATGGACCATTCGGTATATGAATGCTAGATACGGATTGGGGGTTTATTTTATTTACTTTATCTCATGGCTGGTCCTAGCTAATTTAATGAAACGTAGTGACAGCCAAGCTGCTCTTTTTTAAAACATACTTCAAATTGTGAGTGTGACCACGTTAATTTTTGGTTTCTTTATTTTTTTAAGCATAATAGTAGATCATAATATTTTTATCACTGATAATTATCACTCCTTGGGTAGATTGTCTCAAATTATCAAAACTTTTAGTATTATCTTTATCTGTTAAAAAGTAGAATAAAATACTACATCATACTTTTTTTTTTCCTTAAGATATATTAAAAATATATGTAGTATTTGGAGGATCAACTTTCCTTCAGGTGAAAAGAGTGTAGTCAACTTTTTTTACCTAACTGAAAAATAGTTGCAAAATGCCCTTTTTCTTAAATATCAAAGTTTTTTACAAAACAAAACATCTATAATACAATGATAATATAGATCATTGTTACAAATATTAAAATAATTTATCTTATCTTTTCTTGGAGTTATTGAATAAAAACTTATTTTAAAAGGTAAAAGTAATTTTTAGTAGGAACAATATTTCAGACAGTCAGTTGTGAACACTGAGTTTGGATTAGTGTTCTGATTTGTTTTCTTGAGTACATTGATTTTAAAGATACCTCTTTGACTTTACAATAACTATGATTGCCTCAGAGCTAAATCACCATGTAGTTGTCTTTTGAGCATTACCATTTTCCATTTAAGTTGGTGACATGGAATAGTTGAAATATTGAAACATTGAATTTTTACGATGGATTCTTTTTGTTTTATAACTAATAACCAATTAAAACAATTAGGTTTTTCAATTACACCCATAACGAAGAAAGTAAATTAAAATGGTAAAATGCCTTCAAATTAATGTTAACCCTGTTTGTTTAGTCTTTATAAAATGTAAAATTAATTTATTTCATACAAACGCCATTATGGCAAATATTACATATGTAATAAGGAATTAGTTGTTAATTTCTTCAGAGGGGGCAAAGTTTTTTCAGATTTTTATAAAAATGATATCATTTATGACATTTGAATTCAATTTTTCCTTGAAGTTAGGGGTTTCATTTGTAAAATCCTTTTTATCAAAAAAAGTAGTAAATTATCCTACTGTTCAAAATAATATATTATTATGAAGAGAAAAAACTATATAAATTTGTGATCACTACATAAGTTTCTTTTCCTCATTTTTATAACACAAATATTTTTCCTCATAACTTTTTCCCTATTCATTGCATAAACAAAACAATTTTATCCTTAAACTTTTCATTCAAAAACTATAAACTCATCTAGTGTGTCTGCTAAACTACATTCCACAATTATTTATATTTTTCATATGATTGTAGTAATATTTTCATTACACTTTGGATTAGATTAAAACAAAATAGCTAATTATGACATTTTTATGCTGAATTTTATTTATTTTTTAACCTTGCATTGCCCAGAGTCGTTCAACATTGACAAACAAGAGACAGACAAATTTTTCTTCAGTAATATAGAAAATATGTACTTTTGTATGTAACTGTATAACTGACAAATTTATTTTACAAACAACATAGGTTTTTTTAAACGGATTTTCTCCTAAACTAATCATCCGAATTTAATAAAAAAATGCCAAATAAAAGCTAAACCGAAAATAAATCTTTGATTATTTTTGTTGCAGGAGGATCTTATGGTGCGTCGCTCAAATGGACTCCACACAAAGAAGTTCATAGGGTTGTGAGCTTCAAGGCTAAAAACTGACTCAAAGAAAGACAAAAAAAAAGTCTTGACGTGAAGGTCAACGTTTTCTTTGCATTGTTGATGCAAAATCACCTCCAGGTTTTTCAATTTCCTTTCTGACTCTGCATAAAAAGGACTTGTCTAAGCTTAATAGGTTTGCAATCCCCACATTGTCTCATTCAAGGACACTCTATATTTTCTACAATTGTGGAGTAAATACTTCGTTAATCGAATACATAGCTAAACATTTCTGGCTAGCCTCCAAAGCAATAAATAACGTCGCCTGAAAAAGGCTATGAAAGTTGTTGTTAAACAACAGCTACACGCTATACTTTAGTAACCAAATTATAAATGTATCAATTAAATCTTTGGCTCCACACGCTGATTGTTACATTGTAATTTCTTAGATAAAGTAGTCAATCAGTTTTAAGATATTAAGATTAAAAAAATATGCCACTTCATCCAGTTCGACAGACAAACTTTGTCATATATCTAAATACCTCAACAATACCAACACAGTTTTTTATCGTCACTATTATCGTTTATCGTAATTTAATTCAATTACATACACATTTTTATTATTATATTTGAATATTAAAGATGTATTTTTTTTTCAAGTAAGCAATTCAATGTTGATGACGTAAATTTGAAATATCCCTTTATTCTTAATTATAATAGCCCTACTTGAACATAGTATGTTTGTTGAATGAATAAAAAGTAGGATGAAATTAGCTTTGATGAAGTTTTATTCTCTATGATACTGAAATATCATTTTTAAAGCACCAAAATGGAATATTTTTAATGATTTTGTACTTTGTGTTATTCAACAAAAAAATATTTCCTGGAAGTTTTTGGATTATAAGAGTCACTTCATTTGAGTGCATTTCTTTACATGAAAGGTATTGTTGGGATTTTCCCAGACCAGTAAGAAAATATTTTATAATAATACTTTGTATTTCTTCTAAGTCTTTCAATTTAGATACATTTTTTATTAATCAATAAAGATTATAAGTACTTTGTGATTCGTTTAGGATATATATAATCTTGTTTATTTCGATTTAAATACATTTTTAGTAAAATGAAAAATCATGATGACGTCATTATTTATTCTAAAGTTATGCATCTTTTTTTGTTCCTTGAGGCAAAGTGGCTTTAAGGCTGAATGGTTTTTAGGCAAAATGTCCTAAGGCAACTTAGTTTAAGGATCAATTATAGGGCAACAGTCAAAAACTGAGGAATATTGTGGACACAAACTATCTTTGACTTATAATCCAGGAATTATAAATATATTATATTAATTAAAGAAAGTTTAAAATAGAATTACTAACGCCTAGGTAGTTTTTACCATACAAAATTAAAATTTGTAAACATTGAAAGAAAAAAAATTATATTTGACTTAATTAAGAAATATATACAAATTTTTACTACGTATATACAAAATTATGTAAAATATTTCTGGATGAATGATGATTATTTAAAAGGAAGCATCTAATTATTTTCCCCGACTTTTTTTAATAAGAAATGAAATTTTAGACTTTCTAATGTTTATAATATGTTATAACGTGCAGATGATATGACAAGATAAATGAGATCAAATTATTTGCAAATTGATCTTTAATAGAACTTCATTTATGGTATAATGAATAGAAATGTCTGATATAGTTCTTTGTATTCACTTATAATATTATAAATGTATTCTTAAACATCAGTCTCATTTCCGAATAGAAGAAGGCAAAAAATATTTCATAAAAGTCACATGATACACATTTGTACCCTATAACATACCATTGCATTTTTTTGACAAAATTACATTTACATAATATGTATTGTACGTGATAAAATATTTAACAAAATATATTTTTAATGTTATTTTTCCGAAATTTCTTTAATCTATATTCTAACAAAGTTGACTTTTTGTGGGTGTGTGAGTTGTCAATTTTAAGTATTTTGAGTAAATTTGGATTTTGTAAGTGACTAATAGAAGGTTCTTTTAATTTTTTCAAAGTTATTGTTCATTTTTGAAGATAGAACTTCTTAATATAAAGTGTGAATGATGATAAAAGTCACTGAGGATTTATTATGGAGTTATAAAGGAAAGTCCTTGTTGATCTCAGAGTAGAATTGTGGATTGCCATCAGAGTTATTCCACCCTATTTGTCCTTGCTAGATACGGAAAGGGATGAGATTTCATTTCCTTCCTATTATAGAAGCTGTTTGGAGTTAGTTTAATGAAACAACATAACGGATGAGCTGCTCTACTCTCATATATTCTGCAAATTGTCAGGGTTTCTATTTCTATATTTGGTTCCTTTTTTATTTTTATGTAGCAAAGTGCTTCAAATTTAGAACTCTATGCCTGACCTTTGTTTTAACACCTTGACTCACTAATAACAGTTACAACTTATGTGCAGACATAAATGCATCGCGTTAAATGAATGTAGCTAACATATAATGAAACGAAAGTAAGTATTTCTGCATTTTAATAAAGAATATGAAGAGAAAGAATAACTAATTATCTTCTATGGTTAATGCAGATACATGCCATTCTTATGTATGCATAAACCTTTCAAGTTAAAGGAGACATCATTTCTTTACTTTCGTAAACCTAATATCATGTTTATATATATTTACTTTACTATTAAGGGATATTTAACAAAATTCATTAGTAAAAAAATAAAACAGAGTAAAAATAGTATATGTTACAAAGAAACTATAAATATTGTTACTTTCATATCTAGGATGAAAAATTTGCCAAATAGATTTTCTTGATGGAGATGACGTTTTTGAAATTAAAAAAGAAAAATATATATCGGTAAATAAAATTCATAATCTTGTCTTTTGATGTTTGATGGAAATCTCTTAACTCATATTGGATAGGGCGACTTTGGACGGAAAAACATTTCTGGAATGCACGTGTCTCAATGTTTTTTATAAAAAAAGTACACAAATGAATGCTACAGAGGTCTTAACAGTGTCTTGGAAACCTTGACAACTTACTTGGAAAGGATGCAAAGATTATAAAAGGGTGTCAATGGTATCTTCTTCTCTTTTGAGAAGTCCTCTGGTAGGAATTTTCTATATCTTAGAAAATCCAGTCAAACTCTGCCATGGGACCTTTTTCTAAAATGCCTAGAAAGAAGGGAAATAAATTACCCTGTAAATAAGAGCTTAATTTTTTTTAAGCCAAGTTAGAATACATTCTGAATGTGGATAGCGGATTTGACTTGTGTAAGTGAACTTTGAACTCGACTGTAAACTGAGTATTTGAATTTCTTCAAATATAAAGCCTTAATGGCAAAGAAGCATCAGAAATATATAATAATGTACAAATGCAGCTAAAAAATGTAATGGATCTACGTAGTTTAGTGGACAACTCGCTCAGGAGAAATTATTCTCTTGAACTCAATATGCGTCGGTTTGTTACTTACTTGCTCAAAAAAAAAAAAAATATATAAATATATGTAAACATTATGTATATAAACTTCAAAGACCATTTTTAGGTCAGATGGAGTAATTTTAATACTAAAATGTTTATTTACACTTAATCAGTGCACCTCAATCTGATCATTTAAAGGACATAAAACTAAGGAAGGTACCTCAGCAATTTGCTCCCAATTTTTGAATTACATTAATAAGGGAAAACACTTTTCTTTTACTTCAAAAATCAACAATTTTCATATAAGTAGACTGTTTTTTATCTTTATTTTCTTGATGTAAATATATATTTTGGGCATGTTTTGGGTCATAATTAACCCTTGAAGATTTCCTTCTTTGTATATGGTGACTTGAAGGGTTTTATGTTTACATACACATATGAGTGTATGTAAAGATATTTTTCGTGAATGAGCAAAGGCAGAAAATTTGCTTTCTAAATTATTGGAGAAGAAGAAGGAAAAAGCTTGGCTATAATTATATATACATTTATATATGTTCCATTTTTTCACACTATATATTTAAGTACATATTTTCCATTGTTCGAAATGGTCATATACTTCTTTGTATATATGTATGTACAGGGGAGAGCACAAATCTTAAATCAATAATGTGGTATGTAGAAATACTAGAATCAAAGAAAAGGATACTCATAGGTAAAATGAAGTACATATATTTATATACTATTTGAAAAATTAGAATAACTGTTAATTTCTTAAAAGTTGATATCCTTTTAAGAAAAATAAACAATAAAAACTGAGAAAAGTTGGCAAAAGGGATGGCTAAAGCATTCAAGCACTACGCCTTAGACAAAATACAACAATATATATTCGTTAATAAAGGCTTATTTGATCACGAATACAAAACAAAATGTAACAAAGCGGGAGATATCTAAAGTTTGCAGTTGAAATTTACTGGATCAATGGCATTTCCGAATCACATTTGTATTTTATTGTCAGCCATAGATGTATCTATTCTTGCATTTAATTGTGTTTTGAATGTTGACTTATTGAACTAACATTGAAGCTTGTTATGCTGTAAATATCCCTATAATCAAATAAAAATAGTCCAACTGTCGGAAAGAGAGACAACATTTGCTGACGACCCATTCATTTTAGACCTTTGTCTGTCTTTTTTTGGAGAAAAGGTTGAGAGATAACATGAAACCGGATATATTCTAGATTCTTAAGCTGAATAGATTAATTCAATCGCATCGAAAAAGTATTTTTTGATTGCCATTCTCGAATAGAAATATAAAATAAATTCAATATTATTTTCATGTAATATCTATTTTAAATAATTTGTTTTTAATAAAGAAATGTTTTCGATATATTTAAAATTATTACGGTTTGGTATGATTCGTATATTATTATTCAATTTAAAACATTGGCCAGTATCAAAATCATATTTAATAAGAAGTAAAAGAGGTTGGCACAAAAAGGAGAAATTCGACACACAATCCTTTCTTTATAAAATCTAAATGGAATATCCTGGAAATTACATAAAAGTAAAAATTAGCTTCTTTCATATTTATCATTGTTCATATGCAATCTAGTAAGAAATTTTGTATAAATACATATTAACTCAATTAGTTTAAATGTGCAGTATTATTTCTTAATAAAGAGAAATAAATCGAGAAGATTTTCCAAACTTATAATAATTATTAATCAATAAATGAGAAATACCGCAAAATATCATTATTTCTTATAAAAATATGTATACACATTAATAAATTTTCAAAAATCGAACAAAAATCACAATCCTTTTTTTGTTTTGTTTTTATCTCTCAACGTTAGGAATTTCATTTCATCTTTATTTCCTCCTACCTCTCAAGTTCATCATAAGAAGTATAAAACTTGTATTTTGCATACATATATTTTGTCAAAAGTATCAAAACTTTTTAAACAAGCTTTTACGTGAAGATGTGTCTGTATGGAACACATGTCTATATTTACATAAATTGCAGCTGATTACAATTTTTTAAATATATATCTCTAGGCATGTTTATAAATATAAGACAGTGCTTCCAAGAATAGCAAGGAGACGACTGGAAAAGCTGGATGATGTTTCATAAAAATATGCCCTCAAATCAATCTTGCTAACCCCTTAACAAACTGCCTGCAAAAATAGTTCGGATATACACTTGCAATCTCCTCTCTCTACACGAACAAATCTAACAATGATAAAATTATCTGCTTCTTCTGCAAGATCTCAGAAGAAACTCATTTTTTTTTTTTTTGTGTGTCTGTGTTCCTTTTGTTGGTCAGATGGATTTGCACTGATTAAGAATAAGTAAACATCATAGTATTACATTTACTTTAACTGACCTAGAAATCTTCTTTCAAGTCCATATACATAAAGTTTATTTCCTTCTCTATGAACGAATGGGACGCAAACTTACTCAGATTCAGTCCAAAAGAGAATAATTCCTCCCGAGTGCTTTTTCCATTTTCATCTTCTCTACTGTTGTCAAAAAGTGAATTTGATTTAAAAAATGGCAAATAACTTCATATCAGAAAAGTATGGAAATAAACTCTCGTTGCACTCTCTATCCGAGGAAAAGTCAATTACAAAGGGGATACAGCACTTGCTAATTTTTTGTATAACTAATCTGGATAACATAGGGGAGCACTCATTTTGTACAAATGAATTTAAACGCAAAAATGAATTTATCTCTGAGCACAAAATCCAAGATGATATAATTTTTTCTCTCGGACATCTAAATTTTGTAATATTTGAGAGTATAGTAATTCGGGACTATTGTAGTTCAGAGTCATTTCTTACCCTTAAAACATTCCCCAAATTGAAAGTAGGATTAATTATTATGTACAAGGTATTTTATAGATTCTGTATCTTGTTCTGAACTCCATTTTTTTCTTTTTTAAAGCATAAAAAGGATAAAAAACGACAGTTTTCATTTGACTCTTATTTTTCAAATTCGAATATATCTTGATATGGATGATGCTCACTTTAGAAGTATCTTCTTTCGATTACCTACAACTTTCTTGACTTTGACATATGTTTTACCAAACGTACTTTTATTTCAGGACTATTTTAAGAGTAACAAAATGACTCGGAACAATAATAGTCCCGAATTAATATCATCTCAATTATTTCAGAATAAGGATGACTGAAAGAAAAACTGCAATGAGTTCTGGATTCTGCGCTCATAGATAAATTCTACTATTGTTTTCAACTTATTTGTACAAAAATTCCTCACTAATTGTTCGCTTGTGTAATTCCAGTTCGACTGGAGAAGATGATTGTGCGTTTCTTAAACTCTTTAGACTAATTATTTTTATATCATTTTACTCGAATGTCGAAATTGAGTTTTCTTTTATATTTAACTGTAACCTTTTTATGTGCAATTGTTGATCTGTTGTATTAAATAATTCTAATTTTTTTTAATCATTCTAAATATTTCATATAGATTAATATTTCTTTTTTAGTATGTAGTCAGTAGGATATATTTATTTGATAATAATAAAAAAGGAGAAACCCCGATTTATTTTTTTCACTTGATATGTACATTAAATATAATTGTGTATTTTTTAAGACATATTTGAGCCAAATAAAGGCTTCGTATTTAAATTTGTAGAATGACTTAAGATAGCCAAGAATTTAATCTATAGTTGAAAACTTTTGTTTAATTAAAAAGACGTATATTAACCCCTAATAAAAAAATAATAAATTTTCAAATAAAATCTATCAATATCTCAACATTTTATTGTGAAAATTAATTTAATTTACTTGAAATGTAATTTATGGCGCAATGAAGGGGTTAATAAGATTAATTTGTTAATAAAAATGGAGGATAATTCGCTAAAGAATACAAATATAATCCATTTACTCAATGTTGAGGAAAATATTTCTAGCTTGCTTGTATGTTAACAACCCACATATATAGTTTACTTCATAATATTATTTGCAGTTATTAAAACAGAATTTCAATTATTGCAATCTTTTTTTGCTCAATGACACATGTCATCCAAATAAATGTGTAATCTAATAAAAAACCACCAAAAATTTTCCTAAAATAATATTTATTTATAGAATTATATGATTGATTCTTTTTCATATTTAATTCACATTTGTAGCCAAAAAAGAATAAATATCAAAACCAGTTTGATAAAAGTCAATGTACATATTTATTATGTTGTACCTATGTATTAGTAAAATGTACATTGTATAAAAAAATAACTCCAAATCTATTTATTGAAGTGTTATAGATATTTTGGCTGAAATTTATTCAAATAATGCAAGTTATGATAATTTGATAAAAATCTTTTTCCATATTCGGCTATTTTTATACAAAAATATAGGTATATAAAATAATAGAGTTTTTCCATTTCCCAGTAAAGAATATTATTTAAGTTACTGTATCTTGTAAGTAAAAATAAAAACTTCAAAATTTTAGTATATATGAAAAGAAATACTTCATTTTAAACTAGTACTTCATGCTTAACCTGAACTAATCTGAAAAATAAATAAAGTATAAGACAGGAAACACGAAATTTTTACTAAAGAAATGAAGCCAAGAATATAATTTATATTTGAATGCATAATTCAAATCTGATATCCGTTTTATCTTTGTCAGCGGGCTTCATAAATAGCTGAGATTATAATATCCAAGGATTATATTTGATCATCCATCTGAAGAGATGCTCTTATTTGGAAATTTGTATTTCACCCGGGACAACGGAACAAAAGTTCATTCAAGGAAAACTACCAGGCTTCATAAGAGAGTAGTATCGACTCCTTCATTGGGAAGAAGATTCCCGGATTGCAATAATGAAGTATTTCTTTCGTGATGAGAAGGGAATGTCAATATTTCAAATATAATTAGTAATTAATTTATATTAATTTGTACAAAACGGGTTATTACATTGTGATATAATTTTTATTATTTATTACGGGGTGTCATGTAACACCCCAATAAAAAATAGGATCACTCAAAAATTGCTAAATCGAACTAAAATCATTGGATACGATTTTTTTTTTAAATAAGTCTTTTTTAAAATAAAATATGGAAATTTTTTCTATAGTAGAAGCTATGATATTCTGTATCAGTGTAAATGATGAATAAGTTATCAGAGTCTAAAGAAGAGTGTCATTTTTCAGCCTAAAAGTGTAAATATATCAAGTTCAGAACAAAAAACAGAATCAATAAAAAAAAGTTATATATTTCATTTTAAAAACCCCTTTTACATCTGTTTTATTCATTGCACTTCAATTTGGTGATTGAGTTAATGATGAATAATGACTCTGAAAGATAATAATTCAGGATGATTTAATCTTAGATAAAAACTGAGATCAGTTTTGGATTATGTACTCAAAGATAAATTATCTTTTTGGCTTCATTTTATTGGTAAAACTTTTGATCTTATAATTGATACACAATCTAATTTTTGGTGGATTTTTAATAATATAATGCCAGATTTCTTGTAAGTATAAAACCATGAAAAATCCTGGACAAAACGGAATCTTGAAAGAAATACGCGTTCAAAAATGGTTACTAATAATGTTATGTACTTGCTAAAATTATGCCTATACTGAGGTAGGAATTGTTGAGTCCATAGGACATGAACACAATTTTACATACATTCATTTTATGCATTCAATGGACAATAAAGATAATTCTTATTCTTTTTTCTTTCTATTTTATTTTGCTTCAAGGATATATTTAAGGCATAATAATAGAAAAAAGGCAGTAAAGAATGAAAATAATAATAAGTTATCCTGCCTTTCTATGTAGTACGCAGACTCTTCCACCAATTTTCTCACCCATTTGTTCCTTCGAATGAAAGAGAGTTTTATTATGAGCATAAATATTATTTTGCAGATATTATATGTATAAATACGACATTAAATAACATTCCTCCCAATGGAGTCCAACAAAGCAAAATGGGTAAATAATACCCCAAGGACAATTCTATTTTATCTCTTTATCTCTTCCATGTAGATACTATATTGCATAAGAATAACCTCCTACACTCTTTCAGTAGTGGCATCCTAATTTAGTAACTAATCTAGAGACATAATTGAAGCAATTTCCTAACACAAAAAACATATAATTTGAATGTCAATAATTCTCAAAAAATTTTTAAGGAAAGGGATATATTATTTTTTGAATAAAGAATGATTAGCAAAAAATTTCTAACCTGAAGCCATTATAAGAAATGTATGAATAATATAATATAAATAGAGGGTGAGGACTCGGGAATTATAATATTTTAAAAGTCGTTTTTACTTCTTCATATTTATGGCAAATTTTTTAATCAAAAACTGGTAATTCAAAAAAATTCTACATTTTTAATTCAATATGTCTCCTTCCACTTGGGATGATGGTTTCAATATGGAGACAAACAGAAGAACAGCCGTACTTGATGAAATCCTAAGACAAGTTGTTCCACTCCTCTGTGATCACGCCCTTCAGGATATTGAAATTTGGCTGAAAAGTATTGTTTGCATTACCCTCAAAGACGCTTTAAACAGCAAAGTCCAGGGGATTCACGGCAGGTAAGGACGAAGACTGCAGACCAGAAGGCATCCATGTTCCCCCCTGCAGTAATGCTGTACTTTCTTGGACGTGTGTGTGGGGGCAGCGTCTTGGGTAAATACATAGTTGTCCCTTGTGAACATGCTCTTCAACCATGGCAAGACATTCTACTTTAGGAACTCCCAGCAGACGTCTGACTTTCTTGTTGGTCTTAAAGAAGTTGGCATGTATCTTGTTGCCGTCGGACTCCACGACAACGAGGACCATCAACTGAGTTTGATTTTGTGCCTTAAAAGTTCCCTCGACCTGAGCTCTTGATTCAACCAAGAAGCGATTATTTCTCCTGTTGAGAACAAATCCTTACGATCGACTTATGAGCGGAGGATATTGCACACCCTCTGCCATTTTGCTTATTGCTCGTACATTTTTGATCGCATAAAAACAAAACAAACATCAAATTGTAGCTTTTTGTGAGCTCTTTTGAATGACGCCAAGTACAAAATTGTCAAACTTGTAGAAATGAGGCAGGACAGCCTCGAAAGAGATTCTAATTTTTGAGTCCTCACCCTCTAACTGAAAATATTTATTCAATAGACAGGTTTGAGCTAATCTAGATGTAAACATTTTATTTTTTACAGATTTTCAAGAGTAACATTTAAATCGTGAGGAAATTTATTTAAAAATGACATCTGAAAATATTGATTGGCATAACTTGTATGCAATATTTGAGCAATCAGCTCTAATAATTACCTCAATACGAGGCCTAAATCCCTTGTCAAACTTGACTATCTTGTGAGACTCGAGCTTGGTCCACTTCTTCTTGATGGAAGCCTCTAGAGACTCGATACCTCTCTGAGGAGTAACACACACGCTCGTCTCCAGACCCACTTAGATAGAGTAGTCCAGGGGGTTGGCGTCTGGAGAGAATTGATGCCACATGTTGAGGTTACAAAAAAAGTATAGAAAGTGTTTTATTTAAGAAGTCCTGGGTCTTAGCGGTACAATGACACGGAGCTCCGTCTTGAGTCAAAATAAAGTTGTCCCCAAACTTTTCTATGGCTGAAGGGAGCACTTTATTATACAAAAGTTTGATTTAAACATATCCATTGAGCCGCTCCTTCCTCTCCACAAAAAGGGGAGGGCAGACTTCGCCTGTACTGGCCACTGAACTTTTGTTTTGAATACATGTCTCACAGAAGCTGATACATTGTGAAGATGTTCGGTCTTGGTGTAGTGGGTGTTCTGACACAGTGGCATCAGCAGTATAAAAAAATCATCAAAAAAGAGCAAAAACTTTGTCCGAATTTTTGTTGAGCTGGAGAAAATTTAGAATTTTCTTAGCGCTTTTCAACCATCTCAGCTTGCTCTGCTCAGAAAAAAGATGTCTTGTTGTTGTCCTCCGTTAATTTTGCACAAATGGCATTCCATATTGAAAATAATAAAAAGTGTACCACTTTATAAGATCGACCTTGTTTTAATTGTTAATTGTGTAACTCTTTCTTATCTTTCTCAATTCCACATTCTTACCTTGCGAGTGACATCATGTGTCTAATTCTTGAACTGATATAAATAGATAGTGTGAATTAGAGGTAGAACAATTTGAATTCTATTGTTTACTTATAAGATAAGTTAGAGCATGAGTTTGATAAGTTAATTCCAGTACTTGGTAAGTTAATTTGATTAAGCAATGCGGAGGTGTCAATTTATTTCATTAAGTTTTATTAAACAAACGCAAATTATATATACAAAATCTGCTTTATGTCATAGGATCACTCCATATGAAATTGCCAAAAAGTTTTCCATGAAAAAATTCAGAATTTGATTAATTTCAGCACTTTAGAAAATGAATTCGATTTGATCAAGATAAAATTTGAATTCAAATTATAAAGATATGGTCCTAAAATATACAAATTTAGTGTACATATGTACAACTTATTTTTATATTAAATCAATACATTCTTTGCTGAGAAGATAAAAGTGGATAAAATTTGGTGTACAACACTAACTTTTCTATAATTTCTTCAATTAAGAGCTCAATATCTCGAGACCTAATCAAATCATATAATTGAAGACAAACAACTTTGACTATTAATATTAAAATAAACATATCTGTGGCTAAATTTTATCAAATTTGTGTTTTTTTGGTCGATTTGAAATAAAATGACCCTAAATTATTTCAAAAAATTGACTTAGTAATGCCGTTGATTAAAAAAAAAAAATTAGATCAATTATGATGATAAAAAATTAAACACCTTTGATCTTCTAATGATATCCTTTACTTGCAAACCAAAATTTCGTCTTGTTAACCAATTTTTAGATAAAGAAACATTACAAGTAAGGTATATCAAGAGGAGAAAAGAAGGTTTACCTCCCTTGCTGATTTTGTAAGTATGACCACTGACAAAGAAAATAGTGGTCTATAATTTTAATGGTAGTTTTATTTTAATAGCAAGATATATTAAATTTACAAAGCAAAAAAGGTTATGGAAGAATACAACAGCTCAGTATAACCCCAAGAAACCCCTTCCCACCGTCTTGCATTGGTTTGGAAGCATTATGTTTGGGGGTGTTTCTCCACTAAGAGAAAGGAAAACTTCACTGAAGAGATATGAGGTTGAATGTGGCCATGTACCCTGTTACATCCTCCTACTCTCAAGACAGGGCACGTAAAATGGGTCTTCCAACACGACAATCACTAAAAACATTAGACCAAATAAACTAAAAAGTAGCTCAAGAAGAAGCACTTTAAGGTGATAAAGTGCCAAGCCAGTCTCCCGCTCCCAATCCCATATAAAATCTTTATCAGTGGGCAAACTTATAAAATAAAGTAAAGTATTAAATACTTATTTCCTCTTGTGTATTTTGGTTCATTATTTTATTATTGTACTCCTCGTAATGTAAGTATATAATTATCATCTTCACAAGTTACATTAATTGAGGTTTACTTATTTGTTGTAGAGAATATTCATGCCCCTAGAGGACTTTGCAACTTATGTACCCTTTCGTCGTTTTTATTGGGGTTTGTGTAAGGGAGATGTTTGTTTATTAATAAATATTATTACTTTCCATTGGGAGGGGAAAATTGTTAAGGAGTCCACAATTTATTTATTAAAATCATACACCGTTGTCAGTGGGCAAACTTACCAAAGGGTCAAGGGAGGAAATACTTACTTCCCTCACTGAATGTAATATAGGTACACATTGTAGAGTTAATGCAAATAGATTTAATTTAATTTAATCAATGGAAACATTGTAAATTAAATTCTTATATTACTTTTAGTATCTCTCTTCACTTAAATATTAACCATATCAAATAAAAATTAAATTAAAAAACCACTATGCGGGTCTCATCCTCCTTATTAAAAAAGATATAAATTCTTGGTTGGTTCGCTGTGTGCACGGCATTTTTTAAAGTTATTTATATATATTTGTGTGGGTGGAGGGAGGGACTAAAGAAAATACAAAAAATTGTAATTTCTTATGTATATATATTCCATTTATACGTATGTATGTATGTATGTATTACCAATAGAAAAAGGCTCCATAAGTTGTAGAAGGAAACACATGGAAAGAAAGCAATATTGCAGGATGATTTGACATTGATGGAGCTCTTTCCAATTTTTATCTCACTTTCTCAGAGTTATTTGTTATTTCAGTCTGAATGCTTCCACACAAACACACCCAAGCTGTTACTTACTAAGAGGAAAGTTATTAATGAGAAAAAAGCAATCAACTAAGATCATTATTTATAATAATGACAGCAAAGGATATTAATATATGACATAGGTAGGTTGGGTAAACAAAAATAATCAAGCAACAGACTGACCGCCATAATGCATCCAAGTGTTGTTGTTTCGTTAACTCATTCACGGCCCTTGATCAATTCATTTGTCGGTACGTTTTTTTAACATGTGGAAATACATGTTAAATTAACAAATTTGCTTCCATATATTAAATAAGTACAACTATGATAAAGTTCGTATTTTATGCATAATGAAGCAGAAAATGATATTGTCACAATAAAACTGTTGTACTTATTTATGACACAGTCTAATGTGCATATTTATAAGGAGAACTGTAAGCTATTTTTTTAATACTATATTCCCACTTAAATGAGCTCATTCCTTAGATAAACCAATTAGGATATGCACTTAACAATCATGCCAAAAAAAAAAAACAATAATTAAGTTATTCTTTTTTAATGTCCCTAATACGAAAAAAAACCCAACATATCTGTATTTTATGATTTCATCTTACAAAAATAAATAACAAAATAAAAGATATATTCTTCAACTTTTTGTGGATCATTGAATTACAACAACTCTTCATTTACATAATTATAGATGAAGAACATATGTATTTGTTTAATACATTAATTAATAGAGCACACAACAACGACTTATAAACCATGCACTGTTTAACATCAAAACTGCTACAAGAGCAAACTATAATTATTTCAGTACCTAAAGTTTAATCCCTTAATTTCAAATATGGCATAGTTTTTTTATATTAGCCTCAGGGTCTTTAGAGTAGAATCCCGAATCTGGGATCTGTGTTTATCATAGAAAATCGATGTAATTTATATTTATCTACTCTTGTACAATAAAGGATGGATTATCCCAATCAACTGTCTTTAGTATCTTGTTTGGAGAGGTGAATAATTCTACAATAATGTAAATCAAGAGTATTTACACTCGTCTACAAAATGAGATATCAATAAATAAAACAATTTTCATCCTACCTCAAATCAGTTATCTTTATTATCAAAACTATATGATTAAAAAAACTTTGAATTTTAAAAATACCACAAAATACTAAATAAAATATGGCACTCTTCGGAAGCCCCATAATAGTCCATAGGCTAATAGAAAAAAAAAGTGTATATTTTCAAATTCTTCTAAAATAATTATGTTTTGTTCTTGTGCAACGAAAAAAGTGTGGTTTAGTTGGAAAGGGTTATTTGTTTGTTTGAAAAATGGACTTCATTAACTAAGTAAATATATCTTAAATTGATATTATGTTAATAGAATCCTTAAAAACTTATTAATTGTACCTATAAACTATTGTAAAAGAAAACCTTTGATTTTTTTGCTAATTAAATCCCTTCAATACTACTCCTTATTTGAGAAAAAAGTTGATTATACACAAATTATATTGATATTTTAAATATAAAATGAAATATGTACAAATCAACTTTGATTAGCTTAAAAAAGTTGGTAAAAATAAATAATATTAGGCTTAGTCATATTACAGACACAGTTTTTTTTTTAATGTAAGTACGTCTTGATTTTCATTATTTATTTTTGTATAAACGTTCAATGAATATACATTATGGATTTCTTAAATACACACTAATTGCAAAAAAAATATTTCTAAGGTAATTAATTAAATATCTGTATAAAACGTTTTTAAAAAGTTTTCTTATAACAAGATTGGTAACCATTTTTTATTTTTAAACCTAGCACCATTAATGTTTAATATTTATTTAACACTAGAGGAGATACGCTTTCAAACTTTTTAAGGTTATTTACTTTGTGTAGATAATTGTGAACTCCAATTTTTGTTTTTTGGGGTCGATGAACAATTTAAGGTTCATAATTTTTGGTAATTATTTGTATTTGTTATTTAAATAGAGTAAGGAATCCATGGAGGGGACAAGAGGGGCGAGGTATCGGCTGACAAAGGGAATGTAATATGACGTCATATATGTTTGTTTTTCTAACATTAATAATCGGTAGTTTTTTTCCTGAACCGGAGTTTGTAGGTCAAAATAATTTTTGCTAAAAGACATATAAAAAAATAAACTTGAAGTGGCTCTTACTTTCCGTCTCAAATATTAGACCAGCTCGAATTTTGATTAAAATTCGTATGTTGTGGGGCTCGTATCCCAAGATGTTAATGTATTTATGAATATTGATTAAAAAAGCTATAAACTATTAGTTATGAATTTAAAGTAGTGACAAATGAAGCTTCTATTATTTAATCATCCGTCAATAATGTTTAGGTTAATGAAAATGCATTCAAATAAAAGGAAAATAATAAGTGATATTGTTCTTAGAAATTTACTTATTCTTTATTTGTCTACACCAGATCCCAACAAATACTGCTAAATGAATCAATAATTTCATTCTTAAGATTATTCTCTATAGAATCCCTCCAAGATGTATCTATTGAGTATCTAGAGCCTTCAGGAAATGGTAATAACTATACTAAAGTTGATTTTTGTTTATATCAGGTGTGAGCAAACCTTTCCGTGAAAGGATAAAATTAAAAAATGGTAATTTTAAGATAGAGTATTCATCAATCCTCACTTTTTAAGTTATATTACGGACATCTCTTCCTTTTTTGGGCTCTGACTTGAGGGGATTGACAAAAAAAGAAAAAAAGATTGAGCCCTTTCAATCTTTTCCCGAAAATAATTAGGAACCCTTTTTATAAAAAAAATTGACTCATTTTCAATTTAATAATAATTTTTAGAAATAAATAATTCCGAAAATTCATAAAAAGGTTTGTTTTATGTGCCTTATTTTTATTTTTGTCACTACCAAATAGTCAAAAATTTTGAAGTCATATCGTATTTTCTGCGACTCAGAATCTCCATGGTATAGGGGAGTCTTACTTCCCCTCCGTTGCAACGGTTCTGAACATACGTTCATAAAGAGCATATTTTATGCATAAATATTATTAGAATTAGGAATAGACGCAGGTGATTATAAATAAGTGACACTATAACTTTTTTGAGTAAGATACTTATGTTAAGGTATTAAAATACATAGAATACATTTTTTTCTTTGGAGGTCTAAATACAAAAAAGTCACTTTGTGGCCACATCACGAAAATACAGGGGATGAAGAAGCAATTCATAGCCTAATCTATACAAATTTTACATTGTTTTTAGTTATTTGTAACAAAGTATCTTGATGAAACAGCACTTTTTTCTGCTTTTTTTTTTTTTTTTTGTGATTTATCGTTCGAACACTACAAATGTGCTGTATAATAATTGTTGTATATGGTTTGGCCCTTTTCGAGGATGGCAATAAATATTATACGATGCACATTCTAGAATACTGGAGCCATAATCTAGCCAGTCAACTGTCCTTCCACTCATTGGATTCGGGTCATCGAGTGTAGTCCATTGGTCTGACTGTCATTGGATTCTGGAGTGTTGTGATGGAGCAACGTTTTATCCGTATTGTCTTTATAGTATTTTTTACGGTTGAATTTCGCTTAATATTGTTCTGAATAATGGAAAAGTTATTTCTTTTAATCGATATTGAGCTCGTGTAGCACCCACTTTGTATAAAGTTTCACATGTCCAAATATTAATTCACGATAAGTCAACAAGTTCTTTTAATATCTGTAGAGTCTCAACTTCCCTATACGATCATTCAGTATTATTTTGTGGACTTTTTTGATGTTTTTATTTGTAAATACCTCTCTAGGACCTCCAATACATGTATCGTCTTAGATGCTCATTTTACCCCTTTAAATTTAGAAAACCCTTTTTCAATGGTTGTTTCGCTGTTGCAGAGTCAAAATAATGTTTTCCAGGTCTAACCTTTCATTCAACAGTATTTTTTTTAAACAAAAAGCAATGCTTCATTAACATACGAAATTATTTTTAAATCCATTTTTTTAACAAAACAAAATTTGCCTCACGAACAAGGCTATATATATCTCACTAACCATTTGTCTAACAGCTGAAAAACTTGTAGAAGTGCAATTTGAAGGTTGATACTAAGTAAAATGATACAATTTTATTCGAGTGTCGCCATCTATGTTTCAGCACTTTTCAACCAACCTAATATATCCATAAAGGACAGTCAATGTGAAGATGTTTAATTATTTGTTTATTAATCTAAAGAAAAAAATGACCATGCAATACATAAGTAATATGGAATATTTGAAGTGGAGAAAATATCTTTTGTCTCTTCTCTTGCCTAAGTGTTCATTAATCATTTTGAATTGTAAACACATGTAGTATTACTATTGTTCTTTATTATTATTATTGTACAAGTACTATCAAATACACTCTAGAGATTAATTATTTTATACAATGTAATGTGTAATGTAAGAACATTTTCTACTATCAAGACTTTCCATATGACGTGACACCATTGTTTGTTTAAGCTATATTGGGGACTTAAACAACCCAGTTTTATAAGAATAAAAACCATTTTTTCATTCATCATTGACCCAAGGAGAAAACATACTAACTAGCAAAACATAAAAGTATGGGTTTAATCCCTTTTTTGGGAGTAATAGATATGGTGATTTGGTAATTTTTTTTGACAAAAGTGAATATTTTTCCATACTTCATTATCAAAAACAGACTAACTGCCGTGTACTATGCATTTATTTAGTGTGAAACCATACTATGTGACTTTAATACACAGCATGTGGAAACTTGTTTGTAACAAGACCTAAAAAGTCTTGTGTATTATGTTAGTGGAGATGACAGGCACCACATGGAAGCTCTAATTTCCAAGTATATTAAATGAGATAAATTGTGACTATTTTACACTGACTATTAGCTGCAATCCATAGTATTAGCTCCTAACAAATATAATCCAAAAAATATTTTACCTCAATGGATATATTTACTAGAATACACCAACTTTTTTGTAAACTATAACATTTCCTACTTCACAAAAATAGTTATATATTCTTAAAACGTAAACTTTTTTATATAATCCAAACCAGATAGCACAGTTTAGTACTGAATTTAAATTATTTTGCCTGCAAAAATGTACTATCGATTAAATGCATTTTATAAATTTGTTATTTAAGTTATATACAATTAAAAAACTGATAATATAACAACTAGATGATACTAATGATGATAGAAAAACTTGAACATTTTAGTTTTAATATTGGTGAAGATATAGTCATCCAAATATTAAAAGTTGAATATCTTAGTTTTTGTCCAGAAATAATGTTTTTACGTTGGGTCATTGAAATAAAATATCCTAAAGTGAACTACATATTATATATTAAAATGGGATCAAAAAATAAATGACATAACTTTTCAAAAAAAAAGTATACCTCCAATGGCTAGTTTTATTATATTTTAGACCCTAGTATGTATTAAAATAAATACTAAGAAGTAATATTTTTATTGTATAGATAAAAATTAATTATTAAGAATGAAAAAAAGATATGTTTTTTTTTTAATTATCCAACTTTTTTTTGTCCCTAATTGAAAACAAAAATTGTACAACTCAGCCATTTTTAGGAATTTTTAGTACTATATGAAATATATTGATTATATATATCTAAATATCACTATTTGTCATTTCCATTGAGTAGTATTCAATGCATATATACGCAAGAGATTTATTGGAAGTTTGTCAGTTATTGCAGTAAAAATATCAACTTTGAGGCCCCGGATTAGAGTCTCCTTTAATTTTGATATAATTTATGACGTCAGTGGAAATACTACATATCGATATAGAGAAATAGAGATACAAATCATTGAACCTCAAAAAAAAAAGAAAAAAAAATGTTATCTTTATTTATTGACATGCTCCAAGAAAAGGGTTTTCTTTATTCATGTTAGTGTTGACACGATACCAATATTTTTGTATAGGTATTGATATTTCGATAATTATATATACTAGACATGACCTGACATTAAAATGGTTTATGGTCCGATATTTTACAGATAATTATATCGCAGTTGTATTTCACAGAAAGCATTTGTTTTGTTTGCCCACAGGTTCATATCCTAAGGATACAATAAGTCGATTTTTGGTGGAGCAACGGGGAAAGTAGAACTATGCCTCATTGCGTTATGGACCCTTCCTCATTGTCCGTAACGTTTGTCGTTGATTCTTTAGGTCAATTTTTGAGGGAGTATCGGGTAAAGAGATCAAGTAGAACTATTAAATCATACTCCAGGGAGGCCAACATTGTGTCGTATTATTTTCAAGAAGATTATAAGTCGTTACAGATGCATGTATTTACTTATGTACAAATAACATGTCCAAAAGATGATCAGCTAAAGACAATATGATAGTCTTGGATTCATACAATATCATCTCAAATAGTCATGGGACTGACTTGATTTGAATTAGTATGGATGAAGCAACATAATAGACCAATCAATGCTACTAATGAAAAAAACTATTTTGGGGAACATAACCCCTTATCCTAACGGTAATTACAGCTCTGCATAACTATCTCTAATAGTTGAAATTTGAATACTGAGTTCAATTTTTGAAAGTTTTGGTCCCTCCAAGTTTTATGTCGGATCTTGGTATAATTTTGATCCTGGATAAAGTGGTTTTGAGCTCAACACAGACTATTAGTAAGTATTTTAGTAAATAAAAGAATTATCTCATTTTTTTAAAAGCTTACTGTGCTTTATTTTTCTAAAACTACTACTTTATTTCTATATATTTTTACAAAATTATGTACCCCTATTATTAAGAACGTATCCACTCTAAAATTTTGACATCCCATCCTTTTCCGTACTAAATTTTCAAAAAGCGTCTAAATGTGTCACAAAATCCGACATTTTCATTAAACTTTTGTCAAAAACGTCATCTCATATGTCAAGTTTTTCTTTGATCTATTAATTATGATCAAGCTAATCTTGGTAATTATTTTTACTTGTAAGGTTAAATGAAATCTATAATGTATCTGCAATTTACTTTTATTATAACTACTCATCCATCTAAAATCTGAATAATCCTTCCAATTGATAGAAGTTGATATATTATGGCTAGAAATATATTTTTGTATAATTTACTTTGTTCAGAATTAATAGTGATTGATTCAATGTGTATTTCAAGGACCAATAACTATAACAAAATCGACTATAAGTGCTAAATATAGGACTGATACAACTCCAACTCAGTGATAGGTTTTATTACGAACAGCATTTCGATCAAATAATTACTGTTCTTAATAATAAATAAATAAACAAGAAACTTGTACAATTCCAGAGAAATAATCAAAGTGTCTAGTTATATGGTTTTGGCATCAGTGGCCTAGAAAAGAGTCGCACATTTGGACTTATACTGCACATCACCATAAATAAGGTAATTTTTCTTTAAATATAATTAGATACTTATTGAAAATATTTTCCTACACCCCATTCTCTCTTGGAGTTTCTCCAGATTGTGATTTACACTCCACAGTTTGAGAGAAACTGGAATAAAACAAAGAAACTATTTCAGGTATTATAGTTTATTAATTGGTCTGATAACTAAATTAAACAAATATTTAAGAATGGTGTGACCCACAAAGGTTGTAAGAATAAGCTTTTCAAATTTGAAAATAGTAGTTTTCCATTAAAGTACATACATACACATTGGCGAAAAATCAAGAAATTGACCGTACCTAGTTTAACAATCATGTCTTTGTTATTTTTTTAAAATATGGCTTCAAAAAGTTATATTCAGAAATTATTGAAAAAATATATTCCATTTAGCTCTTGTTAAAATTTGAACAATTCACAACAAATATTGAAACATAACTCTATAGTTGGTAAGTATTGCCTTACTACCAACTGATTTTTGACTTTTTTCTATTTCTTTTCGGAGGAAAGGTTGCCTGTTACCTTGAAGGTAACACCGTGATGTATTTTGAGACTAATGAACATGCAAAAGCCGAAGAAAAAGATAAGCAAAACTATAAATATAAAAAAATAGGTGTGCTCAAAAGGGTGTATTTTTTTGTATTTAAAGGTTTCTCCCAAGAAATATCTCAAATGGTTCATGCTTTCTTGTTACCATTACAGGAAGAGTTGTAAATTCTAAGCATTTATTTAGCATACGAGCCTTTGTTGACAAATTCACAAGTGTTCTATACATTTAAAGCTATTATTCTGTCCTTCATGAGTAGAGAAAATCAAAGTATAAAGTGTAATCCTTAGTTTGTGAGCTCATGAACGACAAAGAGTGAACCTGAGGAATTATTAGAGAAAATTCTTGTTGGAGCAATTGGTGTCCCTGTGATTGCTTGACATGGAGTAGGTTTTGTGTTTATTTACTTCATCTCACATTTAATATAGTGAAACTTTATGACAGCTAAGCTGATTTCATCACAAACATTTATAAAATTGTTGGGTTAAAATCCAAAATGAAAACATAAAATTTAATTTATTTTGATGATTTAGAGACAAGAAAAGTATGATAATTAAATAAAAATATGCTATCATTTCCATTATAATACAAAATTGCTATTAATAGAATTTGAAAGTAAGATTGTACAACGACGTACTAACATATTTCTAATACATTTTAGGAGCAAATATATAATAAATAATCTGTCCTTATTCAGGACTGAAAACTGCAGAAGTCATGGTCCAACTCAATCCTACATATAAGTCCTCAAAATTATTAAGTTCGATCCTTGATGAAGTCACTAAGCTTTATTTATTCTTTTTTTTTAAATCAGTTCTGGTACTGACAGTCTGAAAGACTCGTCCCAAGAACTGATATGACCGGTCCTAAGAATGGACTGGACATAATAATAAAGAGAGATGTAACACTAATAATAAAACTGGAGAGTAGAGGGATAGATGTTTGATATACGATAAGGTGTAAGTCCTCCTATTTGTTGGTCCTATTTGGAAATCCAATAGAAAAGAAGGAAAAGATTTACTTTTTTCTCTCTTCTGTTCCTTTGTTTAATTTTACTTTTGTTCTATTTTTTATAGAGTAAAACAATGTGTATCAAAATAATTTTTTGCAAAATGACTAAAAATGTATTTTCTGGATTCACTATGTAAAGAGTTTTATTATTATTCATAATTTAATCGAGTTGTACCACCTAAAGATGACCACGTAGGAGAATGCAATTTTGCATTGGTAATTTTCATACTATATGAAAACTTTTCCCAACTTCTTATAATCGAAATTCGAAAAAAATTGAAAATCAAACTGGTCTATTGTACACTGAACATTCATACAAAGTATTTATATTGACTTGGATTATTTATAAGCCTACATACATATTATATACAATAAGAAAAAATAAAATAAAAGGATAATATAACTTTTTTGAAGATTTCTCGATATTATTGAACTGACGTAGGTACATACATATAATATATTAGTTATAAACTTTTAAATTAAAAAAAAAACTTTTTTGGCAACTTAACATATGCAGGAACATTGAAGATGTGAAAACTTAAATCTAGACATTATAACAAATAAGCAAAAGTGGTATCCATTATATGTAGAGAATGAGGTAATTCATCTCTCTCTATATGTAGATACAGATTCTAGGACCCCCTTGGACAAAACCAAATATAAAACACCGATGGAAAAAAACATAGGCAAGGTCAATTAGACCCTGTGTATACGACAACATTTTGAAACAATGTTACATGTCCTTTATTCGGATTTTAAAATTAGATTTTGTCCTCACAAGGAAGAAATCTGCTTCATCCGAGCCCGTCAAGAAAATGATTCTTTTTTTTCTTGAAGAGAGAATACTTAAATATAAAGTATGTGTTTATACTCATGAAAGACAAACACTGAGGATTTGTAGTGGAGTTTTAAGTGCCTAGGGTTGGTTGCCAAGATAAATCCGGACAAAAGTCAATTGAGTATCCTTGCACTGAGTTCACATCAGAATGTCTTAATTAAAAGGTTGCAGTCTTGTGAATAATATTCTTCCGATTGAGTATCAAAATAAACACTTAGGGTGATGGATCAAACCAAAAGATCCAGAGGCAACCCTGTAAGTCCTTGTTAAACTCGAAGTAGAATTAAGGATCAACATCTGAGCAATTCCTGTCAATAGAATTACTAGACAGAGAGTGTGATTTGTTTTTATTTCCTCAACTTCCTAGTTGCTTGCAGCTGATCTTATACAACGTCATGACAGCTAAGTTACACTCAAATTAGAAAACAAAAAAAAAACAGTCCTTACGGGTGCCCTTTCTTCTTTTTTTGTGAACTATTTAAACGGGCGTTGTGGTGTTAACTTATCCCTCTGAAGCATACATTCTCACCTATCTTTGGTGTCAATTGTTTTAAAAATGCATAAACAAATTAATATAGAGAAATTTAAATACAATTACGATATTTTCGCTGCACTAATGCTATCTAAAATGAAGAAAGTTTTCGTTTTAAAGCAGTAATTCATTTTTTTTCCACCAAAGTCATATAACAGTCAACCGATATTAAAAGGGTTTTTATTTAGGTGTCCGATAAGTCTCACCTTCTCCTCCACTTCTGTTTTTCATTAAAAACTACTTAAATTTATTGATTACATAATTTCAGAAGGCCATTTGATTTGATATCATATATGAAGAAGAAAAACATTATCAGATTTAAATTTTAAAATATATACATATATCAAAATAGTGAACTGATAAAATCTTCAATCACAGTTTTTATGAAACTATTTCCTTTCCAAATCAAGCCTATCACAAATCTCTTTTTTACATATATACGTATATATTTCACTATTTAAATGTAATAGTTGGATTTTCTTTTTCATAGAAATATGGAAAAGAGTTGACAAAGGGCAAAAATTCTTTCACTGAAGCAAGTTCTTCTAACAACTTGTAGGATTTGAAGAAAATGAGATTTTTAGCCCTAATTCTACCTGTATCTACTGTATTTCCAGTTCATTATATTGAATTTAAAACCTTCCATGAACATTTTTAAATATTGGAAATGGATATTCAAAGGTAATTTCCCCAAATTGTTATTGATTTTTAAACCCCTAATTTAATTTTCAATTTTATTTATCGTACAAAATTATTATTGATCTATCTTTGTACATACTATAATGTTGGTATGTTGTGACATTGCTAGGGGTCACGTTTGACTTTAGTATCAGGGTTTATATATATATACATTTAATTATACCATTTTCGACATAAATGTACACATATACAATGTAAATATGTACATTCGAGGAGGTAGCAATCAGGGGCATCCGCAGGATTATATTTATTCTTTAGGGGGTCTTGGTTTTTAAATTATTATTCAAAAAGGAAATTTAAATGAAAAATTACACTTTTTGGAAAAAAAATTAATTCCAAGTATTACATTTTTTTATACTAAGTTTCAAAAATCTACATTCATTCACAAAAAATAAAATCAACAGTTATTCACAAAAAATTTAATTTTATGAAATTTTTTTCTAGATCTACAGTTCCCAAAAAACTAATTTTTTAGGAAAATTTTGTTTAAAAAATCAACAGGTGATCATAAAAAAAATAAATTTTTTGGAAATAATTCCAAATATTTAATTTTTTTGAGAAAAACATCAAAAATCAAATCAAAATAGTTACTCAAAGAAAATTAATTTTTTTTGGAAAAAAATTCGTAAACTAAAATAAAACTTTCTAGTAAAAAGTAAAAATTTCTTAATTTGGTAAAGGGCCCCTTCAGCATCACCCCCCTCTCCCCGCCCTGCAAACCGAAGTGTTATAATTCAAGGATGTCAGAAATTGGGAAGTTGTTAGTACTGTTATAGACTATTCCTTGCCAAATTTCAAGACAATTGAGCGTATTTTCTAGGTCTTCATATTCAGTTGAAACTTTATATTTTAAATTTTGTGGATTATTCAAATATTTTCCCTATAATTACAATTACAAATGATGGTAAGAACTTTGATATATTTATAATAATCAAATGGTTTAAACTGCAGTTTTATTGAAAAAGGAAAACAGTGGTCCCACAGAACAAACATACTTATTATTTTCTTTTAAGTATTCGGTTATTTTCATCTTTATACATATATGAGGGAAACGATTGATATTTTAATTTCCTTTCGTATTATAATTAAGGTTGTGGCTCTCCAGTCTAGAAATAGGACCGGCCCTTAAGACTGTTGGACCTTTGGATTTTCAATATTTAAACTCACTAAAAAAAGAAGAAATAAGGTTGAATGACGTCATCAAAGACCAAACTTTATAAGTTGATGAACTAACTGGACCGAACCAAGTCTGAATTGGACGGGACTAAAATCTTCAGTTCTCATAAGAATAATTAGAGGTACCTGGTGCTTACGATTGATTGAATTGAGTTAGTCATCCTCAACAATAAATCTATACTTTGAAAGAAAACACATTTTAAAAGTGTATAATATGTATGTGAGAACCTTTCAAACTCACACTCTTGAGCTCACAATTTGACGCAAATTACTTTGATACCAAATTTTTTGCAATACCCTGTTTTTAAAGTTCGAAAAAGTTGATCCAACCTCCACAAAACGACTCATCCTAATGGGCATTCTACATATAACAGAATATGACCACAATGTTTTTTCTTAAATGGTGAACTACCGTGTTCAACGCAGGCACAAAGATAACATCTACAATATGTTTTTTTTTGTTATATTTCCTTAAATAAATATTGTAGGTAGAGGAGGAAGGAAGAAGACACAGATGGTTTGTATTAAATACTTTAAATTCATATATCGGGCATACCAAAAAAAGAGAGAGAAAGATTTATCTTTTGTATGTCTTGATAAAAAATATAGAATCATGGAGAATGGAAACAGTAGTGAAGAAATCCTTTTGTGTATCTAAAAAAATCCTCAAAGGAGAAGTAAAATGAACAATAGGCGTTTATTCTTATTTAAATATACTAAATTTAGTTGTCATAAAATGAAATCCATTCTTTTAATGTCCTAGTCAGAGATTTTTTACTTTATGTGTTTGTGATTTGGACTTTTCAAAAAAAAAATCATATTTTATTTACCAAATTAATTTATAAAAATAAATATAGAAGCATAAATAAATAAACAAAGGAAAGATAGGGGCTCAACTGATTGATTAGAATTACATATAACCCTTCAAGGACTAATATTATTATTACAAACCCTTAGTTTGACCACTGATAAAGATAAAAACAGGTTTGGGATTTTAATGGTAGGCTTATTTTAACCTGCGAGAGAAAGTATATTTGCCAAAGAATACCTAAATGATTCGGAGGAGGCCTGGGATAAGTTGGTGTGGATAGATGATACCAAAATCGAGTTTTTGTTATCAAATTGACTTTCTGTTTTTGGAAGAAGAAAAATTTTAACTCCAAGAATACAGTCACCACATTCAAAGATGAAGAGTGAAGCATTATGTTTGGAGGGTGTTTTTCTGCTATGGGGAAGGACGGTTTCACCAAAAAAAAGATCAAGCCAGACAGTTATTTACGTAGTCAGTTGGCAAACCTACAAAATAGAGAGGGGATCAAATGTTTATTTCCTCTCTACTGTAAATTTCTAGGTTTATATCGCCAATTTTCCAATAAGATATCTTTGGTTATCATTTCTAGCACATATTTATCTGATAAACACAATTATACGTCATTGCAAAGCTATTGAAATGGCTTGGTAAATATCTACGATTGCTTTTCAAAATATGTCACGTTTTGTTTTGTTTTATTTTGTCCATACACATTGCACTAATTTGTATTTAGTATTGACTTGTTTATGTGTTTTATGAAATACTGAATGGTCCCCATTCAAACAAGTTTTATAACATTTCAGTGGAAATGCAATGAAATGAAAATTTTAGTTATGTAGTTATCGCAACATTTTTTTGAAGGTTGGTTGGTATTTGTTTCGACTCCTTAAAGTCTTGGTGTTGTTGTTGTTGTGACCCAGATCTAAATGTAATTTTTTTTTTTTAAGATCTAAATTTCATGGTTTTGGTCTCAGATAAAATTGTCTAAATATAACACTAAAGTACATTCAACAAAAATATTGGTATGTTTGCCCTATGGAAATAATAATTGAAATAACAATTATTATTTTGTTTTTTTTGCAATGGAAGACTTTTGTTACATGGAAGAAAATAGAATGTGTAGGAATTAGAGTAGTTCTATTGGTTTTTAATAAATGATTGAAAATCAACGTTATTTCATTTCTGGTTTAGTCTCACCTGGTTTCTGTTATCAGTTTTTAGCAAATTATAGAACATCCTCATTAAACCATTACTTTTAATAATTAAATTTAAGTCCCATAATACAATTATTTAAAGTAATCTTCAAACAAGGAAAAAACTCAAATGGAATCAAAATAAGTATCAAAGTAAATATATTTATAGTAAAATACCCAATTTTATCCATTAATTTAATTAAATATAACTTTAAGTATCTCTGATGTACAATAATAATTTCCCCTTATTACTAATTTAGGTCCATTTAACTTATTTTTTATTCTTTGAAAAATGGTTGAAAATTAATTAAAATACTTTTGGTTCTTCTTTATGATGACCATAAATGATATATACTATTTTTTTAAATCAAATTGTACAAAATATTTTGATTTTGGAAATAATAAAGATGTACTTCTCATCTAGACAAACTTTTTCAAGCTTATATGTTTGTATATTATTTGAAGTTTATATCACTTTTCTTTTCAATTAATAATAATACATTTCATATAATATACACGCGCTATATTAGAATGTTTTATAGAATATCTTAATATTCCCCCGAACCGAAAATGTCTAAACATAAAGAAAATTGAATAAATAATTTTCGATTTGATTTCTTTGTCTCTCTTTTTGCCTCAGCAACGCCGGGTAACCCTTTGCTAGTTCGTATATATAATTCGAATAATAAAAAAAGATGGAAATATAGATTGTGTAAAAAAAATATTTTTTATTCATAGAATAACATATCCAAATTATCTTTTTCTATGTATGGTGAGAGAGAGCTGAATAAAAAAATAGTAATCATCAGAAAAAGAAAAAACAAAATAGTTTCTTCTTATAACAATGTGCATGCCAAAAATAATTTGGCAGAAAGAGCTGTTCTACCCTCAGAGAGACGTAGTTTATTATGGCATTATTATTCTAATGTAATTCTTATTATTTTATTTATCTTTCAACATAAGCTTCCTACCTCAAATACCGCCTGTTCCCTTACTTCTTATTCCCTCATTCTAATACTCCTAATATAATCAAAATGAAATATACCCATTTTTAAGGAAATTTCATTATTTTATTTAATTTTTTTTTATCAATTTTCAATCTATATATGGAAGCGTACTTACTACTTACATACCGGGTGGAAACTAACATTAAAACACAAAATAGGGTTCAAAATTCTGATAATTTTGAATATCCACTGTGAATAAACAATTATAAGTCTTGCATCAGCCAAAAATGACATCAGATTAGAACACAAGAATTAGGGTCAAAACTTTAATTTCTTGTAGTCAGACTTTAACTGAGATTTCTTAGCTTATTGGAGTAGCCAGTAAGACTGTTTATAATGTAAAAAAAGAAATTGGATTAGGTCATCCAAAGAAGAGATGACAATATCAGGAAATCCTTCAATCAGTTCTGGGTAAAAATATCAATATCTATTAAAAGACAATGTGCCCACCTGGATGCTAATCCACTTGACTATCCCCTCTAGCTACGTGTTGAGATGCAGATGTATAGAAAACGTAGTGAAAGTGTGAAGTCACAAAAGGCAACTGATGACCAGGCTTGGATTTTAGTGGATCTAGACTAAAATAAAAATAAAAGGTATTCACATCTATCTAGCATCTGTTAACAATGACTCTTGAAAGTTTCAGCCAGTTTGAATGCACGGTTGTTATGTAACAGTCGTTTAAGGGAGTTGATCGAGTATAGAGTTTGTCAATGAATATTTGTTTTTGAAATTGTAACCTTTAAAGAGATTCTAAAAAAACTTGTTGTCTTAAAATTTGACGCGTCTAAGTCTATCCAACTTGGAGTAATTAAGCCAAACACGAAATGTGTCTCCTGAAAATCATTTTGCAGAGATAACGCTGAGTACTATTTAGATGGAGTACATAGATGGGAGTATCACTGGGAGAATTGTGTTGAGTGACAAGGAGGCTATGTTTAAAAACAAACAGGAAAAGTGTATTGTATCTTTATTCGGTTGGAAAATTTTCAGAACATCCTCTTATATAAACCATTGAAGAATAAAATGCAAACTATTTAAAATCTTATTTTCCACCCGGTATGTATGTAAAACCTTCTTTCCTATCTATGATTAAATTATTTATAGGAAAAATAAGAATTAGTAAGATAGGAAAAGAAAAAGAGGCAGGAAGAAATCTTAGCCTGTCTATTTTTTGCCATTACATTTTTTATTTTATTTATTTTCTATTTTTGAACAAACCCTCAATAAATCGCTATTACGAAATAAAAGCAATTTAACAAAGGAAATAAAGGTATATAGATTTATTTTTTTCAGTTGTACAATTTGACAAATTTCTTTCTTTGTCCTTCTATAATAACAGTAGGTCAATATCTTAGTGAAAGACCAAAACTTCTTTTTAAGAGTGCCCTTTCTTATGGAGGCAAGAACTCCCAATTTTACACCTCATAGATTTAGCAGATTATTGATCTTATTGAATGTGGGTTCGTAGCACCATCAACCCAGACATCAATTCCAAGAATAAAATCATTTTCAAAAACTTTTTCAATTCCAGTAGATGTTGACGAGTTGATCAGGAATCGGTAATGAGTTTTAGTTTTTGCATAATTTTATGTTCATTTCAATTATATGCGTTGTAAAGTTTAAAAGAAAAAATAAAGTATCGGGTTCTCAACTATTTTTACGCCAAAGGAACTTATTTGAAGAATAAAAATTAGGCTTTATTTAAAAAAAAAAAGTTTTTGGTTCAAAAAGTCTCGTTAAGAAGCAATATCTTTTTTTTTTTAAACAGAATTTATGAATGTTAAGTACTGAACTTTTAAAAAAGGAAAAAAATATCCAAATATTTATTTTTTAATACTCAATAGTTGTCTCAAACCAATAAAATGAGCAAAAGTACTCCTAAATTGAAAATTGTCCAAGACCATATTTTATCCGAAAAAATTAATTACGAATATGTGATCAAATTGTCAAGTACAAATAAAATTAAATATGGAATTTAAAATATTTTTGGAAGAGTAAAATTTTGTGAAATATTGTCATTTAATCAATCTCTTATTGATTATTTCCTCAATAAACGAATTACAGATTCGTTATCAACTTGTCAAGTATTACTAGAATTAAATATGAAAGTTAAATATTTTTTAGTCATTAATGTTAAATCCCAAGAGGGTAAACAAATAATAAAAATGAAGATCAAATGAAAACACAACAAAAGGGGGACATTTAAAAATGACATTTTACTCATAAATTCAACAACCATTTACTTTAATAAAATTGTAATCTTTAATGATAATATTTTTAAAAGAGGAAGAAAAACAATTGCTATTACGGATATGGTATCTCCAAATTATCAACAAATTCCAATGTTGTAGGACCTCGAATATCTACTTTCTAATTCTTTCTTAGTGTTCTTAACGTTGATTGAACAATTTCGTGCTATTAAATGAAGAATATTTAGACCATTGGCAATAATTGGCTAACAACCAGTTTGCTTGAGGTCTTTATTATTTCTTTTTTGAGAACAAAAAGTTGAGAGATGCCATATAAAAGGGCGTATGCAGGGTGGGTGCTGGAAATGATTTTTGTTTTTTACTCCATTGGTTTTGTCATTCGAGCAAATTATTCAGCAGATCAAAAAATCAATAATTTGAATTTTTTTTTCCAAAAAAAATATTTTTTTGTAAATTGCTATGGATTTTGATTTTTTTTTTGCCAAATATCTTTATTTTTATATGAACTACTATGAATTTTGGAATTTTTTTCCAAAAATTTTTATATTTGAAACTTCATTTTTCAAAATTTTATCAAAACAAAATAATTTTTTTGTGGATAGTTATGGATTTTTGAATTTCCATTAAAAATAAAATAATTTTTAATAGGAAGTGTTACAACCATCCGCTTAAGTCAAGTATTCGCCATCATTCTGCTCGATAATTTGTTGCCTACAATAATCTAACTTCATTGTCCCTATTTCCATAAACCACGGACAACTACTATTTTCAGGTTTTTATTGCAGCTAAATTAGTATTCATTAAAACTTCCCATCTGAGCTCAAAGAGCTTCTGGCACGTCATCAAAGATAGGTGCTGCCTGTCATTGTCTTGTTGTCCCTCATTCACCAATACTGGCCGCTTCTGTTCTATTGCCAGGTTCAAACGGTTGAGTAGAGGGCAGAGTTGCTCGAAAAATAATAAAATCGCTTGAACCATTGTTGTGCAACCCAAACCAAAAGAATATTAGCACTGTAAACATTGCAAATTATTTAGTTCGATTTTGATGCGTTTTTTCCTTTTAGGTAGTAAAAATATATATTGTGGCAAAAATTTTCATATGGAACCTTCATCATTGATGCGTCAAATTTCACGACTAAGCTGGCAGAGCGCAAGACTGTCCAAAAAGTGTTTGTAGTATACACTTACACCTATACAACACTTTATTACATGATCTGATGTGACCAACAATGATCAAGATATACTTAGTTATAAAAATGGGGCTGAAACTACGAAATTACTTTTTCCTAAACCTAAAATTAAAATATCAAGTTACTATCTGAATTTGTTTTCATGATATAACTCATCAATGAGACCAAAATTCTAATATAAAATCCCAATGGGGATTGACTTATGGAGTACGTTTACTTCATACTCGAATATGGTTTTCAATCAGTTCGACAATGCCTTGCCCAATTTCTTAAATGAAGTAGTATATCTCTTGAAAAGATATAACGGCATTAGTATTTAGTAGTTTCTGACGACAGAAGATTTTGATTTTGAAAATCAATAATAATTTTTTGTAGTCGATGCAGTCCATGAGGATAATTAAAGATTAAAATGATGTTATTAACTAATGTTATTATAGTTAGTATCCATTCTTAGAGCAGAGAAACATAAATGGAATATGTCTTTGAGACATAAATTTAATTCAATTTTGCTAATTCATAGTTTTGATTAGTTAATTCGACCAATTGACGCAGAGTTTTTTACAAATGTTAACTAAGCAAACGCATTAGATCAAATATACAGATATTTTACTACTTTATTTAGAGTATTTGAAAAATTTAGATAAAGATCCTTCAAACCTGTATACCACAGGAAACTAAAAGTAACATGTTATATAGATGATACATCAACGAAGAATTTTCTACATTTTTAAGGGTGTTTTTCATACCAAATATCTTTGCCATGTATGTATCTATACATATATATTCCGCGTACAATTGTTCTATCTATTAGAAAATAAAGTCTTGATAAATGTTGAGTTGATATCCAAGTTTTGTTAAAGAGGATTTATGAATGTATTTGATAAGGTATAACATGTATATATGAAAAGGGAGGGAGGGGGGATCTGTGATTGTTGGCATAGGAAAAATAGTAAATTGGTATATTCTGCAATTGATAAATTCAAAAATTATTACAAGTACTTGTGATAGTACTCACCTTTTTATCGAACAATTCTCGATATAAAATATCCTCCTCCTTATAAATAAAAAACTCAATGCTTTATCTACTACAAAAAGAAACTCCTCTATAAATAAAAAAGAATTATATCTGAGACCTCAATCCATTTTTTTTATTTAGTTACAAATCTCATTTCCACTAGCATTACCACACTTTAGATATGATTATACTCATACAATAAGGGAGAAAAATGGACTAAGAACAGCTCATTTGAAAAAAGAAAAGAAAAAAAACATTTATCTGTCATTAAGCAATTTATTTCCATTAGCAAGCCTAAGGCTTCTGATCTCCGCTTATTTTAATTTGAATGATAACCGAGGCATATCATTCAAATTATTGTCAAGTTTTATTTACTGTAGTTATTCTAAAAAGGCAAAAAAGATCATTGTAAACTAGGAATTTGATATAATAATCATTATATTTCGTGGGAATTTTATCATGAATTAGTAATATATTTTTTATAATTGCTATTAAATTCTAGTTTTTTAAATCAAATGTTTTGAATTTCCTAATATTATTCGAATTAATAAATATTTTTGCGTCTGTAAGCATGTTAACTCTATATAGAGTAGAAGTTCTTTACCTTTTGCAACTTAAATCATACTTGTGATTGTCGAAATAATTTCAAGAAACATTGACCCAATAAATGAGTAGAAAACCTACCCCTTGAGCGTTCTTCTGGAATTCAATTAGATCAATATTGTAAGGATGGGTTTGAGCCTGACACAGAGAGTAGCATTAAAAGTTGATTTCAGTTTGTTTTTGTCTATGATTTTCTGACAGTCACAACAAAAAACACTGAACCACATAAATAGGTGGTGGTGAAAGGCGCGATATACATATTATAGTCCGTTTTGACAGAGTGGGATATTGACTCGCTGACAGTATACAGAGTGAAGCAAGGTTTACTTGTGTGAGCTGAATTCAATCAGCTCATTTTCCAACAAAGTGGGGAACTTTTGGTTTTGCAGCTTACTTGTTCACTTTTCTAAAAAAATAATAAAAAGATAATCAAGTATCCTTCTGCCCTCAGGAAGCCATAACTGCCGCTAAGGGCGGCTACATTAGTTATTGAGAGAGCTCAGACACACATCGATTTACACTATTAATTTTGTTGAAATTATTATGTTTTTAATAAATGATATCTTGTTGAATTTTTGACTCCACGGCAGACAAGATGACTCTATATAGAACATTGATTAAGAACCCCTAATCTAGAGAATGAGTTAAAACTAACCTAGAAATATGCTGATGACATTCAATTTCCTTTATAATTAGGAGAAAATTAGTTTGAACATCCCATGTAGATGACTTGGACTTTAAAACATAGATATGTACAGATTATCTAGGAAAAAAATGGAAAGTCGATATTATTTTTGTAATTTTGCTAAAAATAACTTGTTTGATTATTTTTGTGCGTATATACCAATATAATTTACAATTTTGTTAATTCAACTTCCGTTTACGGCGACAATGCCTTCGAACAGAGAATGTAAATTATGACATGCCGGAATAACTTCTTATTATAAGATATTGGAACACGCATCTTAGTAGCCAGTTTTAGGAATATAAATTAATGTGGCGGGTGGCATATCGCCTTCTTTCAATTATGTCATACCAATGATAGTTGAGGGGTTAAGGTCAGATCTTGAAGTGGACACATCGATATTGTGGTCAAAGTATTCTTGCTTTTTTATTGTTTATTGAATGGATCCTCGTTGTATTGTATTCTGAGGGTTCAACATTGGTTCCTGATTTGAAGAAGGAAAAGGGTGCGGCAATTTTTTGTTGAACAGGTCCTTGAGATCTTTGGGTAACAGCCAGTGTTTCAATACCGTCTCCAATCTTATTTTCAATGATACTCGTATATGGTATCCATCGAGGAATCAACGTAAGAAGAAATTTTTGTTTGTTGAAATGAGCAGTAAACAAATGGACTACTCAACATCTCTGTTACCCTGAGTGGATATCCTCACTCTGAATAAAACATTATACATACGCCTTATCATCTTAATCAGAAGCTTACGCAATCTTTTATTAGATTCTAGTTTCTGATTGATTTAAAATAACCCTAATGTTACATAATAATAATAAAAAAACCATTTTTTCTCCGGCCCACCCTGTAGACATAAAGCCTAGGTGGAATTGCAATGCTTACATCTCTATAACGAATGCCATTAAGTGATACATAACTCTTTTAATAAATTCAAAATAAGTATATTAATATTTGAAGAACTCAAAACTGATTAAAGCATGTTTCGATAACATACAACATGTATAGATGGGTTTATGTAAAGAATAATTATTGCCAATTAATTATTTTGAATTACCTTTTTTTTTTTAAAGATTTTTTTGCTTACGGTCCTTAGCAACGGAATACGTCACAAATTATTATTTCTTGATTTGGTATTTACATATTTTTTCCATTATGTCAACTTAAGTTGATCAAGTTACACTATATGTGATGTAAATCTTATAAAGTTGTTAGGTAATTGAGTACATCTGGTTGTAGAACTAAAAATTATTACTATTATATTATAATATTATATATATATTTTTAAATGAACTATATTGTTGATACAAAATCAAGTTGTAATTCGAAAGCTATTTGTATGAATAAATATATTCCAACTAAACTAATCAAAGACTCAAGTCCTTTTATGTATCCTCCAACACGGCATTAGTTCACTACCACAGAAATGCTTTGTATTTTGTTGTAAGTTGTTAAACTTTCTGCTTCTTTTCCTCTTATCAGTGTTCGGAACATTCATTGGTTGAATTTGAATGATTTCAAGTTAAACAATAACAATTCTCAGGAATTATTGAAAAAAAATTCTATAGTTTGGTTGAATTGGCTAACTACCAACAGATTTTATATCTGTTCTCTGTTTCTTTTAGTATGAAAGGTTGCGTTATACAATAAAGATAACGACATGACGACATTAAACTAACACTACAATTGGTGGCAGTTGTAAAATTAGAACTCCATTTGCCATATTGAAGAATGGAAGAAGTTCAAAATACTAGACTGCCTCCGTTTGCTCGGGTTGGCTCATCGGCTCCTTAGTAGTTCAAATATGAGGAGGTGAAGAAATCATTTCAGGGGTATCTGTAGGATTTTGCATTGGGGGGAGGGTATTATTTTTTTTTAATTATCAACGGCAATAATATATATTCTGGTAACGATATATATTTTTTTTTTTTTTTGGGGGAGGTACAGCCCTCTGGACCACTCCTTGCAGACACCCCTGCTATTCACTTCATTTTCGAAAAGTTGACAAAAAAAGTAGAAATAGAAAAGAAATAGTTATTTTTATAACTATTTCATATTCCATCATCATATAAAAAGATATATATTTCAAAAGTTTCTATGATCACAAAGAGCTATTACTTTGAATTATGCATGTAGTAAAAAGACAAAGATACACATCAATACTTATTATACCTTATTTATCTACATAGGTATATACAAAAAATAAGGTTCAAATTAAAGAAAGAATTAATGACTTTAAATTCCTGCACAATGACGACAAAAAAAAGTGGGCGATCTACCAGAAGCAACCAGAAATGTAATACAACATTTGATGATATCTCATCAAGGATAATGGTTATTTAAATGAACAAATTTATTTTTGCATTTAATTTCTGACGTTAAAAGATGACTGTCGTGTTTTTTTCTATTCTACGACTAATAATAATAATTAGATATTATACCATTCCATTTCGTGTTGATGGGATGATCATAGCATAGACCATTGTATAGGGTTTTTGTTAAAATAATGTAAGTAATTAACTTGAATTTTGTGAGCATTGTTTTTTATGTTTCTAATTAAATAAATAATATTATAAAGTGTATTATGATTTGAAAAACCTCATAGGCCGATTTCAATGCCCTTTTTGAATAATTTTAAATGCAGGGGAGGCCTTGGATTATAAGAAAACGACTTCTAAATGAAGCATTCTTGATATTGAACATAAATTTTGTATCATTTGATTGCATTTTGATATTGTATTTCATGTCACGAGAAGATAAACAGTTTTTTTTTTCTTTTTGTATCAGTATATTCTTAGGCAATGGGCCTTTTTGTACATAATGAACATAAATTAATTGCTATCAATCACTAGTAAGGTGAGGCCTCACTGATTTGCTGTTGATTATTCGCGGATTCAATCATTTACAATTTTATATTTGGTGTATAAAAATACTTTTATTCGTGGTTTTTTTATTAGGAACATATTACCAATAGGGAATGAGCAAACTAGAAAATATTAATCATCTGCAAGGTATTGTGACAGTCTGTAGCTCGGATTCACAACACAAATGAATTAATGAGGGTATTCTTTCTTAATTTTCAATTAAATTTCACTGTACCATCTATGTGAGTATTTTATATGATATTATAATATCATTTAAGGAGTTGTATTATTTTGTTTCTAGATGCCGCTACTCTCTGTCGCTTGGATTACAAACTAATTAAAATAAACAACATTTTTGGGTAGTTTAGAAATTGGGGACGGGGGTTGTGTCACATATTTTTTATGACATAAAGATGTTACTTGTACTAGTTTCAATATAAATTTAGTACACTGCCGTGTTAAATGCATCAGTACATGGTCATGGATATACCAAACAAAACTAGTTCAATGTACGGAGGGTACAATATTGCTGAAGGTTATGTATTTCTTAAAAATTACATTGTTCTTACACATTACAACTTAACCACTCTCCTTATCACAAAACAAATGTGTTTCACAGTCTGAGGTAGTACAGAATACTTGTATTCTGATTATAATTTTTTTTTACTATGTATCTATTAGAAAATAAATATGTAGATTATTTTCTCTACAAAGACAACCAAAACTTACAAAATTTAGTGCCTCCAGTGAGCAATAAATTTAAGTGATAAATATATATATATGACTGTAAGTTTATATGTAATATCTAAAATAAAGAGTTTATATGTTTGTTTATGTGAATGTTGAGCACTGTATTTGAGTGCTTAAATAATCGATACACTTTCTTTGATATAACATCAAAGCATTGAGATAGATAAAACTAATCTGGTGTAAGACTTTAAATTATACTCTATACCGGCTTTCACAACACTTCAAATAAATAGGAGTACTTCTTAAAAATATTATGACTAGTACATTACGAAATATTCATGTGACCAATCACACATTTCTGCTTCATAATATAATTAACCAATTAAGTTAATGTTCTAACCTACGTCATAAGTAAATCATAGCATTAAATATAATTATAAAATTACTAGAATAATTTTATTTTTAAATCTGAGAGGGTGAATGAAAATATATTTTCCGATCGGTGCATCATTTGATACACAAGTGAGACGGGATTGGTCATAAAATTGTTCATATTCATATGAACAATGTACATATCAAATTGTAACCACTGGATTGTATCTCGTCGTAAATTTTACTGTATCAAACAACCTTTACTATGAAAAGGGACGGAAAAAAGGCCAAAATCAGTTTTAATTAATCATTTCTTCCCCATAGTGGAATTCTTATTTAATAATTGTAAAAACTTGTTTTATTTAAAAAAAAATAACTCTTAGCAAATATATAAATGTTCAAAACTCTTATTAGGAGAAAAGAAGCAGAAACATTGACAGCTAACTACAAAATGTAGGGTATATTTTTGTTTTGTGAAGTACTACCTTGTTTTTTTTGTCAATTATTGATTTTTCCTTATCAATAGTGTACTGAATGTTGATTGGTTGAACTTGAATTGGTTCTTGTTCTGAGTTGAGAAAAATTAACATCGACAACGAAATTGAACCGTGGTTATGCTTGCGTATCAGTTTTTTAGTTTGTTTTATTGTAAAAGTTACTGATTTATTTTGGTAAAAATTTGTAGGAAAGGTATATATGTTAAAAGTATGACCTGATCTAAATTTTGGGATCAAACTAAACTTTATTATTTTTATTTATGAAGCATAATTACATATAAATTTGCTTATCAATTTTTGTGAAACTTTTTAGGAAGTTTACATATGTTAACAGTAAGAGGCTGTTAAATTTTGAGATGTGATGGACAAAAGTCCAGGCCACATAAAATGTAAAAAACACAAAATCGTTATTTAACTTTTGAACGAACTAGGATACATAACTCAAATTAAACTTTGAGAGGTCAAAGGTCCAGGTAAAAAAAAAAATACAAAAAATGTGAGATATAATTCGAACAATTATTATACGTTGTTAATTATTATGGAAAATGATTTTAGGGGGAGGTTTGCACTCTATTGAGTGCAAATCCAGTTGTAAATGTTGAACTAGCACCTTAATTTAAGACTTCGACATGTAAAACTACTAATGTCAGTGTGGGTCTACTAATAACAAAATTATTCAAAAAGGAATAATACAGTTACAAACTCCATATTATGAAAAAAAAATTGATTATCAATCACAAGGACGGAATGAAGGCAAGAATTGATCTTTGTTATGTTTATGTGAATAAAAATATATTTCCATTTCTTCTATTGGTTTAGATAAATTAATGTAGAACCGTGAATTTTGCCGCAGAAAATCTTAGTATGTGACTATTTTGCCACAAACTTTTTCGTTGTTCCCATTTTGCTATATAGATTCTTCCCTCTAGGAGATTTTGCCACAAACTTTTTCGTTGTTCCCATTTTGCTATATAGATTCTTCCCTCTAGGAGATTTTGCCTAGTAGTATTTTAACTCATCTATAGATGAGATGAAAAAATACATTGAATATGTACGAGTCTGGGATCTGGAGTCCATTTTAAAGGACTTCTTGACTTGGGCCACCTTATTCTCAGCTGAAGCTTAAAGAAATGGAAGAGCCTCCATCAATATAAATATAGGAATGTTTCAACAAAAATTTGAACTTATAATACAAAAAACCTTTTTGCAAATATTTCATTTGGGAAAATATCAAATAGGCAAAAATAATCAAGGAAAAATTACCTAGAACTAAATTCATGAGTGTTGTGTTGTGGAGTAATATTTTAATCATGCTTATGGCGGTACATGGTCCTTAGCGTGTCCTACAAATGTAGAAAATGGTGGGCCGTAATTCTGATCCGGATCTAGTTGTCATCCTTTTCAGATCAAAATATATTTGTTAGTAGATTATATATTCAACATAATTCCTACTTTAATGCATGACATAATAATGTTCCAAATCCTTCCTCTCTTATTTTTAGGTGTGCGCACTACCTTGTAAATTTTGTAAAACGTAATATCCATTCATTTAACATCAGAGTAATGGTGTAAGCCCCATGTAGGTAACAATTAGTTATAATTTTTTGTTGATCTTTTAAGTAGCATATCGTCCAGTTGGTCCAATAAATTGGTTATGGGACATTTCGCCAAATAACATTTCCGCAAAAGAAACCTTTCCCTATGAATGCATATTATAGTATGTTGTGAAAATTAAATATAAGGTCTAATTAAATTTTAAAGATGATTAGGAAACCTTTTAATAATTTTATGAATTATAAATATTATAAAATTATATATTTTTTTATCGATTAAACTTTTTCATACTTTTTGCTGACTAGTTATTTTTAGGTAAGTGTATATAAAAAAGATAAAATATTGTGTATGTATGAGTATATAGGCAACTATACATATAGTGTATTTGATCACTTAATTTATAATTATGTAATAAGTAGGTCCTTATATTAAACAATATATATGTATTTATAAGTAGGTACTTGTAAAGTAAAAGTAACGAAGCATAAGATACTCTTATGAAAAATAAAAAAATAATAAAACTATCAAGGATAAATACAAATAGAAATTTAAATGAAAAGAAATAAGAAAAAATATTTGCATAGTACTGCAAAAAAAAAAAAAAAAAAAATCGACAGGAACGATGAAAGGTAATTGTGTACATTGTTTTGGGCGTTATATTCAGAGGTGGAAAAAAGTTCTTATACAACAAGTCCTCCCATATTTTAATCTAATCCAAGTCAAGTTACGAGTCTTTCTTTGTGTAATCAAGACGTATTGCAATTCGTCAAAATATACAGATGTCCAAATATATAGTATTTTCCGTGTAGTTCTTGTGACGACAAAATTTATGTATTTATGAAATAAAAAAAACAAATAAAAACAAACTGTGGCCATTTTACTTAATGCACCATTTATTTTTGTAATTATTTAATTTTTTTTACAATATAGAAATAAATTGGTAAGCCTGGTTTGTGTCATTTTTTCCTTCATTGGGAGATAACGAGAACTAAGAATGCAAAATCAAAATACTTGGATCTCATCACTTTGTTGCTTAGACGTGCAATTAAAGAAATGATTACACTACACCGAATTTTAAGCAAAAAGATTAACCTATCTCTCACAACCTGGATACTAAATAAAGGTTATCTGTTCCACAAAACGAGATTCTTAACTCAAAACACCATCTACTTACAAAACCAAAGATTGAGATTTTTAAGCATAGTTTCTATTACAGATCTTTTATTCTTTGGAGCAAAATGCCTTTTTGCTTTCGCCAGGGAAGTGAGGCTGACCTCAAGTGGTTTTTAGTAAATTCTTTGTTTATGTGACAGTTGTTTTTTGTTATTCTTTCTTTGTTTTTTTCCTCTCCACTGCCACGTTTTTTTATATTTTAATATTTGTATTATAAATTGTTCACTATTATAAAAAACAATAATTTTTATTCTTTATAATATAAGTCCACCTTTATAGGACTTTTTATTGCCGCTGGTGGAAATAAATAAAGTATATATACACATACGGCAGATTAGTTGCTTAATAATTTTTGGATATTTGTACACTTTTTTTAATATGTAACTACAATGGAGAAATAAGTATTTAATCCCTTGCAGATTTTGTAAGTTTTTGTAAGAACCAAAAAGAGTGTTTGGAGGAATAAAAATTATGGTTATAAATCCAAAAACACCATATCCAACGTCAAGTATGGCGTGGAAACATTATGTTTTAGTAGTGTTTATCTCATAAGGGAAAAGGACAGCTTCACTGCATCACATCCTTGGGGAAATCCTGGGCAACAAATAAGGAATAAAAATGGGCCGTTTAATGGGTCTTCTAGGCTGACAATGAACAATACGTACGTTCATTGTAATAAAGGAGTGGCTTAAGAAGAATCACATTTAGGTCATGTAGTATTTCAGTCTCCTGACCTCAATCCCATACAAAATATTTATCATTGAGCAAATTTACAAAATCGAACAGGTTCCAAATAATTATTTCGTTCACTGTATAAAGTATATTGACAACTATGACGCCAACATGGACTTACTAATAGTTTGTTATGTAACCTGTAACACAATTAAAAATGAGCTACATAGACAAAAATATTGCTATAGGTGGAAACAAGTATTTATGGTGTATACGTGAATATGGCTTTTTCTAATCTTGAATCAATACAACATTAGCATCATTTTTATCTACTTCTGCATTCCTTATTGACTGTTCATAATAATTCTAAGGTTTTATTTCAGGAACTTTCAACTGCGATAAAAGTTTAATTGTTCATGGAAACACAAGAAATATTCCAACTAGGAATACGTTTTGAAAACAAATCAAGCCTTGTTGATACTTTTTCTTATACATACAAACCCTACCATTTTTATAAGTAATACTTTTGTAAATCAACATATCGATCGTCCTTATTTTAGAAATAATTACTGTTCTCGATTTTTGACTGGATATTACTTTGAGTCCCACGAGAACTTATATTATAACTCTCCACTAAATTCCCAATGTTCGATAGAGTTAATTTAATCAGTTTGTCATTAGATCGATCAGATAAATATGTTTATAAAACTCTTGAATACATTAAAACATATATATCTATTTTTGATATTTATCCTAATTAAAATGTGTGTTTGACATATTTCTAACTTAAATACATCAAGTATATATATAATTTAATTTTTTTGTAGTTAAAATTTATAATTAATAAAGTTGATGATTACTAAAACAAGTCATGTCTATTTCAGCAGTTGCTATTAAAAAAGATATTTTGGTTCTGTTTCTTGCCAAATCAAAATAATTATATTTTTTAAATAAAATATTATGGACTAAGAGTGGCAAAATATTTTTTACTCCAATGAAACCATTTGATTTATTTATTAAAGATATATACTTGAATCGACTACTACAATAGTTGTACTTATATGAGTCTGTATACATTTCTAAACCAGAAAATAAATGGCTGTACATATTACAAAAATAAGGTGCTTGTTTTTTGTTTGCAATATAAATAGACGACACATGGTAATAAATTTATTTTAAATTATTATTTTTTGTGGGGTCTTATAATGTCTATAGTACATAAATTATAAAATGAAAAATGTCAAAAAAGAAACTAACCAACTTCATAACCAAGGCTTATTATACATGTATATGATTATATAGAACAAATGAAAAAGCGTTCCTTTTAGCATCTCTGATTGCCACTCAAAAAGAAAAAAGTGTAAATTTGATCATAAAATGTATTGTGTCATCAACGAGGATCATTTTTATATTTACACATTAACTACAATGGAACAAAACACAAAAAATGACCTCACGTTTGAGTTTTTTGTTTTTTTTTACTCTTAACACATGTGTAGGTGTATTGAAATTGGTATGTTTGAGCCAAACACGCAGGTTTTGTATCCTTAACAAGCAAGAAGGAATAGAAGGAAATTTTACCAATTAATATTTAGAAATAAAGTTTTTCAGCCGGAAAAAATTACTTTTTCGGGAACTTTTGCATCATAACACAAGTCAATAAAATTTCCACTTTGAATTTTTACAACAACTACACGATTTAGCATTATTTTCCCCCTTGCAAGATCTTAATAAAGGCAAAAAGAATAAAATATAATTTCTTGGTACATGTTGTCAAATTCAAAAAATATTTTAACTACTTTTTTTTTGCTTCTCAAGGTAAAATCAATCTAGAATATTCCATTTCAATTCAATGTTGCGCATTTGTTAGCGGTGGAAATCATATCTTAACTTAAGATCACAAGCAAGTCATACGTTAAAACAGAAATAAATTAATCATAGCTATTCCATTACACTTCACGTAATGTTGAATAAAATTAAGCAAAGTAAGTAGTTATAATTAATTGTGTTCAATACTTTATAACTCCATCTTCTGATTTTTCTTCATTTTAAACAAAAGTTGACTCTGTTGTACATCATGGAAGAGCAAAGAAAAGTTGTAAAATTTTTCTCACACAACTGGAAATCTAGAGTCATATTTAAGTCCTTGGGGTGCAGTAAAATTTATATTTCCAACAACAAGAAGTTGTTGGAGATCATAAGGCATGTCAAAAAGACCCTCACATGTAAAAAATCTGTTCGTTTTAAGTAATATTTAAGTAAAAAGGCTAACCCTATAATCCATGTGTCGACACAGGTAAATAATTATAAGATGTCTAAGGTGGTATATTGTGCCAAAGTTATATGTACTTTAATTTCAAGCCTTGTAGTAAGATAATAAGCGATACCATGAATAACTTTTTTTGATAATTAAACTGTAATTGCTCCATATATCGGTCAATAATATTTCATGATCTACTCAAAGTAATTTTTGCTAAAGTTTTATATGTTATTTGCTAATCAGTGCAAATTGTCTGCAATTTGCTCTAACGTACTAAAGACTAACCACACGGTTGAAATTAGTTTAATGAGTAGACATTTTTGATTCGTACATTCAAATAAAGATATATTTAATAAATTGTGATAGAGTAACAAAAATCTGCTTAATTTATTTGTAATTTGGTTGTTTAACTGTCTACATGATCTCATTTTATATAATAGAAAGTGTGTATTGCAAATATTTTCTAGCTCATGATTTACATTTTATTACATAACAAACTATTTGTACTATTTATGATTTGTTTATCATACATATGTATTCACAGTGTTCGTTCATATACCTAACTAAAAAAAGAAGAAGTCATGTTTACAATAGAGCAAATTGTATGAAAAATAAGGGAGATTTGATAGGAATTCTCAAAACCACTGTGAGGAATGGGTGGTTTATAAAGATGGGATTCATATGGAAAGTCTATAGAAATGATATTATCTAGCATGAGAATATTTTGCATTCTATTGGATTTTCTACTGATGCCCATAGTAAATAGTTGAAGGAGTAATGACCATAGATGAAAATAATATGATAATGGTATTTTATAGTCACTATCTTAGAAATTGTTGTTCATTTCTAAAGCTGTTATCAATATTCTTTTATTTTTGAAGAGAGAGAAACTATGTACAAAGTAATGACTCGTGTGTGAAAGGCATTAACAGACATTATAAATGTAAGTCCTTGTTGGAGTCAGATTAAAGGTATTTAGGGTCATCACCGGGGAAATTTGTCCTTATATGTCCATGCTATATATACAGTGGGGCATGGTCTTTATTCCGTTTATCTCGTAGCTGCTCGCAGCTAACTTAATGAAAGGTCATGAAGGATATGCTTTAAATTGTCAGGATGACCACGTTCAGTTTTGGTTTCTTTTTTTTAGCATATTGTTAGTTAAGAATTTATTACTGTTTACCATAGTACATAAATATATTATAAAATGATATATATATGCATATATTACAAAACTGGATTTTTTTTAGCATACTGGTAGATCATATAATGTTTAACTACGGTAATGAAATATTATAAGATCCCATAAGGTCCAAAAAAATGACTACAGTCTCTTATATTGTCTTGTTAAAAAGTCAAGTTTATAGGAAACTGTCCAAAAGTTGACTAACGTGATTATAAATATTCCAAGGATAGAGTGTATTGTTATACATATAATAAAAGACTTGGGAATTATATCTTTTCTGATTAATGTCCTTAAAAGATATACATAAAACCTAATTGGAAAAGTAACACAATTTCGGCTAAGTAAGGAAACTAAATTTCATTGTAGTATGTATTTGTACAGATATGAGGACTTCAGTACTCGTCAAGTACTATAAAAACAACTTTATATAGATGGAGTATACTACCAATCAGACATTCTCCATGAATAATTTTTGCCATAAGCTAAAATAAATGACACTGCAGGCCCTTTTTGAGTATTTTTAATAAGGAACATACTCGACATCACATAATCAAAACAACAGTGAAATGTTTTGTTATCACGATTTGATTTGTGACTTTAATCCCTAAGAATGCATGGGAAGGCTTCATAGAATAGGAGATGAAGAAACAAATCGATGACGAACATAGATAATCCCATTAATTTACTATATTTAAAGTGGAAAAAATAAAGCCTGAGACTTTGCAGAACTTTATAAATTATATACTTGAGAGTTAAAATGATGCCCAGGATCTATTTTAAATACAGGGTTTTATAAATTTGAAATTTATTTCATAAAAAGACTATGATTCTTATATAGACCAGACATGTATCATTTTTATTAAGGTCTTCCTGACGTTAAAAAAATGCACCCATTATTTTCATTTGTATTGTTTTACATTCATTTTAGCATCAATGGCAATATCCACCCAAAAAAAAAAAAAAAAAAAAATTCAGTTATTGCTTTGATGCTTTTTCTATGTATCAATGGTGAATTAATAAATGTAGCATTTGCACCATATCCATTATCTACATCTCATTTTCTCATATTAATTTGTTGTTGTTAAAAGAATGGTAATTTCAAAACAATCTGCTAAAGAGCACTCATAAAATGTTATTGAGGTAACAAATGAGTTTGGACACGGTACTTAAGGCAATAAAAGTATTTTTTATTTATTTCATGGGCAGTTTTGTGTCTCTTTGTTTATGAGCATTTATTTGTGGGCTGAGAAAAAAAAAAATTAAGATGAGAGGGAGAGAGTAGATTTATTTAGGCATTATGTATTTACATAGGAACACATGAAAATTAGTAGTAGACTCCTCATAATACAATAACATTACGACTTAATTGCTGACTATTGAGGTCAATTTTTATATATTCCATATGGGGAAAATTAAAAATGTGTTGTTGTTTTATTGATTTGTAAGCTGCGCCACTAAATACAACTATTAAGCTTGATATTTCATTATTTGTATAAGGTACATGTAAAAAAAGCTTCCTTCAAAGCAATTGAAAAAATTAGAGAACTATCTAGGATTTCGTGTTTGTAAAACAAAGTTTGTCTGTCTAAAACTCATTTTGAACAGGGTGTATAACTTAAACACAGTACCTATTATTAAAAAAGAAAAGGGAAGTACATATGCAAAATAAAAAATATTGAATGTGACTTCAAATTAGGTTTACAAGGGGTCTGTAGCTATATCTACTCCCATCCTATTTAAAAAAGAATAAAATGCATTTTTAAGGGGTTGAGTAGTTTATTGTTGGCAATTTTTTAAAAGTTATACAGCTGTGGTCATTATAGAGGAGATAGCATCTAAGTAATGAGTAACCACATGTGAGTGTTTTCTTTAAAAACAGAGAGTGACACTGAGGATTTGCTGCGAATTATCCTCAACATATATTAATGAAGGAAATCTTTAGTATCAAAACAAGGTACGTCTGCTTCCAGATACCTGATAAGTACGGGAATGACGGGTACTACCGTTATAAATAAACAAAACAAAATTGACTGAGAGTTTTAAATAAATTCATTACCAATCGGAATAATAGTTAATCAAAGATAAATAAAGGTAGATATTTAGTTATCACATCGGAGTATTATGAGTAGAGTTGTTAAAAATATGACCTGTCGGTATGTAAAAAACAAAAACAAGAAGTAGCTTTGACGATCAAAAGAAGGATTGATATAAACTCAAATGTTAAATTAGCTACTTGCATCTATGAAAGCATGGGAATAAACACAAAGCCCACTCGGTATGTAATAAGGACATAGGCAGGAATTACTTGGATGTTCAATTCTACTATGAGTCAAACAAGGGACTTATCCTTATAACTTCCAAATAAATCTTCAACGTTACTTCCCATCATTTGTGAGACTTCTAACGAGTGATTACTTTGTACTTAGATCTTATCTCCTCATTAATTAATTATGATAACAACGATTTTGGAAAGTGAATCCCTGCCCAGATTGCTAACTACATAAACATCGCACGTGTTTGAGGTCATATTTTTTACAGCTATAATTATGAAATACATTGTGTTGTACAAAATTTGGTCCTTGACAATCAATTATAATAATTTGATGGCTATTAACAACATGGAATGAGCTGAATTATTCTTGTACTACTCTTATGAAATTGTATATTTGTAGCCATACCCAATATTTGATTATTGAGATAATAGTCATTTTTTAAAAATAAATACAATGAAACATTCCTTTGATTTATTTCATTGCGTCATGTATGATTATAAATTATCTTCCTAATTAATTGAATTATCGATACATGATGTTCTTGTAAGCCGAGTAGTCCATGAAAATCTGAACACTTCGACTTTTAAACTTCAACAATTAATAATTTAATAATTAAAAATAGAATTTTCAATAAAATTAATGCTATATATATATATGTGTGGGTGTCCCCTGTCATGGTGTCCCAGTGCTGGCTGACAGTGGTTTTGAGGTGTTTGGATGACAGACACTGTAGGCCTCCCCCTCGAGATGAACACAAAAAGGTGTAGTCGAGGGAATTGGCAAAAGGGCTTAAAGGGGGGAAGAGGACAAAATTGTCAAAGAAAGAGTTCAAAAGACTCTTTCAAAACTTATTCAAAAGAGTCTTGCAACGGAGAAGATGGGATTCTTTCATGGTTGGTCTCAAAATTGGCCTTTCCATCCTCGTCAGGCTATTTCCACCCATTTTTGGATATCTCTCTGGATAGTCTGGTGTGAAACCCTGAAATTTTTTGTATGGGCCCTCATAGACTTGGGGGGGGCTCGCCTGGGCTGTTTTCTTTAACTCCTCCGGAACCAGTTTGGCTATTTTGACAGAGTCTTTCTTCCTCTCCAATGTTCAGAACTTGCTGACGGAGTAGACAGTGGTCTTGGAGACGCCCAACTGCTAGTAATACGCCAATGGAAATTCGTCGATAACGTTCAAGCTTTACTTTCTCGACTCGACCTTGAGCTCGACAGCTCAGGTTTGTGTTGTTTTGTATCTAATTGTTTATGCTTTAATATATCAACATATGAATTAATTTCAATAACTCAACCTTTATTTATTAATGAATTAGAAAATATTTAGATTACAATGGACCACCCGGTATATCAATTTATGAAGATAAAACCTTTTGAAACAAAAGTTTTGATCATTTCAAAATATTGTTACCATAAATTATATAGCAAATTTTTTGAATGTTTCACATATAAGTATGTAGGATTTCGTGTTGGGCTAAGAAATAATATTTTTATTATATACATGGTATTTGAAGTTATTTATAAAAATACTTAGAACTTGAAGCCAAAATTAGTTTAGAATAGATTAGCTCCTTCATACGTCCAATATTTAATTTTCTAAATGGGGTTTTCTCTCTGTGAAGGAATAATGTAGAGAAAAAATTACGTAACAAAAGATTTTCTGATTCGTACTTCAATTATAAATACAAACCTTAACGACTCCTAATCTAATTTAGAATATAAATAATAAAAACATAAAAAATGGCTTAACAACAAAATAAAAACCATTTTGAATATATTGTAAATTTATACAAAGATGTTTGATTTATCTTTTAACAAAACCCATTATTAAAAAGACACACAAATTAATGGTACAACGCAATAAACTTATTATTGTTGTATTGTTAAGAAATGATGTTTTAAAATATAATTGTTTATATGTATGTTGGGATTCTTGGATTGTGATAATATAAAAAGATATCAGGAGAATACTTGCTCTTACTAAAACTTCATTTAATCAAGTAAATATCAAAAATATATTATATTTATATACTTTTCGCAGGTAGCAACACGAGATTTTATATATACACGGACAGATAAATATAAGGATAACTGCATATACAGAACTCGAAACATATAAAGACAAATCAGTATTTACATAATAATACTATTACCATAGATTTAGGTGTAATTTAGTATTGCCTCATAGATATGATATATTTGGTATATATAAAGTGCAGCTAATTCTCTACACAAATGGAAGCTCTTGAGAGTCCAGGGGATTCCTTCGTTTAAAACGAAACAAAATAAAAATAAGGAAATTGTGTTACAATTGAAACATAAATTTCATATATTCATTATTAATTGTAGAATGTCTTGAAATGTTTTCAAAACCAAAAAGTAAACCTTTTATATGTATTAGCTTAAAGAAAAATTTAATGTGATAAACATATATGTACAGGGAGCAAAAGAACTGAAAATATTTAATAAATTTAATTATAATAAATTTGAAGCAACAAGTAAATACTTTTAAAAAATAAAGCCATATTAGATATTAGAATAGGTGCATTTAAAAAATAGATGTTTTACTTTTACGTGTCTCACCCATAGAAATCTAGATAAACCTGGAATATATATGAAATTTTTCATTCTACATTTTTTTTAATATTACGTATATGTTATGATGGGGGGATGACATATATACTTATATTGAGCTCAACATGTGTATAATGTCAAACTGCATAAATACAAATTATGCACTGAGAACTGTAAGCGTATAAAGAATGATAGATTGATGTATATTGATATATAGTAATGTCAATCGCGTAATTTTTTTAGCTGGTCCGTTTCTTTGGAATTGGTAATCTGAAGAACAAATTTTCTTTTCTTCCTTAGAAGTTCTCACTATTATTTAACTCCTGATAAGTGAACTTATTTTCCTTCTACATTCAATTACACTCATAACCTGTTTGAACATTCGTGTGTGCTCTTTAAAGACCCTGAGTAACCATAAGTATTTGTTGGAGCGTAACAATTGTAAGTCCTTTTTGGACTCAGAGTAGAATTTGGGATCAATGTTGGAGTCTTTCTTCTAAAAGTCCTGTTTATTTATTTCTCCCCCTGTTCCCTTGTCAAAGGTGATTGTAGCTGCTGATCTCCTCCATAACATTCTTCAAAATGTCAGGGTTACCATGTTGATTTTTTTCTTTTTCACATACCGATTATAAATACAATTTCTATCACCAGTTATGTATAAGAAAAGGGATCCATTACTCAAGGGGATAAAAAAGGAAAACAAAATGACGCCAATGGACATTAATGTATCAAAATTCCATGTCACAACCTTCCATTTGTTTCCTTCAGAAAAAAAAATTGTTTTGCAAAATATATTTGACGTTAATTAATATATAATGGGGGCCCTAACTTTTAAATGTTTTTTTTATATTGACAAAATAGCTGGGAAAAATTCGATATCTCCTATTTTTTCTAATAACATTAATTTACATTTTCCCAAACTTATTATAGAAAAGAGAAAAAGTTGGTACTTTTTCTCTTTTCTATAATAAGTTTGGGAAAAAGAAATTTTGTATTTTTCACTTTATTTCAATACCCGGGAAGATGTGTTACAATCATTTACTCTGTTCTGTTTGATAATTTGTTGCCAACGCCAATTTTTAACTTCATAATGTCCTTCTTGTAGAAGTTCCTGTTTCTATTGATAAAAAAACTCGGAAACCAATTTTCACAGGCCTCTATTACGGACAAATATGGACACCCAATCTCGTTTCCCATAGACAGGAATAGGTAGTAGTAATTTCGTAGGGTGGATGCATTATAACTTCCCTTCCGAGCTCCTGGACCTGATGGTGCGTCATTAAAGAAGTGTGCGGCCTGGTGTTGTCTTGATGAAGTCTTGTTGTCTCCTATTCGCCAATCACTTTTGTTCGATTGCCTGCTTAAATCAGTCGAGTTGGTCACAGTAGAGAGCAGAATTGAGCAGGGGGGAATGTTCCATCCACTGTTGTGCAACACAAACCGAAAAAATATCAGCCCTGTATACATGTCAAATTTTCTTGGTCGCTTTTGACACGTTTTTCCCTTGAAGGTTGTAAAAATGTTAAATATAGTGAATTTAATCTTTCATCCATACTCAAGGGACAATAATTCAGGACTGAACTGGTAAATACTGTCCGAAAAGTGTTTGTAGTATATATGTTCTCACACCTATACAACACTTTATCGCATGATCCGATGGAGGCAAAAATACGAAATTTCTTTTTTCTCAATTTTAATCCTACGCCAATACTTTTACTGATTTAGTATTGTACTTTCAATATTAAATCAATATCAAAGCTATTACAGAAAGTAATGAAACGCAGCAAGTAAGCCGGTAAAATATACTTAGCTAAGATACAACCCCCCCCTTATGTAACTTTTTGTGACCATAATTTAGATGTGTAATTTATGAAAAAAAATTTAAGACTTATATGTATATATTTTTCCCTGCAGAATTCACCTTGTTAATGGAATTAAAATAGTGAATACATAAAAGTTGCGAAGTTAATTAGACATTGAGTAATTCATTATTGCTTTGGAGGCTCTAAGAGACAAAAAGTCATCTCGTAGCCACACATATGCGTACATAAACTGATCACTTGGGAATCGTTTGTGATTTCTTAAATGATTTTTTCTTGGTAGAATTGAAATGATAGTTTGGTTTGAAATTGTGGACCTATTTTCTCTGATTTATGAGTTATACAAATAGGATTCATATATGGTCATCCGTCATATATTTTCACCGTGAGCCGATGTAGAGTTCTGTTGGAACAAATACAGATGGTTGGCTGCAACTTTGTTCTTCCACGGGAGGATATAATTATTGAAGAGGTTTTCAGAAGGTCATCCAGGCCTAAAGCAGTAACTTTAGGGCAAGCGTAGTTGTTCATCTGGTCTTGTAATAGTCTTCCTTGGTGATCCATAAATTTCACACATAAGATATAACTTTATAGTTTAAAGAGGTATACAATTTCAAAAACCTCCCCAAATATTTTTTTAAAATATTCTAATGTGTCTTTTATATGCATAAGTTCATTGTCCATATATTATTTATTCAATTTGACCGATTCTTTGAGTGGTCATTTATGTTTCATGAATATTAATATCTTTCTCTTGACTTTCTTGACTTTTTTTTGTTTAAATGGGGATTTTTTATTCTTTTGTATCCTATACATAATTGAATTATCTAAAAATAATTTAGAAATGAATCTTTAAATCTTCTTTTACAGAAACAATTTCCCCTTGATGACAAAAAAATATATATGTGTATGACATATGTTTTCATCTTGATAAAACGAGTAGTTTTATAGAAAAAAATAAAAGTATCAACAAACAATATAGCCATAAAACAAACAAAGGTGTATATAAGGTGTTTATCGAATTGTGTAGTCCTTAGAAGTGTTTTTGCTATTGTTGAATATATTATAATCCGTTTACGTACAAATAAAAAAAACTATTTTTTGATTTATGATGTGACACAATATTCTCTCATTTTATATCACAATAACAGCTCCTATACGTATTTATACGCATTAATACACTTGCTTCTTACTCGAAGCAAGGCATCCGACGGCGTTGTCTCACTAACATAATAATTAGCAAATTATATATTTTGGTTTAAGATATTGAGGTTTCTACTTTTCTTTCTCTTATTAGTGTTCTGGATGTTGATTGGTTGAATTAATTCCAGGTTGTGAAAAATGATAAATTATTAAACGATGGAAAAATCTAGCAAAATACTAGTTAGGTTTCGTTCTAAAAATCCTTGACTGGTATGAGACGATTATGATTTTTTATTGGACCAAATTTTCCTCAACGGACTTCTACGTCTTGGGCGAGTTAGGGAGTAAGGCTATTCCAATCCCCCCTTTGTTAAGGCCTTGAAGACGAGCATTTGCCTTAGGCCAAGAATATGGGACCTGCTCATGTCATTAATGCCTGTGTCAGCTTCAAGTACAGGAACGAACGCGTAGAGTCGGCTGACGGCAGTCGAATCAAATAAAATGTTCTTTAAATGGTGATATTGTTGGATAAAGGCAGTATACATTGACCATGTCACTCTCCTTATGGATCTTGATGATGAAGTCAAACTTTGTCCGGATTTGTTTACTAAATCCTGTAGACCTAAACATAAAATATGTTTTGTGATCATCTTCTATTGATATCATGGATTTGAAAAGTAATGAATTTTTTTTCCGAGGTAATTCTATTTTATTTCCTTCAATATTCTGTTTATATCTGGATAAATAGTTGAATAAAAGATTGTACATAGTTGTAGTGTATCAAATATCTAATGATACACTTATGTGGATATTGACACAAATATTTCTAAAATAAAACTAATGATGTGCAAATGTGTAATAGTACCTCATTCATTAGTATGTTATATGAGGAACAAAGATTTTTTTCTGCTTCCATTCTCGTTTTCATCCCTCTCGTTTCCTAATAGTGTCTAATATATCGGTGAAATCAGATAATAATAAGTATTTGAACGTAAGCAGAGGCAAATAATGATTGTATGATCAACGGAAATTTAGGTTGTTTCGCCATTGTTTTGTCAAGAAAATATCGGTTATTTGCGTGATTTAAAAAATATTTACGAAATCTATTTAAATGTAAAAAAAAACTTCATTTCTGAGTACAATATTTTGTCTAAACTCCAGAATATGATTGTTTAATTGTCATAGACACATTTACATAATCAAACACAATATAACAACAGGTACAATTGAACGCCCATTCCCAAACACGTGTCCCCATGTATTATACTCCCATAAATTAATACATGGACTTTTTGGCCTATAAAGTTGGATGCATTTTTGGGCATTGCCTTATCATTAATAATTATTAATTAAACACTTATTTCCTAATTTGTACATACATAAGAATATGTAGGAAATTGTTGCAAATAAAGATTGTCAATAGCTCTGACTGGCTTAATAACATTTTTTGAAGGCTATCCAATTTTGGAAAAATACTTTGATTTTCTTACAAATCAGTGATGGCATAATATCAGCCTTTGCATAATATATAAAAACCATTATGATCGACAAAAACACAACGTTTCATCATGATTAACTACAAATCCATACATATACCAAAGTGTGTATGTTGGACCAGCATTTCAATATCATAATTTAATATCGAGATTAAAAAGTATTATCTACATGTATACTAAAAAAAAAAAGGTAAGGAAAATGTATCCTGGTAACCCAAACAGTTTGGAAGGAGAGGAGCTCAGATGTCATGACTTTTCATTAAATTAGATACGAGCAGCTCTGAGTTGAAGGAAATAAACAAAACCCTCACCTTGTATCGTTCAATGATATATGCGTGAATTACTCCGATGTCGCTGTTCATTCTACTCCGAGTCCAACAAACACTTACATTAATAACTTCTCAATGAATCCTCAGAGTAACTCTCACGCACTACTGATTATTTTATGTACTTTTTCAAAATTGAAAAAAATAAGAATGATAACAGCTTAAAAGGATACAAGGATAAATAGGATTAAGGATAGCTCTGGTAAATAAAATAAATAGTATAAGTTTCAATTACAAAAGTTTGCGATTTTCAAATGTAATATTTTTTAATCTTTATTTATGAATATCTTAAATCTAGCTCATTTAAGAAAATGGAATTTTCTCTGGTGTCATCCTCTCCCCATACAACCAGTGATGGGTAAGTTAATTTATCTTTTAAACTAGCTAATTTAAAGTTAATTATTATTTTATTTTTTTATAGCTAGTTGAATTAAAGTTAATTTCTATTTCTATGAAAATTAATTAGTAAAGTTAAATTTAAATTCGAGATTATTTTTTTTAACTGGTTAAGTTAAAGTTAATTTCGAGATTTTGTTAACTAGTTAAGTTTAAGATAATTAACTATAGAGTCAGTGAAGTTAAATTAACTCACTTAACCTTGGTTAAGTTAAAATTAACTTCGATATTAAAAAATAGCTATGTAAGTTAGCCCTTTGAGACATTTATCGAGGTTTCATAATAAAGATTATTCTGTCAGTCCCTCTGGCTGAAATTTTCTCCACTTTCAATTAAACGATAAGAAAAAATACAAATTCAAGTTACTACTAAAATGGAAGTCAAAGACAGCTAGAATTTTAGATTATCTATCTAATCTTAAACCATATGTAAAATTATAAAAATATCGGATAAAATATTAAAAAATACATTTTCTACGACACTGAGAAAACCACTTTTTTATCGATTTGAAAAATCCAGTTGAAAATTTTAATAAAAAAAATTATATGGAAAGAGTGTTTAACTAAATAGTCGAAGAATTAACAGGTATTGCAACTTAGAATAACAAAATAAATTTAACTTTAATCAATTAACATAATCAAGCTAATTTAAAATTAAGATAATACAGTTTAGAAAATTAACAAGTTAAGTTAAAAGTTAATTTTCATAAATTAAAAATGAACTAGTAATGTTTAAATAATTAACCAGTTCAGTTAAAAGTTAATTTATCTAATTTAAGTAATTTTCTGTGCACCAAAGTCTTTCCCTGGATCTGCAGCACCATAAAAGACCAACCTTGGATCGGACAGCAAGACGGGGCACCCTGTCAAACTAGAAAAAGAACATTCGATGTTCTTGATGCTGAGAATGTGATGTACACTATTTTGTCTCAGCAAAGCAACTTTTCTCGAAAACATTCTGCTAATAGTTAGGGATACCTTGGTAATTTTGGGGTTTCCTTCTAATTTCCCCAAAATTACTAATAATACGTGTACCTGAAAAACAACTGTTTATGAAAATAAATATGCACATGAACAATTACCTTTCAATGTCCAATAATGAACAAAAAAGGAAGACCTGACAACACTTTTAATGCGATGCTCCTGTAAAAAATGCAATGTTTCAACTGATCTTTTAATTGTTTCATGTCTTCTATTTTTCTCTTTGTTTCAAGGATTTTCCGATAATAAAAGTGTTTTTATAGAGATTTAAATGTGTTTTTTTTTTCCATTTATATAGATAGTCAAAAATATTAAAGAAAAAAATATTTGAAATCCATTAAATGGCTTAAGGTATAAAGTCGTAAAGTCTTATTATTAGAACTCAAAGTATTTGGATAATAAACTTTTTGTCTTTTGGAAAAAAAAAGTTCTTCAATCTATAGATAAGGCACTTGGTAGAGCACAAACCTCTGCCTAAAATTATGTATGTTATATATCTCATTTTGTTTTGCCATGTCGTACATTGTGGGTCAAGGAGTAAATTAATAATTATTCAAATCGACTAAAGAAATATTATTTAAATAATTATTAATTTTATTTCAGTTGTGCTATATAAATTGACACTTGTTTGTTTCTTAACCCTTTCTTTCCCAATGACACCATATGGCATCATCAACTTCAAATTCGATTTCTGCCCTAATGAATATTCAGATGAGTCTAATTAGCATTCTAATAGATAGATGCCTTTGTAATAATGATATGCTGAATCATGTTTGTTATTAGGCGTGCGATATGCTTCTACCATAGCTGATCAGTTGCACATGAAGGGTTCTCTAGGGAGGTGGTCGACGCTGCTCTGCTTACTACCACTGATAACTAACAAGATATACACAATATGGATATATCTATTCATTATAATTGAAGGCCAACATCCTATAGATGATTCTGGAATTTCCGTTTTGCTCAGAATATAAATATTGTGCGTTCTAGATTTTTTTTAAAGTAGCATGATTACATATGGTATCAATGGGAGTTTCTAATGGTTTTCATTAAAACCACAAATAATGCCAACAGATAAGCTATTTGAACTTTAGTTATGGGATTTTTTTTAAACTAGTCATAATACGTCATACATTTGCTTTCATCACTGATTCCTTGTATTATATATTGTAGACAATGACGAGGAAACGTTTAATGCACGAAGAAATCTCTTTGATTTTAGAAATCGATGAATCTGAAGAAGAATCAGATTATGAAAATGGCGTTGACAAAAGTATGACCGAAATAGTTCCCGATAAAAATGACCCACAACAAGAGATGAGACTGGTAAATTAAGTTGATGAGATTATATCAGAGGATGATTTCCCGTTAGCTGAACTTTTACAAACACTGAATACAAAAAATGTACGAAGTAAAAATAAGGAAAAATTGAAGCGGTATGAAGAAGATATTCAACTGTAAAACACTGAATGCCCGGTGAAGTTTTCAGATCCACCCGAATCAACAACACCTCATTCTTACTTTAGGCATTTCATAGACGATTCAATAATTGAAAATATAGTATATCAAACAAATTTATATTCAGTTCAAAAGAAAGGTTTTTCAGTAAATACAAATAATGAAGAAATTGTACAATTTTTAGGTATATATATTCTTAGTGGAATTGTACATATGCCTAGCTATAGAATGCACTGGAGTGATGCAACAAGATATGATCCCATTGCGAGTATTCTGCCACGTAATCGATTTGAACAACTGAGAAGTTTTCTTCGTCTAAACAATAATGGTAATATGAAACCCAGAGTCACTATGATAAACTTTTCAAAGCTAGACCATTCATTGACTTTCTCAACAACAACTTTGCTAAAATTGAACCAGAAGAATGCAATTCAGTGGACGAAATGATATATTTCAAAGGACGTAACTCATTGAAGCAATACATGAGAAATAAACCTCAAAAATGGGGAAACAAAGTTTTTGCTAGATGTGGTACAAGTGGCATCCTATATGACTTTGAAGTATATGTAGGAAAAGGAACCACAGTGTCTTCCAGTCTAAAGTTGGGCATAGGTAGAGATATTGTCATAAGGCTGGTTAGTAAACTTCCAAAGAATCAAAACTTCAAGCTTCACATTGATAATTGGTTCACATCTCACAGTCCACTCTGTGCTCTCAAGGAGATTGGAATGTATGGTACAGGGACAGTAAGAAGTAATAGATTACCTGGTTGTATTCTGAAAAGTGAAGCTCTGCACAAAAATGATGGTAGAGGAAGCTGCGATATTCGAACCGAGACAAAAAACAATATTATCGTCGTCAAATGTTATGACAATAACCCTGTACATGTTGCATCTGCTTATGTAGGTAAAAATCAAGTATCAACTCTGAAAGGATGGTCAGTAGCTGAAAAAAAAACCATATTGATATGTCTGTCCCTGCAATCGTGAAAGAATACAATACGAACATGGGTGGTGTTGACCTAAATGATATGCTTGTGGCTCTGTACAGAACAAGAATAGGTGTCGAAAGATTCTATCTCAGAATATTATATCATTTTGTAGATATAGCAATAGTCAATTCTTGGCTACTCTGTACCGTCGTCATTTTAATCAAAGAGAAGAAAAAAATACAAACCCCTCATTGATTTTCCTCCCAAGATTGGACATGCCCTAACCAAAGCCGGAAAAAGGCAACAAAGAAAAAGAGGGAGGCCATCAATAGATAAACCATCAGTACAAGATTGTGCAACTGCAAAACCTGGCAGATTTCCACGATCAATAGACGACATTCGTTATGATGCGCTTCATCATTGGCCAATGCCTTCTGACCCAAAACAAAGATGTGAATGCTGCATTAAAGCCTATTCGCGCACCAAATGTAGCAAGTACAATGTCTTTCTATGTATGAATAAAGAGCGTAATTGCTTCAAGACATTCCACAGTAAATACCTATAGAATAATATTTCCATATGTATATGGTAAATTAATATAACACTTAATAGAAAACGAATTAAAATGAATTTACTGTTTTACATTTGTTTATTGGAGTTATATAATCTGTACCTAAAAAAAAAATATTGTTTTATTTTGTCTTCCAGTTATGCCATAGGGATTTTCCTAATGACGCCATATAGAATCACTATCATTTCCTTTGTATGTTCCCAATGATGCCATATGGAATCATACTCGTTTTGTGCTTTAAACTCAAAATTAAATTTTGAATATGTGTTATAAGATGTCATTCTAATAAGATTTCGTTGTTAAATATTCTTTTTCCCCGCGCAAATTAGTCTGGAAAAGAAAGGGTTAAGAGTTTTTCTACCAAAAATAATCAAATTATGTACTTTTTCCATAACAATGGCCCATATCTTAAAATTATGATTGTAGTAAGGTTTATTATTTTCCTGACATAAGAAACAGTGTAAAATTTCTAAGAACTAATTAAGAATATATCATTTGAATCAATAGTTTGATAAATAATACATATTTATAATATTATCAAACCTATAAAACTTATTTCTTATATAAACGAGAAAAAAAAAATCCACGATTTGAATAAAAAATAAAAGATTTATTTGAGCAGATATTTTTATGTTAACTATTATTTTATCTATTTTGAGTTTCATAATAATCAATTATATTATAATTTGAATTTGTAATACTTCTCACATAAAAAAATATGTGTTAAAATGTATGAGTAATAATATATAATTATAATTAATATCTCTGCAAGAAAGAATCTCTTTAGATTATCAGGTGCACCGGAAAAGTCGCTACAATTCGTTTTTGCTACATAAATCAAGGTTTTGGGTGAATGTGGTAAAAATTTTCTAGTCAAATACAAAAAACAAACAAAAGATGAAATAAACAAAAAAAACTAGATCTTTCTAAGTGTCTTAGAAATCAAGAAAATTCCATTTAAATATGACCAACAAATTTCTGTCCGCCCACTTTTGGACGTTGGTAAGAAAACAACGGAGATTGCAAAGCAGTTGGGGATCTCCAACAAAAACACAGACATGAACGTGTGTTCCAGCAGGATGGTACCCCTGTAAACACACGTGTAAAGGCCCAGAAGAGGTTGGAGGACAACTTGCCTTTCTGTCCAAAGCAAATGTGGTCCCCCTACTTACCAGTTGCTAACTCATTGGACTTCACTTTTTAGGGGCTTGTTCAGTCCAAGGCCTACACTGCTCGTCACCAAAATATCAACAACCTCAAGGACACTGTCAACCAGCACTGGGATGCAATGTTTGAGGACTACGTCCGCAATGCAAGGCCGTCCGTGGCCGCCTTGAATCCATCCTTGCTACCAAGAGGGCTACATCGATGATTAGGGGGTAGGCAAGACATTATATTAGTCATTTTTATTTTATTGGCATAACCTATTACAACTGTTTGTTGAAAAAATATTAAATGTCTTGATAAAGTTCTAGGTTGAAATTGTAAAGATTTTTTCGCCGCACCCGGTACAAGAAAAATATTAAGATTAATAGCTATAATCTATAGTAAGGTTACGTCTTTACAAATATAGGTATACTTATACTCATATGTATACATTTATATGATACATCATATTTCTTGCACCAAAATGGATAATATATATTAATTTTGGATGAATATATGTATCTTGCCTATAAATAATTACATATATGATACCAAATTTTACCTATATTACGTTTCATTAAACATAGGGAAATAACATTTGTATACCTATCCACCTATGTGTTTCAAATGAAGTATCAAATTAAAATAGAGAATAAAAACTACAATTATGTTATTAACTCAATAGGTAAATATACACTCAAAAGTAAAAAAAGCTTCTCAACCCATGGGACACAACTTTTAGTATCTTACACTCGTAAACACCTTTCTTGATTATATGAATTACTGTTATGTCAATGTAACATAAAACTTAGCTGATTAACTTGGAAACATTAAGTACTATTATACTAAAGAGTTTCTGCGCCATTTTCTCAGTCCGATCAGTGAGTTTATTAAGGCACTCATCACCAAAGTCTCCATGTGGAACATCAATGGGGAAGAAAAGTAAAAATGTTGGTACTACGTATCACCAATATACAGGATAGGTGTTTTCTCATATTCATTCAGTTTTGATGACATTAGTTATCTGTTCTTTGAATATAAATTCTCTGATAGCAGAGCGAAGGAAAACAGAGCTGATGAAGTACTTTTTATTTATAGATTGGCCAGATATAGTTGTATTAATTGATACGAGACCAAGTATCAAAAGTTTTTAGGGAATTCTTATCTTTTATAATATGTTCGAATCGAATTCAAATGAAAATATTTGAGGAGTACCCATAATAGCAAAAAAATGTTTGAGTCCGGTGTTACCAAATGTAAATAACCCTGATTTTATTCTAATGAACTGTATCTATTAATTGGTAATTGTTGTACTATAGTAATCGGAGATCTTAATCTAAATCTAAGACTGAAAAGACAAGATTCTACTGCAACAGGAAAGTGTAATTATAAAGCCTCTCTGTCATCATATATAAACAATAATCTACTTATAACAATACCCAAAAAGGGAAAAGATATAAGCTTAATTAAAAATTGGAGGCCAATCACACTTCAAAACACTTTGTAGAAAGTATTTCACATGTAATTGTGGAAAAACTTAAGAAGACACTGCAAGATACAGTTCATAATTCCCAGAGAGGATTTAGAGCTGGTCAAAGAATGGAAGACATTGTTGCACACTTACAGACTGCTTTCGATAATTTGGCTAATTGTACTATATTGACCATTGACTTTGAAAAGGTTCTTGACTTTTTCTCGCATACACAGATAATAAGAACACAGAAAGGCCAAGGATTTCGTGAATTCATGATAATAGCTGTTGCTACAATGTTTGTAAACTCCAATATAAGTTATGGGTCAGAACACATATTAAGATCTTTCCAGGAAGAACGTGGATGCAAGCATGGGGATCCCATAGCAGCAATTCTTTTCATAGTTGTAGGTCCCGGATTGATACAAATGAAGGATAACGAAGGATTGAAAAAAACAAGAATTAGTGGTTATTAATCTATTTATGCTTATGCAGATAATACATCAGCAATTATAGCGGCTGGAAGAGTTTTAACGATAGCATCCATCATTGAAATATATAGGCTTTTGTCATGGTCGGAGATTTTGTCAGGCCTAAAAGTTAATATAGAAAAATCTGCGCTAATATCAAATAATAATGATATCAACTCTATATATAGTTCCAAAGGTAACTCATTTTCTAGTATATGTATGTATTACATCGAAATCTGCTCAGAGATAGATGATAAATTGATGAACTTCCTAGGACTTCAACGTTAATGGAATATCTCTATAAAAAGAACTACTAATCCTAAAAGCCTAGGCGGCTTGGAACAATAGATTGAAGAAGCTTTTGGAAATCTCTTTCAGCTTAATGGATTTCGAAATGTTTAAGAAGAAAGGACTTTTGTAACTTTACAGTATCTTTTGATTGTTTTAATCTCCAATATTCCAACTATGGGGTACGTTCAATAATAAGTAATTTATGTTAACTCAAATATTGGTGCTTCCTCCTTAACACAGTAAAGGATACTTTTTATACTCTTGAAGTAGTCATGGGTGGATAAGCTCCATTAAAAGGTGCCTTGATAGCAATTCCCGCTTTTCTCCAGAAAATGCCGGTTTTTTTCTTGGATGATCTTTTTAATTGCAGAAATATTTTTTTAGCAATGATGACGCATAATTTTTTTTTTTAAATGCAGAAGATACGACATGGGCATACTTATGATTTTACTGAGGAGCTTTATTTAAGACAAATCCTCGCTAATATAAAAGTTGTATCAATAAGAAAAATGTGGTATGAATCATCACTACCACTGATTAAAAATGTTTTAACCCTCCTGTTGTCTTCGGGTCAAAATGACCCATCGCATAGTTTAACTAACCATAAAAACCAATAAAATAACGTTTTTTCGGTCTGATTTTTTTACTTTTCCCAACTTGTCCCAAATATTTAAAAAAAAAAAAAAATTGTAGAAACATTTCTGTGTAAGCAGTACAAAAAAATGCACAAAGATTGTTTTCCGGGTCAAAGTGACCCATGATAAAATTTTAACAGAATTGAAACTAACAAATGTAGTTGTGTGATAAAAATGTTTCTTTGTTTGATTTGTCTCTGTAATACGCAATTTCTTATGCGTAATAGCATAATGACAATGCAATATTTGTTCTTTGTCTGAGCATTTCAAGGGGGTATAAAGGTGGTTGGTTTTTTAGAATTCACTGCATGTACATTTTTTCATTATGAGTGTGCGTGATATTTCAGAAGAAGCTTTCGATCTCATTCTTGAGGAAAACTCTGATTCCGAACTGGAAGGAGAGGACGGCTGGAGGAGGGTGGGTTGCGATGCCAAATCAAGTTATGCTTGGAAAATCCAGATATATATAGGAAAGTTGGCCGATGGACAACCAGATAAAAACCAAGGGATGCGTGCTGTACTTGATCTGATCGAGGGACTGAGGGTCACAATGTGACTTGTGATAATTTTTTTACCTTTTATCAATTCGGACAACAGCTCCTGAAAAGGAAGATTTCCATGGTTGGTACGGTTCGTAAAAACAAGCCTGAGCTCCCACCCGCACTGCTTGCATCAAAAGAGAAAGAAGTCTTCGCATCAAAATTTGCCTTCACCCCCACTACCACTTTAGTTTCTTATTTACCTAAGAAAAACAAAAATGTAGTTCTTCGATGCACACTGCACAGAGACGGGAGCATTAGTGATTGTGACGATAGAAAGACAATCATAATTATGGACTACAATCGAAACAAAGGAGGTGTGGACAATCTAGACATGGTAATTGGAGCATACAGCTGTAGAAGGATGACTTCCCGCTGGCCATGTTTCAAAATATCTTTGACATTTCCTCTTACAATGCCTTTGTAATTTGGAGAGAGATCAATCTGACCTGGATGTCTCACAAGAACCACAAGAGAAGAGTGTTCCTTGAACAGCTAGGAAAAGCACTTGTAGCTCCACTCATTGAAAGAAGGAAAAATGTTCCCCGAACAGAAGCTTCGGCTCAGATTGTGAAAGCTTTTCAGAGTGCTGGACTTCTGGATCGACCTGATGAACAAGCCTCAACTTCTACTTTCAAAGCAAGCAAGAGAAAAAGATGCCAGTTTTGCCCTAAAGAGAAGGACAATAAGACGAATAATACATGTTTTAAATGCAATAAATACAAAGGGAAAGGCTGTTCCTTATCATACTGTGCTCAATAGATGAATTGACTTGTGAAAGTGGTTCTTCTGGCAAACTGAATTGTAGTCGTTAAAATATTAAAAAAAAGTCTAATAATTTTATAGCAAAGTATAGACAGGTCATTTTGACCCAAAGGGCAAAAGGTGTGTACAGAAAATGAAGACAAGCCAAGGGTTAAAGAGGAGAAATATACAGTTAGCTGAAGGGGAAGCCTGTAATAGTTTTCAGAACGCATTGATGACTCCTTCTGAAAAATTGTTTTCTTACCGTGTGATTACTGGAACCCAGGAAGTGTCAGCTTTTTTAAGCAACGACAAAATTTGCTACTTTTGTAGGGAAGAGCAAGAAACAACATATCACATTTTATAGGAATGTAAAACACTGCGGCCAATACATTGGCAGAAAAACTAAAAGTAAACCTGTATGCAGTAATCGTAAAATTACAGTACTGTGTGTATATAAATAATGCAAAGAAAATGAAAATTGGTGCATGTATTATAATCATTGCAAGAAATTATTTAAATTTGTAATGAACTAGGTTTTTACTCATTTTTTTTACCGCTTTAATGTTCTCGGGAAATTGATATGGTGTTTATATTTTTCTACGTAAAAATAAAAAATTGGCCTAATATTGTCTTAAATCCATAGTTATTCACAGAAAATTTATTTTTTTTGCAAAAAAAAAAGATAAATTAGTTCAAATATCCATAGCTATTCAATTTTCTGGAAAAAAGTTTCACTGAAATATTTTGCTCTGCTGCATAATTTTTTCGAAAGTTTTCTTAACGAAAATTTATATTTCAAAAAAAATTTATCCTTGTTTTTTGTGTAATTTTTTTTAATCCTGACCCCAAAAAAAAAATTATGGTAAACACCAATTATTCATTATTTTTTTTTTTTTTGGGGGGCTACAAGCTTTCGCCAATTACATTTACATACTTTGTTGACAATTTTTTTAACCATTGTAAGTAAAGTTGACATACATGTGTTACAAATTTTTATGTATATTTGGCAATCTTAAAATAAACTAAAATAAGGTTTTATTTATTTTTTTCTTTTGCCATCAAAATAAAATTAATATTAATTTACAGCCTTTATTTAATCGGTAATGACTATTAGTTGTTTTGTATTATTTTTTAAAACTAATTATACAAGAATGAATGAGGATATTTAATTAATATTTTATGTGAAATATAAAAAAATATTGGCATAGCAGAGTAAAAATTCCCTTAACACTTATTATTTATTGCATTATTTACATACCTAAATTGACATTAATGTTTCTTGAATGGCGTCCTCAGGATAAAATTGGAGTGCTTAATTTTTGGTTTTGGAAAAGACATTCAAATATTAAAGTTTTTGGAATAAAAAATTAAAGTACCAGAGCTGCTAACAAAAACGGAAATTTTTTAGAAAAAATTTCAAAAATTAATAGCTACACACAAAAAGTTTAAGTTTTTTGAAAAAATAATTCAAAAATCTTTACCTATTCACAGAAAGTTTCAAAAATCTAGAGCTGTAAACCAATAAAATAATTTTTGTAGTTAAACAATTTCTAATTTAAAATTTTTCATACAAAAATTTCAAAAGTTATAGCTGTTCAGTAAAAACTGAAATTTTTTATATAAAAATGTCTAAAATTGAATTTTAAACTTATATAACAAATTTCGGAGAAAAATTCAAAAGTCCATAGGTATTTTAAAAAAATTCAAAAATCCAAAGATGTTCAGAAAAAACTAAAAATTTTCGTTAAAAATGTATAAAATTAAATTTCATAACCATTTATACAAAATTTGAAAAAAAGATGCAAATATTATATTTTCTAGTACAAATAAAAATTAATGTGGGGGGTACATCACCTCCAGCCCTCCCCTGGCAGATGACTCCTTTATCTTGTTGTAGAGATGACTGGGTTCCCCAAAAAAATACTTAGATTTTCTTCCACAACAAAAACTCTTACCTAAAACGAAAAGAAACAAAAAACCTTTCATCCCTATTTCTCGATTTTTGATGGAACAATATATTACATATAAATATTTTATTTTTGCAACATTATACTACTGAAAAGTCCATAAAAATACTTTTTTCTTTCAAAAATTTTATGGTAAAATTTCATGCAGCCAAAATGGGTAAATGTTGCTGTTAAAAATTTAACCTATAAATATAAGCATATGTAAATACATATTATTTAAATGGTTTACTCATACAACAATAAAAACCATTAAATTTATTTATTTTTTCTCCTTTTTCCAAGGTACTTTAAATTCCTTACCTATGGCGATAAAAAATAATAAATTACAATTAGTTTTCATTAAATTGCTTGAGGCACTTAGTAATAACAATAAAATGAATAGATGTAAAGAGTAAGTAATTAGATATACGTATTATCAATTGTGGCTTAATCAATTAATTTATTTATTTAAATGGCCCATGTATTGGTTCCTGTGTCGAAAGTATACATATAAATTAATTATAATATTATTTTATGTTGAGACTTGTGTAAGGAAATATTTTTTTTCTCGGTTTGATAATCTACAGGACATGAGGATCAAATCGTGCTTGCGTACGCCGGCGATTTTGTTATGGTTGCTCTCTGATGGCATCTCTTTTTTTTGCCAGCAGTATCACTAACTTTATTGAAGTTTTGGGCATCAAGGTGGCAGCTGCTCTAGAGATAAAGAAGATATGGCCTTACTCTATATAGAGTGGAATTTGTCACGGCGGATCTAATAAAATGCCATTACTAGTGATGTAAATAGCACGTATTTTTTAAGTGGTCTGTTTATTGGACATTGCCATCTGAAGAATGGATTTTCTATTCCTCAGCTGTTCCCATTTTAATTTAACTTCTGTGTAGCGAACTTCCTTTACAATTATTTTATAGTCAAAACTTGATTGAACATTCGTTTGCGCACATAGAAGACAGTGACTAACCTTGAGGTTTTTTGCGGAGTCATAATTATGAAGTCCTTGTTAAACTCAGGGTATGGAAGTCGGAATAATTCTTGACAATATTTATTTCCTTCTCTCCCTTCTCCCTTGTCACAGCTGCTTGTAGCTGATATTATTAAACGTCATGATGACTAAGCTTGTATCTTCCAAGACATTCTTCAAATTGTCAGGGTAGACGAATTTTATTTTCGATTCTTTTATTTTTCCGGCTAGAAAAAAATAAGGTTATCTAGGAAAAAAATAATACATACGATCTTTACCTCTGTGAATACTTATAGCTAGAGTTCAACAATTATGAAGTAATTAAGTTAGATGATTAGAATTGATCTATTGTCCTGTTGTTGTGATTTTGTGTTTTGTTTATCATTATTAAAACAATTTTAAATATGAAACACGAATTGTAAATGGTGATAGTTTTAGTGGTATGTTTTGGTTTATTTCAAGGTTTTAATCTATGGTTCATAATATATATATTATTTGACAGGTTAACTTAAAATATACATATATGCTATTCATGAACAAATAAGTTATGAAACAGTCAATAATTTCTTGATCGTAATTATTGCAAAGCTAATATCCACCAAATATACTAAACGATAATTAAATATAGTTGTATACTACATAAAGAGCTAATTCATTAATAAATCATTTTGTATATTCTCCTTCCTTTAATTAATAAAGAAAAACCTCTTTCCAATATAAGGAGAAATTGAGGCAAAATAAGTCTATCAAGTTGAGCTTTTATATAAACGTATGGGGAAATACATTTATATACATTAATAAATATCGGATTTTTATTTTTCACTACCCTTAGCTTCGTAAAAAACCAATAGAGTAAGCCATCAATGTTCTATATTGCTATTATTAATAATATTTATTTTATAAAAACAGTATGGAGATGAGGACGGAATAAAATCAAACATACACCCCTCGCGAATAACTATTAAAATAAAAATAGTGTAATGCCTTTAAATATGTAATATATTACAATAAATTTGACCAGTTAACACAAAAGAAAGCTAGAGTATCTTTTTACAAATTGAGTCTATTCTTTAACGAATTATCTTCCTATGAGTTGATTGACTCATATCAACAAATTATTATATTTCATATTTTAAAGGAACTTCAAATATGCCACATTTCAAATAGGGAACAAATTAACTCTCATTAATCAAAGGAAGCCTTTAAACGACGAATTATAGTCAATTTGTATCAAACAATTAATCTTATTCGCCCTTTGGATGTGCCGCAAAAACACTTATATTAGCCATAATTGACAGAATAAGAAATTGATAAGATTTTATTTGAAAGCCATATCGGGGTCGAATAAGTCTCATAATTCAAATAAAGGTTCTAAAATATAGTTAGAATTCTTGAATTTCTACACTTATACCACAAATTTGAATACAAGGCCAACAATGACTCAAATATATCTTTGAAATATTGGACTGTATGTACCTATATATGGAGTTAAAAAAAAAAAGTTGGAGTTTGTCTCCTCCTATTGATTTTTGTTCAATACTGTGTTTATGTTGATTACCTGCATATATAGATATATAGATAATGTAATAAGTTTAGATAATAACTTTATTATCTATAAATAAATATACTGCTCGATGGTTATCAATCCTTTTTACCAATTTAATTTCTAATATTTAATTTTCCGTTTTTTTTTTGACAAAAAAAAAATCATTCTCTGTGCATAACTAAAGATTTTACAAATTTTTCTTCTTAAATTTAATATTGAAATTTTTCTGCAAAAATAAAAAAAACCTCCTCCCTTCCCTCACCCCTGACAAATTTTATGACTTTTGTTTGAGAAGGAATAACAACTCAATTTATCAATTGTTTTTTCCCCAAAGGAACCTATTTGAAGCATGAATAGTGAGTGTTAAAAGTACCATGATTTTATATTAACATTCCGAATTAAATATATCATTTTATTTTTTTTACCTCTCATCCTTAATAGGTTTATACATATTATGTACATAAGGGAATAATTCCTACAAATAAAAAGTTTATCTACGCCTTTTAAAAACACTATTCCTCTGTGGATTCAATTTTGTTTTGTTTGTCTAACTTTATATGTATTGCTATTCAAATAGCGATTTTTTTATTTATAACGAAATATATTTTATACGAAAGTATGTAGAGAATACGTCAAACTTTATTGTTTGACATTATCTCGTCTTATTTAATTACACCATAAGGCATTCCATTAATTCATACTATCATTTCATTTTAATCTATTAGAACTACATTGTTATAATGTATTTAATTGTAATATAAATGTGGACATTTGAGTTTTATAATTACCATTGAATACTTATATTTTATGAATTTGTATTTAAATAGCCAAAAAAATACATTATTAATTTATGGAGCTTTCATACAATATTCAAATATTGCTTTCCAGGAACTTTATATTCTTTATTGAAAATTATTCATATAATTTTTTTTATAGCAACATGGATATTTTTTTAAATTATAACATGTACAAAGTGATAATTTAATCAAAATATTTTCATTAAAAGATCGAATAAAGAGGTTATTAAAGATTTCAAAATACTATCAAAAAATGCCCAAAATTGTTGAATTCGAACAAGTTTCAAATCAAAAAAATTAAGGACATTAATTTGCATAGGCGTGCAAATGCTGTTTGAATATTTATCTCTTTGGTGGATAGAATTCAAAATACAACGTACCTACTCCTTGATTATTTGGCAATCCTTGAGATGAAGGATTTCATATTATTTTATAAGAACAAATAGAGGGAGGAACAGTCACACGGTACATAAATTAGAAAAAGAAATTAGAAAATACCAAAAAGAAGAATCCTCCCTCCTTCTTTTGTCGTATAAATATAATTGATAAATGCTCATGTCTGTGTTTCTGACTCTGTCTTGGGGAAGAATACCATGGACCCAGTTGATGATACCATGTATTCCACGGATACCTCCAATATCCGATTCATTATTAAATTTCTACTCGGATTCTAACTCTAGTCAAGTATCTATGGAGTTTTTTGGAGTCCATGTCCCTTCACTTAAGCTCATGGCACCTCGAGAAGTAATCAACTTTTCAAAGATGAGCTATAATTCTCATTGTTTGCTTCTATCGTCAACCCCAGAAAGTTAAATCCTCATTTTTGGTACGATCCTATATTTCACTGAGACTCTTCTATGTCAAAATAAATATTATCCTGATAATATATTTGATCAATTATAAAGAGGAATTGTCTCCAACTCTAAATCCTTCATTTAATTCAACAATCAAGAGTTATTATAACGGTCCTGCCTACTACGTATTTACCTTACATGCACATAAATTATAGACGATATTTTCTTGTCAGCTTTTTCCAAAAAGACTGTAATTGTGTTACATATAATATCAATATATTCTATCTTATTATGCCTACGAAGGAACATTGACTACAATACCTAATTTTGACATACAAACCGTTTCAGAGTTTGAATGTCTTAAAACTTTGTCCTTGGAATATATAGTGAACATTGACTTTTTATTAAAGACTAAGTCAAGTTCTTCATTACTACAGATGTATGATACTCAATATGTATAATGTCTTTGTTCTATCTTTTTTTTTTTGGAGAAAAGGTTGCGATATAGAATAAAGTAACATTGTGCAACCGATAAACACTCATCTTGTTGTGACTAAAGCTACATACTTTTACTAATACTATACTTGTATAACTATCTAATAGTTGCAATTTTCTATGTAATCTTTTATTTATAAAAAGAGTCAGTTTTTTGTATTTTAAGTAGTGTTGTATTAAATATTCAATTAAGAGGGGAAAAAACATGAAACCCAGAAAATTGAACAATGTTTTAAAAAAAAAAAACTTTCAAGAATTCTTAATTTGTGAAAAATGATTTTATTAATATTTTCAAAATACAGTACTTTCCCTGGAGGATTTTTTTTCCCTGATACCTTTGGACATATTTTTTGCGGAAAAACCTATTGAATGGAATTCCACCTTCTGGTGAAGAAGGACTCAAATGACTTAAAAAGCCAACTTATGTGTACATATAGATGTCAAATAGCCCTTATTTGACGCAAATGATCCATTTTATCAAAGATTTTACTTTTTATGGATATTTTTGTTTAAATTGATTCCTACAGGAATATTAATTCCATTGAAAAGTACATAAAGTGAAGAGCTAGGAAGTAAAATCTTTACTTTTTGGTTTCTATTTTATCATAGAGGGGCATTATGTACATTAGACTATTTCATAATTTGGTTTTAAAATAAACATAGTATTTTATGTGTATTTATGTAATGTTTAAACTAATATGAATAAATATTATTTTCCAGATGTTAATAATGATTGAGCGTATTATGATTTAAGGTTTGGGTATTGTGGGATATAAAAATAACATTTAGTAGTTTTGAGCCTTTTATATTCATTTAATATTACACTTATTATTAAAATATAAAATTATGTAATTTTTTTGACTAGTGTATGTTAGTTAAATATTTATTACTGCTTGCCATACATACATAAAATAAATTTTACAAATATAAGGAAACAAACACATCTACACAACGAAGTATTTGTGTTACTATAGCAGATTCTAAAACCTAGTTTACACTATAAAAAAATCAATTATCCTTTTTATTTTTTTAGAAAGTTTTTTTACTTAATTTCAGTAATTTTATAAGTAAAACTGAATAGTCTAGTACTTTTGCAAATAAATACCATAAACTTTAATTGACAGTAAATTCCCTAAGTTACGGTTAGACTGAAAACTAAATAATTGTCAATTTATTCAAAAAAAAAAAATAGTAAAACAAGTACTTGTTCTTCAACTTAAATGCCTATAAAGTTCAGTTGTATGTAACTACTATACCTAATTACAAAAGTTGTTTAGAGGGTGTTGGTTGGCTACTGGCAGCTTTATTTTGAGTTCTAGAATAATTTGTTGGATATTTTTTTAATAAGACAACAATTACTTAACATTAATTAATGGATTTACTCCATTTTGAACTTTAATAATCGGTCAATAAATAAAGGAAATATAAATGCATTTGTAGTACCCTTTAACAACTTTTGCAATAGTGTAGAGTGATAATGAAACCTGAATTTATTCTACCCATGCTCCTGTGTTGGAAGTGTTTGAATGAGGATATCGCAGTAATCTAGCCCATTTTTTTGATTGCCCCTTTTGTGTCATTATTATCAGTTCATTATTCAATTCTGAGTAGAAAACTTCTGACCAATATGTCAATTCTAACTTATATGTATTGATATTTTTATCTTCTTCAGTTGATTATTATCAGTCATTTGTTTGATTGCAACATTTCTATAAGAAAAGCTGGTTAAAATACATGAAAAATACTTATTCTTATTTTTTATTGCGTAATGACATATTTGAATACTAAATGATTTCTTCACCGCTGTATGAAAATGTTTATGATTTTCAGTTTAGAATTCGTAAAAAAACCGCTGTCTTTCAGTAAAAATTCCAGTGACTCCATGTTTAAAGAGCCTTTTAACAAAAGTAGCCCATGCATAGTTGAATCTCCTTAATCCAATATAATGTCTTCCTCATTTATAGAATACATATTTACATATTGTATACATTCATACCAAATACACTAAAAACCGTTTTTCGACTATAAAGAATATATTAGGCTACTCATACGTAGGGATATGCTGGAATGGTATGTTGTATAAGTAGGATATTTATAATTCAAATATTCTGCTAATGTAGACTTTTCTTAAGTACAATGTTTATATTATACGAGTATATATATAGTGAATGTTAGTCAATATTCAATTTGATTAAAAGTTGCACATAAAATGTGGGCAAGTGATTTATTTTAAGTTAGTGTATCTAAGTGTGGCTTTTTATGAAATAGCGATATTGATTATAAATTCCATATACTACAAACTAAGGCATATATGAATGTTCAATTTGTTTATTGATATGATGTGTACAAGTTGGGTTGTCTGTACAAGAAGTGTTGTGACATTCTTATTTATTTGGTACAGTCTAGTCATAGGACCAATCCTTAAGACTTTCCGTCTTTTGGAATGTCAGTACTAGAACTTGATTAAAAAAGATTATATAAAATTTAGTGATGTCATCAAGGGCTGAACTTTATCAGCTTTTAGGACTAAACTGGACTGGACCGAGATTGGCCCGTGCGGGACTGCAGTCTTCAGTCTTTAATAAGGAACGCCAACACACTATGTATAAGTTACAATTTCTTTGTCTTAAAATTCATTATTTAATTACAACTTTGGTCATATTAATTCCCGAATTTTAATTCATGCTATCATTTAATTTAGATAAATTCAAATGACATGACTATTATATATATATGAGTAATATAAACCTGGGCATTTGAACTATATTATGTGACACACAGACTACTTATATTTTAGTAATCTCTATTAAAATAACCACAAATACATAAGTAATATATATTAATCATTCATACAATTCAACTATTTCAGTACCCTCATCCCAAATACTTTAAATTTTTCTGGTAAAATTACTCATCACATTTTAAGTTATAACTTGTACAAGTCGCAACTGTACTCAGCATATATATATATATAGTTTTAAACTCCTTTAAGAAAATAATTTTTTTCTGCAGTATTTAAAGTATATTTAATATAAATACGAATAAGAACTTTCGATATTTGCTTTCATATTTTATATGCGGCAATTAGACAAAAAAAAAAAAAGAATGGAGGAAAATGATGTTCAATTTATATAGCCAGGGAATGCTTTATTAGTATTGTAACACTCAGCGTTCAATTCGAAAAGAAACCAAGAAAGGCACAAATTCTGACTGATTATGGAATAATTGTCTTACAATGGTTGTGAATTGTTAATTACTTTGTTTATTTATCAAAAATAATAGATAAAGAAATATCCTTGACGTATCAATTAAGACAAGGGAATTTACCGCTGACAACAAAATCACACTGAGTTTTTTTGTGTTAGCTAACTCAGTTGTGAATACATCCGACAATTGGCAAATACACATATTATAATCGGTCTTTTTTTTTCTCTTTGAAAAAAGGTTGGAAGATAAATTTCAATAGCATCATTTGAATTTTTAAAATTGAATAAAGTTGGAGATAATAACGTAATTGCCTAATTATCAAGTAATATATGACCTTTTTTGTTCACCTTGAAGGGAACGTTGAGAAATGCAATGCACCTAACATCTATAAATATATCCTTTCTTAAAAGTTCAGAAAAATTATCTAAATTTCAAATTTTCATTTATAAAATTTTTCTCATTAACTGATGGACAACCCAATAAGTCCATAACTTACCTAACTATCAACACAAATAACTTTACTTCCCTTCATAATCATTTTGATGTTTTCGGCAACCAAGATTTTACTCAAAACCTTAAAAGTCAGAAAACATAAATTTTATTATTTTCAAATCTATTTTTTTTACATTATGTCAAATGAGAATCTCATTTCTCTACAAAAAAGACCCTTTACTTTTTAATATAGTTTTTTTTTTTTTTTTCAACAGGAATAAGTCTATTGGGAAATTTATATCACACTCCTATATATTTTCTTATATCTTATCACATCCCCCCCAACCTCCTCACTGCACGTTTTGTTACGATTCAATCAGTGTCAAACTAAATATATGAACATTTTTATGACATTTGAATAGTACGTAATATTTTATGAATTTTCCATTTCAATAAAAAAATCGTCTGAAAAAAATACTTTTAATACATAAAAAAAAATCAAATGAAATCTTCATTTTTTATTATATTACTTATAAAATGACCTAATCTCGTACATACATACATATTACTTATTTTAAATAGTCACGTCTATAAAATAAAGTAGAATATTCTTTGAGCCAAATTGTTATATTATTTTTATTATTAGTTCAATAAACTACTTATAAGTAGTAGCTGAACACTTTTTTAAAAGTTTGTGGTTTGAGAACGATGGTTCAACCCGGTATTGTAGGGCTTACTAGAGATGCGTCAATGAATCAAACACTATTTGGGTAATGCTTCTAATTAACTTTAATTTAAAAAAAGAACACTGTTCAAATTTCGAAGTACAAAAAAAATAAAATAATAGTACGCTAAGAAATGTTACGTATTTACAATGCTAGTGATTAATAATGAAATGGCTACATGAACAAATAACATAAGCGATCATTAATTTAAATTATAAAGGCGGTTTACCACATCTATCGTGCATGTAGATGTTTATATATATGTAGGTATTATAACATATGATATGGATAGAAGAGTTGCTCTCAATGTGACTTCCTTTGATCAACTTTCTAGAGTTAATATATATATACATACATACACGTATATATGTATTTGTAAAATAGATGGGGTAACCCCCCTCAAGAGAATGGAGGATAACGATCATACAAAACGTAAGAATATACTCTTCAAGAGAATAGCAAAAGTTACTTTGTAAGGTACAGTAATACATAAAATATGTTCTGTCAGTAAGTTAAGACAGAAAATATCCCAAAAAGAACATGACAAAACTGACCATTCAAATAATGTTTTGGTGGAGAGTAGCTTAGCTCTCATGTCACTGTATTAGATCTGGAAGCAGTCGGGAGAGGAAAGAAATAAACACAAATCCAAGTCCTTATTTAGTATGGATATTTAGTTTAAAATTTCTCCGATGCCGATCCTCAATTATATTTAATCCTAACAAGGACTACCATTCCCGAGCAAACCCCTATTGATAATCTCCCTCTTTCATGAGAACACGTTCTAGTTCGTACTTTATACTTAGATATTCTGTCTCCAAGATTTAAAAAAATGATCACAGCTTTGGAAAATATAAAAATCATGTTCAGGTTGCAACTATAAAAAACTACTCCCTCTTTCTAGAACATATTTTTTATTCCTCTGTGTACAACTAGATAGTAACTAAGACTATTTAAGAGATTGAGTAAGGTTAAACAACTTCTTACACTTAGATTTTTCAATTTTATGAATAATACTGACTTTGGTTTAACTGTATTTCGTACTTATTAGACAATTAATAAATATTAAGGTGAATAATCTGTAATCCGCTAAACTGTTTATTGTTGAAATCCTACTCAATACCCAAGATCTTCAAAATCGGTCTCGAATACAAGATCACTAGTTCAAGCAATAGAAAAAAACAGATTGAATAACACGACTTTTAAACAACAATAACAACAGGTGATGATGACATTTTTGGAAATGTATATGAATTTATACTCATTAGTGGCTAATGTCTGGATTTTCCTTGAAAGTCTGTAAATTAATTATGGAAACAGAGTTTGGGTTGAATGATTCTCCGTACATAGATACATAGTTTTGTGATATGTAATATAAATATAAGAGATATCATTCTCATGAAAAAAGTCGTTATGGTTTTATGTATGTCAGACATAGAGAGAAAATAATATTTAGAAATGGTTTCTTATTGGTCAAAATATATTTTCGTTATTTTTTTACCTGCTATAATGAGTTATCAATTAATATGAGATTAGATTAAATATTTGTACAGAGACACGAATGACGACAATTATATCTTATCACAAACATAATGATTTTTATTCTACCTTATGTAGCTATCATGAATCATTATGTACCTACAATTAATGATAGCAAAATAAATACATAAATAAAAGACGAAACTGAAATATCAAAGAGAAAGAAAGAAAGAACCCTCAAGAGCATTATTTGTTACATTGATTGCTTCGTATGCGTATTTGTTTGTGCATATATGTAATGACTTATGACTAAAGATTTCCAAAATTGCTATAATCCACACATGAAGGTATATCATACAATATAAAAATTATGGGAGGTACGATATCTTCAAAGGATATTTTAATCATCAAAATAGGAAGGAATATTTATGTATTCTACATGTATATTCATAAAGAAATATTTGAAAAAATTACGCTTGCCAGGATTCCAGCATTTTTTACATCTCTAATTATACACAATTCAATGTTGAACTGTAAAAAAAGAGGGATTGCTGGCACTTTTTGATGATGTAAAAACAATAATATAAGCCATCATATTCGCAGATGTCGTTTAAACCTTTAAAAAAAAAAGAGAGATAATGAAATTATTAGAGTTATAAATTCTAAGCACTTTTTGTATGAAAAAAAAAATGAAAACGAAAATTAATTGGTAAGTCTAATAATTTGACAAATGTTTTAAAAGATTAGTTGTGATGACGTTTCATTATATTAAGTACGGGTAACTATCTTAGGAAGGAAATAAACAAAAAATCCCACTCCTTATCTCGTAAGGAGATATAGGCAGGAATGACCTATATTACAACCTTCAATTATATTATGAGTCCAACAAGAACTTACAATTATAACTCTCTCACAAATCTTTAGTGTCACTCTACGTTTTTCATCAGCACAGGCACTGATCTTTTCTCAAGAAATAATAATAACGAATTCAGTTTTTTTTAACCCTTTGATCAACTAAAAAAAATATTGCATACTAGAAAATGGTTAGAATGCATAACTCTGCGTATGATTATTTACCTTAAAAAATACAAAAACATTGCAAGCTACCAACAAACAAGATTTGCTAGTGATCGACTTTTTTTCAATATTCCTACTTAACATCTTCTATAAACCATAAGTTGAAAACCATTTATAGTACGTCAAAAATTTCATTAGTTTGTCAAATTATTTACATACTAGGGCCTTCTATACATCTTGAGTGATGTAGGGAGAGCATTTAAATCATTAGCAACCAGACTTCATTTTTAGGGGTTACATAGCTATGTTTGCGCAAAAAGTTAGACATCACCATAAAACGAAGATCATGAAATGTTTTATGAGTCTTTGTTTTTTATTTTTGTTCCTTGAGGATTGCAGCCGTATTTAGTATTATTACGAGTATCATGGCTACATTGGAGCAAGGAGGTTATTCAACTTTTTTTAAAGGTTTTTTTTCATTAAAATAATAAAACTTATGACGTTTTGCATGTAAAAAACGGTATACATAGTTAATTCTTAAATATTATGGGTATTTAAAATTCGGTAATGAATAAGTCAAAGCAAAAGATAACAACTATATTTTATCCTTTAAAATAAGTTATGTTTTTTTTGTAAAAGGTAGATTCGTTTGATTGTTATTATTTTTGATATTTGTAAAGAATTGATGATGTTTTAAAGTAATAAATAAACCTGATATCTACAAAATATAATCTTGAAAAGAGAAGGGGAAAAATACCCAGTGATTGGCATTTTGATTTATTATTAATCTTGATGACACAATATTTCTTTAAAAGTATTATTTATAAAGATTTGATTAATATCATTTATAATATATTAAAGATCTATAAAATAATTTTATCTGTTAAGGTATCTTTGTGGTCTTGTGTGGTTGTTTAAATGATTTCTAAATGTAATTCCAATCGTAAACGATCGAAAACGGAACAAGTCTTGATGACAGTCTCCTTTGGTAGATTCCGGAATTCCTTCTACATCCTGAACTCAAACAGTCTGTTTGTTCTTTTTCGGATCCTGGCTAATAACTTTTACAATGGATGGGTAAACACGACCTTTCTATACATTTTTTACATGTTTTGATAGTTTTTTCAATATCTGAGTTCCTTCCATGCTAATAAATCGTCTTCATAGTTCTTCTTTCTGTCTTTTCCATACCTTGATGTGAACTGTGCAATTCCTGAAGAAAATAAAATTTGCAGTACTTAAATCATTTAATATCTTGGGCATTACTTGTACGGAATCGTTTGTCAAATTGTCTTCAACTGAATGTACTAAATCTTTATATGTTTGATCTTTCATTGCCTCTGTTCTTGTATCTTCTGTTAATGGATCTACGAATCTTTTTTCATCTTCTATATGAGTAAGTCTTGTAACAACAAATTGAATAACTTGTCTTCAATGATATCCAACATATATATCTAACTCTTCATTCTCCTTGGGATGAGACGCCGGTGATCTTGATAATGCATCCAGTAATTCATGATCTTTTCTTTTTATACATTTCGTTTCGAATTGATACATTATCAATAGTTATCTAGACTGTAATTATTGAGAATAGGAATAAGTGGTTTATGATTCGTAATTACACTAAATGTAGGCAAGCCTGATATAAATATATATAATATTTCAATATAGCCCATATTAAACACAAGCATAATTCTCTAATGAAGTATCTTGTATCACCACTTAATATAAATCGGAAGTCACATTGAATTAATTTATATTCTTCTTTGTACTTCTGAAATAACACGTATTAGAATACGTGTTATTTCAGAGAGATTATTCTTTATGCATCCGTTCCAAGTATGGTTTTTTCTTGGGTCGAACAGTGCTACTAAGGTTGGTGGTGAAGTTAAAATTTATTTAATTTTCTTCATTGCTAAAGATAAATTTTAGGTTCACACTTATTCTACTTTTGACGATAATAGTTCTCTCAGTGGACATACGACTTCATAAATTCTTGTTGAGAACTGTCCCAATTCATACAAAAATCCCAAAAAGCATCACAATTTCTTTCTAAATGACGTTTCTGCGAAATTATTAATACCATTAAATTTACTTGGATGAGCTTCAATACTCTTTTTGGATAAAATACAACCACACTATTTTATTTTAGGTTGTGCAAATAAATATTTGCATGGATATAATCTTTTTTTCTCTCTCCACATCTTTGCAGGATTCTATGGACATTCTTGATTTGGGCTTCAAAATTGTGTGATAAAGTGGGAATGTCATCGACGACTTTGTAGGTGTTTCATAAACCTTCCAATGCCTCATCTCCTTGAAGACAATATGCGTCCTCCGTTGCTATGAATCGGTTCGGAGCTCTATTATAATAATATCTACCCCAAGGAGTCATAGAAAACGTCATTTTTCTTGATGGTTCTTCCATTTCTATCTGCCGATATTCCTGTTTCGGATCCAATGTTGTAAAAAGCTCAATGTTTGTTGGAATACTAGATATTATGTTGCAAGGTATTCTCATGGGATAGATCTCTTAATTTGGTCATTCAATTTCTTGAGATTCGCAAATATTCTCACTTTCCACTAGATTTTGGTACAACTACTAATGGATGACACCAATCTACTGCTTTATCACCGACTTTACTTATTATTTTCCTTCTTTCCATTCTGTTAATTTCTTCTATCACCTCTTTTCTAGAGGTAAATAGTATGTTTCTTGCAGTATGAATTGCCTATGGTTGATATTCTTCTTTACGACTTATCTTCTTTGGTTTCCCCTCCATAAGTTTCAATTCTTCCTCATGAGAAAAAATATATCTAAATTCTTCCAATGATTCTTTTTTTTTTAAATTTTTTATCTTCTTTCTTCACAGATTGCACCACAACTACACCCATTTGTTTTGCAAAATCCTTTGATATGATTCACAGTTCTCTAAAGACTCGTTTAAACAAAAATATTTCAGGAATATTTAATTACATTTGCTCACTTTTTACTTAATTCAATGCTAAAGTAATTCCTAACATTCTAATTGTTGATATTTTCGATCAATCAACACTTGAAATCTGATTTTCTTCGTACTTTTTTTAGCATTTTCTTATTTAATCCCATCTTCTTAACAAACTCTATTCTTGTTAGAGTAATTTCTACTCCAGTATCGGGAACTGCTTTAATTTTACCGATAATCTTTCTTTCATTAATTACATTCAGTAATACCATTTTATTATTCTTATCTTTCTTAATCCAATTTTGTTGCTTTAGGTTTATTATATAATCCTAAGGATTTTCTAGCCAATACTTCTCCCTTGACTTTTCCTTTCTGTTCACCACAGCAGGTAAAAATTACTTCTGCTAGTGATAACTCAGGTGATTTAGATAATAACAACTTCTTTGTATCTTATCCCAGTGTAATTAAATTGGACATCCATGCATCAAACGTCATCTTACGTAGCCCAGTGTTTTTAGCATAAAAAATAATGAAATGTAGAATGAATAAAAAATTCATTCTCATATTACTATTTATTTTTCACTAATTTTATTCGTTCTGATGCCATATTTGTTGGTTTTCTTATGTAATTTTCTATTACTGTTAGAAGCACTCAAAGTTCGTTGTTAAACAACAGCCGCACGCTATACAGGTAGGCTCTTAAGTTTGGCTTATATATTAGAAAATATGAAAATACACATATATCAACGCCCTGTGACAAACAAAAATTGATCCATGAAATCTGCATCTGTCTTATGTTTATTGATGCAACCAATAAAAATATTTCATGGTGTCAGATTATCTCCATTTAAAAACATACTTTAGATTAAAAATTGTTGAATATTCAAATTCATTTTTATAAATAAAAGTTGATTGGACTTTAAAATATTTTTTTATAAAATTCAAACCATTCCAGTCAAATTTTGGTTCCATGTCAAATGTCTCTATTGGAAAATAAGTATACATAGAATTAAGTGTATCAACATTTAAATATTTTATGAATAGTATTAGCCCATGAGAGAATTTTGCCCATGCATGGCGGAAATAGTCAAGACACACAAGATGCCATAGAATTAAGTATTTATGTGCAATGATAGTTCTCAACAATGTTGAAATACATATTAAAACATTTTAAAAATAGATATTAACTATTTGATAAACTTTTAATACTCTTATAATAATGCCACTACCGCATAAAATAACTAAGTATTTATTATGTTGTGAACTAATAAAGTTATTTAGAAACACTACTTTAAAAATTCAATATTAATTGAAATCAAGATAAATATTTTCATATTTAAAAGAATAAGTGACAAAAAAATCCCGTAAAGATACTCCGTTAACTCCTTAACTCCTTATTTCCAAACATTTGGTAATATTGTCAATACATACACCTAAAAGGATACAAGTCAACAAATTTTTGGATTGAGATGTTATTTTCCGGATTTTTTTTTACCTCAAAAAACATGAAAATGACTTTTATAACCCAAAATTTCTGCTTTGGTGGCTCAGAGAAAGCAAAGTGTAATAAATATGCTTTTAGTTAAGAAATCTTTAATAATACTTAAAATTCAATTTTTTGAAGGTGGTCATTATTTGATAGTAATGTTGGATGACAATCTTACCAAAAAATGACAGAAATGGTTCTTTTTTGTCATTTTTTGTATGTACAAGATATTTTTTCCGATTAAGAAAATATACAGACAAAATTAAATATTTTTTGTCTCTAAAAGCATTTACTTACAAACGATATAATTTTTTTGTTCTTTTATCTTATTATTTCAAGGTAAAGAATAACTCGGAATCCATAAGATGTTGAAATTCGAGTAGAATTATCCAATTATTTCTATACATTTCCTCAAGTACTCAAACTTGACTAAAGCTTCAATACAATAACATAAAGGTATATTGTTTCGAAAGCCTAGAGCTCCATTCATAAATTGTCCCTACTTCAGTTAGAAATATGGATGTTTTAATATTATAACATCCATAAATCATGTAAACTATCACAAAAACTTGGAACTTTATATGTATGTATTTCTTAAATGTGTGCGTATATATGTATGTAAATATTTGTACATGGAAAAGGGTGTAATTCACATATTGGGTCATATTTTTTTTAACAAAATAAAAATTGTATTTACTTATTGAATAAATAAACACTTTACAAATGTATTATAAGAATAGAACATTGAATAATAGCAGTGGATATACAGTAGAGTATATATATATGTATTTGATCCTTTCTGATTATGTAAGTTTGTCCACTGACAAAGAAAAACATGGTCTATAATTTTATTGGTAGGTTTATTTCAAAAGTGAGAGAATAAACAAAAATAAGTCTTTAGAGGAAGAACATGCTAAATTAAGTCCCAAGAAACCTTCCCCACTGGCAAGCATCTATGAAGAAACATAATGTTTTGTAGGTAATTCTCTGGTTAGGCATGAGGGACGACTCCCCCACCCCAATTGAAGGAGAGATGGAGGGGGTTTTACCCAGGAAATATTGACCAACAACCTCTTTACCTCAGGACAGATTATTGAAAATGTGTTTTTTAGCACGACAAAAGATACGGTAATGGCAACAATGGAGTGACTCAAGAAGAAACATATCAAGGTCATTGAGTCTCCAGACCTCCATCCCATAGAAAATCATTATCATTGGGCAAACATACAAAACAAGTAGGAATCAAATACCTATTTCATCCCCAATATGGAAATAGCACGTATTGTACATAAATATACATTTGAAATATATAAAAAATCTCAAATTAGATATCAAAAATTATGATTAATGATTATTACAAATATATTTTTTTAAATCCCTTTGATGCTTGGATGATTTGAAAACCAGGAGAAAAAATATACATAATATACATTCCAATAATTTATGTCATTATATGACAAATTACGTCATATCTACAGTTCCAATTTATGCTGTATACATATAATAAAAATACAAACTGATAATATTTAACGATATATATCATTTTTTACTTTACTTTTAGAAGCTAATGTATCCATACATACAGGATCTGCGGAAAGTTATTTTGAATAAACTTTCTAGTAATTTAGATTTAGGTATTAAAGTTGGGTGATAGTACTTGTCGATAATTTGGCTCCAATATTTCGAAATAAAGTATAAACAATATTTTTTTTATTTCAGGGAGTCCGGATGTATTTGACGTTGTTGCACGACCTCTCACTATGAAGTTGAAGGGAGTCAAGGAAGATTTTCTGCCCCTTATTTTTCCGAATAAGGTGAGTGGATCAGATATGTAAAGGTCTGCATTACTGCATTTATTTATATTACAACTTAAGGGCTCGTGTGGATCTAATAAACGAAGGATCAAAGGGAAACCATAACTCCAAGAGTGCACCATTTTGTCTCAGAAGGAGTCCAAAGTCTTAATTGTTTTTGTGAGTTCTACTGGACCCATCTGAGTTTTTTCGCTCAGCTGATATTCTGTCCGCAGAGAGAAAATATTTTTATCCTTAGTGCCCAAAGGTCCTCGCTTTACACCAGCCTTGAACCCCACGAGCAGTATAAGGATTTCCATAGGAATTCAGTGTTAAAACATCCTTACCCCAATTAGGCCTCCTTTCTGTATTTTGATATGTACACCCTTATTTTACTCCGGAAGAAGCAATCACGAATACAATCCATATTTTGACAGGCTCCTTCGTTATATGGAAGGAATCTCAGCAGATGTATAACCTTTAGAATAATAATTTGACTCCAAACCTTGACTTTGTCTAGGAGAATCAGAAAGTTCTTTACATTTTCTAATGTCAAAATGACTTTTGTCTCGTTTCTTTTTATAGCTGCTTCTCCCCCTGAGACGTCAATCGTTAAGCTTAAATAAGAGGAAAATTGCTAACCCTTTAGATGGGGGAAAACTAGTTATATTTGCTCATAAGACATAAGGACATCTGTCTTGCCGAGATTCACTCTTAGGCCTGAGTCATCTTCAAACTTATGTAGTGTTTTTGAAAGCTGTAATCTGAGACAAGGTTAAGCTCTCCGGAGTACCCTCAAGTATCAATGTGAGGTTTTCTATGTACCAAATTGATTTGAAAGTTTTGTTTAAATATGTGAAATCTATAATCTGGTCATTAATCCTTAATTGTAGGGTATTGGCTACCAGTAATAATACGGAAAGGTACAAGTAGTCTCCTTGTTTATTGCCTCTAGTATTTTGTAATCAGAAGGAGTAACCTCCTATCTCTATTTTGAAGCGAGCTCGACGAAGGAAAGTGGCAATCATATGGACGACCCGGGAGGAAATGTATCTCTGATTAGTTGCCGAATCAAAGACTTTCTCAAAATCTATCAACGAAACAGCAAAGCCTTTTTTTCTCATTTTTTAAATCACTGATGGAGTCCTGGATAATCCAAGGAGTGTCTTCTGATAGTCTCGTTTTTCTGAATCCTTTCTGTATCCTCAGAATAATGGTTAGGAACACTTTCGCCAATCTCATACTTAGTATGTCCCTTATTATTTAATATAAAGAGTTAAGTAGTATAATTAGTCTGTAGTTATTTAAATAAAAACATAATTTCCTCCTTCAAGAAATAACACCAAAGTTCCTGAACTAATTAAATCTGGATCACCACCCTCATCAAAGATATCATTTTCATGCCCACTTAAAACTGTAGAAAAGGCAAAATAAAATTATTTTGAATGAAATTTCTCAACGATGTTGTATAAATACATCTTTTTTTATGCTCTAAGAAGAAATATATTTAAAACATAACTTTCAATGGACCAAGTATCATCCGTAGTATTTTGTGTCATTAAGACATTAAAAGAGTAAAGTAAAAGGCACTCTTGCTTTTTAACATTTTTATCCGCATTGATGTGGGGTTAAGACTTAATATGTTGGAGCTATTAAATCAAAATGATTTATATTACCTTCGAAACAAACCTTCTACATAACATATTTATTCGTTAGATACACCTTGGTACCATTTTGAATTGCATAAGCTCATTAACTCTTTATTAAGTAAGAATTTTTTCCTTGGTTACTATGTAAATTAAATTTTTGAGGGCAATAATTATTTGTGAGCAATTTTCAGAGGTCCTTCACAAAATAATTGCCTAGTTTATGAAATACTCTTATATAATTGCATTATTGTTATGTTATCAATAAATGTAGAACAAGTTTTTGCATTTTTGAAGAGCGTGCAAAATATTTAACATACTCATGCATTAAAAACAAAAAACAAGCGTGATTTTTTCATTCAAGTATGAAAATTTGCAACTAATGTTTTCATATCTATTGTTTTATTTTGAAATTTTTATGCTGGATTCTTAAAGATAAATATCTGAGATCATTATATATCTTATTATTTAATCTAAAGATATGTGAAAAAACTTAGTTGTCTTTTGTTTTTCTAAATAATATGTTAATTTTGTCCTACATAATAATATAGTATATTTAAACACGTATTTGAAAAGTTCGATCGAGTATTTGTCAAAATTCTATAATTGAACTTATTTTTGGTATTAGAAAAATGCATTAGATTGATCAAAAAGAAATTCACACTTTAATGTGTACCATATAATTACTATGGCTTCTCTCTCAAAAACACATTTTCTTGGGATTTCTAGGATTTTTAAGACAACAAGAAATCCCGAAATTTTAAATGTTACATAATAAAAGCTTAATTTATTAAATCAAACTTTACTTGTAAATTAACTAAATAATTATACAGTTTAAATATTGAACGATTCATGCATTGTCAATGATGCTGTATATGCATGGTTAGTATAATGCTCAACAAAGCACCAAAATGTTTCAAATAATGGTAGAAATGGAGAAAAAATTCTAAAGAATAATTTTTTGCGAGCAATACTGCTCCATAAATATTGTTTCTCGAAAAATATATATATATAAGAAACGGCCATGTGAATTTGTTACTTGAGTCATATATACAAATTCATAGTGAAAAATGTGTTGTAAACACATGGAGTCGAAGCAAATATTGCTGTTTTAGGGGAATAATTTTTGTAAAGGGATCTAGGAAAGCTCATCTTTGTAAAGTTTGAAAATACCTCGCGACTGGTCAAATCCTGAGATTCTCTGTTTTGTTTTGTTTCGATTCCATTATAACAGATAGATCTTCGTAGACTGACTTTCTTTCTCTGTGAAATTAAAAATTTATGTTTTCCCCATAGGTAATACTACTAGAAACATGTTGACTATTGTGCATTGTGTACTTTAAATCCCAGTTCGTTTGAGAAGTTATCTTTGTTTGATTATTTTTAGACTAGTCTGAGGAATCGATATTTTTTTGCAATCACGATTTTGATTTTCAATCTACTATCTACTAATTCATTTGACATAACCCTTGAGATTTAAGCTTTAACATAATCCCCATTGCGCTAGCGCTTGCAGCATTTCTGTAAAAGAGTATTATCTTAGTAACTATCAATATCTTTTTTGTTTAAATAGTAGTTATAACTTGAAGTAGTGAATTTACTGGTTAAAGTTTTGATATGTATTCTTATTCTATAATTTTTTTAATATCAATTTTCCCTCATTAAGAATGAATATGTATTTAAAAAAATATTAGCCGTCTAAAAACTTTTATACTTCTACATATAATCATATGCCTTCATATTAATAATCATCAGTACCACTAAAAACATATTGGTTAAAAGTTATAACTAGCCTATAATAAAATATTGATATGTAGTCTATATAAAATGTTGAATTACGCTTATGACCATGTTCAAATTAGCTAAATTAATTTGTAAGTGAATCTTGGAAAATAAATGACGAAAACAATTTTAAAATTAAAAGTTTCAATAATTCTTTAAAAATATGATTTTTTAAATCTTTTTGAGGTTTTTAGCAAGCAAAATTGTTAAGGGTGATTAAAAGATATTAAGGGGGGAGGGGAGGGTAACAATCCTTCAGGCGAGTAAGGACTTAAGTTCGTAATTTCTTTCGTTTTTTTTTAGAAAAAAATTAAAAATTAAAAATTTTTAACAAAATGAAATTTTTTGAAATATTATCTACAATATTAAAGAATGGGAATTTGTATAGGGAATTTTTTGTGGATCACTAATAAATATGTTTAAAAATGTTTACTTGGCCTTTTATAATCCTATTGAAAGAACATTCTAAGTACCTTAACCTTCCATGAAGTACAAACATAATCTAATAACAACATTCTTTGAGTAACTAAAGCAAGAAATATACTCAGCGATATTTATTATCGAAATTGAAATGAGCACTCGATGTCTAAAACACCCACACACCAAGCTAGGTATTACTGCACAGTTTATGTATAGGTAAGATGATATTTTTACAAGAAAACTATGTCATTAAAAATATATATAAATATATACGTTATGACTGTGCTAATGCCATAGAACGAAAAACTATTTGCTAGAATATATTTGTTTTCGAAATAAATATTTGATATCAACTTTCTTAATATACATATATATTAATTAAAAATCAAATGTCCTATTTCATAAAGATCCTAATTGAGTCTTTGAATCTATTATATATATTCTTTGATGTGAAAAATACATCTACATACACAATTAATTATCTGAAAACATAAGATATAATATCATATTATATTTTTCATGGTAGCAAATATAAGTTTTAGTTGACATTCAATGAAAATATTATGACATTTCATTTTGAATTATAGCAATAAAAAATGAAATGGTATTTTATTTTTGTAGTTCAAAGCTTCAGAATGAAACGACCATATTTAAAATTTTATATCAAATATTTATACTGGAATATAAAATAAACTGATAAGAATGATTTTTTTTTTTTAATTTGTTACATGAATAACAAAATATTTCATTACAAAAATGAGTTTAAATCATTGCCAAACGTCTTCCCCAACAAATCGTTTTAATTTCTTTATAGAGAGCATTTTGGGTTGTAGATGTGAAATAAATTCGCGTATCTACACTTAAACTTTATTTCCTTTTCACATTGAAAAAAAAAAAATAGATTTTATGAATACATAAACGGTAGATAAGTGCCCACTATACTTGGTAAAAAATAATCACTTCAAGAAAAAACCATAATATTGACATTTTTGAAAGATTACTTATTCATTAAAAGTAGTTATTTATTAAACAACGCTTTATTTGACTTAGAAAAAAATATTTATGAAATATTTTTGTCGATGTTTTTGCTTCTTTTTCCATAGTCAGTGTTTCGAACATTGATTGGTTGAATTATAATTAGTAATTGTTAAACTGTGAATACCTACTCATCAACAACTATTTAATAATTACTCAATAGTTGTAAGAATGGGCTAACTACTAACTGATTTTAAGTCTTTTTCTCTTTCTTTTCGTTTAAAAAGTTGCATGATACAACAAAATTAACAATGTGTATAAAATACTGTATTTTGACTATTTTTGTTTTTTATATAAAAATGCAATTTTTTACCCCTACAACTTTTTATCTTGAAAGACTATGCGTAATTTTCATCTCTGAACATTGAGCTATATGGCTCATACATTATATTTCTTCCTTATTTACAAAAATAAAATATTTTAGACTAACAAATTAAAGTTAAGAGGCAGTCTAATCGACATGTTGATTCATTATTGATTTATTTATAAATACAAAGAGTATGCCAATTTAAAATGTATTCATTAGGATATCAATATTTTTACTGAAATAAATTACATTAAATCATGAGTGAATTTATGTTATAAGTAAGCCTTATTTTACCTTCTCTGTATACCTAGGTGATGCTGCAAAATTATAGTAATTAAAAGTGAAATATTTTACAAGGGGGCGTCCGCAGGGGGTGGGATGGAGGGGTTGTATTCCCTCACAAATGAAGGAACTTTTGTTTTATTACTACAAAATGTTATCGTCATTCTTGCAAATGAAATAGCAGAGCAAATAATTAATGAGTATTAATTATATTTTTCAAAAAAAAAATTTTTTTTTAAATAGCTACGAATTTTGGAATTTTTTTACGGTTTTTTTAATATCTGTGGATTTCTAAAAAAAATTCAATGAATTTTAAGCATGAAATTAACATTAGTAAATAGTTATGGATTTATGAATTTTTTTTCTTGAAAATGTAACATTTAAAATGTAATCTTTTTCCAAAAAATTGATTTTTTATGAATCACTCGATTTTTGATATTTTTTGTTAGTAACTATGGATTTTTGATATTTTTTGTCAGTAACTATGGATTTTTGAAATTTCTTTCCAAAAAATTATCATTTTTCGATTTGATTCGAAAAAAAATCCAAAAACCAAGCCTCTCTCTCACCTCCCCCCCAATGTAATCCCGCAGATGCTCCTGTTTACGACAAGCTTTATGGGAAAAAAACTAAGCTCTTGGATTTTAAGATCCCCTTGTTTACGCTTACTCATTCAATTTACCAATGAAAAAAGATAACACAATTTACATGCTCTCATTTTTAAAAAAGGTTAAAAAACAAACTATTGCCAATAAAAATATATTAAACAAAGTATAAATTAAATTTACCTGCAAAATCTTTTTGACCCGTGTATTCTCTGTCGTCATCTACCTATGATCGAAATTACCTAGTAACACGGCCTATTATTTTATATTGCCTACCAGCAAAAAAAAAAGAAGATTTTTTTGTGTATTTGCAAAATAAAGTATATTTTACAGCTTAGAAGTTTTTATTTTGCAAAAAGTATAGTGTAATAGATGAATATACATAGAAGATGTATGTTGATAACTAGGGAATATATAAATTCAGGACGAAGCATTTACATTTGTCTAACCTGAGTTAAATATTATCTCCATAAAATATAAAACAAGTAATTAACCAATGATGGCTTTTTTGCACACTTGAGATAGGAACGTCATTCGGTGTTTACATTTCATGAATTGAGTGACATAATATATATTATAGCATATATCCACTAACATTTAACACAAATATTTGCGAAAACACTATTTATTTTGTTTACTTCTAGAGTCTTTCTTTATAAATAATAAGATATTAGAATATTTTTTTGTGATACTCTTAAAATATAATATATGTGACTCGTCAGCACAAAAGTAATAAATAGTCATTTATCTGAAAAAGTAGTATGGAATACATTTGTTTTCTTCTACTAATCAACTTACATTTGAAGATGATTAATTATTTTAGCTAATATTTTTTAGGCGCTGAGAATTATACTAATTGGAGTTAATAAAATTTCTCGATATTTCTCAAACTAAGCAAAATTTTTAGTAAATGAATTGTAGTTAAGAAAATTTTAATTTTTAAAGGGATGCATGTAGAAAATCATACTTGTTAAATTAGATTTACTGAAAAGTATAAAAAAAAAAACCTAAAAGTAATTTTTATAAGAATAAAAACAATTAATTTTTCCCAAGCGTATACCCAAATCAACTCTTACTAATATTTAACATATGGATTATTTTTCAGCGGTCAATTTCCTATTTTCTAATTGCTGCTTCGTACGATTAATTGTTTGAACATAAATTATCTGGTATTTACACTTCTGTGAATAACTTCCTACTATTAATGCAGAATAGTCCCAAAATTGTTAAAAAAATAATTTGCTAAAAACAATTTTGGTTACGCCCTTTTTTCTTTGACTTTTTTGAAATTGAAAGGATCAACAAAATAAATATCACTCGCTGTGCTAGTACCGTGGAAAAACCTGATAGGAGTTAAAAATATAATCATGACTGAAAACATATTTAAATGTGAAAAATCTAAGCACAAGGCAAAGTTTATATCACAGAATCTGACTTACACTTTATGCTTACAATTTCAGGTTTTGATTGGATATAGGGCACCCTATTGGTCATTATTATACATCAAACAGTCCTATATGAAATATAGAGCAACTTATAATATTATATATTTATGAATTAAAAAAATACATATTATTTTATGAAAATCTTGTTTGTTGTTCAAGATTGTTTTTGTGTTGACGCTCTACGTAAATATAATAGTAATTTTAAAACATTACTTAAATGATTCATGTAAAATCCATGATGTTTGTTTTGTAAATATATATGTATTTACACATATATATTTACAAACAATTAGTTGTAGAAGGCCAATACTTATATTGGCCTTCTACAACTAATAAAAGGTCATGGCCCAGAAGTAAAGATTTACATATCTAAGGAAATAATCAAAAAATATTTCAGTCTTAATTGGAGAAGTTTGAAATCTTCACCATAAAATATCACCTCCCAAAATATTTTTATATGTGTATCATTGTTGTATTAATTTAACGTTCACCAGAAAAAATAGGGTATTACAACATATGTGTATAGTTAAAAAATACCTGTTTTTGAAGGTAACATACTTATAAAATAACCATAATAATAATAAAAAGAGGTTGGATAACCAAAGAGACTTCCTATTGGTTGATTAAGTCGGGCCCCCAAAAATCTTGTTATCTTTTTTATGGATGTGTATATAAAGAAGTTAAGTTATATGGAGGGAATAAATTAAAAAACCTGTTTGAACTTTTTATTTTTGATTATTTTTTGGTCAATATTTATGTATTTAAGTTTTTATGTCCATTTGACTATTTAAGGCAATAATTGTCATAAAAATAACATCATATTTTTTATTATGCTGTAGTAGTTGAAATCTACAATAAAAACAAACGACTTGTGTATTCGATGTGTGCCATTTATATAATAGATAATGACCAATTATAGATAATTTATGTAAGAAAACTCTTTGATAGTCGATTGTAGTTGAATTTTCTGTCTACTTCAATTTTCAATTCAATTTTCATAAAATGTAATTGCATAACCCAAGGGAACAATTGCAGGTAAAAAATTATATTGAAAACAAGGAGCGAAAAATCCATAGCTGAACTTATTTTTTCTCTGAATCATCCTGTTTTTGTAATATTTTGAATCATAGTAATTCCGCACAATTCTCGGTCAGAGTCATTTTTCACCATTAACACAATATTATTTATCAAACTTATGAAAAAGTGTTTCCTTATTGTTCTAAAAATGTTTGTATTGATTTTGCATCGTGTTTTGTACTTGAAATATTTTATTTTTAGGCTAAAAAATGATAGCTATAGGAAATATTATAGCTTATATATTTTAGAAAATGTGCAATTTTTGTAAATATTCCTTTTCAAAAAATAAACATCTCAAATTACAGTTACTATTTTGTATGCTATTTGTTAGCAATCGAACAATATGAGGTTAATATTCATTACGATTTCAATGTATTATAATGACATCATATCCCGTACCAAATAATAATGTTTAATATCATAAATATTAACAGGCTTTGGACGATTTAAATATAATAACTATTACTTATATTTGAAATACTTAAATTCCCCAACCTCCGTGAATGGATTTCTTCTGTGTTTGGTATTGGAATCTCCTTTCTAAGAAAAGAATCAACTTAACTCTCAAATAAAGTCTGGAAATTTTCCTTGGATGAATTTTCATCAAGTCGTCCCTCGAGGATTACGGACTACTAAATTAGAGTTCCTTTTGAGATGAGTGATCAAATTAAAAGTATTTTCCTTCAGTTCCCTATCTTCCTTTAGTTCTAACTCTTAGAGAACAAGGAAGTGTACTTTTTTCGGTCTTTATGAACGCAAAATGATCTTTGGCCTTAAATTAAAAACACAGCTAAATTTCAAATTTGTCTCCCTTAGAATGACTTAAATGTTCTAATATGTTATTTTTTATCACATTTGAGTTTTATGTTTATAATGTTATATTGTAATTACATCTAATTAACATATCTTTATTTCACATCCAGAGGTTTTTACCTTCATGTCAATATGAATTAATTCCTTCATGGTATCAACCCATGAATATATTTATTGTTATATATTGATGAATAGAAGGAGTTGACTCTAATCATGTATGAGGCTGAACAGGGTTCTCTTCTTCAGATAATCATTCCTACTTTCATCATCCCCGAAGACATCGGGGTTCGAGCATTTCTTATTGAAGATTTAGTATATTGTATATCTATTTATATTCTATGAGATATGAATGTTTTTTCTGTATTCACTGAATAAAGATCGATGTAAGCAAATAAAAAAAAATTTATAATTTGCCTATTAATTTACTCCACTGTTGTTGTTTATCATTTTTAATATATTTAAGCTTTATGACTGTTACCCAATATGATACTGTATAGTATGATTTTACTACACAACGATAACACGCGAACAATTTTGTCTGCAACCATTTTTACTATAATAATTTTAAAGTGAATCGGACAAATATATATATGGCTATAGCTATTAAAACAAGATCTGTTCATATAGCATTTTAACTCAATTTGATAGGTTATTAGAGCACATTGCATAACTATTATGTAACAAGCTTGTGATCGTAAAAATTATTTAGATTAACTGAGTAGATAATTACTATAGATTAAGCCCGTTTACTTTTATGCTAACAAAGGAGTTCATAATTGATTTATCAAAGTAAGAATATCTGAAAAACATCATTTACGTAGAGGCAAAGCACAAAAAAAAAAACATGGGGATAATATTTTTTACAAACAGAAGCAGAATAACAAATCTATAAAATTCATGTTCAAAAATATATAATTTTTAGAGATATATTTTGAGTTAATAGATAAGAAAAAATAATCATATAAGAATTTGAGAAAAATTGCCTAACTAACTTAATTTTATATTATGTTTTCTTTTTCTTTTTTAGGAAAGATATACAAATTGGATTTAATATCACAAACAATTTTCTTTCATAACTATATCAAACTACTATACTTCTAAAATTGCAATTTGCAGTGTTAGCGAAAACACTCTATGCATAAATTTGAAAGTAGAAAATGAAGTGTTGGAGTAAATAGTTGGTAGTTGGGTGATTTTTTAAGTTAAAATCCACTTTTGATAACAAATATACATATCATTATTGAAATAAGAAAATCCAGCAATTAACCACAGTACTTGATATGGTATTTTAATTAACGAGGCCTGGAAATTCTAAATATTTCTTTGATTACGTAGAAATAATCGAAATATGGGTCACCTTATAATGGTGAAGCAATTCCAAAAAGTAGTTGATAAATTTAATGGAAAAAAAAAAATTATTCAATACAATTAAACTCGTAACAGAAGGCGACGTTATAACACTAGTTAAAGTGATTTCAACAATCAATCTATATTTTAAAATCTATATTTCAAGAGGATTTAAACAAAATTTATATTACACGGATTCGATTGCAAAAGACATATAAAATACTTATATGTTGTGCTGTGTTGGTCAATATTTAGGACGGAGAACCTCTGTCCAGTTCAGTTCTATCCATTTTAGTCTAATTCCACGTGTTGATCTTTAAAAAAAGTATAATGAATACCTTGTGACGTTATAAATAGTGTTTTTTAATTATTCTATAATATAATATAACAAATTATATAATTGAGTAAAAAAATATATTTGTTTTGTATTGCATAAGAATGACAACAAAAATATCTTTAGCAAGATATGTGGAATCCTCTTGATATACGTATATCTCATTTGGGTTAATAAATTACCAAAATTTGGATGGAAAATTCCAAGCACCCATAGGACTGAACTGGACCGAATAAATAAGGACCCACACAACTCTACTTAGGTGTACATCAAATTGATATACATTATATCGATTTATATGTGCATATATTTATAAATAAGTTTAATTTAATGAGAATCAAAATCCATTTGTATCCCAATAAAATGTGATTTAAAAAAAATAAAGACAAATAAAAATCACAAAAATGTTAGTTATCAATTAAACAAAAGTCCAGTCCAGAAGGCTAATAAAATTTTATATATTTATTTTATTATATAAATCAATTTTTAAATTACTATTTTATTAGAAAAAGCATCATTTATGCAGTTTTTTTTCCAAAATATAAAAAGTAAATGAAATTTATATCTGAATATTAGTTTTACTAATATATATAAAAACTCCTATAGAAAGGACGTCGCCATATTAATCATACTTATAATTACAAATAATTATTCCCCATTGAACCTTTGAGTCACCAAAAGGCATAATAAATTAAAACTCTCATTTAATCTTAATGCTAAGAAGTATCCATGGGTTAAAAAATGATTTATGAAAATAATGTACATTAATTTAAAATTCCCAAAAAAATATTTTAATAAAATTTTGCCATTAGCTAAGGTTTTAACTGCGTCGTTTTGATATCTTCGAGTTAAAATTGAAGCGTAAATATAAAAAAAGTATTCATTTTTAATACATAAGCCTTTTCAATCAAAATTTTAAATACTAATGAAGTCGGAATAAGGATTTTTCACCTTCTTATTTTTTATCTATTTTTTTTAGTCATATGAGTAAATATACCTATATGAGAGGCCAGCTAATCTGTGGCGCATTATTTATTTCATTCTAATTGTTAATAATAATAAAAAATATTTTCTTTTAAAAATTACCCATAAAAAACAATTTTGCGATTTGTGATATATTTAATATTTCCTTTTTTTAGATTAAAATCTTTTTGAAAATCCAACCCCAATATTTGCTCTAATTTAGCATGATTATTGCATCATACGTGTTAAAAAAAACTCTATTTGTTTTAGAATATGTTATCAGCCCATATTTTCTTAAAGAATTTGTTTTCTCCGTCAATTCCAAGCAAAGTATCTCTTTTATTGACATTTAATAAGAGTTTAATAATAAAAAAAGGTTATATAACTTAAATGTATCTATTTTAACCATTTCTTAGCAGATCAAACCCACTGTAATAAAATTCTTTATTTTATTATTGGTCATAAAGTTTATATGTAATTTATTACGCTATTGACATTAAATATATATTCTTTTATTTCTTACCGATGAATTTATGATTAATACGACTCTAATTTGTGTTATTTTTTTACTTTAAAAATTAAGAATTAAATGGTGTTTAATTTAGATAAATTTACAGGATTATATTATGAAGCATTTGTTTTTAATGTGATTGCATTATTCCCTTTATAGTATTCGAGATAACCCAAAAATAATCATTGTTTTGTTCAAACGGACCATGTAAAAAACGTATTTATAATTGGTATAGAAAAATATATAGCTTTAAACTATAACTGAAGAGTTTTATGATAACCTGTTTAGATTATGTTTCTCTCTCTCTCTTTAAATATTATTTGAATTTGCCAGCATTTCAATCACATTGAGAGCTTATAAAAAAATACATATACATATATGATTATTGCAAATTGGATGGAGAAGAATAAAAATGAAAACGTATATATTCATTGATGTGATGTACAAAGGTGTTTTAATTCTTTTTTATAAAAGTGCAAAATATAATTTACATCAAAATGGACAAAAACTTTGGTCCATTTTTTTTGTATGCATAAATAAATATAATTAATTCTCAACAAAACTCCTTCTAAAAATATTCCCTATAATAATTTACTAAAATAATATGTACACGACTAAATTTTAAATAAGATACTACAGATATAATTAACTTCTATTACTCTTCGTATTTGAAGGAAATATAATGTTTGTATTAAAAAAAGACAACTTATATTTTGAAGTCGTGAAATCATATATATTTTAGGACTGCTTGAAAAATGCATTTTGTAAAACATGCATTGGATAAAGAAAAATAGAGTAATATATTTGTATTTTAACACTTATTCATACAAATACAGTAAATCACTAAGTTATCTTTTCTCAAAGGGCTATTAATTTGTTTGTAGATATACAAATCAATTATGTAATAATTTAATATATATATATATTTTACTATATAGATAATATTTATGTGCTACACACATAGACAATAGAAATAGTGTTTAAAAGACTTGAATTGAATTACCTGTACGTACATATGTATGTAGCATACACATGAAATGTTAACAAATGCAAAAAATAAAATTATGTTTGCATAACTTGGTGTATAATTAAGAAAAATGAGGTGTACGTTCATACGTAAACCAATTTAAAAAGTTGCCCCAGGATATTTTTTTAAAACAATTCCTTGCATTTTCCCCAAATATTTTACTAGATTCCTTTTTATATACATTGGATCCCTTTTCGATTTGTTAAGTTTACCAGGGGTATAATAAGCATTTTTCTTCCATCAAATACTTTTTTTTGGTTCATATTCTGTCTGTCACGGTTAAAAAAACCTACCAATAAAATCATGGAACTTGTTCTTTCCTTGTCAGTCGACAAATTTACATAATCGGCAAGGGATCAAACACATATTTTCTATACTGTATATCCACTCCGATTATTCAACGTATGTATACCTATAATATATTTGCAGAGCGTTCATTCATTATATAAGTCAATAAAATTTTCATTTTGTGCCAAATATTTCCCGATATTTACATTATGCAAAGGATTAGATACTTTTTTTTTCTCTGTATAATAGCTGAAAGATCGTTGTGTAATATACTGCACGATTAAATGCTTATAAGAGATACTTAAAGTGTCTCATAATTCATACAGTGTAAACATTCCTAGAAGAAAAATGTCAGCACTTAGTCGAAAAATGTTTTTTTGATTAGTCTTATGCATTTATAGCTCAAAAAATTTAGACAAAAAAATACATTATATTAAGTATATTGACTCAACTAAAGCTTCCAAAATCCATTAATGACCAAAGAAGGACTCTTCAAAATAAATAACATTTCAAAAACCAATTTACTAATTTTATAAATAATGACGCAATGCACTAATGAACTGGGAAAATGACGTGGATGTATTTGATACTTTAATTATCTGTTTTTGTCTTCTTCTTACAAAGTTTGGTGAGTATATTAGACTGAACCGAAATAAAAAAGTTGGGAATTTGAGCTTAGCTATTATGTGACATAGTGGTAATTCATTGTATGAAGTTCACACACTATTCGAACAAGTCTTTGTTCCAAAATTTTCTAAATTTATACTACCATAAGTCCCTCTGCTTACAACAAAGAAGTCTCCTCTAATAATGCACAATGTTTAATCATTTCCATATTCGGATAAAACCATACCATAAGGCAATTGAAAGACAAGTTGTTAATATTATGGAAAAATATATGTATACTTCATCTATACTACTTAAAAATATACCAATTTCGAAGCTTGATTCAAATCCCTAATTTTATAGAAAAAATATCATAACTCCATTTTTTTTTCTCGACATATTACAGATTTTCAAATCATAAGGTATCCAGAATTGATCTTTTTTGTACATTTAATGGTTATTATCTTCTTTAAATATAAAATTCTCAACTTTTGTCGTTACAGCATAGTCTAAATTATATGCAATATTATTACATACAGTATGGGGGTAGTAGTCATTTCAAATCATCAATCATATTATTTAACAATTTTATTCAAGTATTTTTGTACATATGAGATATACGTAATGCAATCAACAAAAACGTAGGAATCTCTGTTTAATCATCAGTTAGATGATAAATATATATTTCCCATTATACATTTTGAACACTAATGGGTACTCATTTACCGTCCAATCAAATGTACTTTATCTCTTGGTATCAACAATACAGTTCTTTCTCTATACAAAACTTTATAGGATATATCAAGTCTCCCTTAATGTATACTCTACATTAATAGTAGCCTTGTGGTCATAGAGAGGAAATAGCTATAAATAACATTATAAGTAACCATCCATAAAAAAACAAATTCCTGGGTCATTAATAATAATAAGAAGAGCGGGAGACCAAGGGCTTTAAAAAATCTCTGAAGATATCAGAGGAGAGATGAATAAAATTGTCTATGGATTAAGCTATAATTTGGAGTGAAAATCTTATTTCACGGCAGTACCAAAAACCAGTCCAGATTTTTTAGATAATTATTCTAGAGGATAAAGGAAAAATGAATATTTTTTTGTGGATATTATATCCAATGTGTGTTGAATTAATGGGAGGGGAGAGAGAGAGAAATATTTCACATTGGTCACACGGGATTTCCATCTTTGGTTCTGATGATTTTGAAACAATTCTGAAGTGCTTATGAACAAATATACTTTTACTTCCTCACCTCATTTTAATTAGAATTAAATCATTGAGGAAAGGTTTCAATACCTCAAAAAATGTTTTATCTTTATATTAAATGTAAATGTTTGTATGTTTGTTTATTTGTCCTTCAATCAAAGCCGGATCAAAGGATATTTTTTTGATTTTTTTTTATATCTAGATTCTTATGTCTTCAGAAACGTATTTGTTGACATTTTTTTGCTATTCGGTGCCATTGCGGCCTTAAGATAGCATTTATAAGGGTTCTTTGATACTCAGGGAAGCAACATTGTAAGAATTTAACATGCCTCAGGGACCAGCAGCCCACAACCCGTGGGCGGGGGTGTATTTTAGCATATTTGAAGGGGTTCTGGGTGCTTATAAATGCAGTAGCTCGGTAGTTTAAACTGTCTTGAAGACCAGTATTTTACCTGTACAACCTGAGGGCCTGGGTGTATTTTGGATATTAGGAGGTTTTATTGATGCTCAGGAAAGCAGCGGAGAAATTTAACTTGATGCGGCTCTGCAGCTTACCTGCATAACCCATGGACTTGGTAATATTATAGAATATTAGAAGGGGTTCGTTTTGCTTAGAAATTCAGCGGCAGAAGAGTTTAACTGTATTTTGGCGCAGTACTTCACCCCTACAGCCTCAGAGGTGGAGTGTATATTGAAATATTATGAATGTTTCTTGATCCATAGGGAAGCAGCGGTGGAGAAATTAAATTTGATTTGGGCCCAGCAGTTCAACCGTAGAGCCCGTGGGTGTCTGGAATTTCTTAGGAAAAAAATCCAAAAATTAAAAATACGTAAAAATATTTCGAAAATCAAAAGCTATTTATAAAAAATTAATTTCTTGGAAGGAAATTTTAACAATTTAATTTCAAATATTAAAAACTTCTCTAATCCATACCCATTCAAAATGTCTTTTCTTTTTGAAATTACATAGCTATTCACAAAAAATAAATTTTTAGGAAAAAATTCCAAAAATCCATAGTTATTCAACAAAAATTAAGCTTTTTGGACAAAAAATTTGAAAAATTATAATGCAAGTATTAAATTTTTTGGAACAAAAATTCAAATATCCATAGTTAATAACAAAAAAATAATTTTTTTAAGAAAAAATTTCAAATATTAATTATTTTTGGAAATAAAATTTATTTATTAAATTTGTTGCTCTTCTAGATTATGTGCCCAAATAAAGAAAAAAATTCTAGTAACAAGCAAACATTCTTTAATTTAGGGGGTCACAGCCCTTCTAGCCAACCCCTAGCGGAAGCCCCTAATAACAGATATATATTATGTGGTATGCCCCAAAAATTGTTCCAAGTTATTAATTATTTCCAAAAATCCAATCTCCTTCATTCGTTAAGTTCATACACATCTTCTCTCCTTACAAAGATTTGCTTGTTTCTTCGGATTAAAATTTGTTTTTTTTCCAAGGTATAAAATAAAATAGGGAAAATTCTTCATATTATAAAAATGACAAGATCTTTTTTTTTTAAATTCACTTCTACACTTAAAAAAATAAACTGAAACATGTCTTTAAATATACATAAGCAATAACTTTTTTTCAATGAGTATCACATTTTTTTAAATATGCAAAAAAAGGTCTAATACACAAATTTAACCTCACCCATGCGGTTAAATTGGTGTACCTAACGTTTTTGTTTAATTGACATTTTTTTTGATTATTTTCAAATATAAATTAATCTTCCTTAGGTGAAATTAATCGCTAAGGCATATAATTTTAACATGGAAACATGAAACATTTAAAAATTAACTTTGACATGTTAAGTTGGAATAAGATAAAAATGCAGACTTAATTTTGCTAAAGATAAAAGTATTATAAGTTTTGCATTCATTTTATATTTGTAAAAGATTTGAGATTGGGACTACTATAAATATTAGTGAGATAGGATCATAAGAATGAAGCGAGTTTGTCTAAAAAGGAGTTAGTTGTTTTTAAATGAGAATAAATAACTTTTTTTTAGAATTCTATAAAGAAAAACAAATATTAGATAATTACAAATCATCTATTGTGTTTATTGCCTTAAAGGACGGAGCAAGTAACATTTTCCAATTATGGTTATTGAATTATGTATGTTCCTCCAAGTTAGCAGGCTTTGATATTCTTTTTATGTACATACATGCAACTGCATGCAAGTAAAGCCAATGAGTAAAAGATTGCATAGGTAGTCCTACATATATCTGTTATTGTCTTCGAACCCATTATTGAAACTCTTTTCCAGTTGTAGCTATGATTTATTGGTTGAAGACTTACAATTATGATTTAGTAATCCTTTAAAAGACTCAAATATGTAAATATCTATTTATAAGGCATGATTTATTGTATAAATGCCTTTAAAACTTAGTAATTAATATTAACAGCCTTGTGAACTGACCACAAAATTGAACGTTGTTCCATGGAACGGATTTTTTTACATCTAAAAATTACAATTTAGCGTTCTGTTCCTATAGTACTGACAAAAGTTCGAGAAATCAAAGTTTATATATTTTTTTGATTCTTTAAATATGTTTTAAAAGGCTAATATAGCAAAGACGAATGCTTGGGTAACCTAGTATTTTGTAACATTGGCACAGAGATGTTTCTAATACTTTATCTTAACACGAACATATGAGCTTGACCAGTTCAATAATTCTGAATTCTGGGGATTGATACTCATCATTTGGACGTGAATGTAAGCAAATGGACCACTAAAAATAATAAATTTGGCTCTCGTCTATTGCAATGGTCGCAGTATATTCCTGCAGGAACACAAAGTTTCACTCTGAGTAGTTAGACTTCACCCAGGGCAAACCCACCTCATTGAGGACGTCCCGGTACTTTTTGGCTCCGATTTTCATGCCTTTCATGGAACCCGTCTCTTCCCGTCTGATGCCACAATTCCCAGCATCATAGCAGAGGCAGGGAACTTAGTAAAGGTAAAGGTCGTTCCTAGAGTTGTTCGACATGTCAACGGTCCATTTTTTCTTGTCTTGATGCTGTACTGGGGGTGAGACAAATGACTATACATTGCCTTTTGGCCTACATCTTGACTTTGAATGAACAGATTTTAGTCAGTTGTTGCTCATTTGAACGCTAATATTCACCGAATTATTGTATTAAAAAAATCTTGAAAACTAGTTCTCAAATGAGACCTTCCTGACACGGAAATAATGGTTGAACGGTGAACACTGAACAAAGATTTTTTTTGAACGGAACGCTTACAAACCTGAATATTAACTATGGTAATCAATAAAATAGTACATATCAATGATGTCCCTTTTAGTCTGATTGATGTATCTCCTTTTAATAGTTTTAATTATACCATATATCTATCAAGTTACATCATCACTGATATCCCCTTTACAAAGTATTTAAGGATATTATAAATTATTACGTAGGGGAGACCGGGAGAGATGCGACTGTCCCTTTTTCTCAAATATCAAAAAGCTAAGTTCATATAATACGGATTATTGTTGAAAAAGTCAATAATTTTGGTCAACTCTTCTCTCAGATATTGGATTAAGTCTGTTGTTAAGGGGAAAAGGTTTTTTTGCAGTAACTATTTTTGTTATAGTGCACTCCATTTTTCATTATTATACTATAACTAATTCCATTGGAGCTATTAGTTATTTGGATATGAGATGTTATAGTAAGTGATGGGACATTCTAAAAAAAAAAAAAATCCTGATGTCCATTCTGATGTGATTCTAGTAAAAATTAAAATGTCAATTCCGATTTTTTAACATTTGAAATGAAAGTTACAAAATATCCTTATGCTATTAAAGGCGTCCACAGGATTATATTTAAAGGGGGCCTTGGTTATTAGAATTTTTTGAAAAAAAATCAAAAAATTAGAATTTTTTGCAGACAAAATTTAAAAAATTTGCAAAAAAAATTGAAAAATTATATTTTTTGTAAAGACTTTTCAAATTATAAAAATTTTTGCAAAAATATTTTATATATACAATTTTATATTTACAATTTTTTTCAAAAATATTAACAACAATTCACAAAAAATTAAATTTTTTTTATAAGATTTTTGAAAAAAAAATTCAGATAATAAATTTTTTGGAGAAAATTTTTCAAAAATCCACAGCTGTTCATATAAAATAAAAATTTCGGATTTTTTTTCCCAAAAATATATTTTCATGTAGATAGCAAAACTTGCCTCATTTGAGGGAGGGGTCTATTTTTATATTTATTTTTTTATTTTTTCATAACGTAGAAAAGTAATAACTAGTTCAATACCAGTAATAAAGAATAATGCCTAAGAATCTGAATCGCAAATTAAACATTATTTTCCCGATGCCGATTCCAGAAAAAACTATCGATTCTCCTAATCCGGATTCCGATTAATCATCCCATCACTAGTTATAATTGTACCAAAATACTAATCTCACTCAGTGTGAATAAATTTGACTTATTGTGACGGACAGTACAAAGGGGAAGGTTACAAAAAATGCTATAATTAATTTAAACAAAAACGAGAAATGTTACAACCGTCTCCCCTATTATCGGTCTTGAAAGATTGAAAATCATATTACCCTAAAAATAGAACTGTGATGGAATAACACTGATAGAAAATAGAATATTGCATATGTGCTCAATGTAATTTGATATTTTTATTAGGCATATAAAATTGTTTCTCATAAAATATCCCTAAGAATTAAGGAAAGGTAAAATTAGATTCCAATTTATTCGTAATTCTTACTTTTTTTTTTCTTATTAAAAATCCCCTTCAACAAACCATTTTAAAATAGCGCCTTATTGGATATTAGATATAAAAAAAGATATCAAATTGTTTAACTATAAGGGAAAAAATATTCAAGCATTCATGAAAAGATCCATTTTCTCAAAGAAAAAATATATTCTGTTGTTGTGACAATCGATATATTCTTTCTTATTTGAACAAATGCTATAATTATAGACAATTTTGACAAAGTTTTGTTTATAAATGGAGTGGAAGACTTAAATAGTACATCAGAACAATTTTTCAACTAGACAATAATAATATTTTAAACTCTAGATATCTGAAATAAAGATACAATTTCACTCAAGGTGTGTATTTTAAAAGAATTTTAGAATATTATTAGATATTAAAATTTTACATATTTTTATATTAGTCCTTAAAAAAAGAAATTAATTTTATTACCACAAAAGTTCAGAGCATCAAATCCCAATTCAGATCCATAAGATCGTCATTACCTGGTAATTATGTCCAAATTATTAGAAGATACATAAAAATAATTTCATAGGTCTGTGATTTCCTTCTTTTTTTTTTTTTTTGTATTGTTTTATGTGCATTTTACCTCCACATTGCATGTGATTCAACATATAATAAGTTGAAATATAGTTGTACTTCTGTACAAAAAAAATCATTTTCCCACATGAGTCAATTTTATTTTTATTTGTATAATAATAAATAAGTTATATATATTTTGTATTCAACATTTTCTAAAATGTTGATATACAAATTTTCGTAACAAAAAATTTAATTCACAATCTTTTAATTTTGAGAAACAACTCATAACTAGAATGCGTTTATTTCTAAAGAATTGTAAGTAAGAAATACCTATATCTAAATATAAATGATTTATCAAGGAATGTAGGTGTCTAAAGTTATTATAAGAAGGAGGATTTATTTCTCATGTGGGGGAAAGAAGGGGGGAAAAGGACGACAATAGACTTCCATGTATTTAGAATTAGGTATGTCTAAGGACATACCTAATATAAGAACTCTCTATGTTCTTATGCATAAAAATAGGATATTTTGTTTTGTGTTTGTTATATACATTTTATGTCGATTATCTACAAATGTTGTTTGTTAGAATAATGGATGGAAAGTATAAATGCTATCCGAGATGGAGGAATGCAAGTCAAAATGCTTAGGATGCACTTATTTTAATAAACTTTTAAAAGAATGAAATTTCATCTTTTAACAGGTTTTTTTTTTTCAAAGACTATCAGCTATTTTTTTTTTTTTTTTTTTTTTTTTTTTTTTTTACAGAAGCTAGTTCTTTAAAGTACTTGAAAATAATGTTCATGAAGTAATTAGGAAAAGTTAAAAAAAAAAAGATTCTGTAGAATGAAATGAATATTAAACGAGTATTTCTTGTTTTTAAGTATTTAAAAAAAATGAATTTAATTTTACTCTATCCATTCTAAAAAATTAATTGTATTTTTGTTAAATTCCATAAAGAAGGATTTAATTAATCATTGGGAAAGATATAAAATATGAGTATAATTTTATGGATTTATTATTTTTTAACCGTTATAATTTGGTTATTTTTATGATATATTTTTCAATACACATTAAATAGCATTTCAACAACGTAGTATTCAAATGATTTGAGAAAGATACAAAAAAATTTTTTAGGATAACATAGACATTATTGTATGTAACGGTTCTTGGACAATTGGGGATTTTTTTTTTTTTATCAAAGAACAATTTGCCAAACTGACATTTCGGCGAATGCCTGTTCGGGACAATTGGCCAAAAATGATATTGAATGTATTGATCTAAACGATTGCACATTTAAATTCCATTTAAAATTGTAATATGATAAGTAGGTATTGTTGATATATTATATATGTCATATAGACAATTAATTATTGTTATTTATTGAAAAATATTTTTATTTTTATGAATGATCATTTTATAGCACAGCATAGTAGTGTTTGTTTCAATTGTAGTTCGAATCTACCACCAACACGTTTCTAAGCACCAAGGACCTCATCTATTTCGTCTCACAAGTTGTATACATTATCTGCTGTGCCCCTAAGTGGGTTAAATCTTTCGGCCACCGCTTCCATCAAGGAACCCTTATAATATCCAAAATACAACCAGGCTATCAGGTTGTTCAGGGAAGTGCTAGCCTAAAAGGCCCTTTACCTCCACGACGTTTATAATCACCAAGAATATTTTTTAATATGCTATTATACACCCTGGCCCAAGGGATGCCCACAATCCATCCTTTAAAATAGGATATGTTTAGTACTTCATTAGCCCAATAAATGATAACATATACAAGTATAATACATACCTATTAGATTTCTGAGTATATAAATTTCTATTTAACATAATAAATCAAATGAATAATTGTACAAAAAAGTACAAAGTACTCGCGTAGAATATATGAAGCACAACTCGTAGGACGGGGCATTAGAAGCATATTAGAAGGGGTTCTTAGTGCTTAGAAACGCGACGGTAGTAGAGTTTAAACTACACTGGGGTCTTGTGGATGCTGAGGGAAGAGGCAATTGAAAAAATTTAATATACATACCTCAGGCCCAGGAGTTCATCTACACAACCCATGGACCTATTCTATTATAATCAAAGGGATCCTTGATACTTGGGAACGTGAGGGTGGTTGAGTCTAAACTTCTTTGAGGCAAATACTTGAACAGTACAAGCTGAGGTTGGGGTTGTATTTTTTGATATTGAAAAGGTTGTTTGATGCTTAGAGAATCTGCACCGATGGCATTTTACCTACCTTGGAGTCCAGCCGTTCGCCTGCACAACCTGTGGTTCGGAGTGTGTTTTAACATATTGTAAAAGGATAATAAAGGCTTAGAAACGCGGCAGTGGTGGATTTCAAACTGCTTTGGAGCCGAGCGCTTCCCCTCTACACCTGTGGGCGAGGATATTAGTTTCTTTATCATTCAATAATTTTTTTGTCCGAATGTAATTTAAATTGCAATAAAATTGAGCATGATAATCTTGTATTGCAATGAAGTTACTCTTAATTATATTGCTTACAGTGATGTTGCTTCACGATGATATTACCCACAACACTTTTGTCTCACATTGATAATTTTGCCAAGGAACGATTTTGTCTGCAACCTTTTCACCACAATCATTTTATAGTGAAATGCTACTATATTGTGCTTATATCATGTTCATTAATGAATATAAAATATCTTTCTTTCATAAAAAACACTCAATAATTTACAAATAAGGCATATATAGCATATTAGCAATACGTATTTATCATAATTTCATTTTAATTATAATTAAGAAATACAATCGTATATATCAAATTATTTAATATATTTTTTTTGCCAAATGTCCCAAATTGTCATTTGGCAAAATTTCCATTCGGTGAATTGTCCGACAGCGAAATGTAATTCGCAAATTGTCCTTCCTCAAAAATGTTTTCGGCTAAAAAACCTTACACAGTATGTAACATGTATGTAAATACATGTTTTTTTAACATAAAGCTATTGAAAGCATATGCTTTTATTGAGAGGAGAAGTGGGGATGTTAAGAAAAAGACAATAATGCTCAAGTAACTTAAATACTCTAAATGTTTTAGATGTACATATTATTAGCATCTGTGAAGGACAACAACTTAACAACACATTACTGCATTTATTTGTCCTCGTTCATTCAAATATTACATCGTAAAATTTCTTCTTTTTTAATTTTTCGAGGACATAGCAAATTGGTGGACTACTAGTATACTTAAATACTTAAGAAACAATTTTTGAAATATCCAACATATTTTTACAATACATACATGAGACAGTTGCTCATCAAGTACAATCATAGGATGAAATTAACATGACTCAGGAAGGATATACCTACATATATCTTATCTAAATCTTGATTCGCTCCGAGCTGCCAATCTGTTCGCCAGCGTGTATTACTTGAGAAGGAGAAATTTAAATAAGCTAAATATGGCTATGCATAGTATTTGAACAAATCCTAAATTGGTTGTGAGTTTTCCTTTTTTGATTGCATTCATTTCGTAATTTATTCATGGTATTTCCAGTTTTGGGTCCCCACTCTGATTATAAGTTGCAAGAAAACAGTTCATTTAAGTAAAAAAGTTTGGTTTTGCTTTTTAAGGACAAAAATGGTCCTTCATAAAATTAATAGTCTTTATGGATATGAAAAAAGAAATGTAAAATGCACACATTTTATCTATTTGTTTAGAAAAAATATCGAGTTTATTATTAAAGGCCTTGCAATCAAAAACCCCATTGTAATTAAACAAGGACCGATCAGTTCTACATTAAATTGATCTTACTGTGTACTCAACTGGAATCGAAGGAATAATATTGAAAACATATTTGATGAAATATTTTCTCATTCTGTCAGTTTTTTAAAATATCATTTCTCATAAGTATAATATGACTATTTATTTATAGTTTCTTTACTAAATTGCCTTAAACGTCATTAACCCACCAAAGGATTTATTCTTCCTAATGAATGATCAAAAATAGAAGCATACACAAAGAATCAAAAGTACATATTATGTTTATACGTAATTACTCTTAGTCCTACAAAATGTCTTACTAATCCTTTCTCATCAGTATCATGAAAATTATGTACCTATATATATATATGATACAAGACCTCTAATTTAGTCCTAATTATTAGATAAATAATTAGGGAGGGATATCTAATTTCTGAAGTGGCCTGGATTTGTATACTCCAAGGTCATTAATTAATTAATTGCCCTTTTTCAAAGTATATAGTACAAACTAAGAATGTTATGTATATATCACAAGTACTTTGGAAATTCGCCAAAGAAGTGATGAATCTTTTTATAAATTGATAATACATTAGGTATTATAAATATAACAAACTTAAGTATATACATAATTTGTTTGAATTTATTTTCGACCATAAATTAATGGTAGGAAATTAGTATTGGCGAACAAAAAATATTATCTTCATTGTCGATGTATTTTGACCTACTCGGCACATATACTAACCCACATACTTCATATGTATAAGCGCCTATAAAATATATTTCTTTTTTAACTATTATATACATACCTCCTTACCTTGACACTGGAGGCGTAGGCCATTTTGTTCCCTAATGATTTGAATATATTTTATTACTCACATTTTAATTAGATACCTCAAAAAAATAATATCAATCTGATGAGAAGATTTAATTGTTTTTGCAAAATTATATTTATATTTACAAACTTATACGTATACAACAAATATATATGTTATATATCTAATATTTGCAAGCATTGCCAAAAAGATTCCAAAGAGTATTTTCCACGAGGAAAAAAAATACTAAAAACATCAATAATTGAATTAAATCTATGTTTTTGAGGATTTTGTACATTGATGACTTTGTTCCATGGAATTCATCAAATATATGAACAAATATAGAGTACAGTGTGCGTTAAAAAAGTGGCCCATACCTTTGATCATATTCTAATGGGAAATATTGATTAAATGTATTATATACGATAAACGTAACTCATTCAAATACTATCTATCACCTATTCAAATCACTGAAATATAAACATTAATGAAGTCTGTCATTATTTATATAATGTGGCTTGTCTCCAATACTCATAAGGGCACGATGACTACATATCTTGAAGAAAAACTTAAATCAAAATCTTATATCTCTGGGTTTTCAAATTGACAAGACTTCTCTGAATAAAGAATGTGTCAAAATGTCCACGGAGTACCTTCTACCTAGGCCTTCAGCTGACATTTACACTGTGTGATGTAAAATCGTTAAATTGACTTTAAATCAATTTAAATTACTATAGGGTGAATATTTTAAAATAATGGGTTGAATCATTAAATGTAGGAACTATTCCAGATAATAAACAATAAAAACATCAGCATAGAGGCAAAAAAATATTCTGATTTGCTCCATGGCCAAGTGAGTGTCGGGGAAATCATGAAGGTTGTAGAGGGTTAGACCCTTATGTGGTCCCTTGGCAACGGTAGATCCCAGAAAATCTGGATTATGGAGGACGTAGACAAAGCAATGACCAAAAGTACAGCCATATCGAAGCGGCAGCATATCAAAACTCACAATGTTAGTGATTGGACTGTGAGGAGGCATGTGTTCAACAATTCGTATCTTTTCACTGACTCTCACTCCATCGACTATTCCCTTTTAGACGTATTAGAAAAGATAGCTTGTTCTACCCCTTGCCGAAAATTGGTATGTTGGAGGCTTTCATCAAAAAGTGCTGCGGTGCCTTAAGGCCTAGATCGAAGGCCACGGTAGGAGCCAAAGGAAACCATTTTGTTTTATTAAATTAATAAAAAAGTCTTCGATAAAGCCTCAATGCTGTACTTCTTTTCATTTTTGTAAAAGTTTACCTAATTTGTTCGTTATCAAAAAGTCAATTTATACCCTGTACATTGTAAGGAAAGTAACTTCAAAAGATGGCCGCCATATTTAATAAAGTCCAATATATTTTATGAACAATAAAAATAATGTTCTTTTTAAGGTTATCTTGTTTTTCATTTAGAATCAAATCGAGATGATTTTTGATGGGTTACATTTTTTACACACCCAATAATTTTTCCAGAAATTTGATTAAATTATCTGGAGAATTTATTAGTTACAAAAATCAACATCTATTTCTTTTAATTTATGATTAAAGAATTTGAGGTCCTTCAATGAGTCCTAAATGTTTATATATATATATTTTTTTTTTTCGCCCATGCAAAAAACTATAGTGTAAAATGATTACAAATTTCACAGATTTCAAAATCTCCCATAATGAAGAAATAAAATCATAACTTTTTATTTTTCCAAAGACAAATAATTATATAGAAATCAAGGTCTTTTAAATTTAATTCATGGAAAGATGTAGGTCAATCCACATGAAATCCCTTCTTTTCAAGATATTGGCAATTTCTTCAGAGATCTGATAAAATTAACTGGACAATTTGTTAGGAACAAAATAAGAACTTATTTTTTTTGAAATATAATAATTCAAAATATAACATTTATATAAAAAAAGTTATTTTACTTTTCCTTTACAAAATTAATTTTATTTTTCTAACAAGACCAATTTGATGTGCCACCCAGTTTTGAAAAAGAACTGGTATTGCAAAATATTATATACTTAGGAAATAAAAAATTATAGCAAAAAAAGTTTCCTATGAGATTAGGAATGGACAGGTAAAAAAAGCAAAAACATGTACACTAAATTTAATTTATTTCTGATGTAATCTTTAGTAGATACATAATATACATGCCTATTAGAAAGAAGCAAACTAAAAAAGATCAGTATTTGTACCCAAGACACACTCCTTCATCTTTCAAAACGTGAAATATGGATTGGGCATCTTCAGACTCAAGACGCAGTAAATAATTGAGACTATTAAATAGACGCGTTTCACTCCCGTAATCAATTCAAGAGTTTTTCAGATATCCAATTAAGGTTATTTTGGAGCAAGAATTTACTTTTTATTCTTATCAAAATGATAAGAAATTTATATTGTCATAGTTTGTCTACATTATGAGGTCAAATAAATTTTAGATTGTTCATAACGTCATAGGTTATTTAAAAGTCAATTTTGGATAAGAAGGTTATAATATGGAACCAAAAGAAATTAAAACAAAAATTGGAATTTCATGATTATTAGGTATTATACCTCTGTTAATGTGTAAGGAAATAGAAAACGCAAGATACACAGTGATCTTGGAGCAAATAGAAGAGTGAATAAATTGTTAAATGTATTGTGAATTAATTTGTATGTGTCCAAATCCAAAAATTATTGCATTTAATATTATAATTAAAGAAAATAAATGTGCATTTCATCTCTGTATTCAGGGTGAAATATTATTTTTACTTTAAACTGAACTCTTGAATCTATTATTATTATTGGTTTATTTAAAGTTAATAAATTATTTTCTACATTATAGATGTTGTCTTATTGAAGTCTTATACTTGTTCTAACAACATAATCTCCATGTTTATCAAGTTGTTTCACTTTGTTCGATAGCTTTCCTCCAAATCATACCAAATATCAAAGATTTATTTATTGAAGGTTTCCCCACAGCAAAAAAAAAAAAAAGGCTGTGTGATTTCAATCACCGGGCTTCGTCCTTCTTCATTATAGCCCAGATTATGTCAAATAGTATATATGAGATATTTATTAAGAGCATTGCACATATCAGGCAAAATATATTATACAACAGATTAAGAAAATAAGGAAAAACACCCTACATGACGTCATTAGGGAGCAATTATAACGTCTTTAAGTACGGACAAGTCAAACTGGACTAAATTATATGGTATCGGACTGGACTTTGATCCTTAGTCTTAAATAAAGACCAACACAACACTGAACACAGCCCAAATCTTCATTGAGATATTTGAGTAAATTATAGACCTTGTATTTAAATTAATGGGGTTATTTAAGATACCCACGAATTTAAACTTAAGTTTAAAATATTCATTTGTTTTAAAAGACATATATTGGCCCAAATATGGCTTCTTTTAAATAAAATCTATCAATTTATCATAATTTGATAGTGATCATCAATTGTTGCTACTTTTCAAAGGGTTAATTATAATAATTTGTGATATAAATTTTCCATAATTCGTGGAAGAAAACAATTGTTATTCACAATCAATCATTTTATCTTGCTTTCCTCCTGACGGTCCACAAGCATACTTCTTTCTTAGATTAGAACATTAAACAAATATTATTTATCCTTTTATTCATAATTTTATATTTTGTTAACATCCCATTATTAAAATCATTTGATAAATCCTAAAATATTCAATCTATGATGTGTTTTGAATGTTACAGGGGGGAGAGAATCTGAAATATTCAATATGTATATATATATATACATATTTATAACATTTTATAGCACAAAAGAACGGATAAGATATATACATATTTATTAATCTCCTCTCCTATTCACGTCTTTCCTTTGAAACATCAAAATAGAATTACATTTTTAATCTATACCAACACACATAAAAAATTCTTTAAATAATTTTGTATTTATTATAATAAAATATATTTTTATATTATTTGGATGTAAGATATTCATTTGGGTTTCATTCTTACCAAATAATAATAACATCGGACTATGTGCATTTCTGCATAAATGAATTACTACAAAGCCTTTGTAGCACCTTATAATATCTTCAAAGAGCTTTTTATTGCAGCATGTTTGCTACTCAATTCCTCAGTAACTGTTTCCCTATTTTTCAATCTCATTTAAAGACAAAATGTAAGACAAAACGACCTAATAATCTTAGTTCTTTATATTTTTTAACTTTTATTACGATAAACCTCAATAGGTACATGGTCAATTATATCATACTTTTCCATCTGTGGAGCTCATTTTTATTTCGTAATATGGTAATTCACAGCTTAACAATGAATAATAAAAAAATTACGATACAAAAAATCAACGTTCAGACCAGTAATAAGGGGCTTCAAACAAATAAATAAGTAAAAGTAGATGAATATTTTCTATGTGATTGAGGTCCAGAGACTGACAAGGTCACTCCAAGATCTTTCAAGTCCAAGTGATTTGTCTAGAATTTATATCCTCCTGTTGACGTAGTGAAGTTTCCTTTCTGCTTGAACGGTGGGGATGGAGTTTGTAAGGGTATACTGAGTATTTTCCTTACAATAAATACTTTTTTTATTCGTATGATTTATGTCACTGTTAAAATAATCCTACCATTAACGTTATAGAATAATATTTTCTTGTCAGCGGGCAAACTTTCAAAATTTTCAAAGGATCCAATACTTATTTTTTCCACTGTAGGTAGATACTTTAATAATAAAATAAGTTATGGAATAGTTGTAATTTTTTTTAATAGCATATGATCACTTCTCAGTGACGGATATTACTTGTAATTCAAGGAATTTCTATATTAACACAATAAGGTCGAAAGTTAAAAACTGGTCCGAGATTAAACATTATTTTACACACTTCATACTAAATTTTGAGAGAAATTGAATAATATATTTTCAAAATATTGTCACGTAGACATAAAAAAATTAAACTACTAAAGGGAAAAATGTATTTTCTTTACAAATGCTTAAGCATTCTGTAGGATATTTACAAACTGCACTTTCATATACAGATATATGTATACATAAACTAAATACACCAAATATTAAAACCAATTTATGTAGGTTTTTTATTTCATTTTTTAAAGCATTTTTGATACAGAGCAACTTCACATTTATTACAACTGAAGGGAGTCTCCCCCATTGCATTCTATGCAAACTTTTCCTTTCTCTGTGTGACTCATCTAGTAATCTTTTCTGTCAAATCTTTGAAAGGCCAGTCTGTTTTGATGAAAGATGCTTCTCCGACAATTTTGTGACACTTATCTCTTCCAATTATAGATGCCTAATGTTTCTATAAATTCATTTAACTCATTATTTCATTTATTGTGGCATTTTTATTAATTTCCTTATTAATTGATAAATTTATTGACTGTCGATGACACTATATACGAAAATATTGGTCACCACTATTTTTTTAAGATACATTCTTACTCGATTTGTTCCCACATCCCGATCCATTGTATCAACATAGCCATATGATGGTTATAGTTTTTGATACAATCAGGTTCAGGGATAACTATATTTTTTTTCTGTCCCATCTTCAACATTCATTTATAGAAAAATCTCAAAAATTGTGTGGCAATAAGGAACTCTTTGTTATCTTTTCAACGAAGCCCCAAAATGTTGTCTGATAATCGAAAGTCTATGCTCATATTTCTTTCTTTTTTATGTACGGTTGTCCCTATATGTCCCTGATACTGAATATCTTTTAGATAATATTAATTTCATAAAATAAATGATAGTAAGGTAGTTGTTCAAAAAAATTTTGACGTATTTTATTTGGTAGAAGTTTTGCTTTCTCAATCCATTTTAAAACAACTTTTACTCCCATTCAAAGTTTTTGAGACATTCTTCTTTACACTTTGTGGTTCAAATAGTGAATATACTCACTGCTCAAACACATTGCGTGCATTTTCAAATTAAATCGTATGGGCACCTTTTATATGTTGCCTGGAATTATGCTTTCCAAAATATGGGATCATAATTTCTTCAATTGATAAATATTTCGTATTTTTGGATATTTTAAATATTTTTTGCAAATTTCCTTAGCAGTACTAAGCCTACCAGTTAAAAATAAATAAAATTATAATATATTATATACTTTTTAACATACTATTGTATTTTCGCAAATTGTTATTTTTTTATGTAGAAACGGCCAAAACGTTCACATCCACGTGAAAACGTATTTGGAAATAATGTAAGAAGAAAACAAAATAAAATAAAAATTCCATTATTGTACTTTAGTATCTCCTAATTATGATTAAAATTAAAAGTGACAGATTTATTTCCTATAAGTTGTAAAAAATATATATAAATTATATTTATCCTTTCGATAGAGACGTTTTCCTTCTGGCCATTATTACAAGCTGACTTAAAAAATGAAGGAATTACATTAAAACAAACGCAAAAAACTAGTCAATCTCTTTTGTTACAGTATAAAGACATAAACGAAGGGGGAAAAATGTAATTATATTCTCCAAAATTAATATTGCATCAGAAAAAAGTAGAACGTATATATATCTGCGCACCGTCCTTAGTAGGTTAAGACACTTTCTTTGTAATATTTTTGGACTCCGAATGATAACTATTTTTATTATGTTCTGATACAAATTCCTTTGCGTTTTTCATTCTTCACATAAGAGTAACAACCCATCTTTCTTAGACCTACTATGGAGTGATGGAAGTATATATTTGATGCCTTTTCTCTGTTATAAATATTTCCAATGTATTAAAGTTTGAACACTAGCTAGGTCACTCCATGACCTTAATGTGCTTCTTCTTGAGCCAGTCTTTTGTGTGACGTGGTCGAATGTTTTGATTCATAGTCATGCTGGAAGAACTATTAAACTACCCATATTCAGGTCCATACATTGAAACAAGCAGGTTCTTGTCCAAAATTTCCCGGAAGAATCGAACGGCGGTCATCGACCCTTCGATACGGTGAAGTCATCCTTTCTTCTTAGCAGAGAAACCTCCTCAAAACACAATGTTGCGACTCCTATGCTTGACGGTAATAATAGAGCTCTGGGGTTTATACTATACATTTTCTTCCTTCAAACAACTTTTTTATTCAAGAAAAGTATCTCACTGTTAAAGTAAGACAACCATTACAATTCTAGACTGTTCTCTTCTTTGTCAGATGGCAAACTTACAAGGGATCAAATACTTATATTCTCTCTACTGTATTTATTTCAATTAATTGTTTCAAAAGCTTTTTCTAAAGATACATTAAATAAACGAACATATAAATAATTATAGTTTCAAGGTGAAAGGGCATATATTTAGTCTATGTACATATCCAAGGTAGGAAAAGGGGAAAAGCCTTGAAGGTAAATCCATTAAAAAGACGTTTGATATACGTACACATCAGAAAGAGCTAAAAAAATTTAATCTCTATATACGTAGGTGTGTATTTATAAGCTTAAAGGGACTTGAAGGGTATTTATAGATGCTTTACAAAGTATAGGTACATATATTACTAATAAACTAGCTATATTTGTAGTAGTTTTTTGTTGTTAGATATTTTTGAATTTTTTACCATTCCATGCTTGAAAAGAAAAGTAATGAGTTCCCAGTTCATTTTAAATATTAGTTTAACTTAATATTAAAGACAAATACAGAGACTATGTAAGCTACAAAAGAATTGAATTTTATGTTAAATTTTATGTTTTATGTGATTTAATGACTAAGGTTTGTCTGAGCGAGCGTCAAATATGGACAGCAGCAAAGAGAAATTTCGTCATATGCTACAGTTTTTCTTCAATAGAAGCGAAAATTCAGGCAAGTTAGAAGAAAATGTGAATAGGTTCTGATACTATAATAGCCACTTACGCAAAATTTTAGAGACCAACTGTTGAAAATGTGCATAAAAAATGGGAATAATTTAGTCTGACCGTTATGGAAGTACTGTTTTTATTATTGAGGAGAAAAATATTAATGGAAAATAAATTTTAAAATTAATAAAAAATCATTAAAAAATAATATATGTACATTGTACACGTAGTGCACAAATTGGATATATTTTGCATTATTCATTACTTTTACAATTAGATTGCACATGTTCCAAAGAAAAAATGAGATGAATAATTTATAGTACTTGAAATTGGTATAATGTCATGATTGAAATTTTATAATACGTTCAATAAATTATGCATCTAATTTTTTGTCTATTTGATGAAATTAATAATTGATGAGTATTTTGTGACTCAGTTTAAAGTTCAACCACTTCATGTATATTAATTACAAATACACATCACTTAAGTAATTTTCATGGATCAAAATGAAATTATAGCATCAATGTATAATTAAACTGGTTAGTGTGGTTATTCAATAACCAGTTATGGAATGTACAAATTCCAACTTTTGAATAACTTAAAGGACTGTTTGAGGATATCAGGAGTTTTTTTATATAATCATATGCAAATTCAAAATTTATTTTAAAAAGGAGAAAATAGAAAATTACGTATAGAAAAACCTTGAGGACTACGAGCATAATCCATAACAGAAAAGTGCTTTAACATGTTTGTAATACAAAATTAATCTACATCGTGCTTCTAAAAAAATAAGTGTTCTATGGCTTTGATCAATGTGCCTATCACAAGAAACAGTACGGTCCTTACATAAGTGTTCCACCATTGGTAATATTAGATGGGTTATGCAAAGAAACTTGGTCGAAGTTTAAGCTTATTATTAATCAAATTAAAAACAGAGACTCACAATAGACTGGCACTGATAGATTTATATACTGTCAAACCCTGGATTAAGCCAATATTGAATTATCAACGAAAATATCTAATACAAAAAGCTTTATTATGCTTAGACTAAAGTTTTTTTTTTTGTTTTTTTTTGCATTGAAAATGCTTTATTTAAATTTGTAGAAAGGAGATTTTCTTTAAACATTGTAATATGTAGATATATTGATCAAAGTCAATATAATATCATTGCAAAGTTTGTAAGCAAGTTTGATTGGAAACAAACTTTTTTTTATATAAAGCACAATTATAGGATTATTCATGATTGAAAAGAGTCATTTTTCTTACTTTGTACGTACTGGTCAATGAAAAAGTTTGAAAAATAAAATGAACAAAATAAACAATTATTTATAATATTTTATACATTTAATATCCCAAATAATTTTATAAATATAATGATATTAAGGATTATTCATATTGAATATGACTACCGTAGGCAGCAACAACTACTTCCTGGCGGTAGCAGAATGTGTATGAGTTGCTTTTTTGATGTATGACTCTCACATGACAAAGTCATTAAAGGCCTCGAAATTTGGCTGTCAAATTCTGTAGAGCAGGCACTCTACTTGCCACCACATACTTCATATAATCGAGGGGATTCAGAGTTGGTGAATGGGGGAACCCAAGAGCTACTGTCCAAGAACTCACTATTGTATCTCAACCATTCCTGGACAATCTTTACCCTATGATCAAGAGCTCCATCCTGTTAAAAGACAACTCCAGAACCGTTGGTTATCTCCCTGGCCTAGAAGAACCATATTTGGCAGCAAAAATTTATTTTTGGGACATTTCAGCTGTAAGGAAGGTTGCATTCTTTCACTTTTGTTGTTCTTGCGATATAATAATAAACTCTAAGGTATGGAATTTAACGTAAACAAAAAAAGAGACTACGGGATCTTTGTAAAAGGAAAAAAGAATCAAGTTATTGTAGTATACTAAGAGATATCAAGTTTTAAAAATGATGCCTTTTATAAGACGCTTCACAAGGCACCATAAATTTTAACCAAGAACCATATTCAGCAGAATTCAGAAAGAATATAATCAATCTCCCTTCAAGCTAGTTATTTCTTTGAGATAGTCCGTCTATGTCACTTAATTCAATAAACCACAGCCGAGTATTATCGAAATTGTTAATGAGTCTCAAAATATTGATCTTTGATTATCAGTTCAAAATAACTCCCACAGAAGAGCAAAGAATATGTGATATTTGTATATTTATATATAATTGTATCGAATGGATATTGATAGATTTCAATTTAATTAATTCCTCAGATCAAAGTGATTTTTATGAAAAATATTTCATTCGATGTGTCTGAGTATATTGAGAAAATGATGTATTTTTTATACATAAAATTTCACCACTGTTTCAATTTGTTTTTTTATGCAGTTGAAACTTTCTTGAACATATTTTTAACTTAAAATAAACGTCTTTGGACTCTAAATTCTTTACTTTTTAACAATTTATACATAATAGGAATCAACTTGTTTAGAACTTGCAATTTATTCATTAATAACTATAAATAATTGAAAAATATAAAGTTTAATTTATAAAAAGGAAAATATATTTGCCCTTTCACACCAATTTTGCAATTTTTTCATTTTATGTAAGGCAAACTCGACATCCAAATTCATTTGTTCGTATTTTGATACACTAAATTTTTCATTACTAGGCCTTTTTATTCATATTTACCGCTTTTCATATATAAATAATAACATATTCGTTCCTAAAGGGTGTTCACTGAAACGTGTACGCTCTCCTTTAGCATGCATAATTTATCTCTCTTTATCACTATTATACTTTAGACCACCTTTACTGGAATAATCCCTTCTATTTTTAGGACCTTTTGACAAAAAATCTCTTTTTTTCAATAATGTCAAGGACTTTCTAATGATTTCTTCTCCTTCAAGAAAAAAAAAATGAAAAGCGTATGGAAATTAAAAAATGAGAAGGTGCAGATGAAATCCAAAGAGTTTCATCGGTTTAATGTAGCTCTTTTTTACATCCATACAAGGAGAACTATTGTATACACGGATAAGGCCAATCATTTTTAGGAAATACACAAGTTGACCTTAAACATACTCTATAGTATTTGTACGTGGCTAATAAACTTTTTGATTTCATCCAATTATGGGGACGGGTAGTGATTTAGCTATTTATTCTGCCAAACGACTTCAAATTTTGAAATCTACTCGTGTATTCATAAAAAACTTTAAATTTACTTTGCTTCAGTTTTCATGTTTTTTCGGAAAGAGTTCCTAGATGAGTTGACATTGGCTTCCTCATCTTCATTTAGATGACAGTATAAAAGAAGTTTATTCCTCAAAATATGTTTCCTTTTAACTAAGGAATGACTCACAAAGAAAGCAAAGAACTCAAATCGTTTAGGTGTGTAACACTTCAGTGGACCCACCTTCATACTAACAGAAGCCTTGTGTCTCAAAAAGTTACATATACTCAGTGTATCTTTTTAAACAATTACTCAACCTGTCATTTTTTTATACGAATTTTGTCCTATAACTTTTTTTGTACAACATAAGACACAATAATTTTTGAAAATTTATGAATGATTAAGTTATTATAGCACACTATAAAATCGAATGTATGAACATAGACTTTTTTACATAAATGAACATATATTAAGTAAAAATTAATGTATGTTTTATAGGTAGTAGTCGGTAACGTGATTTTATATTGTAGATTCATTCATATATATTCAGAGTTTTTACTCTAATTAGATTTTCATTTACTTAATGGGCTAATAACTATAATTATGTAAGTAGTTACTAGTTAACTATAAATATTTTCCTCTGATCATTTAATGGTTCCTTAAAGAAAGTCATGTAGCAGTATAAAATTTTATAGCTTTCTAAGTGCACAAATTATGACCCTATTAATATGTGTCCCATGTACATCAAACCATCATTACTCATTACCATATACAATTAGATATATAGTAAAAGAGATTCATTTTTACGAGAAACTGTTTATCTCTCAAAAAGTATTCCACTATATGTAATGCATAGAGTGTAAAAAAATCAAAAATTAATATACTGGATAATTTTTAGATAGAAATAATAATTTTTGAATTATTTTGGAATTCATGCAATACCATATTTTGTACTAATTGTAACACATTATATTATTGTAACTGATCTGTTAAAGAAAATATATGGACAAAATAAAATACCAAAACAGTAGGCTCAAATAAGTGAACAAATCGTAATATTATGCCCAGTGATGAAAAAAAAGATCATAATGGTATTTTTGAAGTTGCAACCAGAAATGGGCCTTTCTTATATTTTTGAAAGCTAATATCATTATTTTTGAAGAGAAAACAATAAGTATGAAGTAACAACTCATGCACAAAACACAAAGAGTAACATTGAGGATCTGTTGATCTTGGAGTCGATTTAAGGAGCAACGTTGAAATAATTCGTCCATATATAATTGCTAGATTCCTTTGGGATTTGGGAAAATTTACTCATAGCTACTTGGAGCTAATTGGATTGAATGTCATGGCAGCTGAGCTGCTCTTATCCAAAACATTCTTCAAATCGTCAGGGTGAACACGTTAATTTTTGGTTTCTTTTTTTAACAAAACCAGTAGATCATATTATTTTCATTAATGATTTTTTTAGTCAAGTTAGCATGTTTTTTGTAGGGCATATAAGACAAAGAACCTTTTTTTATATACTTGGAATCCCTCTTTAGCATTAAAGATATAAAACCAAAGTGAGGAAACTCGTCATACACCTTCGAACAAAATCGTTAGATACGAGAACAAAATTCCATTCTATGACTATAGGGAACCATACATTATTCTAATATTATATTATGATACAAAATTTGCTTGAGGACCATATAACACAAATGAAAACATAGGTAACGTTATTCAAAATCAAACTTTATGAATGAGTAGCTGGTGGGAATATAAAGACATTTTTACAGTGACAGAAGCCAGAGACCTACCTTGTAAAACTGTCCCTTCTCTTAATTGATTGATTTTTTTAATGACTAGAACAAAGAACTTTGCTTTTAATTACATGCAGACATAATCGTTATCCAATTTGAAATCGGTAAACTAATGCAAAAAGTAATCATGAATTAAGATTCTTGCAATTCAATAATGAAAAAATAATATTATAAATACATTATTATGTAAACAGGTAATAGCCCTTTATAAATAATAAGTATGTTTTCCATTTACTTCAAATCCATCATTTTCATCCTGAATAAAAATATATTAGACTCACACACTGCTGTTTTATGCCCCTTTCCCCTCTTTCCTATGTAAATAAGTTGTGTGCCTATCTTCTATAATAACTTTACAGCATGTATATGAGTTAGTTGAAACTTATTTACATAAAATATGAGAGTTTTTACAGTTTTCAATGAACCTATGGATTGTATAATGTACATATTGTACTAAAAAGTTGTTGTTTTTTCTTCAAAAACCCCAAAAAAAATAATCATACAGATTGGTTGCAAAGTAACTTAGAGTCTAAGTAAGAGAAAGTGTATTGATATGCCTAAGCTTCAATGGAATTTTCAATGAATAATTCATTAACACTTATAACTCATCAGCGTTACTCTCCACCATTCATGAGGAAACACATTCTTATTCCAACTTTATAGTTTATAATATGTTATCTCCTCACAAATGACAGAATGATGAGAACTACTTTAGAAAAATAAATAAACATATACACAGGTAGTAACTACAAAAGCATTTATACAGGTGTGCGGGTCTAAAACTGAACACTCCTTTAAATTTTACGCCATGCACATATTCGTGATTTTAATTGAGTTGAAACCGGTTTATACTTCGAGCCAAGGCTCTTGACTAGTTCTTAACAAAACTCCAGCAAAATCTAAATAGCAACAGTGAAGCAACAGCCAATAATATGGACAGACGTCGAGTTGCAATTTTGGAACTTTCCGCGCGGGAAAAAACTCCCGTAAAAATAGCCAAGGTTCTGAACTGCAGCCGCACCACCGTTTACAGCATGGTAGCCAAAGAGACTCCTGAGGTGACCACAAGATCTAAGTGAAGACCTCGAAGGTCGGACGAAACGGTTGTTGACTTGAAAAAGTATGTCGAGGTCAAGAGAGGCAAGGTCACCGTCAGCGGCCTCTCCAGGGAGTTCAACGTCAGCAGAAGTACCATGGACCGGCTAGTTAAGAAAGATCTTGGCCTTAAGGTCTATAAGAGAATCCCTCGTTTAGCCCTGAAGCCTGTAGACTAAGAAAAACGCCTCGCAAGGTGGAGAAATTCTTCTCAACAAACTTAAGAAAAAGTAAGCCGATGTCGTCGTTTTGTTCTATGATGAGACTCCAGCCTTCTTTGATCGTAATTCTTGGCCGCATCACTCGCCTGATTGTTCGCCGCTTGATTTTGCAGTCTTTGGAGGTTTAAAGGGGAGTCAGGAGTCCAATACAAGTCCAAGGACGAGCTGAAGTCTGCCCTCATGAATGAATGAGCCAACCTCGAGCAGAGCTTCATCGCCATGTCATGCAGAAAGTTCCGGTCCAGGCTGGAGTTGGTATTGGAGAACATGGGCGGACATATTGAATTGACATGTGTTTAAGACTCTCATCTTTCATTTTAAATAAATTAATTCGTAGACCACTTTCAAAATTACATAATTATTTAACTATTTAAAAAAAAATTCAGAGTGTTCAGTTTTAGACGCACAGACATGTAGTATTATTTTTATCTATGGTAATGAGTAAAGACCGGGAAAATGGGAAGTACCTGTAAGGTCACATAAAAAAATTTAGTCAATTTTCGGTATTTTTATCACACACGCACACACCCTCCATATTCGCATTTGGTACGCATAACAAAATTTAATTTATGTAGTGTTTACAACAAACTTCATCCCCCCTTGTTTAATATACATATATTACACAAATATACACCTATTCAATATTATTGATAAAATTATGTACTTTCCATAAAAAAATCCATGTAAATTATAAATATTTACTCGCTTGATGGTTTTTAGTAGTTGGCAATTTGACTTTTTTTTTATTCTATTATCCAAAGTTGTTGTCAACATTTATTTATAATGGAAGAGATACCATCTAAATATAAAATAACTATATATTCATGCGTTCATGAAGGGCGAAGAGTAACACTGAGGATCTTTTGTGGAGTCATAAGTCCTTGTTGGACTCGGAGTAAAATTGAGGATGAACATCTGAGTAATTTTTTCCTTTTTTCCTTGTTAAATACGAAGTATGATTTGTGTTTATTTCCTTTCCCTCACGGCTGATTGTAGCTGATCTAACAAAACTTTAGGAACAGTGAAGCTTCTCTTATCCCAAGTACTTATCCAATTGTCAGGGTTATCATATCATTTTTCGATTTATTATTAATTAAGAGACATAGAATTGACAACAGCATGTATCATTTGTACCAATATTTATGAGTCATGGTTAATTTTTGTTTTCATAAAACATATTTTGTGTCATACGACTAACGTGATTTCACAAATACCAAACTCAATTTCAAAAAATATGATAATAAAATGTTTGTAATTGCAACCTGAAAAGGTGTTGGGTTTTTTTCACTGATGTTATCAGTTCTTTCTTCAAGAATAAGAGAGATAAATATGTTTAAAGTAATCACTATTAATGATTGACATCGGAGTAATCCCTGCTTATATAATTGCTAGATAAGGAGTGTGGGTTTGTGATTACTTTTTTAATCCCATAGCTACTTACAGGTAGTTTAAGGAAACCTCATGACAGCTAAGCGGATCTCCTTCCAAACAGAAACCGAAGTTACAAAACTACCCGTACAGTGGAGACCTTAAAGCTTCCATAAAATCTACAGATAACTACTAATTTGATCGAGATACAAATGGTGTAGAGAGTTTTCCACAAACAAAAGCAAAAAAGAAAGTATGTTACTTTATTAAGAAAATAAATGCTAAATTAATTTTCTTATTAGGAGAATGTTTCTTATATAAGAGGTAATTAATTGATATAATATATAATTTAATAATTTGAAATTAACTTGAAAAATAATTTACTAACATATGGTTGGTAATGACAAAAGTTAAGTATGTACCTCGTTTTTTTAATATTACATCTATGATTTTCTGTTCGAAGGGGCTACTTGTTACTTTATTTAATCTTTTTTTAAGTAGAAGACATATTTGTTCTTTTAGTTCACCATTAAAAATTTCTAATTATTTTTGTATTTTTGATTTTTTTAAATCTAATTTAATAGGTGAATCAAGAAATTATTTTTATATTAAGAAAAGTAATCTATAAAAAAGAAATAGGATCATTTCTTCATAATAGTTTAGATTGAATACTTAAGAAATACAAAATGAAACAAAACTCCTTGGAGATTCGTATTTTTAATAGATTTTTTTTTTTTTCAATTATACATATAATACTTTTCTATAATATCACCTATGACATATTTCATCACTATGCATTATGAATAAGTTATACGGGTCTAAAGAAGAGTATCATTTTTTATCATTTTATAGCCTAAAAATCGAAATTTATCGAGTTCAAAACAAGATATAGAATCAATAAAAACATTTTTTAATTATAAAAAACACTTAAATAAGTTTTAATATGCCAACTTTTAATTTGGGAATCGTTTTAAGGGTAAAAAATGACTCAGAACGATAATAGTACCGAATTGCTATAATTCTAGATATTTCAGAATTAAGATGACTTAGAGAAAAACTGATATTCCGTGCTTATAGACAAATTATCTTCAATTCATTTATACATAATACCCCCCACCCTAATTGTTCCCTGTGTTATCTAATCATATATTTTGCAACATTTTAAACTACAGACATTTTCAAATATTTTTATAAGGCGTTGTATCTGTTCCAGCAAGGAAAATAAACATTGAAAGCGGCTGTTGCATTGAAAATTTTAGTCGTATTTCCTAATATAAATAGAAGTTATAAATAGAAATATTGTTTTAATAAAAAGGCTACTATAAAATATATATACTACATAACGTAGTAATTAAAGAGGATCTTATAAAATTTCCAAGCGATGATGAAAATAAACACAATCCCCACTCCTTACTTAGCAATGAAATTTCATTCTATTATAAATAATGTTTGTAAGAATGATTTTTATCCTCTATTGAGCATAAGAGATTTAAATGTCGACTCATGTAATACGAATCGCCGGTACAAATAAAGTTTTTTGATTGAATAACAGTGAATATTGTAAATAGGATCCAGATACTAATAGGTTGCCCAAGAGCTAAACTTTGCACAAAAACCGTTTTAAATGACTTAAAATCAAAATTACGTTTATTTTGTGCAAGTTAAATAAAAATTAAACCGAAATTCAAAATGGTTGTATCAATGACATTTTGAAGACACTACTCTACTTCAAACCATTCCTCAAATTGTCAGTGAAACCATTTTGAATTTCGCTTAACTTTATATTTAACTTGCCCAAAGTAAACGCAACTTTCATTTTAAGTCATTTAAAACGGTTTTTGTGCAAAGTTTAGCTCTTGGGCAACCTATTAGTACCTTGATCCTATTAATAATGTTCACTGTCATTCAATCAAAAACATTATCTTAACTCATAACAGAATTGAGTTTGAATGATATAGTTATAATTTTGAGCCCAGAAGACATTGTGTCCTGGAGAATTGGCGGGAAGACTTCTCGAATTGATTTGGCCCTTGTCTCTTCATCCATCTTATCCAAAACTAAAAACTCTTTTTATTGGCCTTGTCCAAATTCAGATCATAAGCTTATTGAAATTGTTGTCCAATTTTATAGGCCTGCCTAAAAGACGCTTTCAGTCCTCCAAATGGGGTTTTGGAAGACAAACAATTTATCAAAAAACTTCAAACACATTTTATTAATCAATTTAACTCTTCATTTAAATTAAAAAAACTGTATCATCTTAGAATTTGTTCGTAAAGAAAGAAAGAGAGAAATGTCGTTTCAAAAAGATATTGAAGAAATGATAGGAAAAGGTTCTTTATTTGTACGTACTATAACTTGCGATATTATAAACTTATTTCAATTCTTAGAAATTGCTGAATAGGAATTTAATTTAATGCAAACATCGACACGAAAGAATACCGCTGTAAAAGATAAAAAAACCTTCTTCCTAAAAAACATTTTTCTACGTCGATCATCAAGAAAATTATCAATGAAGGCAATATTATTACAGACTCTCAGAAGATATTGAATCTTTTTCAGCTGCGCTTTCAAAAGACTGGGGGGGGGTGAGATAGTTAATTTTCCTCGGCCAAGATTAAGTAAGCACTCGATTATTACTGATGAAGTTATAACTTCTTTAAGCAAAAATAACTTTAAAGATGGAAAAGCTTCGGAGCCTAATGGTGTTAATGGAAATTTTTTCACTCGGTGCATTGATGGTGCTACTCCTTACCTAGATGAGATAGGAAAGTCAATTGAAATATATGGGCATCTTCCAAAGTCGTTGACAAAGGGCTGGATAGCTTTGATTCCCAAGAAAGGTTCACCTACGAATGTAAATAACTGGAGACCAATTACTGTTCTTAATGACAGCTATAGAATCCTTTTTGGTATTTTTGCAGGCAAAATGGAGGCAATTTTAAATTATAAACTCGGTCTGGAACAGAAAGGATTTCTGAAGGGAGGGATATTTCCGACATATCAAGAAATATTCAAACTAGAATGGAGAGTATACAAAATAAGGGGAGATTTTGTGCAATAATTGCAATTGACTTCTGTAAGGCATTGGATACTATTTTACATGGACATATTTTGAGAAAAATAAATAAACCCTTCCTTGAAGATTTTTCAACCCCAATAGAGATCTTCTATACAATGGTACGTAGACTATTATATTCGATGATTTAGAAAGTGATCCAATAGTTTAAAAAATAAATTGTCGCCAGGGTTGTCCTTCAGCTGCTCTACTTTTCTCTGCAAAGTTTAAAGATCTTGCGGATTCATAAGAAAGAAGTTTGGGAGTTGATTTGTGAACGTCAAAAAACATACTATTGGTATGTATGCTGACGATATAACTTTTATATTGGAGGCAAAGTCAGAAATCCAATTAACAAGGAGGATTGGAGTTTTAATGAACTACTTCAATAAATATGAAAAAAGGTCTGGATTGAAGATTAACAACAAAAATACAGTTATTCTCCCTCTGGATAAATGGGATCCCCTTGAAGGACTATGTAGAATAGCTAATTGCTCTATCAGAAAGAGTGTTGATATTTAGGAATTAATTGGAAAAGTAAAGGAGCCTCGTATACAAACTGGACTGATCTAAACGTTTTTATTAATACTTCGATTCACAAAGGCAAGAAATTTAATATTCAAAAAGAATTGACATCTTCAAATACCAAATTGCTCCTGCTACTCTTTATATGGTAACGTCTATTCCCATGGTTAACCAAAAAGGTCATTGACGAAGAAAATTGCAAGCTCAATAAGGTTTTTCCTCGAAGAATTATTCAGAAAATTTATAAAAAGATTCTAATTTACCTTTCCAGAAACTCGGAGTCTGATTGGTGTGCATCTATTTCGTCCCATCTTGCCTACGATTGGTTAATGCTAGGAACTGACTTTATTAAAGACAAAATTGATGAACTCTCTCTTTCTTGGGCAGCTGTCCAAAGGATAATTTGGAAAGGGGCACCTGTCTTTTTATCATCTTCTACTATTGACATTGTGCGTCAGAAGAATAATAATAAGTTTTTCTTTAAAAACTTCTTTGACACAAAAAAATTGGAATGGACAGCGTTATCCAAGAATATAATTACGGATCTTGAACATAATTATTTCTTCAATAGTGGAAGGTTTTTCTTCGGTTTTTATGAGCCGCAAACATCCATCCAATTCCGTGAATTTCCCCGCCTACTCTGAAGAGCAGGCGGGTAAAATCTGCGATGGATATTTAAATTGTTTGAATCTACCTAAAGCATTGAAGAAGAGGATCAAGAGTTCCATATCTAAAATTGAATGGTGGAAATCGATTTACTGCTCAATTTCAGATATTCTCGTGTTGTTTATTTTTTAATACTTCATGTAAGAACTGCAGCAAAATTTTCAACACAGTTATGCATGCATTTACGAGTTGTCCAGCATTTCAAATTTTGAGAGATTTTATCACACAAAACATAGAAGGAATTACAGAAACATTTATAAGGCCTTTAATTTTATTTGGTCTCTCCTTAAAAATCCAAAGTGCTCCTACAAAAACAAAGCTATGGAGTTAGTCTTATCAAGCTGTAAAAGCATGATTGAAGAGAAGTTGGCAGTAGTGGAACCCATCAGAGTCGAAGAAATCAGAGCTATTCGGATCGCAGCTGCAACCTGAATTCGGACCTCTCCGTTAGGATTCCATGGGCGTATTAGACTTTATAGAACTATGCTGGGGACATATTACACTACTACCACTCATTGTCAGATAAAAATTTGCACCGTTTTATCCATAATTATAAGAAGTTGAAAAGATATTCCGGATCTTCAAAATAAATATTGTTTTATCCTTTATTTTAAATTTTATGTGACTACTGCACATTCTTTTTATGATTTTTTTTTTGTTATTTTGTGTATTTGTTTTGTTTATTTATTTATTGTCCAATTTTATAGAAGGAACGTTTTGTTGAAAATGGATTGATAACTAACTTCATGTAAAGCATTTTTCAATATGTTTGACTTTTGTTTAGGGAATTAATTTTAGAATATAAATGATTATTTATATATATATATATATTAGTGTAACTTCTCTTAGTTAAATAAGTCTTTAAAAAAACTGCTGTTGCATTGAAAATTTTTAATCGCATTTCCTAATATAATTAGACGTAACTTCCTAAGTTAGAAGTTATTGTTGTTAATAAAAAAGCAAATATAAAATATATGTATATATTACATTACGTAGTTATGAATGAGGATCTAATAAAATAACTTTCACTCGAGTAAACCATTCTAATGATATATTCCTAATTTATACAATAGTTGAACTGTATTATTTATTTACGAGCCATTCTTGAACTTTTTTAAAGAAGTACAAAAATTCATTTGCATACTTTACACATATACATTTAAAATGAAACCACAAACGACATACCCAGACCGCATGCCTCATTTTGACATCAAAAAGTTATGTATATTTATTGTATTCTAGATATTTATATATTAATGATACAATTCTGCGTCTATTATAAAACTAATTAAGGACATTTATCTACATTCGCTAATAATTTTGCTCATTAGTACTACAATTTGAGTTGAAAATATGAAATATGCTTATTATTTTTTGAAAGCCTGGTAGAGCCATCTGGTTTGGAAAGGGTTTGAAAGTAGCTATACTTCAAGATATACATTTTTGTTTCGTTTATTTGTAATGCCACTTTGAAAAATTCATTTTGTCATACTTTTCTCATTGTACATTAAAATATTTTACACTAATGGTTATTGCAATTAACATGAAATAAATTTCAAATTTAGTATTGATAAAAATAAATGAACCACAGAATAATAGTTGGTATAGTCTTTTTGATTATATTCAGTTAATAGTTTTGGGATATATTTTGAATCGACTCGGTTCATTGCAAAAGAATGGAAATAAATACCCAAAGAGTTCTTGAAACATAATTTATAAATGAGAGTAGAATCATTTTCAATTACTGACAAGGGATTTTGGCACAGTGTGTTTGGTTTCAATTGGATAATGAAGTTTCCTTGATTTTTCAATTCATAAAGGTCAAATTTATACATTGGCTTATCTCACTGTTGCGTTATGACCACTTTTTTTACTGTTCGTTATTCAAAAGGCCAAATAAAGTAATGATTTTGAGGGTTAGAACCAAAATGTATTATTATCTTGTTTTCAACTTTGATACTGTGGCTGGAGTATTTGGTAGCACCATCTCTTGCTTCAGTCGTATTACAAAAGGTGTGGAAATATATGTGATATATATATATTTTACACCTTTTTGGATTTTGGTCAAGAACAACATATTTTCTCATTTTTGTAGAAAAAGTTATGTATTTTCTACATTTTGAAGAGGAAAATGTCAGATTGTACCGACTAAAGTACATTTTAAACAATTAATTTATGAAAAGCTTAGAAAAATAATAATAGTCTCTATAGATTGTGGAATTAAAAAAAAAAAAAAAAACTGGCGAACTAAAAAATGCTACTAATCTCTGTCCAACAGCAAAAATGATACAAAAACAGTATATGCTCTATTTAATAGAGTTTGACCGCCTAATTGCAAATATGGCCCCTTTTTTTTCTCTCATAGCCTCGTGGCTTTCAGAAAAAGGCAAAACATTTTTTGTCATATTGGGCGGCTATTTTTAAGTTTCTAAGCTGTTTTAAGCCCTTGGTGTTTAAGATAGGGATAAATTATGCTAATATATTTTAAAGCTGAATATTAAGCATTCTAAAACCATTTTTAAATGTCTGCATCATACTTTTAAATCGAGTTATCTTTGTTTAAAAAGGAAAATATTTGCTTTTTGTTCAGATGCTCATAGCTTCAAGACAAATGATTCAAAAAGCTTTAAAGTATTGTATTTTATAGCTGAAAGAATGAACTTTAATTTTTTTAAGAAGACTCTCCAAAAATGCTCCATATTGTTGTCAATTAAGATAGAGCCATGCCAATATTTCAAGGAAAAAACTCATTTTTGATTTGATCTCATAATAAAAGTATATAAGTATTCGGATTTATTACCCTGGTTTTTATTTCCTACTTAGATGTCCTATCTTTAAGAATTAAATAATAATGATGACAGATATGAAAAGTTAAAAAAAAAAAAAAAAAACCCTGTTTAGATTGCCAACAAGAAATAGCCACCCTCATTCTCTGGGATTTATTTTATTTGTCCCTACTGATAATATATATTTTCTTCTCTACATGCAAGCAAGGATCTAACCTTATTACAACAAGTTTATGGGCATACTTTCTGGTGAGCACGTTGTCCATTGAGTTACGACACTCCCTTTTCATTATCATACTTTCTTTATGGCAATACTTTTCGATTTCTAATATGCTAGGCAATGTAATTTAATACTTGAAATGTTATTGAATTGATTTGATTTGGTGGATGAAAAATTACGTCAAATATTTACATAGACTGTTTATGTATCGCAAAAAATATCGGATATAAAGATTCCAGTTGTATATTTATCAAAACATAAAGTAATTTTTTTACAATAATCTAGTAAATAATTCTTGAATGAAACAGACTTTTAAGGGGTAAATTGTAATTCAAGTACAATCTACACGATACCCAAAAAGTATTTAACCATGAAAATGATGTATTTTATGAATAATTTGATCATATTTTCTCAAACAGAATAACTCACTTTTATTTATTTATCATTTCTCAATAAAAGTTTATTTTTCTTTGAATGGTTCCCTCATTAAGAGGATTAAATAACATTCAGTAATGGATTTGCTTTACATTTATTAAAAAACTTAGTCAAATGATAAATGTACATTTAATAACAAAAAACTTACTGCAATAAATAATATTAAAATATTGTTTCTAAAAAAACAACTTTCTAAATGATTTATATCACATTTATCTAGTGATCATCTATTTTATTTCATAAATAGTCGCAGTAATACCTAGGATCGCAAAAAGAACTTGCTAAGGAATATTTATGGACAAGGAATACTTGTTAGGAATATCCCTTTCTTTATTCAGCCCAAAAAGGAATAAAGTGTATTACTCCATGGATAATGAGCTCGGGATACATTATTCTATGGAACTCGATGTACGTATGTTTCAATTGACGGTCGCTCCTACAGAAGGAAATATACAGTTTGTATTTAGACTCCAAAAATAACTATTATGTCAGATTAAGTCATTGTAATACTATAATGCTTACTTAAACTTAATCGGTGTGACTCGACTCCATTTGAACCATAAAAGGATCATTAAAAAAAGTATATTTTACATACGGATTCAGAATCAATGACAAAACTCAAGTCTTACTTGTGATCCGAATCAAATTTGATTCGAGTTGTTGACTTCATTAAGCTGACTCTTGAGTATAGAGACTTACTTCTAAAACGCATAAAAGAGACATGGAAAAACACCAAGTGCTATATATTCTTTATCAGCCTCTTGTTGGAATGAAGGAAGGTACCCTATTAATGGCATCGTTATAATGTAGCTTTTTATTGCCTTGATTTTTCCAAATAGTTTAGAATTAAAGGCAAACCCTCTGTTTCATCACCACTGAATCAGAGTAAGGAAAAACAAGTTACTCTTGAGTCATTGAGTTACATACTTCGAAAATTACTTGTTTGTTTGGGTTGATGAGACTTGAATCATCTTCACCAAGTTGCTTGACTCGTGTCAAAAGTACTGTCTTATGTTTAGGGATTCAGACCATAAAGGTAAAATTATATGCTACAAGTAATCATGTCTGAATCTATTCAGTTACTTTTAACTACATAAGTATGTTATTAATTGGTGTATTTTAGGTTTAAGATATAATCCCTGAGTCAGTTTTGAATTATCTTCTCCCTCACGCATGTTGCTCGTTATCCAAGGTATTTGTACCTTCTATTCATTAACTTCTTCTGAAAGAGCATTAAAAATCTATATATATATACATATAAATATTCAATACTTTTTCCACATCCTTTAATGATTTGATGCTCCTGTCAAAAGCAAAGAAACCCTTTCTTCTTTTTCAATCATTTTCCATGCATCATGATTTTGAAAGGTTATAAAAAAAGTAATCATTCCTTTTTTTTAAACAGGCCCATTTATTATATTGTATATGTAAGTATATAAAACTTAATGCATTACTTGAAAATGAATATTTTTTTGAAGCACATTATATACTTATTGCTAAAAATGATTTTGAAACGAAGGATATTAGTGCTTCTTCAATTAACTGAGTGAGTAAACTTATAATTTAGAGACTGCATCGTGTAAATAAAAAATTTTAAACACTTTTTTGTCTTCTCTTATTTGATTTTTTCAAGGTATTCTAATAAGATTGTCATTATATTTACTTTGAAGTCCATTATTTCAATAATGTCTTACCTATAAGAGAAGGGGGGAAAAATGTCATTAGTTCATGGTGTACAGAAGCATTGTTAAGTTCGTTAGCTATAGAAAAAGGTGCTAAAACATTGTTTGTTTATTTGATTAAAAAAACTACGTATTAATATTTTAGTCTCGAAGGTTTTTTTTTTTTTTTTTTTTTTTTTTATCTTAAGCAATAAAAAATCATAGTTGTATTTTTTGAAATCTTTGTTTTTTATCTTATTGAAGAGAAATGGTGTTATATAAGAGAGATAGGGAGCTATGTTAAAAGCTATAAAAATCTGTTTGTTCCCTACCACATACATATATGCTCCTTTAAAATTTATGAAACTTTGTGGATAAATTATTATAAACTATAAAAATATTTGAATAGAAGATTTCCCAAGGTTTTATTTAAATTATAAAACTTTTTGAATACCTTGATAAGATTACTCAAAATAAAATATACATATTATGACTATGAGCTTATCTACACTATAAAATGAAATTATTTAGAAACAAAATGGTTACAAGTGTTTGGTGCTATTATATAATATAACGTACCTGTAACAGAAATTAAGTAGTGAATAAATAATTTTATTTAAATAGTTACTTCCATAAAATAATGATAAAACATTGGGATCCAAAAAATGGGTTAAAAATTTCTTTTTTTATGATAAAACATTTTAATAGCAATTGAAGTTATCTTTTCTTGTAGTTAATTTACGTCTATTCATTTTTGCGGCATTTCGCTCCAAAGTCCTAACATCGTTGATTGTATGTACATAAGGGGATAAGCGATACCAAGAAATGAGCTATCATAGTTTAGGCAACTCAAAAGTTAGCACTTATAAAAATAAATCCTTGAATTAAAAAAAAATTGCAGATGACCCCTACCTGACACCTATCCCTATTGTCCAGAAAGGTTTCTCTATGAAGTAAAAAACATTTTTCATGTTGTCACCCTTTTTTTTTGTCATTAATAAAAAACTTTACCGAGTAAAAAAAATGACTTTGTGTTTTATGTAATATATTTACAAAGTAATATCTGTCACTTCTAGACCACGACAAAAATGGCACTATCCTGTATTTAGTAAGAAAATAGACAAAAAAGATAGAAGTCGCTTATGAAAAAGAGAAAGTTTATCTTATATGTTATCTTTTACTCCATATAAGTTTGTGTGTAATACTGTGGACAGCATAAATATCAATAACATCACCTTAATCTATAATAATTATTATTTTTACATATATGATATATATCAAATTTGATTTATTTAAAGTTTCCTCAGCTTCGTTCTTGTAATTAAAGTTGACAAAATATATCTGTGTCTTTGATTGTGTCCGTAACCCCTACAAGAAGCCTATGAAACAAGTTTCACTTCCTTTTCCATAGATTGGGAATGACTTGGATGTTTCTTTGATTTGAAAGGCTCATTATTTGCTTTCATGAGTTCTTCATATGAACAATTTTGCAAGATTGGAGGAACTAGGATTATTTTCTTAGACCAATTAATCAATCCTATTCATAAGATGATTTGATCCGTATTTTATTTCATTAGAAACTATGCATTGCCTATTGGGGTCATAAAAAAATTTATGCATTCAACACGTTGTTCATTGCAAATTTACAAACTCCAGAATCTTCATCTACCAAAACTGCTAAAAATCATCGTTGAGCATCGTTAGCAAGGAATGAAGTTGTTCTTAGAATAAGAACAAAAACTGGAAAGTGAATTGCGAACTAAAAATTGCGGCCATGAAACTTGTTCCTTGCAAAAATTAGAATGAATTTCTTTTTAGAATAAGAACAAAATCTGGAAAGTGAATTACGAACTAAAAATTGCGAGGCATTAAACTTGTTCCTTGCAAAAATTAATCTCCTGAGATTTCATCCCCATTTTGAAGTGTGACATTTAGAGACGTCAAACGGCTTATATTTTTCAATTAGTCATCAGTTTGTGTGTAAAATTATAGAGGGAGGTCTGGTCAGTTGGGAGGAGGTACTAAAAAAGTCCCAGGATAAATGTAAACCTATATGATTTATGGGTGACCTGGTTTTACGGTGTTTATAGATTCGAAATGAATTTATCATAAGTCAAGACTAGTAAATAATAATTAAACCCGTGAATATTATTATTTGTTGGTACATTAGGAGATGGAAGTCAATCCCGTTATTGTTCGTCCCTCATCAAAATGAGAATGAAATGTTCGGGGATAAATTTACTGGGAATATATTTATCAGTCATAATATAAAATATCCCAGGAAAATTCAATTTAATGCAAGGATTTCTATTTACAAACTTGCCAACTTTTGAGATGTCTAAGCCCGTGATAGTTATTCATTTTTTTTATTTTGGTTCCCGTGATACACCTAAATGTACAAATATTTGTTTATAAATATATGGTTACAAAGGTCAATGGTGCACTTTGGATTTTTGGTTATTTCACATTGTAAAAATAGTCATTTTTTCATTATCTTACTAAAAACATATATATTTTTCGAAATATTAAAGATAAATCATGAGTTATATACAACAGACAGAGGATTTAAATTGAAAATGCCTCTATAAAAAGTACATACAACATAACATACACACACTAATCGTAATTTAAAAAAAAGATTCAACCTTTGACAAATAATGAAAATGGTAAATCAATTATATAATAGTTAACATTGTTATTGTACGGTCATTGACAAATGATTACGTAATGTGTGTTTCAACATAATTGTCATCATAATTTATTTTATAAATGTTATGTATGTATCACCATTTTTTATATACTTTTATGAATATGACGTATATAAATTAGTGAATAATTGTACCCCCAATCCAATCGTCTACTTTATTAGCTCTACATCTACTCTGTTACTTCCATACTTAGGTAGCGTTCTTGGAACACAACAGTAAAGTGTTGCAATGGTATTCCCAAAGAAGAGACGCCTCCAATGTATAACTATTTCTTGTTTGTCAGTTATTAAATTTGTTTGGAAAGTATTTGAACGTAGCTCAGGTGGCATAAAGTTTTGAAATGTCACACTTTAAAAAAAATCGTGTTTGTTTTGATATCATCTATAAAGTACACAATACAGCTTTTTCGTGAAAAATAACAAATTTAGATAAAAAAAAAAATTTTAAACAATATTTATAAATTTTTACGAGAATTCTGTATCCATCACTCCAAAAGAAAATTAATCGTAGCTTCCACCTATTTGTCTATTCTTTTGCGTATCATAGCCAAAAATTCAACGGAATAAACAATATAAATGTATCATTTTACCATTACTAAGGCGTTTGAGCAAAGAAATAACGCAATTTGAAGTATCAGATCGAAAAGCTGAAGCGGTGTGTTTTTTGTTTTTTTTAATGTTCCTTTAATTGGGTAAATGGAGTTAGTGTAACTGATTAAGTATAAATAAACATGCTAGTATTACATATACTCCATCTAACCTAGGAATCTTGGGTGAAGTCCATAGATATAAAATATATTTTTTTCTCTAAGAATGACTGGGATGCAAACCTACGCACATTGAGTTCAAGAGAAAAATTCCTCCCGAACGCGTAAAGCTGTATTCATTATAGCAGATACAGATAAAGTCATGAACACGAACACTCATCAATTTTTCCTCCTGTTTTTTGGGGTTTTTTTTCATGTATGTGAGATATGACACTATTTTCAGATTATTACCCAACCGTTTTCTCCAAAAGGAGGAAGAAAATTAGGCCCTATATCTCTTAGTTAATATCAATTGTTGACTTTTTATTAGCTTTATAAATTTGAATTGTACCCTAATAGACGTCCAAAGGATGTATTGTGATATAAACAATCATCATATTACCAGCTGTGGTAGAACTAATTTGTTTCTCTATAAGTATTAATTAACTCTCTGTATACTTTTCCCTCTTTGGAAGAAGTCGATATTCCATAAAATTAATATTGTGGAAATATGTAATCCAATAAGTCACTATGAATGATTAGTGGTTGTAATGATATTTACTTAATTTAGAATGAATTTATATTTCTAGTTTGTTTTGTTTTTTTACTTTGACATAAATTAAATTAAAAAACTTAACAAAAGTATTTGCTTGACCAACGAAGTATTCTGCCTCCAGCTGGTAATTTATTGGTTCCTTTTTAATTCAAATGCATCCTTTGGACATCACTAATTAAGTGATTTTGTATATTAAAACTGTGTTATCATCAATTGGAAATAATTCACTGAATTTGGGCTTTAATTGTTTCCTTCTTCTTGAGGAAAGTTGAGTAATAATTTGAAAACAACGTTTTGCTCACGGTGTCATCCAACTAATTTGAAGATTCACAATGTGTGTTATTTTATTACCTTCCTATGTATCTACTACCAAAATTACTACTATTTATATTGTTATGAATGTTGATTGGTTTAACTCATATTATCTCTTTTTTAACCAGGAACAATCTCTTTCTATTAAATGAATAATTACTCCGAAGTTTGTGACAATTTTAATTCTACAAATGGATTTTGAGATTAGTGTTTCTTTCTTACTTTATGGAGGAAAGGTTGCGAAATAAAATAAAAATCACGTCCTGTTTTTCTCATTGTCTTTTTAAACATACTTTCGTGAAATCAAATATGTATACATTTGTACACATTTCATCAAGTCAAGATATACATTTTTGAGCATAATTTAATGTGCCCCCCTCCCCAAATCTTTTGCCTCGAAATGCCCATGCCTGACAGTTTGCTGCAATATTATCATATGTTCATATTATATACATTTTTATGCACAATTATGTAACAAGGATATTTACAAAAAACTCTACATATTATTAGAGCACAATGCACAGAATCTTCTTTAAATAATTTATTATGGCATATTATGAATATATAAAAGTAAGAAAAAAAGAAATATATATATGCTATTGAGTTTTTCTGGCTCTCAAAACATACCAAAAATAATTAACTTATATTTGATCCATACCGACATATAAGAAACTTGAATGTACTCTTAGTGAACAGACAATATTTATTTATAGATGTAACTACAATGCAAATGATATTTTTTTTAACATTATTATGTAATACACTGGTCAAAGCGATATTTCTAGCAAAAGGAAATATATTTTTAAATTTTTGATGAAAATTGCTCATCATTACTGATCGAAAGTTTCAAAATGAGACACGAGATTTTTAGTACATTTTGTATATTTTTAATCTGTATGTTGATGAATGTCAATGAGAAGTTATGTTAATTTTTTTTCTTCTTGGTTGATCTCGAATGTACAGCTGTCTCTCATCAAGCTTCTGCAATAACTAATCCACCATCATATGTGAGTCCCACTGGCTTCTTACCCTTCATCTATTGTTTTAATGCCCTGAACGCTCCCCTTGTTTTTCACTCACATTTCCAAGGTTCTCCAAAAAATTGTCCAAATGACTTTGTAGATGGTGAACCCTGATACTCATTTTAAATTCACGATCTCGTAGGCGCATTAGTATTTTTTCCATAATATCTTCATAGTTGTAAATGTATTCCAGGCTCCTTATTCAGTCTCATGAAACTGTTATGATAAATTTGAATATTGCATTAGTCTTCTTATTTGAGGTCCATCAAATATTCCAGCCTTTTTTCTCTCTCTTCAAATATGAAAATATGGATAACTGACAAATTATCAACTTTGATCAAGGGCATTGCCGAATTACTTCATCAATCCAAGTTTTTTGTGGAAAGTAGAAAAGACAATGTTATTTATATTCCCAAGACGGTGATTGATAACATTCTTATTGCCAGTTGTAAAAATCTTTCGTTGAGCCCATCCCCCCCATCTAATCCTCTGCTGACGCTATAATGTCCCTCTGTACAGAAAACAGGGGTATCCTTCCTGCTGACCTAAAAGAAAGTTAACCATTTTCATATCAACAGGAATTAAACATCAATGAACATGATACTGCAAACTGTCTAGAGTAATCTTGATGTTTTTATGTTCTTCTTTTCAAACTTATTTTGAAATTCAACATAAAAAGCGTCAAATCCCTTGAATCATATATGACAGCTTTAAATGGAGAAGTAGCCTTCGACATCGGTACATTAGACAATCTAACCATCTGAATGAAAGTACTTCAGTAGTTCTGGTTCCCTGTTACGATAAAATGAGTCACTTGTGTCGGGTTTTAGCATTGTTAAATACACAATTCCCGAGAATCAGAACTGCTGAAGTACTTTCATTCAATTCAATGTCTGTTGCATCTCTCAACCTTTCCCCAAAAAAGAAAAAAAAAAGATGGCAATGGACAACGCGCTTGGGAGAAGTAATTTTCTTGAACTTAATGTGCGTAGGTTCGCTCTCGGTTCGTTCCTGAGAAGGAAATATACTTTATGTACAATTATGAAAATCTAGTGTAGAATGGGTATGTTAAAAAAAGAAACCGAGAATCAACATGGTAACCCCGACAATTTGAAGAATGTTCTTGAAGAGAGAAAGAAAAATGCTCATGACATTTCATTAGACAAGCTACAGCCAGTTATGACTAGGAAGGAAGTCGAAAAGGATACAAACAAGGACATTTCCTAGAATTACTCCTATATTGATGCCCAATTCTACACGGAGTCCAACAAGGACTTACAATTATAACTCTCCAACAAATCCTCGGGCTTCTTTTATGAGCACACACGGATGTTGAATGAGGTTTTGAATTTAATTGAATCTATTAAGGAAAAGATGGTCACTGCTCAGGAGTTAAATAATAATGAAAACTGATTAGGAAAATAAAATTCCTTCTTTTTATTACCAATTAGAAATTAACGGGCCAGCTAAAAAAACACACCGGATTTAAATCATTATTCATGTATACGGACTTTTAAGACGATTCATAGATCAAATTGAATAAACTTAAAATGTAATACTATAATGTACTTAATCAGTTCAAACTCCATCTGACTAGGGCTGTCAAAAAAATATCGATGTCCTAAAGTATTGCTATACGATATCCATACATATTGATACTTTCAAAACATCAATTCGGATTAAAACTGACTATGACAAAGATTCTTAAAGAAAAGAGATGAATGCATTTTTAAATGTGGAAGGATACAATTGTAAATTTACTTTTACAAGTTCATAATAGGAGTCAATTTTTAGAGGCCGAATGTACTCATTTTATCTCCTCTAGAGACGACATAAGTCCTATGTACAGAAATGAACTTACATGCATTTTTAAGCATGCCAGGTGAAAATTGTACATTTTATTATTTCCCGGCTGTAACTTGCTGATGTAATTCGTACAATCGTATCCTTTTGTGATTAAAATCCGCTTCTCTCTACTCCGATGTTGTATAACTTTATTAATAGAAAAGAAGAAATGAGCGCAATCTGTATATAAAAATTAACTCTTCTTATTAAATTGTACATGTATTAGCTTGTATATTCAAATTTATTGATTTAAAATCATAAGGAAAATGGGTACAATGTATAATATGATACTTTGTTAATATATATAGATTTATCATACTATGAATCGTTTATTTAATACAGATATTGTGACAACCTAAACTGTTACCGAATAAAGTCGTGTTCTTATCAGTTAATAGACTATTAGTAGTCCTAAAATTCGTCCAGTTATCACCCTTAAGACCCTTAAAAGCGACTATAAAAATAGCAGTAACTCGGCATTTGTGATACTTTAAGTTGTGTTTGGATCATCTTACGAGCTCTAAATTAAATAACAGGCGGATAATGTTAACAAGATAATTGATTGATAAGTATAAATTAAAAAGTATTATGTCTAATCTTGTTCCAGTCTTTTTCTGGGGTTCTACAAATTGCACATCCCTACCAATATCCTTTCCCATGGGCATCACTACTGATGATTCGATGGACGACTTATTAAATACACTTGTAGTCGTGTTATAGTATGGCATTTTTTATGAGAGTACAAATAAGAAATAATCATTATTTTCGGACGATAATCATAATCAATTGATTTATCTTACTCTCTGATTGTAAATTTAAATATATTTAAGATGATCAGAAATTATAATTGTTCATAATCAATAATGGAGCAACGTTCAATGGTCAACACTCTGAGGAGAAAGTCTTGTCTTGAACTCAGTGGACAGGTTCGACACTCGCTCGATCCTAGGGAAGAAAAATTACCTCATATATGTATTTGAAATTCAAAAGACAATTCCTATGTCAGATGGAATAATTGTAATACTATACGAGTACGTAATCTTTACTTGCACTTGGGGGGGTATGGGGGGTATGGGGGAGGGCTAAGCAATGCAACTCGGTCTGACCAATTAAAGGAATATTAAAAAATCATTCGTGAAATATTTTTTAACATTTTTGTCCATTATAAGAAATACTATTCATTTATAATTATTAAATAAAATATTTTGTGCTCTAGTCGGATCTAAGGCAACTATAACTGCATTGATGGCAACAAGTATTATTCAATTCATAGTAGATATTAATCAGATTTATTTCGAGTTACCGGGTGTTCCATAGAAATTTGGATACTTTTCAATTATATCCTCCATAACAAATAGGCAAAACTACATCTTTATTTTTATCAATTTTCAAAAGGGTGACTTATGTTTGCAGGCCCTTAACTTCGCATGTGTTCAGAACGTTAAGTCGTTCGTGTTCAATGATGGCTGCAAGGGGCCGCATCGCCTTGGATCAGAACTACTTTCATGTTTTCTTGTGTGAGCTTCCTCCAAATTCTTACAGCTGGCATGCCGCTACTTAACGAGATACAATGACACCTTGAGCTGGTCAGAAGTATTTGCATTCCTGCTTAAAAAATGCCAAAGATTTTTATCCAAACGTCTCTGTCTGAGTTCATTTTACCCTGAGAGTGACGTGAGATGCAGAGAAACAAATATGAATTCAGCAATTTGTAACGCAATTTTAAGCTTTGAAACGTGAGCTTTACAATCTTGACTTATAAGAGTAAAATGGAGTGTCCTAATTATCATAAAGTACCCTCTACTTGAAAAATAAAATCCACTCATAACAGTTATACAGAGAATTAATATACAAATGCAAAGTTGATTTAGTTTTGTTGATGTTTTGGGTGTTGGTCAAGTATGATCATTTACCCTTTATTCTTTTCGTACTAAATTAAATGTATTTAATTTACAGTATAATAGTTTTAGTTTGTAATTATAATAGTTGCCTATATAGTTTCAATTTAAATCGACCAAAAAATTAATAATCAATTTTTAAAAAACTGTACCTCTTTCCAACGTTCTATAGACGCTAAAAAAGTGATATACAATAAACTCTTGAATGAAATTTAACGATATTTTTAAAATTACGGGGACAGTTTAAAAAATATTTTATTTCATAAATATTTGTGAGATCTAGGGTTCATTTGTATTTATATATGGGTCAAACTAAGAAACGATTAGTGGTATATATATGGTAAACCAGAGCAATGACAGGTAAGTAAAATGCAGTCTTAAAGTCTTTTGATTTTATTTTTAAAGTTTTAACCATCAAAAGGTAAAACACGTATATATTTTTTCTTAAGCTGTAGAGTGAAAAAATCCGTGGAATTAGGAATAATGATGCGATTTATAAAAATCATCGCTCACGGGTCCTAAGCTCTATGAACTTCTTTGTGTTGGGCGCAGTTGAGCGACTAAATTGAATGATAATATTTTTTCTTTTTTCAGCTTTCATTTATGTAACATTGGTTTTTATTCAAATAGGATAATTAAATTAGGAGAAAATCCAATTTTTTTAATTAACTATTTTGGTGTTAAATAAAGGTTGCACCCTGTATAAAGCTATGTACATAATATGTACCTATAAAGCAGGGAAAAATATAAATCAAAAACAAATAATTCCTAATCAATTGATATATAATAATAAAAAACTAAATAACGCGTAGGAGCATCATGCCCATGTTTTTATAGTAAAGACTGGGTATGCATTATTGACATCTTGATCAATCTTTTTTTCTGGTGAAGTTGGTCAATATTGCATTATCTATACTTTTTTCAGATAAGATGAAGTTAAATTTAGTGAAAAATGAATAAAATCATAGTATTTAACATGTATTGCAAGGATTTTCGACTATTACTACCCGATTTTGATAATAAATAACCTTGCTGTTTGGTAGGTCAAAAGGTCTAAGAAACCATTTTCCCTTAGACAAGGATGTTGATTAAAGGACTATTCAGCTTCTTCAGATAACATATATTTTGCAACAATAAAGAGTTTTCTATGGAATTGAGGCCCGGAGACCAGCTAAACTACTCCATAACTTTGATTTGCTTCTTCTTGAGCAACTCCTTTTTTTCTTGATCATATGTTTTGGATCATTTTCAGATACTTATAGCAAAGTATAATAATTTATAAATATATATACGAGTATATTGTATTTTTTCACAACATAATATTAATCACGTAGCTTGTTCCTCCGTTATTCCAATGAATTTTTATATCCATCAGTTAATAATTTTATCTTAGCATTCCTATATAATCGTTTCCATGACATTTTTTTTTTTTTTTTGATAATTAGAATCATTAAAACTTGATATGCTATTTTTTTTTTTTTTTCAATTTATATTTGAGGTTTAGTGAACAAAAAAATACTTATTTAGCACATCGTTATAGTTATTATGTCACACAACCTGAAAAAAGGGCTCCCAAATCAGTTGGTAGTTGGCTAATTCTAGGCTAATTCTCCACTACTATTAAATTATTATTGAGAACTGTTCCCAACTAAAAAAGACCTAATTATAATTCAATAGATCAACGTTCAGAACAATTTATAAAGGGAAAGAAATAGAAAAATCGACGACTGACAACAAAACTTCCTCTTTATTTTGGTGTTAGTGATGTAACTCATGGATTATGATAACAACAAAATATATTTAGATAGAAAAAAAGGTGATCTGGGGTCCCACTAACATTATATTTAGGGGAGGAAGCTTGATTTTTGGATTTTTTTGTAAAAAAATCAAAAATTCCAAAATCCATCACCATTTTCAAAAAAATTAATTTTGTAGAACAAATTTCAAATATTAAATTTTTCGTTAAAAAATTTCAAAAATCCACAGCTGTCTCATACAAAATTTAATTTTTTTGAAAAAATATTTGAAAACTTAAATTAAATTTTTTTGAAAAAATATTTGACAACTTAAATTTAAAAAAAACACATCCAGTAATCCAAAATCTAATGCTGTCATCAAAAAATTAAATTTTGTGGAACAGAAATTCAGAAATCCCCCACTTTTCATAAATTTTAAATTTTTTGGCCAAATTTTTAAAAAATACATCGCTATTTTCGAAAAAAAAGTAGTTCAAAATTCCACAGAAGCTCACGAAAAATTTAATTTTTTGGAAAAAATATTTGAAAACTTAAATTAAATTTTTAGGAAGAAAAATTAGTAAATTTAAAACATTCAATTTAAAAAAAAACATCTAGTAATCCAAAATCTAATGCAATTATCAAATAGTTAAATTTTGTGGAAAAAAATTCAGAAATCCACCATTATTCATAAATTTTAAATTTTTTGGCAAAAAATTTTCTAAAAAAAGTAGTTCAAAATTCCACAGAAGCTCACGAAAAATTAAATTTTTTGGAAAAATTATTTGAAAACTTAAATTAAATTTCTAGGAAGAAAAATTATTAAATTTAAAATATTCAATTTAAAAAAAAAGCATTCAAAATCCAAAAATTAATGTTATTCTAAAAAGATAATTTTTTGAGAAAAAAATTTCCAAAATCCATTTTTAAAATTTAAATATTTTGGCAAATACTTTCAAAAGTACAAAGCTATTCTCCAAAAAAAAAAAAAAATTTAAAAACTGTTCACAAAAATTTTGGAAAATAAATATTAAGCTTTTTGGAGAAAAATTTTTTAAATCCATAATTATTCACAAAAAGTTTTTTGTGAAAAATTGTTAAATTTTCTAGTTAAAAACGTTATGCCTTAATTTGCTTAATTTTACCAAAGATGTAATTATATCAAAATAAATTAGAAATAATTAATAGGAATTCAGTCGTATTCAAATTGAAAGATTTAGCTAAATACTTGGTATTATTATCACATGATAGTATTTTCTTACTAGGGTGGTAAAATCCCAATTATAGGTACATTTTACGTTAGGATATGAAATTGGACTAACAAAGGGTTAATCGAATTAGTTAATCAATTGATGGATTAACTAAAAACGTCTGTATCTGTGTATGTATGTAGTACATGTATCATTCATAACTAATATAGTTTTCTCAATTCCAGTCTATTGCAGAGATTATTATAGAAATCAAATACCCGAGTTGATAAATCAACTATATGTTCAAATTTATGTCATAAGTCAATAATATAATGTAATTTATAGACTAATATCCTTGGAGATATTTTGAAAATATGAAAAACTAGGATTGGAAGCAGGAAACTAATAAGAACCCTGACAAAATCTCATTGGGAGGAAAATTGACCTACAAAAAGTAAAAAGATTTCCTAATTTTTAATTCTTAGATAGGTTACATAGGTTAAATTAAAAGGTAAATGTGTAAACTAATGTAATGAATAAATGCAAACTATATTTAGTTATAACCAAGACACCTAAAGACAAATTTTATAAGATATACTGTTTTCATGAAAAAAAAAAAAATTGTGAAAGCCATGCCCCATTTTATTAGTTAATATGCAAATGCAGTCTTACAAATCTAAGAAAAAGATTACATACATAATGTATTGCATGCATTTAAATTTATCTTCCTTACGTCAATTATGCCTGGCGTGGTAGACAAATATTACTAGTCCCAATGTAGCTTGTGTATATCCAAAGCTATTTGTTCAAATTTCCCAAGCGATTGGAAATCCTTGTTATAGAAATACGAATATCGCCCCCCCCCCTACTATGTAAATAAGTGAATTGCTTTATATAAATTAGTGATGGAACGATTAATCGAAATAGGAGAATTAGATATTTTTCTGGAATTGGAATCGACATTAGGAAAATAAAGTGCAATTTCCTATTCTTATGTATTATTATTAATTACTAGTATTTAACTATTTAAACTTTTTATAACTGATGAAGGAAAAAAAAACTATCAAGATACAGGAGACGACCACTTGAATTTATGACTTTTGTCTAATAATTTTTTATAAAATATTGTTATAAATTAATTTATGATAAAAAATGCTCGACAACTGAGAAAAACCAATTAAATACAAACTGAACTTAAGCAAACGTGTTCTAAACACATTATGTTGGTGTATATTTATATTTGCGCTCAATAATTTTTGAGAATTGTTGTACATTTTGACTCATATTTGGGACCCTAACAAACGTTACTAAAGTTGTAGGATAATTATACTGTACTGTTTTATCCCTTAGTAATATAGCATTGGTCGTCCTACAAGTGTGCAATTGTACTTTTTTCCTTCGAACAAGTGAGTATTTTGGATTGTAAAAATAAAGTTATTTGACAAATGGTCAAATAACCTTTAGTAGTATTATAAATAATGTCAGAATCGGATGCAGAATCAGAATTGGCATCAAAATCAGGAATTTTCATTACAACTGGCATCGGGAAATGTTTTGAAATCATTCCATCACTAAATAAAACGTAAAAACCCTCTTTTTTAAAACATAATGAACCAGAAAATGATGCCTTTTCATTAATTTCTTTCAATTATGAAAAAATCAAGAATTATTTTTAACAAAGCCTCAACTTTTTTTATCACTGTGAAAATAATTGAATTAAAGAAACATTTAGTCAAATAGTTTGCATATATGGTTAATACCCGGGATTCATCCCGGCCATTTTATTTAAGTCTTTATATTTGTTTTAGAAAAAATTATCAAAATATCAAATGCCTCATACATTTTGCCTGCTTTATCTCTATTTTTTTCGTTAGTGAATGTTTCGCACCATTAAACTGTACAATTTTTTTTTTTTTTTTTTATAAAAATGCATTTCAAGATATGCTATGCATTCAGCACATACAAATAAATAATTTAATCTACGCAACACGTCACAGAAACGTAAAAATGTATCTACTAAATATAATATCTTACTTCCATTATACAAAAAAAGGTCATAGTACAAGTTAATTGAAGGAGCAAAAATCCAATTAATTCAACATGCAAATCCTTTTGTAGACTTTATCAGAAACACTTTTCAAACAGAGCCTAGAGGCGGAGTAGAGTGGCTCTTAAGAAGGTTTAACTGATGGTGTTTATTAATTTTATATAAAATAGAAAGTTGGTTAATAAAAAATGAAAAGTTTTTTTTTTTTGGTTTTTTTACAGTATAAATGTTAAACTTTCTATACGTAAATTGGTCGGGGTGGTAAATGATTTTTATTTTATTTTTCAGAGTTTTTATAAATCCCCTTACTTCCGGTAGGTACTATTTTGTGTATGTAAATATATGTATGTGTGAGATAAAGGTTGGTAAAAAATTGTGGAGAGACTGACTAATCTACTGGGATATGATGTTTCTTAACTTTGCTACAACAACAATTTACATAATATGTTAGAATTGCTTATATATGCTGCGTCAACATAAAAACAATCTTGAATAAAAATCAAGAAAAAAATAAAACCCAATTCATATTTCATATTTTATAATTATAAATACATAAAGACCATTACTTTATAATTATATATGTATCAATTATAGGCTTTGTACTCAAATTTGTGAGATGAGCTAAGATACACCATAATTTTATTTTACAGGGTGTCCACGATAAATTGGAACTACTTTAAACTTCATCCAGATCCATAATGTGGATATTCGGGGTTAAATCATACTAATATAAAAGGTTGCGTGAATAATAAACTCTAACTTCCACCACAATTGTTTAGACAACAAACAATAGTCATCAGGGAACAAGCAAGGAGAGACACCATCCTCGAATTGACTCGCGCGGGACACAAGCCCTCTGCTTTCTACAAGCTTCTTAACTACCCCAAGACCACGGTGTACCGGGTCTTCAATGCCTGGGAGGTTGAGGGGAAGGTCTGCCGCAAGGCCCACAACATGAGAAGTGACCGAAGCCGCACTCCCCGCTTCCTTGAAGGCCTCCAGAAGTCCATCAAGGCTTCGCCGGGGACTTTCTTGTCCAGGTTGGCCAATAACTGTGGAGTGAGCAAGCAGCTGGTCTCCAAGGCTGTGAATGAGGACCTCGGGTACACATACCGAATGGCCAAACAACACATCCTCACGGCATCCATGAAGGCCACCAGGCTCGCCAACGGTAAGCGTCTCCTCAATGACCTGAAGACCCATGGAGGAATAATCATCTTCTTCTCCAACGAGAAGAACTGGACTGTCGACAGAAGCTACAACGTCCAAAATGGCTGGTGGCTTGCCAAGGAGAGAGAAGAGGTCCCTGCGGTCTTCAGCACAAAGTTCCCGGCCTCCGTGATGACCCTGGGTGTCATCTGCAGCACCGGTGAGATGATGCCTCCTTTCTTCTTCAATCCCAAGAAAAGGGTTAACGCGATAAGGTACTGCTAAGTCATGGAGGAGTTCGTCATCCCCTAGATGAAGGATACATCCGCTGGGAGGGCGTTCATATTTCAACAAGACTCAGCGCCCGCACACATCGCCATGAGGACCACTGACCTCTTCAACTCCCACGACATCACATTCTGGGATCGCAACACCTGGCCCTCCAACTCACCCGACCTCAATCCGTGTGATTACTACTGGTAGGGGAAATTGGAGAGAGAAGTGTGCAAGGTCAGACACAAGAGCATCACGGCTCTGAAGGGCTCCATTACGAGGGAGTTGAATGCTGCTGATTCCGCAGAAGTCATCAGGGCATGCAAATCCTTGAGGGGCAGGATGGAGAAGATGGTGGCTGCTGAGGGAGGACATGTTGAATAAATTTATTGTTTGATATCATGTCCAACTTTTTCATATTAACAAATACACTCCAAATTCCATTTTTATCAAGCAGATTGAATTTTGAGATAGTTCCAATTTATCGTGGACACCCTGTATTTAATATACATAACACATGGGCTGAAAAGTGCCAGGGGAATCAAAGAGAACATGTTTTTTTGTGAAATTATTATTATTATTATATTTGGGACTTTATACAGCAGAGTCCTGCGAACACATTTTTTAACCCATTTTAAACTGTATTTTTTTCACATCAAGAAGAATTGTAAAATTCAAACTCAAGATTATTTTTGATCCATTGTTTTGGAAATAACAAAAGTAGCGTCACACCTAGCACAATAGCTCACAAACTAAAAAATAGATTGTATTGAACTTTTTGAACATACAGCACGTTGAAAATGAGTCAACGTTTAATGAAAAGACGTAGCTTAATGTAAAACGCGCTGGGGAGAATTATTCTCTTGAACTTAATGTGCATAGGGCCCGTTTATCCATCACTCATAGAAATGTAAATATATCACCTTGATAGAAAAAAAATATATATGCAAAAGAGACAAAATATAACAAGATTAACGTAGGGTTTGAGAATTTTTGATATTGAAGTATATGTCAAAACAAAAGGATCGTGTCCCAAATTTTATCTTGCCAAAAATTAGTCCTATATGAGATACTACCACTTTATTGAAGTTCTACTGAGACAAAATGTTTTAAATGTGATTTTGAAACCTTCAACTCACTCTTCCTCCATAATTTGAAAACTCTTAGATGTTGTACTTGATAATTTTTATGGGAGGTGGCATATGTATTGGATTGGAATGCCCTAGTACGGTTATATTCCAGGGAGAAGATTCAACTCTCAGAAAGAAGAAAATCACTACTACTTCGTATGATTATTGTCCAATTAATTGATAGTCTATTTGACATTAATAAATCATCTTTAAGACAAGAGATGAGAATGGCCTAAAAAAATATCATGATTTATCGCATTGAGATACCATTGTGATGTATTTCAAAGTACCGTGTACATATCTTTCACAATCTTTTTCTTTTTAAGAGAGTAAAAATGTTTGACTCTATGCATTATTTATGTATGTACTGCAATAATACTCACATCAATTAACGAGAGTGGAATGCATTTGGCAAAATAGGGGGAAGAAATGCAAGTATATGTCATTTATGTTTAATTTTTCTTCGTTATTTTACATATATTAATAATTAGCAAGTAATTACAGCACTTCAAGTCTAATTATGAAATTAAAACAAATTCTGTTAATTTTTCTTTTCTTTTAAATAACTGCAATTTCAAATACTGCTGTACATAAATTCATTCATATAATAGAGATGTACAAAATATGTACTAGAATGAGGGAACGGATTTTGTAGTTGGTAATTTGAAAAGAGATTTTTACTTTCACAAACTGTTGCGATTATTTTTTTTTAATTTTTGAGGACAGAACATCTAAGTATAGCGTAATAACTAGTGTGTGTGTGTTAAAGACAGAGAGTAACAATGCTCGGGAGTTATAAGTGGTAGTCCTTTTGGAATTGGAGTAAAGTTGAGAATTTTGCATTTGTGCCGATTGCGATCTTCTCACGACTGCTACGAGATGATCTAATAAAAAGTCATGATAACTAGGCTGCTCCCTTGCCAAAAATGTTTCAAGTTCTCAGGATTACCACATTTACTTTGAGTTTCTTTATTTTTGAATACCAGTTGAAAATAATTATATATATGTGGGTTCACATTTAATGCCATAATTTCCTGAATAATAACAAAATGTTCATTTCTTTGCTTTAATAAACCTCAACGAGATTTTATTCACAAATTTTCTTCTTTACATAATGATTTGCTCTATTGTGTACTTTTATTATATTATATTATTATAATTCTATGTTCGACTGATTGCATGAATCTTCTTATTGTTATACAAATGAAGGCGCAACAAGAAAGTTTTACAAGGAAAAAAATAGCTAATATACAATATATTAATTATGTATAGGTAGGTACTATATATAAATTATAATTTACATGAGAGGAAATAAGTATTGATACAATCAGATTCAGTCAAAAATGACTCTACGGTAAATACATAAACATATAGACACACTTTGCTTTTTTAATAAAGAAGATGTAATATAATTGATTCGTATTCGATTATTAAATATGCTCCCTCACTAAATAGATAAATCTATAATTGTCTATGAAGGCAGAATATTAAACATATTCGCCTAATAGCTAAAAAGATGATGATGATGATTTATCCTTTGATCAACCATATCTTTCTGACTGCACATAATACAAACCATTCACGTAAGCCTCCCAATAGAGGCACATTTGTCTGTGCATGTGTCTCTAACTTGATTAATGAATTTTTATATGTAGTATGTATGTGTATGTATTTTGCCAGTCAATCAATCAAATATATGTAAGTTTTGACATCCAAAAACTTTTCACTGGGCACTTTCCTAATGATTATAAGGGTATTTAAATTCAATTATTACACTTTAATACATATTACAGCTATATTATGTTTAATCAAATAAATTATTCTTATGGAACAATAGTACATATGCAGGACCGTTGCAATGGAGGAAAAGGAGGTGATCCCTTTTCCCCATGAAATGTCCAAGTCATGAAAATAGGATTTACTTCGGTTTTTCTATTTTTTTTTTTAATTAATCATAAAAAAACAAATAAATAATGGAGAGTGGTTTCCGACGACACAGAAGTATTTTGAAAAAATATAAGCCTTAATTGGCTCAAAAGACTCATGAAATGCAAGACGTCAGGGCAAAAAGTATTCGATACGTATTTGAAAGATCAAAATAGATAGGGGTTCTCTGACATAATATTTCCCGGACCAAATAAAGTTTTTAAAGTAATAAAGATTTTGGTCAATTATAATTATAGAATGACAGTTTCTTGGGAAAATTCAATCGTAGAGAATCTCATTACCTTAGATCCAGATGAACCACTCAACTATAACCCTTGCCTCATAACTTTAAATTGGTATTATAAAGAATATGCTCTAAGGCCAACATTTGAGCTGAAAAGATTCACAGGAAGCATTGCTGATTGGATTCTTCATGCAGGGGTCACTTCCTTGACTCGTGTTTCTCCTTTCTTACAACAGGGTTTGCCAATCATCTTCTTTATAGGAATTGGTTCAGTGGAAATGGGGGAAAAAGTCTATCATGAAAAAAAAAAAAAAAAAATCAACACCAAGCTCGTTGGTGGCAAAGCTTAGGAAGAACCATAATAAGGGAGAAAAAGCTATCAACTCCAAAATAATTCACACCAACCCCTGTATCATATGGTGACGTAAGTGGGTTCGGTACAGGTTGGTAACATCTTTAATATATACCAGTACATACCAGTAGATCGAATAAACCCGCCCGTGATTTTTTTTTTATCCAAAGAAGCTATAGAATCTTCATTCCAATTATTTTATTTTTGTGATCGAGTGAGACCTCTAAATTCTAATATCCATGATGTAGAATATCATTAAAAAAAGTTTTGGTATAAGTCTCAAGGCGTAAGACTGCTCATTGCTCTTACAAGGAGAAAAGAAAGAATAATTTACGCCGACAGATCAAAAAAATTATGTAGGTCTCAACATATTGAAAAGGACGTATTTTTTTTCATATCAGAATTGAAAAGAATAAAATGTGAGTCGAAAAATTTGGGAAAATATATTCACCCCGCCCAAATAAAGAAAAATCCTAGCATCGGTTCAACTAAATTTATGTATACTGTAAAAATAAAGTCGATTACATAACTCCAGACTATTTAAACCCAGTAACGCAATATGTATCATATTTGATTAATGCATTTTGGAGACCTCTATTTTAGCTCTTAGACAATTTTTATAATTATAATCAGTTAACCAATCAACAGAAAAAAAATGCAAAGCTCTTACTTTTGACCTTCTAGTCATGGAAATGGGTTGCCTTTTCTAAAAAGTGATAAAACCGCGGGATTTTTGAGTTGTTTTTGTATAATTTACAATTGGAAAAATACTTTTTAGGAGTGCAGTTTAGCTGTCCTTACGTTCAATTCAATCAGCTACAAGTTACTGTGACAATGAAGAGGAAGAAAATAAAGTAAATAGCGACATGGGCGGTATTAATCCGATGTCGATCTTCATTTTACCTTGAGCCCGCAAACGACTTACAATGTTAACTACACCACAAATCCCCATGGTTATTTTCTGTCTTTCACGACCACACGCAAGGTTCAATCCAGTCTTCTATTAAACAATGATATGGTTTAACTTTTATATAGTAAAAATGGTAGTTAACTACTCCGGAATTAAATAGGACTTATAAATAGTTAGGAAAAGAAAAAAACAATGTCCTGGTTGCCAATAGTAAAAAAAATGAACGAGCTAAAATATTCTAAGAATTAAAATCACTGCTTATAGCTCTTCCGTGTTACTCTCTCTCATGCAAGAAGACACACCATTCTCATTAAAATTTATACTTATATGTAGTGATCAAAATCGGCTGTATTTTTTTAGCTCGCCCGATTTTTTTTTCTTTTTTTAGTTGGCAAACTAAAGGATAGAAGTTATTTTCCTAAGCTCTTGTCATAATTATTTAATTCTTGAGGAGAGAACTTCCTTTTCTACTACAGAGTGCGACAGGGAAATTTTACACATCATTAAACTTAGTTTTCTTTTGAGCTAATTTAGGTTTGAGGTACATCTCAAGCAATAATCCGATGCATGTTTTATTTTTCTTGCACATTATTTTGATTTGATCAAAACCGATCAAAAATGATTGACCAGGAATCAAAAAGGCAAAGGGTTTCGGATCTTCTCGACGCAGATGTTAATAAAAAAACATTTGACATTGTCAGTGTGACTGTAAGGACAGGACGGAAAATTAGAGTGGCAGAGGAAAATGGGAAAGGAGTTCAAAGGATGACAGGAAGTAGAGGAAACAGTTTGAAGCGAGATGAAACATTCCTCAAGTCCCTGGAGGCCAAGATCAATGGAGATCAAATAGCGTCATTGCACCCCTTGGATGACAAGTTCAATGTAGACGAAATTACGATCAGGAGGACAGTTCATGATAACTTCGGCCTTCAGAACTTTGACAGGACTCTAAGACCTTAAGGGTTGAGAGATGCAAAAATGTCCCTAATTTCTTGAAGAGTCATCCATCGACTGTGAAGATCTTCACAGTCGACCAGATTTTAAACTGCAGAAACGACAGATTTATAGCAGCATCACCTGAGGAAGTCTAGGGCACCTTTAGGACAAAAAAACCGGCTCAAACAATATGGTTGGGAGTCGTGGCCTCTGATGGGAAGAAAATGGACCCCTTTTTCTTCAAGCCCAATGAGAAAATCGGGGCTGAGGCCACTATAAGGTCCTGAGGTGGAAAATGTAGCCCTGGCTGGAGGCTAACTATCTTGAGAGCAACTATGTGTGAACCCAAACGGTTCACACATCCATACGGCCTTGTAGACTCGGAACTTCTGCCAGGAGAACTTTGCTGACTTCTGGAACAAGACCTTGTGCCCCTCTTCCATTCTTGATCTCATTCCCCTCGCCTTCATTGTGTGGAGTGTCTTAGAGAGCAAGGTCGTGAAGACGTTCACCGAAATGTACAGGAGCTCAACACCAGCATCAAGATGCATTGGGACAACATGTCCGCCAATTATATTGTGGCAATCCGTGCCATGCTCTGACCTCGTGTGGAGGCTTTAAAGATGATGGAGGCGGCCATATTGAATAATTTTTGCAAAGATTGATTGCTGAAAGTTTTTATCGATAATATCTTACATTATACTTTTCCACTAAAAAGTTATTAAGGTTTTGGTTTCCATATCCTAGATTAAAACAAGACCAGAATGAACATAAGGGTGTGTTTATAAATAACGGAGGGTAACTTTGAGTGTTTGTTGGGGAGTTATAGTAGTAAGTTCTTTTTTGGATTCAGAGTAGAATTGAGGGCCGACATCGGAGTAATTCTTGTCCTTTTTTATTTCCTGATCCCCTCTCCCTGCTTGTAGCTCATGTCATGAAACTTCAAGACAGCTAAGCTGCTCTTCTCCAAAACATTCCTCAAATAATCCGGGTAACCCTGTTCATTTTCGGTTTTCTTTTGTTTGTTCCCAAAATACTCCGGATTAGCATCACTGCTTATATGTTATCCCTTAAAGAATCAAAGAATAAAGATAAAAGCAATGTAAAAAATGTAAAAACTCTGCCAGAGTTGCCAACAATATCAAAACTAGTACGTCTAAAAATGCTTACGATTTACAGCCCTGCAAATTGCACTTAGGATTACTAAGTCCCCTATTTTAAGTAGAAAAATTATAAAAAATGTTAAAATGGTGACAAGTCTAATGTACATATACAATGATATTAAATATTTATGTATAAATTAAAGGATGAGTGAGGGGAAAAAGGCATTAGCATTCCAAGTAGTTCAATGTACACTCATACTTACTTATGTTGTATATGAATGAATGTATGTATTTCTTTATCTATAAATCTTTTTATATACATATTACTATATTTTATCTTAGTTATGTATTTATTTTCTTTATTGTATTAATGTTCATATATGTATATAAAAGAACTATTCTATTTGTAAATGAATGTGCATATAAGCACTAGCAGAGATATAAAATGAGGTTACTGGGATTGGACCATGTATACATCTGTAATTTGAATATAATAATAGTAGCTAAGAATGACCATTGTCCAGTTTATTTCCACTTTTTTGTTTTCATATTTTAAGAGATAGTAGGTAGATTTATTACAAGATATATTACATACATCTTGTAATGACATAACTAGTCTTGATTGATAAGATCATGTTTTGAACATGATCTGTAAATTAGGGTGCATCAAATTTCCTTTATGTTCCTGGATTTTATATATATTCTCACAAATGATTTACTTGAAGATACAAAACATGGACGCAAAAAACCAAGGAAATTGAAGGTGTTATTGAGTGGCAACCAAGCGACTATATAGAGCGGGCGATCGTTGTTAAAATTTGAGCGCAAATAAGACGTTGTTTTTTGTTTTGTTTTGACGAGTGTTTCGTGTCAATTAAAAAAATGGATTCAATCTACGAATTATTTATTCCACAATTGTTGAAAAGGCAGATTGTTCTTGTTGTAATCTGCGCCGGACGAGACAATGTTAGGATTGCAAGCTTCTTCAACCTGGTCAAATCCTTTTGACTTAAGAGTCAGAAAGGAACTGGAAGAGCCTGAGTCTGAATCAACAGCAAATCGTGCTTATCACAAAATCAGATCAGACTTCGAGAAGCACCAGGATTGCAATGCCATTTGAAAGAAAAAATCATTGATAACAAACCATCCAAATCAATCAATGTCATTTCCAGGGATCTCAACTGTTCTAAAAGGCTGATCAAAAAATGTGTGGCAGATGATTTGAGGTACAAATCATACAAGATGCGAAGAGCTCGACTTGTAACACAAAATACAAATGTGTACCTGGTTGTTTGAACTTATTTGGACTTTACTTGAGCCAGTGTGTGTCCTCCAAGCTCACCGGACCTCAGCCCCATGTACTTCTTTGTGTGGGGCACAGTTGAGCGGCACACCAACAGATTCTCCTACAAAATAAAATCTGAATTGATGTGTACGATCCGGGAAGAATTCGGGAATCTCCCAACGGAGGCCGGCATTGAAACCTGCTTCGGTTTCCTAGTTCAAGTTGAGACCGTATTTGACGCCAAGGGCGATTCTATTGAATAGTTATAAAAAAAATTTTATTCAAATTTCATTTTGCATTTTTTTTTTAAATGGATTATCAAATTTAGGAGAAAATCAATTTGAGAAAAAAATTGCAGGCTGTTAAATATATAGAGAAATAAATATATCCTTTGCAGATTTTGAAAGTTTGCCCAGTAGTAAAATTTTACTATAGGATTGAGGTCCGGAGACTGGCTACGGCACTTCATGACCTTAATGCGGTTCTTCTAGCTTTCCCTAAGAGAAGGAGGTGTTCGTCCAAGGTTGGTTTCCCTTCAATGCGATGAAGTTGTCGATTCCCTTTAGCCGAGAAACACCCCCAAAACATAATGTTTCCAATCCCATCTTTCACAGTGGAGATGTTGTTGTGGTTATGATTACATATAATCAGCATTTGTCTTCCTCCTATCACTTTTTTGTTTGTTCTTATATGTAATGTATCTTACTGCTAAAATATAACTACCATTAAAATTATGGATTTTTTCTTTTCTTTATCACTAAGCAAAGGGATCAGTTACTTATTTTCTCCGCCGTAGGTAGATACTATAATGTTTAATTTAGTTACGAAATAATAATATATATATATTTATGTTTGATAGCGCATCATCACGTCTTTGAATCGGATGTGATTCTCACTTTTAAAAAAAATCGATATTAAGATACTTTGTGTGTAAATATTTTGGACTCCGCGTTTCAATTATAATCTTGTTTAGGATGTTTTTTAGCAAATTACTTTGTTTTTGCCTTCTTCTTATAAGAGTAACGACCCACCACTTTTTAAACGAATACATTAATGAAAGAACCATACTGATCCAATCCTTACTTTCTCAACTGAATGTGCATTGTACTTACATACAAATCCCTAACCTTTTCTATTTTTTTCCTCTTAAATCTAGTCAATTAAAGCTCTTGATATTAATAACACAAGTATAAACGTATTATGCAAGAAAACCAAACATTTCTAAATTTAAAGAAAAGATAAGAAATAACAGAATTTGTTTGTATCATCAATTATTACATTTTAGAAAATAGATTATCATATACATCGACAAAATATAAAAAAATATCACCATACAAACTTGTTTAGTTTTATTGGAGAAAATTTTATGGCCAAGATTGTATATATATTAAGTATAACTAACAAAACAATTAAGAAGTAATAATATAAATCTTTATTGACATTTGACAGTTCATATTTAAAGGATTTGAAAATAAATGTCCACTAATTTCATATAATATATGAGTATATTTTGTGTTTCAATTAAGAAATAACTCTTAAGATACAATGAAATTTAGTACTGTGTTTCTCAATCTAATTGTAAAGAAACCCCAGGATAGGGGGTACAAATTTGTACTGTCCATTTTTTCTCTTAAAAAAGTGCATATCTTTATATTAAAATGGTAAATTAATTTTTTGAAAATATTTATTTGTTAATAAGGGAAATATTTTTATTTATACTGATTTGAGAAGAGTAGACTTTAAAAAAATGAAAAAAAGGGAAATAATCTATGACTTTATACAATACTAATCATACTAGGAGGGGAAAGGGTCGTAGAAAATATGATGAGGCCGCAATTTTTTATAGATAAATATATCTCAACAAAGGAGAATACAATACTTTTCAGTTGTCCACTACAAAAGCTTTTATGAAGCACTATTTATGTGATTCAGTTGGAGTTCCTACATTTATTCAATATAAATTTATAAGCACATAGTAATCTCAGTTGCGTCTACTCCAAAAAGAGTTTTTGGGGTTTTTATTTATTAAATTTTATTTTTTATAAATGTGTTTTTTTTTAAATTTCAATTTTCTTAATATGGACCTTCTACTGAAAAGTTTACCATCCCTACTTTGGACGAAAGTTAATAAGAAAAAACTAACGTCCCAGGGAGGTATTATCGAGATGGAAATAAGTCTTGACACCTTTTTCAATCGCATTTAATGAAAATATTGTGAGATAATTAAAATGTCTCGATAACTTAATGAAAGCTACAGTTCTCAGCTTTAATTTAATATACAAAATATTGACTAATGAAGAAGGGTAATTACAATGGAAGACATAGAAGTTTACATCGGGACACTAGTTCGCACCCGCATAATCAAAAACAAATTTCCCATTGAAGCTCTAATTACTAACAGCTTCATCGAGAGCCGGTGAGAACTTGGTCATCGAGGCAGTCCTAGTATAAGTACAAAGGCCATTTAGCATGTTATGAACAGGGGTAATAGTGAATATTTTTTCACCAAAAACCAAAAATATAAATTTCCATTGTGGTGTAAGCCATTCAGAAGTCCCTGACAACGCACATGGGAGATGATTTACCCTTAATGTAAAAAGAGGGGCCTCTCAATCCTCTTAAATATAATAGTTGGTCTAACTCAAGGACTCAGAGAGATGTTTGTTCGCAAGGTTAAAAGGGAATTTGAGGCCTTTAAAGGTGATATTGAGGCAACAACAATAAAAAAAGTATCAAATGGCTCCGAGACAACATCTCACCGTATATTTGGCCTCCAAACTCGTCAAATCTAAATTTGATCGAGTTTTTTTGTGTAGGGGGACAAACCAAGCAAACCCCCTGCAACAACAAAGACAAAATTATCATTTGGATCAAGAAGGAATTTCTAGGATTTTATCAAATAAAATAAATTAAAATCTATCAAGCTTCAGAATCTAGTTTTATTTTTTTAATCTGGTAAGTGATTGGAGAAGAAATTTCGTTTGAAAAAAATCCTATTCGCAAAACAGAAGGCTTGGTCACCCCGTACAAGTAAAAAAATTTATAAAATAATTCCTCATTGTACTGTGTGGAGCTATGTTATTCAAATAATCATTATTGGAGCTTTATAAAATTGTTGTTCTCCTAAATAGGACAAAACGTCGAAAGACACAAAATCGAATCTAGAAAACGAACAACAAACAAAACGTCGAATGGACAATTTTATGAACATATTTCCAAATAAAATAAAATTATAGAACAAAAAAATAAACAGGATTGGAGGGTCAGATGAAATTACAGCTCAATAATGTATATTATTATTTGTATTTTAAAATGCCCTAATAATATTCAATGTTATTGATTTTTTAAATTATTTTCTACTTATAAATTATGGACAATAAATAGTATTCCTATGTTTGAAAATATTCCATATTTCCAAACTAAACAAAAAATAGTTTTAATTCTTTTATTTAAATTTGCATATAAGTTTTTTTATTTTTTTATGTACTATATAAAATATCGTACAGTCAAACATAATCGAATAATGTCGAATAAAAGTAGACATTTTAATTTTTGAACAGCCTGTTTATATAAAACATCATATTTCAATGACATTATTAATGAAAAAACATACCCTCCTTATTTTTTTAAAGTGATTTTTTTTAAAACAACGCATCTATTATTTTCTTTCTTATTGATAATTTTAAAATAAAATTATTCAAAATATTAAATATAATATTTTTATGACATAATAGATTAAAAAATAGTCCCAAAAGTGGATCAAAAAGCCCCCTCCTGGTCACCCAAAAAGATTTTGATCACAAGTGTAGATTATGGTTTAATTTTAAGGGCCTGATCAATTTGAACTATGCACCCTATAGAACAACAGTTAAATCCAACTTTACAATGGAGGTATTTGCCAAGTTCTTAAAAACTGTCTGCAGGGTCCTTAATGGGAGAAGTAAGTGGGCCTGGCATATAGATAATGTAAGATTCTACTATCCCATTTTGACTAGCAACTTCATCAAAGTCAAACAGATTGACTCCCCCATACTCACCGGAACTAGCTGTTTTGGTTCATGCTAGTTTTGGACTCGGTATTTTGAATTACTGCCGAATAAACATTTTGTTAGTTAATTCGATACTTTTTACGCTCAACGTTGTGCCCGTTCTACATTTTGTACGTTCGACGTTTTGTCCTTCAACGTTTCGTCTTTTGAAGTTATGTCCGAGTACAGTTTTCTACAAAACATTATGTTTGTCGTGTAAGAGTAATTTGGATGTGACTTGAAGAATGTTTGAAAATGTTGACAGATGTTACAAAGTCCCAAAGTGGTCCATATTGAGCTCTAGGGGTCTATATAAAAGTATCAGGGGGCTATGTTAGCAAAATAAAAAATTAGAGTCTACATACAGCCCACAAAAGGTGGAATTGAGAGATGGCTTTATAAATAATTCAATTTTTTTTTTTAATGTGGGCTCCTTGTGTATGAGGACAATTCCAAATCGTCCTTTACATCCATCCTGATGGTCAAAGCAGCCACGGAGAAGTCGTTGGCAAGGCTTTAATCAATTTGGTAGGTTCCTCCTTGATATTCTTCCCCAAGCTGGACAGGAACTCCAGATGACATTTGCCTTCCACTTCCAATTTTCCTGCATAGGTATTTTCCATCATTCTTCATATTATCTACTTTGAAAGCCAGGGTGAAAGTCAAAACGTACATAATCCTCGCTACCTTAACTCCAGTATCCAGAAGATCTGAGATGTGCTGCTTTTTGCTCGCTCGTGTTGGTAAGATGACAAAATGCTTATATAAGTTGGTTATGCAAAAAGAATGGCTGATGCAGAATGTAAAAACATAATCCCTATGCCTTGCTATATTAATGACAAAATTAACATTAGTTAACAGTCAACGTTTACCTGCTTAATCTTGTACATTAGGGAGTATCTCGGGAGCCCAAAATTCAGCTGTCACGCATTATGACCCCTCAAAAGTTGCTAAAAGTTTTACTAAAAAAAAATCCCGGATTTTTTTTTTCCCTTTATGTCTGGAAAGGTTTCTGTATGAAGTAAAAACAATAAAATGAAATAAACTTTTTTTTTCTTATTTATAATAAAGCTTTATGTGCTTTAAAAAATGATATTGCACTATATATATAATTTTGCTAAAGCTATATCCCTTACTTCGACAGCAAAATAAACGTTGTGGGCTCCCGCATTTAGTGCGAAAATAGACGGAAAAGATAAGATAACTTATGATTAGGAGAAAATTCTGCCAATATCTTATTTTTTTTATCCTACATAATTTAGTATATAATAATGTGGATTCTTAATCTCAATCTTTGGCTGAATGCTATTTTTAAACATATTATACTTAAATATATCAAACTTAGTTTTAAATTTCCTTAGTTTATCTCTTGATTTTAAAGTTAACAAAATGTATCCGTGTATTTGGTTATATCCGTAAACCTTACAGGAATCCTCTAAAACAAGTTTCACTGCCCCTTCTACAGATTGGGAATAGGATGGATATTCATCTAATTTCAAAGGTTCATTCTTTGCTTTCATAAGTTCTATATCAGACCAATATTGTATTTATCAAAATATGATGTAACGAAGAATTTTAGATTCAGTTCAGAAAGAGATGTCGGGAAGTTTTGAAGAAATTTCTGTGGCTCATATTACTTTTTGGTTAATTGCAAGAAAGTTGTTGTTAGCTTAATAATCTTCATATTTAGCGGAAAATGGTTGAGTGCGGCTGTCAAACTTTTCATGAAAAAAACAAAAAAAAACAAGATAACCCATAACTGAATATGGATACTTGAAATTGACCATGACAGATTCAAACTCACCCTTTAATCATAAAATCTTCTGATCCTATGTAGTTTATATTTATGCTATTTTTCTATTTGGTTTGTTCTACTTTCAATTTCTATATGGATTTTGTGTTTTTACAATAAAAAAATTTCCTTTAAAATAATTAAAAATAACCCCATCAATGTGAGAATCACTGCCAAAACATTTAAAATATAAAACTGTAAGAAAATTCAATAGAGGGTCTACGGAAAACAAATAATCGACAATTGTTCTACGGTCTAAAGAAGTTTGGGGACCTTTGGTATCGAACGTTTCTTGTTTGATGATAATTTATTAATTTAGACAAATAGCCTCCCACAAAAGTTCTTGTCTGGTTCTTCTAAGATGAGAAAAAATTATGTTTAACCAAGAAGTATAACTCAAGTAACAATAGATAGTAGGCAAAAGTCCTTATAACGTCCCTAGAATCATGAAAGCCAAGTACCAAAAGAAAGTTATTGTTTTTGGAATTGTTAGGAGCAAAGAGCAAGCTATGCCGCCCTTCATATTCAAGCAGGACCTGAAGGTCAACACCTAGGTCTATATCAGTGTTCTGCCCACTAAATTATTACTTGGATCTGGTAACAAGACAAGGCACCAAGTCACAACGGTAAAAGAATTTTCTGGTTTTTGAGAATGTGATGTACGTCCTGCTAAGTTATTGTCCTCCTAACTCGCCAGAATTGAAACTTTCACATTATTCTGTCTTGGTAATGTTGAAAGGGTCTCCAATGAAGATCCCCACAGAATCACAAGATCCCTGAGATCTGGTATAAGGACTGCATTCTAGACTTTGCCTGGTGAGACGCTCAAGAAGGCTGTTGGACGTTTCCAGGGACGTTGTGAATGTATTATTCGGCTTGCAAACGTTTAGAAGAACCATCCTATAAAATATTGAAGAAAGGGGGAGTAATAGAAGATTGAAATTAATATTTCGGATCAGTTCTCTACGATCTACATATAAAAATATCCGTGACCCACTTTTAGTTTATGAAAAATATTTATCTAACATTCTCCTTGAAATAGTTATAATATTTTATTTCTATGAAAACTGAAGGGGTTCTCAACCTTTTGGAAAAGAAAGCACACAATGTTATTTTTCAAAAACTTATGAGGCACAGCTTCCAAAATAAATTATTAAAAAACCTATCATGCATGAGAGAGATTGTAAATCGTCTTCCTTGAGGCTCTAGTAATTATATGCTCTACAACATTGTTCATGGGATCCATTTATTAAATATACAGTATATAGAAACCTTATTTGTAAACATGACCTCCATTACGGCAATGACAGCCTCCCAGTGGGCCGAAAGGACATACACACAAGAGAGATGTAGCTGTGGTCCATGTTTTCACACTATTTATACATGGAGGACTTGAGTTCGGCAATGTTGCTGGGACAGATTTTACAGGCTTTGTAATCTACTTAACACAGGATGCTGTAGTCCAGCGGTTAGAGGTCTGGGCTCTTGTGTGATGTTTGAGCAGATTAAAAAGACTCATACAATTCTCCATTATTTATGCTTTTGACGCAACAATGGCCTCTCTTCCAACCTTTTAGAATTCCCCAAGCAGTATCGACCATCTTTGACACGGTAAACTGATCTAGATACTTCTTTTTTGCAAATTCGACCATGAACACGACTAGGTTGGGTCAAAACAGTGTTTGGCAGCTTAAGCTTGACTCGCCTACCGCTTTAAAACAACTATTGTCTTTTAGACGCTTGCAACAAAGTAGATGGTGTGGCAGTTGATCCCAAGCTGCTTGAAGATGTCCGAGGTGGCATTGCATGCATGGATCAAAGTTACAATCTCAACCTTTTTGCTCCCATCTTTTATCCAGAAATGAGATATATTTATTTACAACATCTTGTTTGAAAGATAACAACAACATCTTGTCATTAGTATGTATAACTTTTTGATTAAAATGCTTTACAACTTCAAAAATACAGTTGAATAGGTGGCACATACCTTATTCACTACCCAGTATGTAGTTTTGGGTTTAAAAGAATCTCTAAAAAGAGTGTAAAAAATATGTAAAGAGTACAGTAGTGTACTTGTCTGTTGCTCGGAATTCCTTAATGCTTGAACATTAAGATATTCATGAATTGACCAATATAAATTTTCTTATTCTCAATTTTGTGAGTTTGTTTGTTTGTTTCCTAGAATATGACATGTGTATTTTATTTTTCAAGTATCTCAAATTGATAAATGCGGAGAACATTCCAGAGAAAGGGTTCTGACAGTTGATATTACCTCACTGAGTACGACAGCAACACTTAATTTATGGGTTAAAAATGCAATTTTATTTTACATTTAAAATAAAAGACATATAATTAATTCATTTGCTACTGTTGTTGTGTTCTTTTGTTTAATTTTCCTCTAATACGTTTTTTGAGGTAGACAAGGGTATTAAAAGTTCCCCAAACTGACTCAAGGGATTTGACATTCAAATACCAATATTGTTTAAATAAAAGTCATACGTGAATGTTATATGTACATTGTTTGTATAAAGTCCCTTAGAATAGCGAAAATATATACATAAATCATTCAGAAAAAAATAATAATTTATATGGTATTTGAACTCATTTTTCTTTTTGCAATTTTGAATCAATTTTCATTTAGTAAGTCTTTCTGTACTCATGCAATTTAAAAACATATTTTTATTCCTTCCTAATGTAAAAGATTGAAGAAGCAGTTAGCACCATTTTTTACCTGTTTAATTTTGAATTTCTTTATTTACTTTTAATATAATATAATTAATTATGACGGGATTTAAAATATTTCAGCCATAACTTCGATAAATTTCTAGTCAGTATTGTAGTAGCTACAATACTGACTAGAAATTTCCGAACCAAGAACTCTTTTATAAATGGAATCGGTACTGTTAGTGTTTCAAATGCACTCTTTCAAATGATACAGAATTGAAAAATCAATGTGTTATTTTTTTTTCTCAAGTAAAGCCCAAAAAATATGGGGATTTTTAACCTGTAAATTGTATTTTTGTCAAGATTAGATTATTCCATATAAAATAAAAGTACGTATTTGCATTTACATGAAATTTTGGAGATAATAAATTAATTTTTTGAAATAAAAATAGAAGAAAAATAAGTAGTTAGCATTAATCTAATTCCTTTCTAAACAGACAAATAAATTAAATTTCTATGACGCTTTAAAAATTAATTTATTTGAATTGTGTCAATGATGGAAGTACATATTCCAATATTAAATTATATATTTATCATCTTTTTACGATTTTAACAAGGGGTCTAAATTTTCTACTAGTTTTTCCAAAGTAAAATGCGTTAAAAACGCAATAAAAAATGTTCACTTAAAAAAAAATATATCTTAATTTTGGGATTTTTTTTTTAAAGAAAATAAACCTGATTCCTGTTTTACCCGCTTCTTCACCATTGAGCCAATAATCATAGAGGCAACAAAAATTAATTTTTTAATATATCACTATTTTCCTTCATTTTTAGAAGACTGATTTAAATTAATATTAAATGTCTCCCTGTTTTAAATATATGAAAATATGCATTAATTATGGGGTTTTTTTTTTCTTTTTCTTGGCAAATTTCAGATAAATTAATATAGTTAACCTTATTATTTAAGAAAAAAATGAAATATATAATGCAAAAAGACATACATCCAATTAGTTGTAATCTAAGAGTCATTATCAAAATCCTCATTTGATACTTTTTATAAACTTGGTAGCACTATGGCATCCTAGAATAAAAGAATTATTCGCCATATTGATGGATTTCTATGATTTATAAATTATTAAAAAAATTATTAACTATTTTATCTATTTTGAATTTATCTTCCACAAAATATAATTTTAATAAGATTACTTTTTTTTTCTAAAATTGCATTTTTTTTTGCAGATGTGCTTATTTTACTTTGAACGAAACGAAGATTATATTAACTTAAGTACATACTACTTTTAAAAACAAAATGACATAATAAAAAGGACTCCACGGGGATTAACACCTTGTTAGAAAAAAGTTTACAATTGGAAGTTCATGTATTTATTTTTGTGCTATGTAATTTCATTCCGAGTATATTTATTCCCGGACATATCATTCCCACTTTGAAGAGGGATAGTGAGTGACGTCATACGGTGCATGTTTCTACAATAGTTAATAGTTTTTGTGTAGAACTGTAGAGGGAGGGCTGGACAGGGGGCAGTCGGTACTTAAGATGAGTGATGACTAGTGATGGATGGGAGACGGATATGAATGAGATATGGTGTTTATGGATTAGAAATGACTTAATGATAAATCTTTAATAGTGAGTAGGGATGGAATCCTGATCCATGGATATTATTTATACCTTAGGAAATAGATTATTACTCTTCTTCTTGTTCATCCTCAATCACTACTCGCTCCTGCTCATCCATCGACCATTATCAATTGCATTATCTTCTCTTCCTCTTTACATAATTCAAATCTATGTAAACAATAAACAAGTTTGCTTGGGGCCCTCACTCCCTTCTCCAGGGTCATTAACTCTCCCCTTCTTCAAGTTCAGCTCCGGATTGAATCCTATAACAATCCTCATAATTCGACATAGGATGATACTGGGACTCGTAAAAGATCGTTGGAATATATCCTTCATCCCCTCCTCATCCAATCACAAATGCTCAAACTCTAATACGTAGGTTTCAAAGCATTTGGAAGGAATCACGGAATACTATTGCTACGGTCCCTTGCGAAGAATAATTGACATTCATATGCAGTCCCTTTCTTCATCAAAAGGCCATGAAGAGGATTGTGCGAAAGTTATAGAACTAGATCAAGATATGGACCTCGTTTATAAAAATCTGAATACATTTCTGAATATGATATATATTATTTAATGTATGTAAATACTTTATTAACTTATTACAATCGTAGATTGTGCTGTGTTAACTTCGACCCTTCACCTTATCTCTGGGAGTATATTATCTTGTGTGAACCAACTTGTTTTTTTATAGCAATTAACCATTTTCCTATTGCTGGGAGGATTTTGGACCCTAACGAATGAAAGAAATACATGTTTTGCAACACCTCCCGAAATAAAACATCCTTTTTAGGTTAATTAATACAAGAACCTGATTAATTTGTTGAGTTGTCAAGCATTGAAGATTAAATAAGATAAGGAGATCTTCACAATTTGAGGCTTTAATTTGGAATGTAATATAATAATAACTATAATTATTATTTGACAATGCATTTCAAACTCGGAAAGTTCATGCCTAGGATGAGACATTGAACATCGGTGACTATGAATTTCAAAGGAACTTAGGAAAATTGTTATTTAGTAACCCTCCTAATACATCAAGAAAATCTTTTCTGCAGGATGTAAGAGATGAAGATATCTTTCATTGGCAAAAATGTACAAACTTGTGTTGTACAATATCATCTGGCGTAATAATTATATTTATCATTATATCACTTTAAGATATCTCATTTGGTATTTAGTTTTTGATATTTTTAGATGATTTGCAGATATATCACCGAAAACCTTTGTAATGATTGACGTATTAAGTGAGATGTTTTGTCAAGTTAAAGTACTCGAATTTAGTACATATATTTTAATTGTTTCAAATAATCATTTTGTTGTATATCTATTGCAATTAGTCGAATAAATAAAGTTATAAAAACGTTAACAAACTTAAGATTTTTAAAAACAAATAGTTTTGTTATTAGATATATACATATATTTTTATGAGTTCTTCTAAATTATATTCATAAGCATCTTTAAATTAATAACAAAAGTGTACTTAGATATGGATAGGACGTTTCGTATCACATAATTTCACGCCAATCTTTTTTTGTCATAACCTAAAATATTAAATCAGGTGTATGCAGTACTTTTTCATTTTGATCAAAGTTCTTTTAGATTATGTAGGGTAACAAAGACTACTGGAGACAATGACTGAACTAGAAGCCTTTATTCATTGGATAAACATTTGCAATTTATAAGGTAATGATATTTTTTTTTGAAATAACTAATAGTAACAAGTTTCATTTCACTGGAAATATGAGCATAACACTAATAATTCCTAAAGATACCCTAGTCAGTCTTTCAGTTCATTTAAACAGAATTGTAAAAGTCAGAAAGATTTTATCGACAGAGGGCAGATATCTTTGGATATTTCATGAGAACAACAAATTGAGCATATCGAGCAAAAAGAAGTTCAGAAATGTCTAGCTATAAATATGACATTTAAAGGGTTAAAAATACTTAACAACATGCAAATCGGCCCTAATGGTGTATTTTGTCCCCGCAGTTTCAACAACATTTCTAATAGGATTTAATTACAATTTTATCTGCTTTATGTTTAAGTATGGGCTTTCATTACCTAACCGAACGACATTTAAAAAATCAAATAAAAAAAAAGGTTTAATTTAAAGTTCTGCTATTACTTGTCAAGAAGGACATATTGAATAAAAAATATAGCTAAATGTAGTATTTAAACATATAACAAATATGTTTTGAGTTGTCTCTTCTTGACGCCATAAAAATCACGTTTTGGGTTTTCACTTTGTATACATTTTCAGAATTTTGAACTCAATTTAATATGCTAAAAAAAAAGAGGCATACTTGATCACTTTATAATACCGATGATTTTAATATATACATATTAATTGAGCAATTATTTTTGCAAAAAAAAAAAAAAAAACAGTCAGATTGGTTTTATTCCTTTATTTTAAAGCTCGTTGATCATTAATCTTTGGAAAATAGAAAATAAATTAAATGCTTATCTTTTACAAATGTGTACCGTTTTTTTCGAAAATAAATTTGTAGGTGAAGATCAGGTTATGAAAATCAGTTCAGGGATGTCGTATAATTGCAAAATTTCGATATGGTCTATCAACTACAAAGCTCTCAGAATTGCAAAATAAAATGGGGTTATACTTTTTAGAACAAAAATATAAAAAGAACAACTATAAATCTTCTCGTAAATGCAAATACTTTTTATTTAAATGTTATCATATTTGAGAGAAAGGTATTGTGGAATGAAAAAATGAGGCTTAATAGAGAAAGAAGCTTTCCTAGGGGACTAATAAGGATTTATCTGATAGAGCTCCACAAATTGAGTTTTTTTTTTGTTGTTTTTTTTTCAAAAAAGAATATATATCTAAAGTTTTAGTGAAGAAGTGATATAATGTGGCTCCATCTCTCAGTGATATTATTAAATATACTTTTATTATGTATATATGGGTACAAGGAATATCGACTCTTTCGTTTTTGTATATGTTTGAATAACCATCGGTATAAATTTGATAATTTTTAAAAATATTTTGATGAAATGTCACAAAACGAATGTCCAAGAAGGATTAACCTACATAGTGTGGTCATAAAATCCTTGTTGTTTTTAGACCGAAATCTTATTTTCGCTTGATATTTATTTGCTTACAGACCAATATATACACTAGGGGGTATCACGGGAGCCCAAAGTTGAGCCATCACTTTTTTTTTCTTATTTATAAAAAAGCTTTATATGCCTAACAAAACTGTATGTAAGATTTTTAATTACAAGATATTCTAATTTTTTGCTAAAGTTAAATCCCTTACTTCTACAGCGAGATAAACTTTGCGCGCCCCCGCATTTAGTGTGAAAATAGACGAAAAAGATAAAAATTTCTTATGAAAAGGAGAAAATTCCGCCAATATCTTTGTTTGTTATTCTATATAAGTTAGTATATAATAATGTGGGTAGCATTCATGCTAAATGTTTGTAAAGTACATTTACTTTGTACATTTGTAACAAAGAAATCAAAATTTCACATTCTTTATTATAAGCTCTTTGTGTTTTGAAAAATAGACTTATGAACATGCTTCTTTTATACAACAACTTCAAATCGAATCATTGTTCAGGAGTACTTAGTTATAAATGAGATGCAAGTGATTTTTCAAAAAGCAGTATTCAAACAGATACAGCAATGGCTACAAGAAGCTTAACTCTAAATCCAGCAATTCTCCCATCTGCAAAGGATGTCTATAAAGCCCTGTTAATTGTGAAGCAAGACTAAAATTAAATGTAAATGGTTTAAAAGAGAGGCTTATTTAATAACTGCTGATTTAGTTTTGTCAATATGTGAGCAATTCAGCATTCCTGCAATAAACAAAAACTTTGTTGATGGTAAAATTCAAAAAGTATACGTAAAAGTTGACAGAATTTCTAAAAATATGTTGAAAACTGATAATCCTTTCACCAAAAAGTTTGTTAATGAATGTGAAGAAATGTTTGATATCACTTCATGTCAATGCTATGATAGTAAAATTCCAAGAGTCAAATGAAAATTTCAAAGAAAGATCCTCCTTCAAGAGTGGCAGGTATATTTTGATCAAAAAAATAGAGTGGGATATTAGGACTATTGATTGTGTTACTACCAGAAAGATTTTGGATATTGTCAGCAGGAGAGAATGTCAAATTGAGCGTGAAAATAACAAAGAGAAACGGCTAATGGACCAAAATTCTTATAATTAGTCCTTAGCAAATTTTTCAGATGTTGAAGATTTCCCTATGCCTGAAAAGGCTGATGAGAACTTGGACTTGGAAAATCTGTGAGGCAATTCAAAAAATCTGACAATAATAAGGGGAGTTCCCCTAATCTTGCAATAATGGTGCACAGATTTAGGTTGTCAGATACAGCAGTAGCTGCTATATTGAATTCTCTTTTGGAAGATATGGAATTAATTGCACCTTCAAATATACTAGATAGGCAAAAAGTTAAAAGCGAAAAACAGAAGTAGAGGAAAATTCATCCAAAATCTTCAAAAGAAGAATCAATGAAAATCAACTGCATTGATTTTGATGGCAAGATTGACCTTACCAAAATGGTTAAAAGGGTTGAACATCAAGAGAGAAGCAATGGTAACTTCCTACCAAAAATATATTTTGCACAGAAAAAGAGGAGAAAATAGTCATTATTAAAGGTATTCTAACATGAAATTGTTTTAATTTATATTTGTATAAAATATATAGGGGTGGGAAATTGTAACTTTCATGATTTAAAACTAAGAATTTAAATTAACAAGAATAAACTCTCTTATTCTTTTATGAAATTTAAAATTGTACAAACAAATTAGTGTTGGTCTTTCCCCCATTTAAGAACCCCAACAAGAATACATTGACCATATTTCAGCAAAAAGTGGGAAATCGGTGGGTCAAGCTAGAGAAAGACTATCAGTTCTGGAAGATCATGAAAGCTTAGAATCCATAGTTGCTATTATATGTGATGGTTGTCACACAAATGTAGGAATTTGGTTTGGTATTGTAAGGAGGCTTGAACTTTCCCCTCCAAAGACCCATTCAATAGCTAGTGGCTCAACTTCACATAAATGAATTGACATTGAAGGAGGCATTCAAACAAATTGATGGTGGTCAGCAAGGACCAAGTATTTATAGGAGCTCAATTGGAAAAACAATAAATGAAGATTTACAAAAAATGCCAGTAGTCAATTTCAGGCCTGTTGTAGGAGAAGTTAAAAAATTAATGAAGATATTGTGATAGATTTACGGAAAGACCAACGTCATTTTTACGACATTGTTTAAGCAATTCAGTCTAGAAAAATTCCTCCTGGTTCCCACTTACCTCTTAAATCCCCAGGAACCTTGCACAAGGCTAGATGGCTTACCGTAGCTAGTCGCATTTTGGGATATTATGTATCGAATAAAAAGCCTAGCAATAACCTCTAAAAATTAGTAGCATTTCTCTTAAACTATTACGCTCCAATGTGGTTTGCAATTAAATGTCAACCGAATTGCTACGATGGTTTGAAGCATTTTTAGTTTGCAATTTCACGATCGAGACGTATTAATGTTCAAGGTGTTGACCCTATTGTACAAAAAATTTTATCCCAAAATTATTTCTTTGCTCATCATGAAAATACACTGTTAGCAGCATTGGTAGATGAAGATTCAGAAGTATGTAAATTTGCATTGAACAAAGTCTTAAATACAAAAATTTGATATGACCCCCATAGGAAATTCATAATAAAATAAACTATGAATCAAATCATTTCATAAATATGATTGATTGGTCTAAGATAGTACTTTCAGTTCCTCCAATCTTACAAAATTGGTTAGATAAAGAACTTATGAAAGCAAAGAATGAGCCCTTGAAGTTAGAGAAATATCCATGCTATTTCCAATCTGTAGAAAGGGCAGTGAAACTGTAAGGTTTACGAATATAACCAAAGACAAGGATACATTTTGTCAACTTTAAAATCAAGAGATAAACTAAGGAAATTTAAAACCAAGTGTAAGTACCCAGTTTGATACATTTACATATTATATGTTTAAAAATATTATTCAACAAAAATTAAGGATAGTTTTCCACATTATTATTTACTAAATTATATAGAATAAAAAAAATAATAAGATATTGGCAGAATTTTCTCCTTTTCATAAGGATTTTTTATCTTTTCCGTCTTTTTTCGCACTAAATGCGGGGCGCGCAACGTTTATCTCGCTATAGAAGTAAGGGATTTAACTTTAGCAAAAAATTACATATCATGCAGTATCATTGTGTTTGCATATAAAGCTTTGTTATAAATAAGGAAAAAAAATTTATTTAATAATTTTTTTTGTACTTCATACAGAAACATTTCTAGACAAAAAGGGTAGAAAGGTACATTTTTTTATCAGGGATTTTTTTTTAGTAAAACAGATTTTCATTTACCATTCGCAACTTTTGAGGGGTCAGAATACGTGATAGTTCTATTTTGGGCTCCCGTGACACCCCCTAATATACACCAAAAATTTCAATGGTGACACAAATTTTTGTTCTTTTTATTGGTTATTCACTTTTATTTAGTATTTTCCATGTAGCATTGAGTCTCATTTTTAGTATTTTTTTCCACCTCAGGAACACATTACAGCTACCTCCGTTCTGAGGGGCATTCCGACATATTACAGTATATAATTTCCTATTTTTGTCCCTTTTTCATCATATGATTTAAATCTTGCACGGTCACTATAACGAAAACCATTTTTTGCCAAAAAGCCACTTTACCAAATAACATTTTACCGAACTGACACTTTTTGAGATGACTATTTTGCCAAATGGGCACATTCCCCTTTGATCACACTGAATTACTGAAAAATTATGTAGGAAGTATTTTTGGAGAAATTTCTATATTTTAGTAATGATGAGGGTCCATCATAAGCCATATATATATATTACTAAAGGTATATTTTCATCATCATCTCTGCCAAATACACAGATTTCTTCCAAGTATATTGTCAAGTTTTTACCATTTTTGTTATGAATTAATATTAGTTAATTATTATGTTTATCAATTTATTCATTCCAGTAACTATTTCGATTACTTCAATGGAGTTTGTATTTTCATTGATATTCCCTAGGATAATCTAATCGAGTGAGCAGTGCTATTGTCGCTGGATTTGAGGAATGTAGTCCTCAAAGGGACACCAGCGTCCCAAAGAATTCAAACATCAAAAAGTTATTATTGTAAAGAAAGAAATGAATAGTTACTACAAAGGGAGCAGTTTGGCATAAAGGCAGTTGTAAATTAAAATCTTCAGTCTGCTGCAATTAGAAAGGGGTTTGTTATTATCAACATTAGCTAAAGAAATACTGTTGATTGGTCAACTTTTTATTGGGATCTGCAGGGACTGGCCTGGAGGAACCCTTGTCCTATAGATTTGAATTTTGCCAGTTGGGATTGCAGAGGGGCAATGTAGGAAGTTCTTAACCTGTTAATCGAAGAAGTATTTTAAACATCTGTTATTCATTTTAAACGACATAGAGTTAACAATTAATTGATTCATATAAATAAATTTGTTAATAAATTATAGTTTTAGACACAAAATTTAAAAAAATGTTAAAATATTGTGTTGCTTAAAGAATAAAAGTATTCATTTTTATATATTTTGTTAAAATATATTTCATTCATAAGTTCATTCAATGGGCAATCTACTCTGATATTGATATATTAATCAAAAATGAATGTGACGTCCTTACTTTGAACATACCCCATTTGTCAGCTAGAATACATTGCTCAATCTTTCGTGGACCTTGTCACCTCTATGTATTTCTCTCTCTAAACTTCTTATGTATACATTAGAACTAAACAATAATTTAAAGATAAATGTCTCAATATATCGGGTGGAAACTTGAAGTTTACACAATTTACAATTTTCACAATAATTACATAATATTTCTAATAATATTGATATTACAACAAATTATTTTAAAAGATATGTGGTAGAATAGGGATATTCATTAAAACGTCCTTCACTTCATTCATGGCTTTGATATATGTACATTTTCCTAAACAAATTCATTTTTTGACTTCTTCAGATACATTAGTGGCTCTGCTACTTTAGTAAATTTTGATGAAAAACTTGGAAGTTGATTTGCTAAGCCAATCAATGATCTCAAATTTGTTTTATTTGTAGGTATAGGAAATTCATGGTTTCCTTTTAACTTCTTTCCATCTGACGTGATACTATCCTTACAAATCTTGTAACCGACGAAATTAATATCTTTACATAAAAATTGGAACTTCTCTTTACTAAAGAAATACTTTACTCTCAACATCTTAAAAAAATCTTTCAACACTTTCCACGTGCTCCTCAAAAATATGATCATCCACCAGGACATCATTGAAAACCTTCTGAGCGTTACGAATTCCTTCCAATGCTGGGTTGCACCTACATTTGTATACATCAACAGTGGATATGAAACCCCAGGATACTCGTTTGAAAAAATACCTTCAATATAGTCTTATGAACGTAATGAGCTTTTGGATTCAAGAGTCATCTGCCAGTATCTGTTCACTGTACCAAATTCGGTAGAAAAATTGGATTTTGGGTTAATTTCAGAGACTGCCTCTTTTGGCGTTTTCATGGGGTGAACTAATCATCTTACTTGAGAGTTAAATTTAGTTCATTAAATTGTTAATCGTATCTTTCCATTGGCATTGGTGTAACCACGATCAGATGACACCACTCTGTCACCTCACGTCAACTCTTCCTCACAGGCAAATACATCTGAAACCCCATATATGAAGTTCTTCAGGTAATTTCTTTTAACTTTTTCAGATATGTTCGAATCTAGGGTACATTTATCATTGGCATTCGCTAACGACTGATTCATCCACTCCTATTTCAGAGGTCGAGGGAAATCTGAGTGCAAAATTCCCAATCTCATGCATGCCGAGAGATAAACATCTCATCTTGGCCAATATGTTTGAAAAATACACAATCTCCTTGTGTTGACAATTTCCAAGTCCAAATATCATCTCAACACCCTTTAGATCCTCCAATCTCGAGCCGTTCACACCGACAATTTTGGGAGTGACTACTGAGTTCTCAGGTTTGCTTGATAATAAGTCTATGTCTTTATAAACTCGTAGACCAGCAATAAAAGCCATGGCAACACTATCACATACTGCAATTTTGTTTACGATGAACTCCCCACTGGCGTCCAATATGTAAATTGGGAGCTCATTCAGCTCACATGCACGAACAAAATGGACTATAAGATTTACCTTACATTTTTAACTCTACATATTTTAGCATTATGTCCTTTTTTCTTTCAGTTCCGTCATTAGGGATCCATCGCAGGGTGCTGTCTTCCAAATTGAAAAGAAGCCTTGAAGCCACACTTTCCACAAAGGTTTTCTTCGCCCCCTCGTACATGATCTCCCACAATTTTGATTCGTCCTTCTTCTATGACTTCTACTATCATCGTCTGCTCTCGAAATTCAATTTACAACCTTTTATTCTAAATCGTTTAAACTGTCTTAATTTCTCTTGTGTGTTTCGACAGTCCTACAGAAGGTAATGTTGTCTTTCAAATTGAGTAGATGAGTTTTTTCTAAAAGCTTTTGGTGAACATATTCATCCTTGACTCTGGAAGTGATAAGGTGGCCACTCAATCCTCTGATTTCCTCTAATAGATTATGGCCTCCTCGACTAATATTTTCAACTCACAATAGAATTCGTTAATTGTTTCAAAATTTGCTTGCTCACGTCGCATCAACTTGTATCTAGCTACTGAAATCTGGTTTTTTTTTTGTTTTTTTTTGCTTTCACGTCTTCAATAACTTACTCCAAGGCTTTAGAAATGTAAAATAGAATTTTGACGATGTGCCGTGTCTTGATGTGGAGTACAGGTGAGCAACATGTCTATAAAATAGGTTTTGCTTTTATTTATTTTATTTTTTTTTCAGATGGATTAACTTAACATGATTATCCCACTTCTCAAACCATTTCAAGAACTCGGAGTATTTGATGCCATTTCCTATTTGGTTTGCGAATTTGGCTTGTATATTTTGTGTGCCTTTGGCTCCTAACTTTGATCGAAAGATTCATTAAGACTTCCAAAGGTCTCTGCAAATAAACATCTACTTCAGCTTCAATTTCGATGAGCTCTTCCTCCGTCTGAATCAACTTATCCATCTCCTTCGTATACTCATACGATATTTTATCCGTAAAATTGAATACTTCCTCAGTTTTTTCATTTTACATTTTAATTACTAATTTACATCTTCAAGCGTCCGAATGATTTTAAACAGGCATGACTTATCATCTCGAAGTAATTTTCATACATTTTCAGATGATGTGTTGAAGGATCTTCTCTGGGCCCCACCGGGATTTCCTCACAGTGGCTAACTTGGCAGTCTTCCCTTCGTTTGGCATTCTCTCACGTATCTCAGGATCTGTGGTGGGATCGATTTCTTCAATTAGGAGTTCACGGCACCTATGGTGTCACGGTGCTAGGACTTTTCTTGTTAAGCTGGGCACTGCACCAAATAAAAATATTCAATAATATTATTAATGAACATGCAACGACATCCTCTTATCAAGGTCTATATTCAACTCTACATTCTAAATTTGTAATAAAGGTAACTTGCAATAATAATACGTACGCAATATACAACAAGTATAATATACAAAAACCAAAAAGGAAGATGGTCACCCTGACAATTTGAAGAATAAATTGGAGGAGAGTAGCTTAGCTGTTATGAGCAGCTAATTTGATTCCGTTTTTACCAATGATATAAGAAGGAATTCAACAATATCGACCCTCAATTCTACTCTGAGCTCAACACGGACTTACCCATACAAATCCATAACAAATCCTAAGTGTTACTCTTGGTCTTTCACGCCTTTGTTGGCATCATCAATGCGTAAGGAAGAAAATAATAAGACAATATAATGTTATGATGTCATATATGAAATGTAGATTATCCATAAATATATGTCATGTATACATAAAAAAACACTCTTTATAGTTTTGGCAAACAATGCAAAAAAAATAAATATAAAAAACGGGTTCCAATGCCTGAAAAAACTTATCCTTTTGTATTTATTTTTTATCATTTTTGATTATTCTGCTTCACTTTACTTCCTTTTTTTTTGCATTTGCTGCGAAGTCAGACATGAAATTGGGATTTTTAATTCATAATAAATGTATCCAAGATCAATAACACAACATATAAGATTAATGTTCCATGAAACATTAATTACAACTTATATTTTGTTTAAACAATTAAAAATAGCGAATGCATGATGTTAGCATCGTTATCATGTATTTTTATAAAGGAACAATAAAAGTTTTGCCCTAGTTATGCATATACATAGATTATTTTTATGGACCTATACAGATCCATAATGGTGAGGCCCGACATTTTTTAATATTTTATGTTCAATGTGCATTAAAGTACTACTACTAATGTCAAAAGTTCCGAATTTGATATCGCAAGATATTTATATTTGCATTTTATTCATCTAAAAAAAGAATATAGCTTTCAATCTTCCAAATAAAAAGATGCTTTATGGACGCGTTTAGATTTGAAAATCGGTAAAATATTAAAGAAAATGATTTTTCATCATGTTTCTTTAAGAATTATCAAGTTGAATCGAGATACTGGATATTTATAAAATTAAATATTGTAAAGTAGAGATACATATATCTGTAAGTAATCCTAACGTTATGAGTATTTTAGTTCTAAATATTTTGCAAGTAAATAAATATACTTTTTTGGATCGCATATTATCCAAAGATATTTTGATGTTTATCTTCATTTTTACAACTCAAATCTCGGTTTTTTTGCCACAAAGTGTTTTTATACACACATTTAATGTTTCTTTTAATTGTTCAGATGGAGTTGCACTGGTTACGTGAAAGAAAACTTTATAGTACTACAATTACTCCATCTGACATAGGAATGGCCTTTTAAGTCCATGTCCACACTGTAGATTTATATCTCTAGGAGGGACCGTGAATCAAGAGAATAGTTCCTCCCTAACACTATACCCATTGATCCAATTAACTCCGTTCCTCACCTTTCCATACATTTTTTAAATTGTCAGGATTGTCACGTTCATTTTTGGATTCATTGAGTACATACAGGGAGTGGGGATCAAATTGTCGCCTACTTTAAATCTTGATAACTTGAAGACAACATTATCAAATAAAAAACCAGTTACCGAATAGGAAAGCTATTCTCGTCAGCTGACGATACGTAGTTCAGTTAGCATCATGCCTTCATCATATGAGGAGATAAAGAGCTATAAGTGGAAAGAGGAGCTTTCAAGATCCGCCGTAGTCATGGCATTGGTTAATAATGGAGGTGAAATCTCCAATTCAACGATTGCTTCAACCTTAGGAGTGAATTTACGGACTGTTCAGCGTATCCGTAAGAAGCTAGAGGACACCTGGGATGTTGATGCCACCATAAAGAGGGCACCCAAGGAGGAGGGCGCCGACAGGAAGGTCAGGGATACCGACTTTGTCGACAAGGTGAAGAAGATGGTTGAAGATGACCCTACTAGGTCCATGGAGGCCGGAGACAGGCCCTGGGTGTGGCAACAGGACTCAGCACCCTACCATGTGTCCAAAATCTCCATGCAGTGGTTAACTGAGAACTGTTATGACGTCATAACCAAGGATTTGTGGCCTCCTAACTCTCCCGACCTTAATCCTTTGGACTATTTTGTACCAAGGCCAGCCTGATGGACTCCATCAAGGAGGTATTCGGCAACATGGACAATGAGATGGTCAGAAGAGCCTGCAGCCGGTTCAGAGGCCGTATTGAGGCCGTTATTGATGCCAACGGTGATTATATCAAATGAATGGCTACTTTATACCTATATGCTCGTCATAGTTTTGATTTTCAATAAAAAAGTTAAAAAATGTATATTTTGTGTTGTTTTTTGTAGAAAAATATTTTGGTGACAATTTGATCCCCGCTCCCTTTACATGCTTATCTGTGAAGGAAACAGATTTTTATTGTTTCAAATTACGGCCAATGAAACATTTGATGAAAGAAAAGAGGAACTTTCTGGATTAGAAACCATGAGAAAATAATCATGAAGGTCTTGAAGAAGATGAAAAATAAAAGTTTTGGAGAAATTGACCTTTCGGAAAAAAGTTTTAGGTGTACAAGAAAGGTAGGGTGTTAGATAATTATAGTTAAAGTGAATATGAATTCGTTAGCCTTATGAGATAATGTCAAGTCGATTGATTATCCTGAGAGAACCTCAGCAGTCCAAAATCTAAATAAGGTTTCCCAAATAATACCTTCATCACATACAACTTACATATTAGACGCACAGTCTATCACTTTTCACCCTTCAAGAAGGTTTTTTTTACGATAAAAATACCCTACCGTCATTTCTCACTCAATCTTATTCCAAAAGAAACTATGTGTCTGTGCGATTAAATATTGGGCACTTCAAAAAGTATCTCGAGCGCATTCAAGGTCATGTTTTATACAACTATATGTATAGGTATTTTTTGAAATACAAAATCCATTTTCCTATTAATTATGGAGATTGAGTGAGAAAAGATTTAATTAATAACTAATTACTTAGTACGTAAGGATATTCTAGAAATATATTCTTCACAAGATGTGTCACAAAGATGTCCTTTTAAGGCAGTCTTTATCAATAAACAATGAATTTTATACTTAAAAAAAACTTCTTCTTTTTTTATGAGGAAGATTTTTTAGATCATTATATTTTGAGTCCATAAAATATCTCTTGGATAGTTCCCAAAAAAATTATATGGGACAGTGAACGAGATGAAAACGAGTTTCTAATTTTTTTTTTCCTAGATTAGAAGCTCTTGAAGGAGAAAAAGAGTTGTTTAAATTCAATGGTTCAAAGAATCACAAAAGGTTCAAAATAGGCATAATTGAAGAAAAGAAAATTTACTGTTTTGTTTATCCTTATTTAGGACTGAAGACTTCAGTCCAGTTCAGTCTCAGTCTGGTCCAGTTCAGTTCTTGATAATGTAACTCAACTATATTTCTTTTTTTTATTATTCAACTCAAGTATGTTTACTCCTAAGGACCGACTGTCTTACAGGCAGGTCCCACGGACAGCAGAGCTGGATCGAACAAATAAAAACTGAAACAACAATAATAATATTGGATGGAAAGGAAAAGGGTAAGGTTGCGTGAAAAGTACAGACAAAAAATTCCAATGAATAGCTCCTTGTAGTTTATTCCTTCTTACATTTCTCCGAGTATTCACTCTCTATTCATGCAATTAAACATATTTTGTCAATGAGAAATAGTTATTAATTAATCTTCACTTTTAAATTAAAAAAATTTAGAATAAAACGAACAATACTGCCGCAAATCTTGCGACAACAGCATATATTTATGTCAAATTCAGTTATAAACAGGTGATTGTTAATGCATGGATTATTTCAAGCAGTAAAAAAACAAGCCGAATTGCAATTCTTTATCCATTATTCTTTTCTTTTTTTGTTTGTTTAAATCAAATATTTTTATTTGCATTATTTTTCTACATTTGGTCAATTGTACATACTTAATATTTTTTTTATTCTACAACTGCACCAGTCAACATAATATGAGTAGAAACACAATGCACTTTTTACTGGTCCGTATTCTTCTTTCTTAAGAGATAAGATAGAGCTACAAATATGCATATACAAAAGGGGGATTATTTCTTATATCTTTAAAACTTGAAAATATAACAAATTCGTTGTCAATCACTCTTTTCAACAATTAGACATTTAGTTTTAATTAATAAATAATGGAGTCGGTTACAGAGATAATACATTTAAGTGTACCTGAATCAAGTACAAGTACTTCATTGAAACGTTAAGTACGTGTAATAAGCTTCTTCTTTTTCTTTTTTTAGTTACAATGAAGAAAATACTTATTTATTGTTTTGTCTCAATCTCATTTTAAGAGACAGTCTACCTTAGTTGTTTTCAAAACATAGTTAATAGAAATAAGTGAAAGTGTTTATAAGTACTACTTTTTCAACCAAGAATCAGTACTCATGTTTTATGAATACTTAAGTACTAAAATATACAACAATTAAATCAGCACAACAAAATTAAAGAATTCTTGCTTTTTATAAGAACATTTAATATTTGAATTATTTTATGCAAAAATTTAATTTAATTTTTCAAATTTTAATTTTCTGTAAATAACTATGGATTTAAAAAAAATTTAATATTCGAAATAATTTCTCAAAAATATTTATATTTGATAAAATCACGATAAAACCCTGATTTTTTCATAAAACAATGTACATAAATTTAGGAAAGTAGCTTATGAATAAAAATAAAAATGCGACCATATGATCTCTTATTTGCCTTATATGTATACATCATCTGCTTGTTTGAATTTAAATTTGTAATCAACTATTTACATAGTTGTAATATCATAATTAGTATTAGTTTTGTATCCATTGAACAAATTGACTGAGGCTCAAGGTTTGGTTGAGTTTAGTAAAATAAGTTCAAAATTCAATCCTAGATATTTTATAATTTCTATGGTATAATTACATTATGTACCAAACTAGAAGGTCCTTCTGGATACTTCATCAGAAACATTATTCTCCAAAAGAGCCTAAAGTATATAATTTAAGTACAGAAAATTATAATATATTTGCCCAGTGACATCCTTTTAACCCAACTCATTCATTTACATCCCCACATAGTAAAAAATTGTTGATCATATTACTTTACAAACTTTGGTTTGATTCCAATAAGCACTTTTGATGGGATTGATCCACAACTTTCTTCTATTTATGTCTTTTGGAAAGGTAAACATTTTCTTGAACAAAAAGTCTAGATACTTTTTATCTGTATATGATTTATTTTTATAATACACTGCACTAAACATTTGAGATATCATTATAAAAAATATATTACAATTATTGGCTAATTATAAAAATAATTAAATTAAGCCAGCAAAATAATAAATATAACGCATCATTCCCTTTCTAATAGATGTTATCCAACTGACAGTTTTAAGCCAATTATCAAGAGAAGGAAAAAAGATGCTCTTCTTCTGCTCCTTCCATTGAGTCCTTTAGGTTACCTCAAGAGATCCGTTTTAGTCTCATTAGGTGTACCCCTGCAAGGATTACTAAAACAACTGGAAGTGCGACTTAAAATCGCGCTCACTTTTTTTCACACTCAAAGGCTGTCATTCTTTATTCGTTTTATAAATTATGACCTAGGAAAATGTGGTTCATAATAGTTAATTCACTTTTTTAGTATTACTTTATTAATAATTAATCAGGGTGTACATGTGATCTGCTCCTGAATATAAGTAGGGGTATAACGACATCACAAAGGATCCGGATGTGAGCTTTCACAGATTCCCTATAAAATACTCCATGAACCTAACCAAATGGCTTCGGGGCATGCAAAGAGATACGATGCACTAGAAACCAAAATTGAACTCAAAACTATATATTCTACATTTTGAAGTGACTCATTTTATCAATTAAACTGTAGATAAATTCTGTAATAAAGGAAAATTAATGCAAATATGGTAAGCAAAACATCCCAATACTATGAATATTGCTTTTGAATATCTGAGTTGGCTTGTTTTTTTGCTTAATTTCCTTTAAAATATTTTTTGCAAATTTTTGATGATATCAATATGAATATATGGATATATGTTTCATTTTGTCTGTAAAGTGATAGAATCGTAGAAATGGAAACTGTAAGACTGTAAACTGTATGGAAACTACTTCCAATCAAGAACCCTTGCCCAAATTAGAGGAAACATAAGCAGCACAATTTTTTAACATTTTAGTAAAAGTATAAAAAGTAAAAGATAACTAATACACTGTATATTTTTTTTGTTAGCGAAGTAACGCCTTAACCTATCATAAGGGGTCAGGGCATTATATTTGGGTACTTGGTTTTCTTTTACTCCCTGCCGATACCCCTGGGAGCATATTTCAAATTACATTCCAGGTACAAGAATAAATTATCTACAAATTAAAAAAGATAATACTAGAAATAATCAGACATAGTAAAAGATAAACTGACTGCACCAATGAAAGAAATAGTTGATAAAAAAATATAGAATATATTTTTTTTATATATGTATGTTATTTATAAATTGCTATTTCTTCATCTTAAAATACTTTTTTTTAATGGCAATATTGGTTATGCACATAAGCAACAACTATTGATTGAAATTATCATTTTATTTCGATCTATTCCTACAATTATAAATATAAGTGTAGGAATTTGAAATTTATAATGTACCAAAGAATACTAAACAATTCGTAATTTTCATAGAAATAGTCAAAAATCACATCGACTATAGACTTTTTATAAGTTATAACGACATCTATTATATTGTTATACTAAGCTCAGCAATGAGAGTATTTTTATTCTTTCAAAAATATCAACAAGATTTATTTAATTAAGTTATGCTCAATATGTAAATATTGATTCTGGGAGGATATTTTGCATCAACACTTAAGAATTATTTCTTTTGACAAACAAACAAATAAAAAACCATGCTATTATTTTTTTTTTTTAAACAAAAATTTATTATGGTCTTATTTAATAAACAGTGTCCATATTTATGTTTTTTTAGGAAGTAATATTTCTTTATAAGACCTTTTTTATATAGGCCAATATTTTTTATTTTTTTATGGTCCTTTAAATATCCCCTGACACCAACCCTGAAAACTGCCATCCTATTTTTTCGACTCAAATATGAAATGACCTTTGGTTTTGGGAAAAATATTACATAAATAATTTGCATTCCTCCCCCCCTCCCCATAACGACGACCCTACTAATAATAGTAGATACTTCTCAATTATCTCAATCAAGTAGCAATTATAACTTAAAAGTGATAATGCATTCATCTTAATGTAATAAGAACACATAAGTTCTTTCTATAACTAATTTGTAAGAGGCCATGTTAGGCCAAATGTCAATTTCATCATTGGTTTCGTTTAGATTCGAAATTGTTCTCATAAACATGAAATACCTTTATGTCATGATAAAAAAAGAACATATATTATTACGTATTATGAAGCTATTTTTACTTTTATCTACGCAAAAAACACGTAACATCAAATTAAGCCTTGTATATTTATAGATTCAAATAATATGTCCTGACGGTATATTAAAAAAAAAATGTTGTCGCTGTGACAATTTGAAGAATTTTTTGGAGGAGCATGATTTAAAAAAAAGAAGAATTAAAGGTCATGCTTTTAACGGGCGAGGATTTTAATGGTCATTTTCGTGTTCTATGGCTTAAATAACAATAAGTATAAGTTTTAAATGATGAACAAAAATGATGTTGCATGGTGTAATTGATTTATAAGAAAGTTTTCAGTAATTGAAACAATAAATAGTTCGATTTTACCTGGAATTTTTAGAAAGAGTAAATAAAATAGCAATTATAAATAAGTACTTCGATAATTTTAATCAAATTTTATTGTACTTCATATAAATAGTTTATAAGGTATAAAATGAATCATTAGAAAAACGCATCTGCAATCATCATATAAGCTAACAAAAAACAAGTGATTTTTTAATCTCTTGAATCACCTATGTAAATATGTAAAATAGACTTAGAGTTTGTGTGTGTTCTTTATGTATGTCTACGCCGTTGGCAAATATTTATATGGTAAAAAGTTTGACGACAAAATCGTTGGAGCAATATCGTTGCGTGCTAGAATCGGTGTATGCATTGTCATTGTGAGACAAAATCGTTGTGGATAATATCATCGTGAAGCAACATCATTATAAGCAATATGATTGTAACTAATTTAATTACAAAAAAATATCATCGTATGCAATTTATATTATATTCGGACGATCAAACTATTAATGATGAAGAAACATCCCAGGACCCTTCTCATATACTATAATACACCCTGGTCCATAGGCTCTGTAGGTGAACTGCTGGGCCCCGATATAAGTTTATTTTACCCACTTCCGCTTCCCTGAGCATCGAGGACCCTTTAATATCACAAAATACAACCTGGCCCAAAGGTTATACAGGTAAGTGCTGTGCCCCAAGGGAGTAATAAACTCCACCGTGTTTCTAAGCACAAAGGAACCCTTCTAATATGCTGTATCCAGAGACTGTCTAAGGCCAAATCTGTTTGATATCTTTATTCTTAACGTTTTAATCAATACAAAGGGAAACTATGTAAAGTCTTTTTACTCTGAGAATCAATAGTACAACAAGATGAAATTCATGCAATAACAGCTAATTTTCTAGTTTTACAAAACATTGACCTACGCAAGTGATAGTAGTATTCAGATTGTCAAATAAAAAATACTATTATCATAAACTAAATTTGGAAGATTTATATATATATTTATAGTCAGACCCGTCACAAGATATCAGTCTTGGGGGGTGGGGTGTTAGTAAATTAGGGCTACGGGCATGTCTATATTTATATTAATGTAGTAATATTTTTGTTATTTTTTAAATCCAAAGTATTCCAATATAAGACTCTGAGCTCACTTACGTGTTTAATAATTGTTTTTTTATTCAATTTATCAATGTTTGGGGTAGACTACCAAATATTTTACATAATTTTCTTTTGTTTTTTTTGTTAAGAATGAAGATGTCAAATGGATTTGGCCTTAGACAGTCCGTAGACCGGGGTGTATAATAGCATATTAGAAGGATTTCTTGGAGCTTAGAAACCCAGCGGCGGTGTAGTTTAAACTACCTTAGGGCACAGCACTTTACCTGTACAACCTTAGGTCTGGGGTGTATTTTGTTATATTACAGGTTCCTTGATACTCAGAAAGGGGCAGCGGATAAATTAAACTTGTTCAGAGCCCTCCAGTTCACCGACACTGTGGGCCAGGGTGTATTATCCTTACATGTTTCTTCATCATTGAATATTTTTATCGTTCGTATATAATATAAATTGCCCCCAATAATATTGTCTTACATTGATGTTGCTTCACGATGATATTACCCACAAATATTTTGTCTCACAATGGTAATGTACACCATGGTTCTACCACGCAACTATATTAGCCCAACGATTTTGTCCGCAACCTTTTTACCACAATTATTGTACAGTGAATCATTATATTTAGTTGAAGATTAAAATTCAAAGTGTTCAGATTTTAATGGACAACATACAAGCACTATTTATAATGCTTGCCCGTACCGATGCAGAAGAAACAACATTCAACAATGTTATTGTAATTTGCTGCTCTCTCCTTGGACCCAGCAATGCCAGTTATCTCTTTGCTAGTTAAATTATAATCCGACGTTCCATTAAATAATTCCTTCTTTAATACCATAATTTTATTTCACTTCCTATAGAAAAATTAATACATTTGTTGTAGAATGAATAAGGGAAGAGTAATTATAGTGTATTAAATGAATTTCTTCTAAAGTATGCCACTCCTGAAAAATAATATTATGTTAATGAGCAAAGATGATGTAAACTTAGGTACTGATTACAGTCATATAAAGCCTCATAATATCTCGTTTAAATATCATGCAAATCATGACTCATAAGTAAGGTATTATGTCCTGAAAATGTTGAAATGACAACCGTCAATCATTACAAAGGATAAAAAATCTACATGCACCTAAAAAAAATTCCAACTCTTGGTAAAAATGAGTGGAATTTTTATTAACATTACATAATATGTATTTCATAATGATTATTCTTCCTTTTAAAATATAAGGAAATAAATAAAACCATAATAAATCCCTAGGCCAAAAGCCAAAAGCGTGAGCAGGCCTTGCCACTTAGTCGTTTGGCAAATACTGGAATTTATTCTTGATCCTACCAATAAGTTCGTGTATGATGTAGCAGGGGTTCGATTGGTTTGTTGTTCGATTGGCCCCACAAAAAAAATCCATCGTATTCAGATACAACGAGTTTGGAGGCTAAAAGTTCGGAAAGAGAAACGAGTAAAAATTGTTTTGGAGCCATTTGATTCATTTTTTCGAAGTGTGGGAGGAAGCTGAGCCCTCAACCACATATAATTGCCTTCTAACCCTGCAAACGAACGTCTCATTGGGTCCCAGAGTTCGAGCAACTGTTATGTTGTCACTCCTAGAGGTTTCTGTACCTTTTCTAAATATTATGTACAACTAATTCATAATTGATTCCATTTTTTTTTTCGACTGGTGCTGGTTTGAACAAGATATCTAACATAAAAAAAAAACATATGTCCAAGTTTCCTCAAAAGAATACTCCAAAGTGATGGCATAGATAATTTTCCAATCTTGTACTTTCATTTGTAGGTAGACAAAATATTTTGAAATTTGACAACAACCATCTCCTTTTGAAAAATCAGGGTGTGTGTTTTTTATTATAGAAAAATATTTTCTTATATACTCGTTTTTGAATATATATGACTGCATCATTTGATTATTTTTAAATTTTAATTTATATCACAAAAATTTAGTTAAAAAAATATTTTAACATTAAATATTTGACAAATTATCTTCAATTTTTGACCAATCATAAGAGCCATTGCCCTTTAGACTAAATATTTAAAATTTGACATAAATTAATTATTTAATCACGGATACGTACAATGTAGGTACGGGTATCCAATCAATTCGTATTAACCGCAACATATGTAATTTTCATTGCATTTTCAATCAACCTTCCTTCGTCCAAAAAGAGAAGGTAAATTGGCCATATTCAGAAGTAGTATTCGTCACTTTTGTTGTAGTGTGGAATTGTTCACAGCTAAAAAAAACTAGTTCGAATTCAATGGTCAATTTCATAACTAGAGATGTATAAAATAGGTCCTGGAATGCGGGAATAACTTTTTGTAGTTGCAACCTGGACAGGATTTTTATATTCTAAAGCTATTATCATTATTACTTAATTCTTGAGAATGACGTAACATTTAAGTATAAAGTAATAACTGTGTGCTTATGAAAGACGGAGATTAACAATGAGGGTCTGTGAAATAAGAACTGAGATTTGTGTTTATTTATATGCTATCACGGCTATTGCATCTAATGTAATATAATATCATGACATGTAAGCTGATCTCCTTGCAAACATCCTACAAATTGGCAGGATTACCACCTGACTTCTTGGTTTCTTTTATTTGTACATAGTGGAAAAGTATATTTCATACAGTACAGTTCATAACACTACTAATACCGAGTGGATATGGATTTGAGAGGCTTTGTGTAAAGAAATTAGAACTGTTTTTAATTGTATAGATAGCCATGTATCTCAAGCATCGGTTGTTTCTTATTCTTTTTAAATTAGACGAGAGATAATATTCAAGTTAGATTTATGGCTTGTGGCATCAACTCTTCTTCCTACAGGTAGTACTCCAACAGAGGTGGCCCGGCTGACGGGAATGGCCTGTATGAACAAGTTTCAATTTTAAGAAGAGACTAGACCACTCCGGAAAAAAGCTAAACATTGGAGTGGATGCCCTCAAGTACGCCGTTTGATCTGATTCCCGAAGGGTTATAGGCTCAGGGCAGCCATGTCGATCGACATTTTCAAGGCCAACCTGCTCCACTGGGTCCAGGTAAATTTCCCCATCGGCAAAGTAATCCTTCAGTAAGATGGGGTTCCCACTAACACTGCAAAAATTACTCAGTCCTTCTTAGGTAACAACATCGCTTAGGAGAATGTGGTCAAGACACGGTCCGGATCTCAATCACCTCGACTTTACTTTCTGGCCGCACATCAAGAAAACACCCGTCACCAGAACTATGAAGCTATGAAGGCCTCTGTCGACGAGGAATGGGCTGCCATGGGCCCAAGCTCCATTCGCAATACTTGCAACCCTTTTTTGCAAGAGACTTGTCGCTATCTGTGAGGCCAACGGCGACAGAATATAATATTTCAATTTGATATTGGCTATGTATTAGAAGAATGTTAATACAGATTTTTGTTAAATACATAATTACAGAACGATAGGCCTTTTTTTTCGTTACTTGTGTGTACTTTCAATTTTCCATGCAGTAGAGTATGAGAAGTAGAAACATCAACTGCTAATAAAGGATTCATAGAAAATACGTAAATTTTAGTAATAGTTGAATAACACTATCTTTAATAAATTCTTCAAAGCTTGTAGTACAACACTCTGATTTAGATTTGATCTGTGGTTATAACTTGGATTACTCCATATACCAAATAATAGAATAGAAGGAATGTTTGGAATAAACTAAAGGGAATAAAAGTAACACTATATGTGTGTATGTAGAGTAGAATTACGAGAAAGCTCGAAGCAGAATTTTACTGGAATTGAAAGGAAGAGAGTGGTAGGGAGAAAAACAGTATCACGAGTTGAATATTAATTTTATTTATTATTGTTCTTTTGCACCAACTTTAAATGCATTTGAGAAAAAGTTTATTGTTTCGTATTATTTAGCTTAAAATATGGAACATAATTATTTTTATGTAAATGTCATTGTACAATATATACACTTGTCCTCAAAATTATCCATCCCCTTGTTAATATTGCGGAATATCATATTTGTGATTGACCTAATCCAGACTAATCAGACGGCAGGGTTTTTGACCAAAAGCCGGGATTTTGCTTCAGAAAAAAAGCATGCCGAGAGTATATATTTTTTTCCTGAGCAGTTTTTATGTTCGCTATCAATTTTTATGCTTATTTTTCCCTAATCAGTGTTCTGAACGTTAATTGGTTGAATTAGAGTGAGCTCTTGTAAGTTGTCAACAATTCCTAACAATTATTGGGAAGTATTGGATAAATAACAACTAATTTTGGTTCATTTTTTATGTCCCTTTTCGTATGAAAGGTTGTGCGATACAATAAAGGTAATGATGCACTATAAAGACTTCCTCTTTGCAAGACTCACTCGATGGAGTACTGTGACATGCTCATCCCTGCCTGGTCAAGCGCTTCCATTAGAGCCTTAGGTGTGACCCATGGTTGTTGTTGATCTCTTGACATATTTTTCTTGCAAGTTTTGAGGGCATCTTACGCTTCCTGACTCGTTTGCTAAGATTTTTCACAGTGTTGATCCTCCTGTACTGGCTTATAATGTTCTAAACGGTTGCTGGAGGGCTATGATACTACTTTGAAATTGCATTTGAACTTTTTCCTTCACTGTAGTTATATAAAAGACGTTGACAAAGGGGTTTACTGTGCTCCTTCTCCTTGACTGCGATGGCCAAAAATTGAGTATGAAATTAATTATTATCGTTTGTTTATACATTTTTGAAAAGATGCTATGCTTTATAATTCTTTAACATATGGCCAACAAAAGAAGTATTTATTTTATTATGAGATCATGAAAAAACTTTTGAACAAAAATTGACAGGTTTGGGGATTTTTTTTATTTTTTTTTTGATATTGTCAGGGGTATAAATAATTGTAAAGATTGGATATTTTGGTTATTCTTCAAGCAAATACCCATGGAGTTAAGAGTCCTGGAGTTGAATATTGTTGTCAACCTTTTCCTTTGTTGGTCACATCTAACACTTCTTTCATTATTTGCAAAATAGAAAATACAAATAAAACATTGTCAAAAAATGAAATTAAAAATATTTTCAATTTATAGCAATTTTACTTAAATCACTCATTACATCATAAAGTGAAAGAGGTAATCATGTTGTAACCAAAGTTATTGATATAGTTATGTACAGAAAGAGTGTTTTCATGTGTGTCAGTATTGTTAATATCTTTCATATTGAGGGTTTAAACTATCAAAATTTGTTACAAATACTAATAATTCTTATAATATGAATGTTTCGCTGTTGTCAAGAAACATCCTGATAATTATAATTAGATAAAACGATGAAGAGGGAAATTGACTATAATTTATACTATATATATATATATATAGTATAAATTACACTATATGAATCTGGATAAGTAAGCATCACAGCAACCGTCCCCCCCCAATAAAAATGTTCTTGTAGCGTTAGTAGTATTATTATGATTTTTTTTTTTAATATTCTTGTATACGTCAAATCAAATACCAGCATATTGTGACGATGAAGAATCCCATTTTTTATTTACGTCAAAAAATTCCCAAATTGAAGTTTGTGATAAGACTTTTTTCTACTAAATTTGCAAAAAAAAGTTATGACTATCATTAATTGGCATAATTAAGAAAAATAAAAACCTACCATTATAATGTAGTCAAAAAATAACCCTCAATAACTGCTTCATTTTTCGCAAATATTGCAAGAATTATGTAGTAAAATGCTCTGTAAATTGAATTACTTGTAAAGTAAGATTTTGAGTCTAAAATTTTATATAGAAAATGAATTGTGTTGTGGCATTTTCTTTTTTTTTAAATTGAAAACTGACGTTTGCTGAAAAAATGAGAAAAAAAAATATTAAGAAATTATTGAGAAAATAACAGAGGTTTCAGTTAAACATCAATTTTTGTGAGTCAAATTTATATACAAACGAATTTCCAGACATATTTCTACAAACTTTATTTCATTTACTAATCCAATTTTTCCATTGATTACTCAAGTTCATTTTTTTGGCACCTAAAAAAAACGAATTTGTAATTTTCACCGATTTTTTTTTTTGCCCATAACTTTTTTTAATTTTGAATAAATTTAGAAAACGTCCTTATTCGTATAGTTTCTTTTTTTGAGCCTCTAGTCACTTTTAGATTTATAACACAACCCCTTATCTAAACTTTTTGAGCTCCAAACAACGATTTTTGTATTTTGGGAATAGCATAAGTTCCCCTTATATGACCTCCCCAAAAATCGGTATTCCTGTATTAGCTTGATCAGGCTCAAAATGGGCAACTTTTCAAAATTTCAGCATCCTAGGTTCAACAGTGTGGGCACGCATAAAGGAAAACACACACACAAACTCTATTTTATATAGGTACACGCTAAGGATTACTCGGCGTTGCTCGGACTAAGGAGGAAGAGGGAAATTACATTAAAAATGGTCAAATTAATGGAGAAATTTTTTTTAAAAAATCAGAAAATGATTCTATATACTAATAATGATAATTTGAATGTTTCGTTGTTGTCGAAAAAGATCCTGATAATTCTAATTCTTTTGGATACCTCACACAATATCAATCCGGTTAAGTAAGGTAATTTAAAAAGTATCATCATCGCAACGTTATTGCCTCTTGTATTATAAGTAGTAGTATTATGAATATAAAAAAAATAAGAAGTGTTATTATTTATACCAACATATCTGTATCTAAAAACTTGTCTAGATGAAAAGTCAATTTTTTATTTAATTCAAAATATTCCCAAATCGAAATTTGCGAAGAAAATTGCAAAAAACTGTTCTAAATTAAAGTAAATTTAGAAAACATGGTTATTCGTATATTGGTTTTTTGAAACGCCAATCACTTATTGATAGATAACTCAACCCTACATCCATTCTTCATGAGCTGCAAAAAAACGGTTATTGCGTTTTAGGTATAACATTATATGACCTCCTCAAAAATCGACACCCCAGTTTTAGTCTGTTCAAGCTCAAAAGAGGGACCCATGTAAAATTTCGGCCTCTTAGGTTCAATGGTGTGGGGACCTATAAAGTACATCTACAAACAATCACTCTTTTTTATATATACAGATAAGATATACTATATTTTGATCATGGGGATGATGCCTATAAGGTCTATCCTAGTCCTTCTTTCATATATTATTAGTTGACTTTGAATAATCAGGATGTAAACCTTGCCTTCCCCCTTCTCAAAATAGTGTACTAAAAATTTATCTCTGTCAGTTTTTGCTCCAAAATTATCGAGCAGTTCATATGAGATACGCTCGTATGTTTATTTTAAAAGCTTGCAGCTCTCAAGAAGAGATAGTTAGTAGTTTCTCTCGCTTCATTACAAAACAGGCAAATGCTCCTCTGGTCATTAAAGAATTTGGCTCCAACCTCCAACGTTCCTGAAAGTAAGAAATATTTAAAACTATCTCTCAAAAGATATCAAGTATTTACTCTTTATCACTTTGATACTGTTATATACTCCTTTGCTGATTTTTCTCCTTCTCAAATAATCAGAAAAATGCACCGTAGTTGTTTTGTTTTTTTTTAAATACAAACTTTGAGTTTTTTTTTTTTTTTTAAATACAACTTTGAGAATTCGAGTCTATTAGGTATCTATGCTGTTCAGCCTGTTTTGTTCTCTTTGGACAAGAAAGAAGGTGGTTTGTTAAGAGACAAAGACCATCCTTCGATTTTAATTTCAGATTGATCCAAATTTACTGAGCTTTACAGTTTTCCTCTCTCTCTCTCTCCAACAACTCGCCCTTTGACTACCTACCCGTATCCAATCAGTGGTCTTTCGCGCCACAGCAAACCACTTCTTCCTTTGACACATCCTTGATCATAACGAAGTGGAAATCACTGTTCATGCCTAGTATTATGATTCAAATGCTTGTCTGTCAATCCAAGAGTCTTGTCGAATATGAATAATCCATCAAGTCTAATGATATTATAATTAATAACAGAGAATTAAGTAATTAGCCCTTTTTCCATTGGATTCGCTGTTGTGTTTGTTAATTTTTCTTTTACCATTATACAAATTATATTGGTGATAGGTATTATATCAGTTTAAAAGAATCTTGCCATTTTTTCCACTTAGAGACTTTTACTTTTTTTTTTCCTGCCATTTTTTCCTTAATATTTTTCTGTTTCCATTTTTCCCATGACCATTTTTTCCTGACACCATTTTTTTGAGTTTCCTCATTGAATGGAGTGAGTCTTGGAAGATGAATCACTTTTAGGACAACGTAATAGTTTCAGGCAGATATTTTGTCCCATAAATTCTAAAAATTCAAATTCAAAAGGGGCACCTTGATTAAATCTCCTTACGATTTCCTAACTATTCTTTCGACAAATATTACTTCCTACTCAGATTCCAAGGAGTTCGATGTTACTTGTAGTACGGGTTCATGGACATCTTTTTTCTTTTAGTTTTTCCATGCGTGCTCAATGTTTCTAATTTCCTGAATTAATATTTAAACCAGAAGTAAAAGTGAACATTCTGAGTAGGATACCAATTAACAGAGAAAAAAGCTGTGTTCGTACGACAGGTTCTACGATTTTCAACAAAAATGTGTATATTTTTTCTCAAGAATAAACACAAGAGGCAGTTTCATCATATTGAAGTTACATCAGAGTCTACTGCTCATCCGATCTTGATGGTGATGACTTTGGATTTGGAGCAACGAGTGTGTATAGATAAAGTATTAGAGCTCTAGAGACTAAAGTACTCCCTGGCTCATCATATCATACTCTTTTTTAAGGTGTTATTATTTGTTCATTCTTGAAGAGAGAACATATAAGTATGTTGTAGCTACGTGTGAGTACGTTCATGAAAAATTGAGAGTAACAGTGATAACTTCTTGGGGGGAGTTATCTTCTATATTATTAGAGCAAAATTTAACTTTAGTCTATGCTGAACTACTACGGGAAATTCTGAGTACTACCACTAGAATGTGAATGAACATATTTCAGCTCAATAAATTGTATATATCAATTCCGATAATTCAATTGTTACGTGTTCTTGCAAGTGACATTCCCTGGGTGATTTGACATGGAATCACCCTACCACGAATTGTAGAGATTAATTGTTGATTCATTTTGTTATAAGAATGCTGCAACAGTTGGTTCAAATTGGTATTCTAAGAAAAATCATGAGAACTATCAAATAACTAACAAAACAAATAAATTAGGAGGAGAATAAAATTAAACAAGAGAATATTTCAAAAAATCTATACGTGATTGAGGTTCAATAGACATTGCGAATGAATCAATTGTTCATATCAAGTTTGTTAGAGCTATTATGTATCTGATCACGTCTTGATTGGCACTCCACCATCCCAAGATTGTCCTGACCTTCTAATTATCAAAATGTGTTTGTCATTGGAGTAGTTTAATAGATCTTTAGAATATAATGCAATATTAATAATCATCAGATATATTTATTATTATTTTTCAGCAGTGTGGCCTTTGGGCAAAAGGGAATTCGGCAAAGTGTCCTAAGCCTCAAAAATCAAATTGATGAACGTTTGTTACCATATATTTGGCAATGACTATATAATATATTATGTATGTTCACAGAGATTTTCTGAATTACCTATTTTAGGATATGAGGATAACAATGGGGTATAAAGATTTATTAATTAGAGCATTAATTACGAAGTAATATCTCAATATCATTAATAACTTTTCTTCGAATGATTAAAGAGTAAAGGATATAATGAAATATATATACACATATTAAGAGAATAGAAGCACCATTGAGAGAATGAATGACATAATTAGATGATGAAAAAACTTGAATAATTTATATTTTTAACATTGTCATAATTATAATATTTTTACTTTCATATCATACACTTTGATAAAAATATGACCAGTAGAATTAATAAATAAACGTATAATAATCCTAATAAATTTGGAAAAATCTTTACAGGCTTATAATGAGCGAACTAGATGGGATAAAACCTTATTTTTTTAAAAGCTACATTTAATGACATTTAATTCTTTATAACGAGGTCCATCTCTCTTGATAATCTCGTCTACACAACCCAGGAAGCTTTGGTTGGCACAAGCGACCTCGTGCGGATCCAGGAAATTAATCTTTGCTTCTAGCTTATTTTAGTTTTTTTCAAAGAGGAAAAGTTGGTTGAAGAACTGTTATATGCAAACCAACTTAATACAACAACTAAAGGAGAGTCGGTATTTGATATCGTTAATAATTTTTTCAAAGAGAAAAACATCTCACACGCTAACATTTTAGCGTGTGCATCCATGAAAGGGCATTATCCTGGCTTTATCAGTTTCTTGAAGAGAGCTGTATATTGTGTAATCCACATACAGCATCCGGCAGCAAAATAACCTTAATGGTCGACTTCAAAAATCAATGAATACCGTTATCAGAGCAGTAAGTTAAGTCACATACCCTCAATACCAGACTGTTTCAAAAGCTTTACATTGATAATGATGAAGAGTTTGAACGTTTATTGCTACACACAGAAGTTAGATGGCTATCAAATGAAATCTGCATCAAGCGTTCTACTTCCCGTTTCTGATACTGTTGTTGAACTTTTCCCATGATCTAATATTAGGTTCCATCATAATTTAAATAACATCAAGGAGTGCATTGCTTACTTTTCAGATATATTACCTATATATTATATGTTTCCCAAAAAATAAACAACTAATCTATATTTATTCAGCTTTGATCATAAAAAGTCAAGTGTCAGCAGCCTTTAAGACAAACTATCTCAAAGACCAATAAAATTTTACTTTTTTTTTAGGGAACTGAACCAAAAATTTTAAGACCAACACAACAGTAGCTAAAGATATTTTGAAAATGTTGTCAGGAATTTCAAGGAAATATCAAAAATATAAATAGTTTCAGATTTAAAGAGGGAAAATATGGGCATACATTAATATACGACGCAAATCTTAGAAATATATCCGTTTATAGAAATATATTAAATGCATTATATTTCTGTTGTTGCTAAAATAAACCTTCTACGTCAGGTGTTTTCAACCTTGGAGAATGCTCCAATAGAGGAGAATTTGAGGATGCCTTTGGAATTGAGGGTTATATATGAATAGAAGGAGCATTAAATAATCTAGGAATTTAACATAGAAAAACGAAGAAACTTCATTTTTCTTTTCTAACTATTTTTACTAAATAAAAAATTTTATGATAATTTTCATGGATAAAAAATTAGACAATTAGACTTGTATAAGTTTTATTAATATAAATCTACACAATTAGATTTTCAAGTCATCATCATATTTAATTCTTGATAAAAAAATTGAATTCAGTCACTCTATTTAAAAAAGTAAATCTGCAGTAGATCTTCATTCTTCCTAATGGTATTATTATTCACCGCTCCAAGATAGATGGAGGGACTGTCATTGTACCAGGACGGACCGAAGAGCTGTCCTGATCTGGAAATTTGGTTAAGTCATCCTTGAAGACATCTTCCCATTCTTTGGTTGAATTGGAAGATATTAAAGAGAGAGTACATGTAAAGTGGTATCTTCCAAATTCCCTTTTAAATAAGAGACACAAACTACCTTTGATACGAAACTAGACCAAGATGTAAAAATGGGGTTGTCTTCTGATTTTGTCCAAATAATTGCGGTAACTATTTAATAAATATTATAATTTCAGCAGATGTTTTCGGCCGAATATAGGAACCTCGGTTATTTTGTATTGATTATGAGGAAGAACGATATTGTTTCAGATTCAACGTAGATATGTCGATTTGTTTCACTCTCTTTCTCTACTTTTGTAATGTTCTCAATGTCAATCAACTCTTGTATCATTGTATGGCTGCTTTCACTATCCTAACTAAATACTTTTTTTTTTAAATCATAATAGGCATATCTTTATTCTTAATTATAGCAAAAATAAAAATTTAACAAAATAAAATACAATCTCTAAACAAATCTAACATGGATAAAATAATAAAATGTAACAAAATGACGTTAAAAATCACAGTTTCTTACATTTTTTAAAATTCAACTATCCAAATTAACTACTATTGTTGGAAAAATTTGTCAAAACGTAGAGTTCCAAAGTAGTTACAATGTCCAAATTTACTTTAATCCGAAGACACTACCCAATCAGTGTTTGAGGTCGTGACTTGTAGATTGTCTTTTATTTTTTTGTTCACAGATTCGTACTAAAGGATCAATCTTAACACATTCTTAGCGTATGTATGCTGATGTTTTTAGTTTCTCGCTACAGAATGTTCAAGTTATACTCTCATCTTGGTGATTTGACTTAATAGTATAAATTGATGAGGTAGTGATTCTGTAATGGGACCATTTTTGATTAGAAGAAGAAAAAAGATAATTAAAAAGTGTTGTTGAATTAATATCCGACCTCCGGAGACCTAATTTGTCAAATTGTTTGGTTTCTGGTTTTTCTGTTCAGTTTTCTATCCAACCTATTAGTTCCCGCCTTATCTGTCTATTTTTAACTAACACAAGAGCTATAAAAAGGAGTTGGTGGTTCAAATAGCATACTATCTGTGAATTTCATCACAAGTGAGCTAGTTCTCAGGGGGTTATAATGTTTGGATGTTTAACTTCTTGTTTACTCCAAATCACTAACTATATACTTTACATGAACCAAAGGGGATGCCTTACCATCAGAGGCCAAAAAGCCCAAGGACATGGCTGAGGGACGGTACTTTATGGTACTAAGTGTCCTCATTGATTCATCAATGTCTCTAAAGATTCAGTACCAATCATTCTGCCTGTTCCTCACCTGGTAGACCGTCTAGGTCTTCTCAACAGTGAAAATGATTACTTTGGCCTTCTTGAGGTCATTCAAAAGAGTCTCACAATGGAGGAGATAGGTTTCCTTAATGGTTGGTGTCAAAAGTAGAAACTCCACTCTCACAAGGCTCTTTCCAGCCATTTTTTTATAGCTCTGTGGACAGACTGGTATAAAATCCCTAGATCTCATATATAGGTCCCCATTGACTTGAAGAGATTGACCAGGGCTGTTTTCTTTAGCTGATCCTGGTATAGTTTTGCCTTTTTGACAAAGCCATTCTTCCTCTCCAAGGTTTTGGACTTGTTGACAGTATAGATGGTGGTCTTGGAGACGCCCAACTACTGGGAGTCTTCTATTGGGGCTTTTATAGTGTAAAAAAGTGAGCGAATGGAAATTCGTCCATCACGTTCAAGTTTCATTTTCTCGACTTGTACGTAAGCTAGAGAGCACAGGTTTCTTTTGTTTTGTAACCAATTGCTTATAATTTAAAATATTGGAAAGTAAATTAATTTTAATCACTCAACTTTTATTAATTATTGAATTAGTAAGTGCTTAGATTTCAATGGACAACCCAGTATATAAGTAAAAGTATAAGAAAATGTTATACAAATAATTATTTAAGTAAATCATGTAAAAGATTTGTTATTTCTAAAAAATAGGTGAATTTACTTGGTTAAATAAATTATGATTTGAACCTATTTTTCTGTTCTTTAAAATTTAAATAATTTTATTCATTTCCATGGAACTATGAAGATTTCAACACTTAATTTGGAGTAGTAACATTCTTTGAAAAAAATTACAAGTTGTTATTACTCCACCAAAAGCCAGCTCATTAAATTTATTTTTCAATAATGTTTATATGGGTATTTTATCACTTGTTCATATTCAAAATTAACAAAAAAACAGCTTGAATACACTAACGGTGTAACAATACATCCTTTTCTCGATACCATAAAAGAGTCACTATAATTTCAAATAAGTGTGGGGAAAAAAAAATATGAATGTTATTATATGGTGTAGCTATGAATAAGTATGGTGTTTTGAACTATTTTATCATTTCCGTCGTGGGGACACTGAAGGTAGGGTATTACATCTATCATGACTATAAACTTATATGAGTACAGACAGTTTATTTTTTTCAAAGTTGCATGTTATAATTTTCAAAACTTGACAAGTCTTCCAATCAAAATAAAGATGTTTTGTGATTTAAAATGTGTCTTGTAAATTTAAGGAGCCAAAATAAAAAAATTAATTTAATGTTGGAAGAAAAAAAATTACAAACTTTGAGGTATGAAGATTATAATATGCAAAGATCTTTCAAATAAATTACTTGTATGCTCATGATAGATGCAGTAACTCGCCTTAATTCATTTAAATGATAACTTGGGTTTCTAATTATAAATATTTATGATTTAGTGGGAGCTATGGGCTATGATTACGATCCCCAAATAACTCCTAATGCTCAAAAAATAAATAATTCGTATACTGTGTGCCATTTCTCAAGTCCAAACTACAAAGGATAAAAAAACTATTGGTTGGGAAATGTCGGTAGATAAATCTAAGTCTGTGTAAAAACCCTTCAGATGTAGTTAAACCAGGATAAGAACAAAGTTCTGGTGAGATCAAAGTTTTCCCATAAACATTTTTTAATTACATAAGTGTTATTCAACGCCTAAACGTCTAAAAAATATAACAGCATATATCCGTATGAGCTATTTTTTTAACGGATGTAGATTCTATCTAGGTATAAAAGTTCTACAAAATTGAGGTGCATTGTTTTATTAATTATTTGGATAAGCATCATACCAAGATATTATGATATTATATTGGCAACGAGGAATTACTAATCGAACCTACTACTAAAATGGCATTATCTTAATTTATCTTTTGCCTCAGCCCCCCCCCCCATTTATACCCCCAAAGTTGAGATGCTTTCATGTATCGCCGGTTCCCAAAAAGGGATAAAACCAACCACCGTCAGATAAGTTACCTTCAAAGGGTACTCCCAAAACCTCAATTTATATCCAGGAAGTAGTGGCTGCTGTGGGTATCCCCAGTTCCAAAAACGAGATCAAAACCGAAACAATGTCGAATGTCAAGGCCCTTAGGGATGCAATTGGGAGGTAAATGTAAGTAGTGGCAGTAAGGTACATCCTATTTTGGGGTTGACGGCATTCCAAAACAGCCTTAAGATTTGGGTTGGAAATGAGAGGTGTTGAGGGGTTTCTAGAAGTTGCTTAAATACTGGTAGTAGGTTTCATCCCATTTTGGGAGATGACAGTCCCCCAAATAAGACCCCAACATTCTAGTTGTATAATGGGGTTGGAAGGGGAACTTACTAGTAGTTAATATAGGAGTGGTGGTATGTTTCAGGGGGGAAATGTCTGAATGGAATAAATTGCAACGCCATATGGAGGAGGCCCTTATTGTAAATTCTTTGTTGGTCACCTTTTGTCTGTTCGACGTTTTGTCTATTCTACGTTTATCCTATTTGACATTTTGTCCATTCGATGTTTTATCGGTCGATGTTCTGTCGGCCGACGTGTTTTCCACGCAGCATAATTAAGAGGATATTAATTTTATCATAATAAAAATAGCAGGCATGCTTTATAAATTTATAAGTATTGGGACTCTGTTACGAATTAATATTTTAGATTTTGTATATACGATTTGTGGCATGTATTAAATTTACAATTTCATAACTTACTTAAAAAACCATTTAAATTTTAAAAATATATAATCACACAAATCAGAATGGGCTAACTTTTTTACAAAATGTAGATATTACGTTGTCTAAAATTAAGCAAAACAAAAACTGAAAAGGGGTTTTCTATTAAATTGAGCCCCAAACTACCTCATGTATTTCATTTGAGTTCTTCTGGTGTTATTTTGGGGTACATTGAGATTTAATGCACTTTTGAAAGTTTCCCTCACTGACAAAAGTTTGAGGAACACTATTTTAGGTTACTTGTACTGGCTATTAGTAATTAAATTAGATTGCCAATATAAAGTGGAGAAGATAACCACTTGATCCCTTGCCAATTTTGTATGTTTGCAGATTTACAAAAAAATATCAAACTATAATTTTAATGGTAGATTTATTTTAACAATAAAAAGTTCAAGAAAAATGTTGAGAATGACCCCAAGACGCCTGTCCATCAAAAATTCTTGAAATACAACCAAATTCCCTCAGAATACGGCCTGATTCGTATAATGGATCTTCAGCACGACAATTATCTAAATATACAGTCATGGCATCAAAGGAGTGGCTCAAGAAGAAGCATATTAAGGTCATGTAGTGACCTATCCAGTCTCCAGAACTCAATCCCATAGGAAATCTTCATCAGTGTGTAAAATTACAAAAACAGCAAAGCTTTCAAATACGTATTTACTCCACTGTAATTATTCCAAACATCATTCCTTTGTTCAATACTTGATGAAAATATTCATTTCCTACTTGACAAATGTATGATAGTGCATAAATTGATGTTGACTTTCTTTTAATCAAGAATATTGAAACAACGTACATACTTCTTCATAAGAATATGATAGTCCCTTGCAAATTTAATAATGCAGAGAAAATAAAGAAGCACATTCAATAAGTGAACGCTTCAAAAAGCGGCTCTGCAAAGAAAGGAAAAAAAAGGAGGTAACATGTATGTATAAAAAACGTTCAAATTTTAGTGATTTATAAATGGTTTTTCTACTCTTTCTACTTCCTTCAATTTATGACGTCAATGTTTTAAAACTTCCCCAGAAAAATATCCCATCTATCTTTAAGCCCCTTTTTTTTTTACTGAGGCTTTAGCTTTCTTCTTTACATAAAATGTAAATACATATCTTTATGTCCAATATGATAATGTATGTTTTTTTAGTATATCTTTTTAGTTGTTCACCGTAGATAAATTGTGTTTTATGGATGTGGATTGTTATTTTTACATGATTTGTATGTACAATTGAGCGGGGTGACGTCATATTTATATTTTTATCTCGAAATTGGAGACAACGAAATCAAAAAGTTGAAGTTGAATCCTCTCAACCTTTTAAAAAGAAGAAAATAACTTTGCTGAGTTAAATGAAGCAACCCAAATCGACATGAATAATATATTATTTGAGTAGGGTCTCGAACTCTCGAGTTATTCGGACAATTAAAACTTCGTATGACTTTTATGATCTGTTGTGAATAAAAATTTTTTTTATGTTATCGTGTAAAAATAGATCCTTCTTATTCAAAAAAAGATAATGAAAAAAATGAAATTTAAAAATTGATTGGGACATTCCCAAGAATAGACTAAAAAAGTAAAAAAAAAAAATGATAAAGTTTATAAGAAATATAAACATTTATGCACAAATGAGTTTCAATTTTATACTAGAAAAATAACTTTTTTTTTTTTTTGTTATTTGGAAAATTGTACTGTTATACAAATGGAGTATTCAGATCGATGCCTGCCTTAAGTGGTACACATACAGCGTTTGTATACTTATTATCTGTTTTTTTTTTTTGTGTTTTTTTTTTAAATAGAAGGAACAATTTTCTTAAGAAATATAACAAATATTTTTTACTGATAATGTTCTTTTTTACCGAACTTATTATTTGAAAAGTATGTTTGACTTTATAGTATTTTATTAAAAAAAAATAATTAACATTTAGTAAAATTAACTAATTTTACACAGTAAATACAAATAATACCTTAATAAAATTTACATTTTAAAATATTTTTTATTAAAACTATAACTTTAAGATCATGAAATAATAATGCAATGCATTAATTTTTAAATTTAACTTTTTTAATTTCATAAACATTCCTCGAATTTTGCGTTCTCGTCGATTCGGCAAACTTTTTCTTTCGAGCTCATTAAATAACTGAAATAGCACTAAGTAATAATTTCCTCATTAACGACCCCATAAATTTTCTTTCAACTCTCAAAATCGTTAGATATAGGTAGAAATCAAAGAAGTTTAAACAGCTTTCAAAAGTTTGGGGAACGACTTTGAAAAAAAAATTATATAGGTAGTGATGAACAAAAGAATCATTTGTGTCTAAAGCTGGTTATAAAGCAGATTTATAATAGGTAGGATATACTAAAATGCGTGTACGGAAAGTTCAATCTATTATTTTACCCTTTGAAAAGATCACCTTCTTGAAGAAAGTTAACCTTGAGAAGCTTCACTATGAGGAAAACTAATATTTGGGTTTTTAAACAAATTAAATAAGTACTTCAATATTTTATTGTAATATTAAATAATACGAATTTAATTACGTAATGAAATATTTTATTGTAATATGAAATATTACAAAATAAATTATCTTCTTCGGTGATCAAAATTAAATTAATACTTTGACGATTTCTTTTTTGGTTTTAACTATTAAAAAATGTCTCAGCCTCAGTGAGACATGTCGTCAGAGCCAAAGTTGAGTGGTCAGCACAGGCAAAGTTTGCTCTCCCATTTTTATGGAGAGGAAGTATCTGCTCAATGCAGTTGCTTACATTGAACTTCTGGATAAGAAAGTGCTAGCTCGGGCCAGGGAAAAGTTCGGCCAATTTGGATTTTCACTCAAGACGGAGTTCCGTATCATTGTGCCGCTGAGACCCATTCTTTCCTTAGAGACAACTTTCCGGAATATCGGGACATCCTTCGGGCACCCTCCTCTCCAGGTGCGAGCCCCTTGGACTACTATATCTAGGACGTCTGGAGGAGACAGTGTGTGCTACTCGTCACAGGAGTGGCTAGACTCTAGAGCAGTGATTCCCAACCGATTTTAACCCATGCCCCACCAATGCATTTCTGAAATGTTGATGCCCCGGTATATTTCATTTACAATATTTAAAAATTAACTGTAATTAACAGTAAAGAAAGCTTAAAAAACCATTAAATTGTCTCTAAAGAAAAATCCAAAGAACATAGCATCCATGAAGAGAAAAATATAAAACGATAGAACAGTTGAATAAATAAAGATTCCAAACATATAATAAAGAACTGAAATTAGAAGTAGAAATATTTGACGTAGATTTATTTTGTAATACTTTGATCATTTTAATTATTGAACTAATAAAAAATAAAAATTGAGCCCACCTAAAGATGTAGGTTAGTGAGGTTAGATTATGCATCCTATCTATGACATAGAGATTTTATATCAGGCTCCAATTTAGTCAACTTAATTCTCAAGTGTCCTCTTTTAGTAATATCCAGTTGATTTCTTTTTTCTTTCAATAGCAAATCATTGACAGCACTAGAGCCACAATCAGCTAAATATGAAGATGGAAAGGGTAACAACAATTTCCTTGCAAAGTTGGTTGAATGTGGGTATTTGGTTTCTGTCTTATAACAACGCCATGTCATCTGTCCTTTTATATTAAATAAGGTTTTGACTGAATTGTCATTCTGCATTTCCGAGATTTATTCTTGGTACTGCATCGAAACATCAGATATATTCACTAGTATTGGCTGCATCAACCATGTTGGAAATTCAATTTCCTTTAATTCAGAAAGTCGTTCTTTCAAATCAGAGAAAATTATTTTCAAATGGTTCACAATAACAAGTACAGCATTATCAGTCACCTCACATTTTTTTGGCCAATGAAACTGGTCAAAACGTTTGTGAGAAATGTTTTCTTGACATACCTCAATAAATGAAACAAAACCTAATATCTTTATATTTGCATCCACATGAGTACTATTTGATCCTTGAAGTTGTTTCTTCAACATATTCAATTTCTCAAAAATATCTGTCAAATAACTCACAAATGCTTTACCATCAACGGTTAGCAGGTGGATCATTTCAGGCTAGTCATTTAAAAAGACACTAAAAATATCATATAAAACCATGAATCTTTTCAAGCAATTCCCCTTTGAAAGCCCCCTTACACCAGTGTGAAGTAAGAAGTCTGCATTTTCATTTTCACAAAATTTCTTGAATAGAAGCTCACATTTTGCATTAGCTTTGATGGCATTGATACATTTTATAACTGAGATTAGTATCTCATTCAGAGGAGGAGTAACATTTTTGGCCACTAAGTTCTCTCTATGAATGAGACAATGCACAAGAATCATTTTTGTATTCCCATCTTTCAACAATTTAAGGCAGCCTTTTTTCTTGCCCATCATAACAGGAGTGCCATCCTCCGTACAAAATATTATGTTTTCTATAGGTATATTATTGACGTGTAAGTAATTAGCTAGTTTACCATATATATCAGCAGCAGAAGTGGTGGTGTCTAATGATTTGCAGAATAGCATTTCTTTAGCAAAGTCGCCTTTATCAATATATCTTGCATATGCTAACAACACAACTTCACTGTCTCTCAGTGTAGATTCATCCATTTGCATTGAGAAATTTTAATTTTTCGACAAGTTGTGTTTCAATATGTTTACCCATTTCATCTTTTCTTCTAGTAGCAGTATTGTTACTGAGTGGCATGGCTTTAACAACGTTATCATCTTTTTCCATGACTGTTTTGAGAAATACAGATATTGATGGTTTTATTAAATCCTCTCCTATAGTATGATTTTTTCCACATTTAGCAACGACTAAAGATATCTCATAACTAACCTCAAGAGTACGACCGACGCTAATAGTTTTTTTTTAGTAAACAGAGACTTTATTGTCTATCTTTTGTACACTTCTCCTTTAAAGACTTGAAGTAATTGAAATCTGAATTTATATACCCACTATGTTTCGCCTTCAAATGCAACTCAAGACGACCTGACCCGGTTTCATTGATTCTTTGTTCAAACATTGTTGGCATAAGAGTGCTTCATCATGTATAGTAGGGATGAATCCAAATTTTAAAATATTTTTATGAATATTGACGAACTTTTTTTTTACTTGCACTACTCATTTTATGCAAAGGGTTTGTTACTGAAATAAATAAAATTATTAATTAATTAACAAAGTAGGCTATTTATAGTTATAATTGAATTTACATATTTGCCGAGTTCGATTATCTATAATAATACAAAAACTCTGATAAGGATGTTTCCTGGAATGTTTTACACTTTGTATGTAGTATGTTATCGTAGTGATGACGTCACTTCAGAGTAAAATTATGTAGCAATTAAATAAATATTACGTAGAGAAATTTATTAGTCCAATAACTGCACCAAATTTATTGAAGCCATCGGAGCTTTTCTCTGATAAACATGATAATCAAAACTAAAATTCACATTATCGTTTTTTTCTCTTTATTTCTTTATGTGGTTTAGTATAGTAATCTCAAAAAACACGTCCTGCGAATGCCACACCAAAACATTGCCATGTTCCACTGGTGGTGTGTGCGCCCCACGTTGAAACCCACTGGCCTAGAGGCTTCCATCAAGAAGGAGTGGACTAAGATCAAGTCGAACTACATAATCAAGGTCTGTAATAGATTTAGGGGTCGTATTGAGTCAATTATTAGAGCTAAGGGCTCACATATTGATTCAAAGTTGTACCAAGCACTATTTTTAGATGATTTTGATAAATAAATGTCTTCAAAAAATCTCTTATTTAAATTTTAATTAGGATAAATTTAAAAAAAATAAAATGTGTACCACTCGAAGGGATCAACCCTCTATGTCGTCAGTTAAGACTACCAACTGATTTTAGCCCTTTTTTCTGTTTTTTTTTCTTCCTTCTTTCTTTTTGGAAGGAAGGTGATACAATAAAGGTAACACATTCTACATACCATTATTTCGTAGACCTATTCCCATCAATTATAGATTATTAAATTTATGGGATTATTTGAAATCCCCCATGATTAATAACTAAAGTTTTGGACCTACATTTGCTTAAAGAGACTTAATTTACCCCGGATTTGGTCTTTAAATAAAATTGATCAATTTCTAAATATTTCGCTTGGTGCAATTTGCAGCGTCTTCAAAAGATATATCGGAACTATTTTGAAGTTGAAATTGACACTAATAAGGCGAAGAATACAAATGTCATCCAGTGTCAATTTTGAGTAATTCTAGGTTGATTTGTTTGACGGGGATGTTTGTTCTTCTCATTATAAAGAGGTGAATACATTGAACTCCCTGATAGCCAAAAAGGTACAGTGAATTTCTTGTAATTTTTTATTTATTTCAGATATTGTGTGTCCGTGATTCTATTCTGTTTATATTTCCAGATAGAATACCAGTAAGGGATTTTTCAAAAAAAAAAATGGGGTTATCCAACAAGAATATAAAAAAAGTGATTTTTTCCATAAATTAATAATTCGATTTTTATTATTCAAATATTTGTTTTTGACAGTCTTCGTCTATTTTTTTTACTAGTAAGATTTATATACTAAAAAGTATTTATACTTCGGTAGAGGACTATTGATCATTAATAAAATTGTATGTATGTAAAAAAAAAAAGTTGAGCTCCAATCACTGATTTTTGGTTTTTTTTTATGTTTTTTAGATTATATTAATTTAATAGACCGATAAACTTTCAAGCTGTTTAATTAATACTATCAAAATCTCACCTATGTAATGAGTTCGAACAAATTTGCATACAAGTATTACCATAATACATACTAAATAATCCCCTCAGATCAGGATTACGAATCTCCAGTAACCTTTTTTCTTTTCTTGGTTTTTGTGGTTTTTGGGTCATTGCGGCCTTAAAAAAACAAAATATTTTTTAGCACTTCAGTTGTACAACCTGAGGGACAAGGTGTATTTTGGATTTTAAAAAGGTTCTTTGATACTCAGGGATGCGGAAGTGGAACAAATTAACCTGTCTCAGGGACCAGCAGCCCACAACCCGTGGGCGGAGGTTTATGTCTTCATATTGAAACTTCTTTGTGCTCAGAAATGCGGTTGCGGTGCAGTTTGTACTACCTCGAGGCCCAGTACTTCACATACAAAACATGAGCCTTAGTGGTGTATTTTGGGATATTGGGAGGGTTCCTTGGTGCATAGAAACGCGGTGGAGGTAGAGTTTTGACTGTATTTTGGCCGAGTACTTCAACTATATGGGGTATGGCAACAAAACTTGTACTCCTACGATGGATTTAGAAATACATCCATAATTTTATATTTTCAATAAGAGGCAAAAAATAACGTTAAAAAAACAAGAAGACAACGTTTTTGCAAAAGTTTTTTCACTCAATATCGCCCCCTTCATTTTCAATAATAGTCATTACACGTCCCCTGAAGGCCATGCAGGAGTTGATGACAAACTCCTCAGACAAGTTGTCCAAAGTAGCCACCATGTAGGACATCAGTTAGTCCAGTTTTGGTTGTGAGGTCCGGTTGGTTTCCCTCTCCAAAGTGCCCAATTGGGGATCCAATCTGGTGAGGAAGGGGGTCATATCTCTTTTGGACCAAAATCGAGCTATTTTATCTGGAAATAACTTTTGGCGCTTGTGGCGTGTGAAACGGGGCGCTATCCTGAGTACAGACGTAGTTATCCTCCGGTTAGTTGGTCTTTAGCTATAGGAAGATGATGTACTTAAGTACCTCCAAATCTTTAGAATAAATTTTCTTTTCCTTAGTTACTGTCACTATTATTTAATACTTGATGAGTGAACTTAATTTCGTATCCTAACAATAAATTATATTCAAAAAATTGATTGAACATTTGCGTGTGTTCATAAAAGACGGATTGTAACCTTGAGGATTTGTTGGAGAATTATAATTGTAAGTCCTTGTTGGACTTAGAGTAGACTTAAGGATCAACTTAGGATAAATTCTTACCAATGTCTTTGAATATTTCCTTCTCTCTCTTCTGTCTTGTAACAGCGGATTGTAGCTGATCTAATGAAACCCCATGACAGCTAAACTGCTCTCCTTCCAAACATTCTTCAAATTGTCAGTTACCATGTTGATTTTCCGGATTTTTATAATGCCCAAATACACACGCTTTTCATCACTAATGATTAATTAATTATAATTGACTAAGGTAAATATTTTAATGTATTCAAAAAATAAATTTCTTCTAAAGCCATTTGAGGACCCCTGAGTTAAATTACATTGCCTCTGTATCTTAGTACCCTTTTAAATTGATCAAACTTTGACATTAGAGGATTCAACGTACATAAACAAAATCTTATAATTCCCTGTCAGAGAATATATAATACATTGAAAGCATATACATGTAAGTAGATACTTATATATTTGGGTGATCAATAGATGTAAACATTAAATATTTTGTTAACGATCCTTCTTATAATATACCAAAATAAAAATTACATCAAATATATTTTCTTTCTAACATTAGAACTATATAAATAGTAATTTAAAAATAAGCAATTTGTTAACTAATTACTTTTAGACTAAGTTACAGAATACAGCTCACAATTTCATCATTTGAAAAGGACTAAGTACTATGAAAGAAAAAGGTTGGTGATACTTATTTCTAGTTAGCGGAGAGAAATTAAAGGACTTAGGTTGGGCAACTATTGCAAGAGCTGGAGTAAACGGGAAATAATAATAGGTAGCGGGTCAACCAGAAATGACGCTTGAGTAAAAAAATAAGTTATTGAGAAATCCACCTTTTATTTATTCACTTAATCAATATTAACGCCCAAATAATATCTGCCAAACCGCTCCGGAGAAATGGGTTAAGTTCAAGAGTACTTTCGGGTACTCTTGAAAGGGCCAGGAACGGCTACAAAGACGGATGAGCAGATTGCATTTTTTGCAGTTTAACAAGAGAAACAACCGACCACATCTCTTAGGAATGCAGCAGATTGACGGAAATCTACAGTGACGTGCAAATCATCATTCATGAGGGATTTGGTCTTCATCTTTCGAAATGATTTTTTATGAACAGAAAACGACGGAAAAATAGAAGTAATAATTACATAGGGGTGCAGTATATAATAATCAAATTAGAGACATCCCTAATGGGGGATTGAAACATTATAATTTGGAGGAGTTTCACAACTAAGAGAAAAGAACGACTTGACTGCATCGAAGGGAGGATGAAAAATCTTGTGCAACAACCTCCTTCCCTCAGAACAAAGCTCTGAAAATGTATCTTCCATAAAAACAATGACCCGAAACCTACAACAATGACAACAAAGAAGAAGCATGTTAAGGTCATGGAGAGGCCTAGCCAGTTTCCAGAACTCAGTTCCATAGAAAATCTTTATTAATGGGGAAAACTTACAAAATTGGCAAGGGATCAAATACTTTTTTCCTCCACACAATTTATATTAGTTTGCTTACAAAATGATTGAAAGTAGCACTGTTTCGCAGTAAAAGAATACAACTCCTTAATCATAATATTTTTTAAGGTCATAATACACTAATGGTAGTACCCGGCATTGCCCAGAGTTATTAGGCGTCAAAAAACAGAAAAACTGTGGTTTAATGATACATATTTTTTGTATTAATATAAAAGAGAACTCTTAAACAAATTTTCGCTGTTACTATCCATTTTCGTGAGTACACTCATAGGTATTTACTTAATAATTAGATTTTCTCGCCTCAAAAATAAAAGATAAATAGGGCATGTGCGATGTTTACTTGTATTCGTTTGTAAACACATCACCTGTGAGTAGTGCCACATTGCAGACAAATAATAAACCTTCCTTAATAATAATTATGATTATCCGGCCAAAGAATAACAGCTAGAGAAAGAATTCAGACGAAGTTGAGCCACCTGTTGACATAAGTCCTTTAATTTTATTACTCATTGTTATTTGAGACTTTATGAAAGTGATTTTATTAAGTGATCCTTAAATTAAAAGTATTTTGGACTCAAAGTGGTTTTTCCAAAGATGAGTTGGACAACCCAAGAAGTTAATTTGAAGAATATAATCTTGTCAAGAAATAACAAACGTATGAATAATTCCTTCTTTCTAAAAGTCCTTGAATTACAATTTGGATTTAAATACATTTAAACTAACCACTCTATTAGTCAATGTTACTATTACAAGGTTAGGCAACATGAAAATGGCTTTTTTTTCTTCGCACAGAGTTTCTAGAGGAGTATGGACTGCCTCTCCTCATTTTGATGCAAATGTCAAATAAATTTAATCCTCAGAATCTGTTTTTTTTTTTTTTTTTTTAGTGAGTAAGGACTGACTCACCAAGATAACAAATAGTTATCATCCTTTGGGATCAGGATCTTACAAGATAGTAAGAATATATATCTTCGTACAATTTCTAGAAATCTAAATACTAGTATGTTTATCGGAGCCCTCTGATCTCTTATGCAATGGGAAAAATAACTGTTTTAATATTTTTTTTTTTTTTTCCTAACCAGAATTTATTTCAAAGATTTTCAAATACTGGAAACATATAACAGAATGATACAATAGAGTAATAAAAAACATATAAAATACAAACAAACATCAATTAAAACCTTCAAAACCTAAGCTCAATCGTATTTAAAACGCTAATATAGTTTCTTAAAATATTTATCACACCACCGTCAAGCTTGGAGCTGGATACTTTCATGGCGTAGATGCAGAATTGATTTTTCACGATCACTGCGTAATGATATATTTTGTCATTGGAAGATAGTGTAAAAAAAATCATTTCTACTCACTGAGTCTCCGAAGCGTTCCTTTACCAGCTCTCCAAGAGTAGAGTAAACAGGTTTTAAAACTGGGCACTTCATTAAGTGTGAAGCTGTCTCTGTTTCTGAACTGTAGAAATAAAAATTTGGGTTATCTGAAAGATATACTGATACGTCGAATGACGATACAATCATAATCTTGGAATCCATTTAACACTCATTGTTTTTATCTTACTCCTGAATGATGTATCATATATGCAAGGTAGTCTGAAATGGGTTTTCCTCTGTAACCACGTAAGCCTTTTAAAAGTCAATGTAGTCAGAAGATTGTGATGCAATCCCCCCCAGGTATCCAAGAACTTCCAGACCATTTCTCAGATGCAAAGGATTCACTTCTGTGAATGCATCAGCCAGAAATGCATTTAGGCCACAAGATAGTTCAAGCAATTGGAACGTTTCTTTTGTATTAGCAATGATTTTATTTATATAACCAACTACACTTAGTTTTCGAGAAATCGACTTCATTCTTTGATGACGGTTCTCGTAATTTAGAGTATTATCTATGACACAGTGGTTCCATAAGTCCTTTCTTTTTAAGCATTTCATCAACCACTCCGCTAACATAGCTTTCCATATGTGACCTATACTAATCATTCTTACCCCCCTCTTTAGAGACATTATTCTCTTCATCGGGATGTTACGTCTTGTGCTGAGATCAAGGAATCCAATAAGAAATTTTTCCGACTCCTTGTTATTTAGACGCATGATAAGAAAGCATTTAGAAATCACGGAGGAGTTACATAGATCAATTCGATCCCATCTATAAAATTCAAGCTTCTTTATGATACTGGTACGCTGATATATTTTGGATATAATTGCTCTCTTGTTGCAACTCATGACGTCTTTTCCAATGAATGCAACAAGTACCCTGATCCTGTTTTGGACTATTGGTCGATATACTTTTACAATGTATGGGTTATTATTGATTATACTCGACTTCTTTTCATTAACTAGTAGGTCTGACGTTGTGCCAATGGGTGATAAAACTTTATTGAGTTCTATAAATGATGTTATTGTCAAAACAGTGTTCCCATTGATTATAATAGATGTATCGTCTGTGTAGGCATATACAGAAAGAACATCCCTAGGTTGGCTTTTCCTGAATAACTTGTTACTATTTATTTGATTGAGAAGAGTATCTAGTGCAATTATGAATAGCCAAGCTACTATCGGATCTCCTTGTTTACAGCCTCTGGACACCTGGAATGTACTTAAGTTTTTACCCATAGCGTATTGAGTTTTTGATTTCACCATCATTGACGCAATTGCTCGTATCATAAAATTTCCAAAGCGCTTATTTTTTAAGTGTTTCAATCAGGTTTTGGTGTGATATTAAATCAAATGATTTTTCAAAATGGAGGGCAATAATAGTGCAGTATTTCTTTTTTTCCAACGCTGTTTGTAAATTAGCGTGGACGTCTTCCATCCTACACCCTTTTATAAAACCTCTCTGAGACTTGCTAATAATATCAGGAAGGGTTGATTTGATCCTTTCGGCAACCACATGAGGGAATATTTTATAAATTGTGCTCTATAGGGTGTTTGGTCTCAAGTTTTTCATAGATCGGTGGTCTTTGTCCTTTGATAAATTTTAAAACCTATCCCCAATATACCATGCTATTTGTTCCTTTCGACACAGTTGAAATTGCATAAATAATCTAATTTTTATGAAAATATTTTACGGTCATTCTTTGACAAAAGAATTCCCAACACTGGATATCCCATTGGAAAATAGTCGCTCTTTGATTTTAGCATTTAGGATTTTTTCATAGGAAAACGATTGAACTCGTCTTACATTACAATTAATTAATTAATTACAGTTAATTATGTATGCCCAGGCTAAAACACTGATGCCATTGCCTTTTGACACCATCAAATTTAAGACTGACGAGGCATACTGGTATGATTTGAGAACTAACGTTTGGATCTACCTCCATACTTATTACATAGTTTGGACCTCTGATTTACGCTAGAATTATTAAGTGAGCAGCTTTATTTGTAGGTTAGCTCTTAGATGACCATGGTCCAGAACTTTCCCATGTTTAGGATTTACACCATATATTTCTTCTTCTTTGAGCCCAAAAAAATTGCAGCATTAACGACATCCACAAAATCGATAACGTCCTGTCTAAATGAACTAATATGATCATTTGTTAATACAAGAACACAAGTGTCCCATTTGAAATCAAAGTTTAAATTGACATTCTCCGACGCATCTTTTATCATTTTTTCGCGTCAGGTAATTTTTTAGATGATGATTGACAAAGGTGAAAATCCAGTGTGGATTGAGAATGTTAAAAAAATGAAACCGAAAAGCAACATTGTAACCTTAACAATTTGAAAAATATTTTGGAGGAGAGAAAGAATAATTCTCATGACATTTCATTAGATCAGCTACAATCAGTTTGACAAGGTAAGAAGGAGAGAAGGAAATAAATAAAGACATTTACTAGAATTACTCTGATGTCGTTCCCCAATTCTACTCTGAGTCCAACAAGGAATTACAATTATAACTTTGTAACAAATCCTCAGGGTTACGCTCCATCTTTTATGAGCACACACAAATGCCCAATCAGGTTTTGAGTGTAATTGAATCTATTTAGAAAAGGAATTGAATAATGACAACTGCTAAGGAAAATAAAATTAATTATTTATACTACCAATGAACAGGCCAGCTAAAAAACGCAACGGATTTACATGTAGGATGATTGATAAGGAAGAAGGGTAAGCGCGCTCGAAGGGTGACGTTAACACTTTTTCAAAGAAAAGAAAGAAACAGAAGAATATATTTAATATAGAGTCTCAGGAAATCAACTAGGAAAATTGGCAAAGTTATAGATTTAGCACAAAGCCAGATCACTCAAAAAAACATTAAAATAAACATAGAAACTTCACAATTTCACGGATATAACTTTTTGCGTAAGAAACAACCTCAAAAACACATTTCACGAATTATTTATGCACTATTGAAAATACGCGCACCTCCACACTTTCATACATATTTATATTCTGTTGTAAATTTTCTAGCATTTTTGAATTTGATATTAAGGACTTTTACTTATCATCTCGACTTTTCTTTTTTTACGTTAATATTTTATTCAGACATAATTTACCATATAATCCTTTTAAATATATTTTTATATTCTGAAATCCATTTCAATTTATTTATTTGTGTTTACCCTATAATTGTTTTATTTAAGTTTATTTCATCACTTGTTTGAATATTAAAATATTAGTGAAAATTAATGCGAAGCGCAGAACAGAAAGAACGTTGTTAAAGAACAAAGAACGCTTTCAAGTATGTCTGGGGTGCCAAAGCTTTTTGGTCTGAAATTTCTATGGGAATCATAAAAAAATATTCCCGTGAGATAAATATGTAAATTGTTTTCTGAGAATATTCCAAGGTTAATAGAAATACAAGGTTATACCAACACGTTTTTCTCACTTATGCTTAACTTCCCCCTTGCTTTTTAATAGTGACGTCAAAGTGTATATACTATTACTATTAATTTTAGAATTTTTAGAACTATATGGTCGTAATATACCCTTGTTATTCTCTATGATGTCACAATCTGTTTGTCCTGCCCAGCAGTCCATACGGTATAAAAAATTGAAAATTCTAGAAATCCTGATTACATGCGGGTTTAACCTTGCATTTTTATCAACCTTGAAAAGAAAATACAGAATATTCCAAATTTCTCGGTTTTATTGCAACGTTTTTGGTTATAAGAGTTCAAGTATGATTAATTCAGATTAAGATTTATTCCCTTTTTTAGACTAACTTGTTCCGAAATTGGCTTCTACATTTTGTATGAATATTATTTTATCGTTATTAATACATGGCAATAGGAAACGATTGTATGTGAGAATAAAATAAATTATTGACGGCTCTCGTGGGGTGTCTAGTCTTCATATAAATAACAAAGTAGACGGAAATTGATCGTCTAATACAATGAAAAAATAGATACGATAACTTTTTAAAACCTCAATTTTAATTCACTGATAAAATTGGAGAGAAAATACGTTTTATTAAGACTCCTACGACATCTTGATTATCCTGGCATTGAAACACTGTCAATACAAGGTGTTGTTTAGAAAACCATTTTTGTGTTCCGGACTCTTATTTAACTTTCAGAGCCTTCGACAAGCAACTTTCAAATCCGAAACGTGGAGTAAGGATTTGAGCAACAAGAATTTCAAACCAACAATTCAATTTCGCGAATCGGATGGGAAACATATAAAGGTATTCTGCAACCCTTCGGGAATTAATTTCAATATTCTCAGAATTTATGGCCCAATTCGGATAACCCTGATTTTTATGGAAAAAACTTTTACCAATTTTAGCTCACAGCCCAACAATTATGAGCGGAGATTTTAATATAAAATTGGACTCTACAAACACTAACGGAAACACGAATGCCCGTGCACAGAAAATACTTTGCTCCAAAAATTAAATCATATTAACTCTATGACGCAGCTGAAACTGTAAAAGATTATAGCCGTACTTTCTTTTCTTCTGAAAAATTCTCCAAACCTACGTTCTCAAGAATTGACCTATTTCTATTCAGTGGTATCCAAAAGCAATCAGCCACGTCATATAAAGTAATCGATACCAAAATATGCGACCATAAGGGACTGTACATTAAAATTAATTTGATATATTTCCCAACTCATAGAGATAAAAAGGCATGGAAACTCAATTCATCAAAATTAGATATACCCAAAGTTATAGATGAGATCGTTGAAATAATTGAGACCACGAGATACAATGTCAAAACAGGATGCAAGGTTTTCTATGAAGTACAAAAGGTACTATCAAAGATTAAAGCTATATTCAGAAGGGCTGGAGCCCGAGAAGCCGTCAATAGGAATAGGAAAATTGGTATCATTGGAAATATAAATAAAGAGGACATTTCAGATCATGAAAAAAAATTCATACTGGATCAAATCTTCTGAGATTCTGACCTAGCAATTAGAACCAGATTAAAAATGAACAACATCGAAGACTTATCTAAAGCAAGACTACGATGTGGTATGATGGAGAAAAAAAGAAACAAAAGCAAGGATTTGTCAGTCTTGGTAGCAAGTGCTAGATATATATCAATCCTACAGCAATATGTAAAGAAATAAAAACCTTCTTCTTCGAGACAGGGACCAATACTTCCTTTTAGAATCAAGATCAGTATTTCTCCAACTGGTACCTGAGAAGATGTCTAACACAACCTTCACTTACTCCTTTCATTGCTTATTTAAGACGTCGCAAAATCCCAAGAACTCTACATCAAAGCCATTAAAAATAAGTATCTAATCGCTCCTGAGAAATGGTTTAAGTACAGAGTACTTTCAGGTACTCTTGAAATGGCCGGGAAATACTACAAAACCGGACGAGCAGATTGTTTTTTCTGCGATTTAACAAGAGAAACAACCGATCACATACTCTGGGAATGCAGCAGATTAACAGAAATCCACAGTGGTGTACAAGTCATCATTGAAGAGGGATTTGCCCTCAAACTTTTGCAAATGAATTTTTATCAACTACGGAAAAATCGACGCAATAATTACAAAGGCACATTATATAATATACAAATTACAAAATACATAAGAGGATAACTTTGATGGAATTTGGTTTTTGGATTTTTTTTCAATTTTATAAATAAAAAAATAAAAAATTTTAGAAAAAAATTTGAAAAATTAATTTTTTAACCAAACAAATTTTTTAAATCTACAGCTATTTACGAAAAATTTCAAAAATCGATAGTTATTCTCAAATAATTAAAAAATTTTGAAAAAAATTTAAAAATCCACAGTTGTTCATGCACAAAAATTACATTTTTTTAAGAAAATAATTTCAAAAATTTTAAGTATTAATTTAAATTTCGAGTACTAAATTTTCAACTAAATTCAATTTTAATAAGAAAAATTTTTAATAAGAAACCGGAGTCAAATCTTTAACCATGTCATAAGTAAAATATCATTTTTTGTGTTTTTGAATCCAAACTAGATTCAAAAAATTATTATACCCGTCCGTAGTCGTTGAACTTTGTAACCGAATTCTTAATTGCGTATAAAAATGTGTACTTCTGTGATTCAACGTACATACCAGTATAGAATAGTATTCATATTGTAACGTTGAATCCAAAAACAAAGAAATACTAGTTTAGTATGAATTAATGTATCTCAAAACCTTTTTTTTTAATAAGAAGCCGCACTAAAGGTATATAATCATGAGTTTCTGAGATTGCTGATGTCAAAAGTGGCCACAAAATAGACATAGTTTTGTTAAGCTCACTCATAGCTTTTTCCTAATGTATTATAATTGCCCATAATTGTTTTTGTTTACGATGTATCGCTAATCAAATATTCATTAAAATGTGAACTTCTTTTAATTTATGGCCTCATAACAAAGAGTTGGATTAGGTTAGAGCTCCAAAATTTCATTTCTAAGCTGGTACACTGTCAATAATATCATATACCAAATTTTATTCGATCTTTTTCCTCGGGAAAATTTCTCACGGAATGACTCACATAAATAAATTATATGTGTACTTAATATTTAGCAAATTTTATAAGATTCCGGTTTCGATTAAAGGTTCAAGTAAAGAAGAAAAGACTATGTGATTAAATGATATAGTTCCTACCTGATTATTATTTGATGCATCCTCATATCCGAGATTGATATCTTCCAGTTTGTTTGTATTCTTGCGCTCATAGTTTAAATATTCCTGAACCTGTTGTCGTTGGGTCTCAAGAACAAATGACTTGGTTGGATTTTGTAGTCGAGTTGACACCTAAAATGAATATTGTATTGGATTATTTGAATAATATGTTGGGTGTATTTGAAGAGTTTAATCGATTCAAATGTATGCTATGAAGAAGGACTTACATTGTAGACCTCTCGTGGAACATCATTTCGAATGATATCATACCTCTGAGGTTTGTCTGACTTGATAGGTTTAGACTGTGAGGCAATGGGAGGATAGTTGCGAGCCTTTTCTTGCTGCATGATTTGTTCTCTATACAGCATTTGTTTCAAATGTGTACGAGAGCTCGGATTGATTTGTTTAAATGTTGGAGGTCTAAAAGATATATATTGTAGATATTAATAGAGTAAAATATACAAAATAGATATTATAATGTTGAATCTTTATATTTACCGAAATAATTTTTGAATTACTCATAATGTAAATTAAACGCGGATCTACATTTGATTTTTATTGATATAATAATTAATCTATCAATCATTAAAAGATATTTTCACAGCTTAGAAAAATAATTGAATATTAAAACATTAATAACAGAGGGGAATAATAATGGGGGAGGGGGCATTTTGTACAAATGAATTTGGACAATAATAGAATTTATCTATGAGGGCAGAATCCAAAACTAATCTCCGTTTTTCTCTCAGTGGTCTGAATTCTGAAATATCTGGGATTGCATTAATTCAGAACTATTATCGTTCAGAGTCATTTTTCAGCATTAAAACGATCCCCAAAATAAAATTAGGGATATATATAAAAATTATGTAAAAGTGTTCTTTTTTTTCTATTAAAAATGATTTTATTGATTCTGTATTTTGTTTCGAACTCGATATATTTCCATTTGTAGGCTGAAAAATGATGAAAAAAGACACTGTTCTTTGTATTCTTATAACTTATTCAAAATACATTGTCATGAGGAATATCATGGTTTACAAAATAGAAAAATAGAAAATGTGTATTTGTAAAAAATATCTACTTTAAAAATTAGCATAGCCAGGGGGTGTACTAGCGAATAGCTAACATTATCATCATACTTTTTCCGATGTCATTGCCAATTTTATGACGTCATGCTTTGTAAAAGGAACATCAAGGCAATCGAAGGAAGATACTTCTAACTTGATCATCGATCTTAATAGATGTTTGAATTCCCCAAGGGACGACAAGAGAAGAATTCATCCGAGGAAAACTAACAGATCTCATAATGGAGTAGAGTGAACTCTTTCCATAGGAATGAGATACAAGGATTGAAACAATAAAGCGATTCATTCACTAAGAATAAAGAATTTTAATATTTCAAAATGGGATCACCAAAAAATACAAAATGGAACAAAAATCCTTGGAGATCCATATTTTTTAAATAAATCTTTTTATATATTTTTATATAAATAGTTTTATTCATCTTTTAATTTGAGGATTGTTTTAAGGGTAAAAAAGGATTCTAAACGATAATAGTCCCAAATTACTACAATCCCAGATATTTTAGAATTCAGATGACTGAAAGAAAAACAGAGATTAGTTTTGGATTCTGCACTCAAAGATAAATTCCTTTTTTGGCTTGAATTCATTTGTACAAAATGTTTGTTCCCTTGTGTAATTTTGAAAAGTACAGTGCACGTATGAAAACAGTCAATTTATTTGTTAGCTGTTATTCTTATTATAAGTTTATTCTGGCCTAAGATTCGAAGTCTTGTCATATAGGAATTAATTGTATCTTTCAGCTATTTCAATAAAAAAAAGTGAAATGATGTTGCTTCAAAATTATTTACATTTTTCCAATTCCGTCCTTCTTTACAAATGTTCTCAAAATGAGGTTAATAAGAATTATTATATTTCAGGAAAAGCTTATAAATAATACATAGAAAATTTATAAATGTATGCGTAGGATTTCCACTTATGCTGAAACTTAGGCTTTAGGTCCAAACGTACACATCTATTAAAATGAAATCCAACAGGGGATGTAAATGGTAATTTAGCAATTGAGTACAGACTCCCTTTTAAAGTTATTCTAAAAAAAATGTAATTTATTTTTGTCAACTATCGAATATCCATGCTCTGAGGTTTAATGCATATTATTCAATATTTCTTGTGAATCTGCGGGGATTCTCACTACTAAAGCAGTGGTTCTGAAATTAAATTGATGAGCTTTAAAAACATGTATGGGGAGGGAGCTTTTGAGATTCTTAAATTGAGCAATATAAATTAAAAGGGTAAGAACCTCTCTTGTACATAAAGAACAGCTGTCCAATAGTTGAAATAATAATTCACTAACTACCAGTTGATGTTTGGATTAAATTTTCTTGCGTTTTTTTGGAGTTCCTAGATGAGTATATTGTGCTCTATCACGACTTAACCTCAATATCACAAAAATGTACTCTTTATTTTATTGTCAGCTGTCAATGTTTCTGCATCTTTTCACCTAATTAATGCTCTGAACTTTGATTAGTTGCATTCGAGTTCGCTTTTGTTAAGCTGTGAATAATTCCTAATAATTAACGAACAATGATTCACTAGGTACGAAGAATTGGCTAAATACCAACTGATTTTTTTTTCTCTCTAATTATTTTAGGAGAAGAGATTGTGAGACATAATAAAGGTAACAACTTGCATTATCTCGCATTTTTTTATTTATAAAAGAGGCTTATTTTTAACATTTGTATGTAATTTGTGGGTAGACATAAAAATATGTAATCTAATTACTTGTTTATTTTATTAGTCAGCAATATATTTCTACTAAGTCATTTATTTGTATTGTAATTTAATAGAAATCGGCATTTTAGACTAGATTCTTATTTATTTTTATTTCTCTCCACCACTCCTTTGACGTCATTGACCTTGTGAATCATAGTATCTACTGACTACTAGTTACTAGTGCATACTATTAATTATTATTAGTGATGGCACGATTCTAAAAAAAAAAATCAGATTCTTTAATATTTTAAATAATAGTTAATTATTTCTCAGTTTTTGAACATTTCTTTATCATCAATTATTTTTTTTTATAATCGGAAAATAGACCTTATTTTCACTATACCGATTCCAATTCCAGTAAAAGTACACAACTCTCCGATTCCGATTTATTGTCCCATCACTAAATATTATGAACATTCCTACATAATATGTGATTTAGTTAATAAATATGTACTTTTCAATAGCTAAAACAGTGATAAAAATGATTCCTTCTTCAAATCTCAAAGGTTGAGTCATGGACATGAGATTTAATGTTTCATTAATATTTAGAAAAACTTACCGGTTATTAACAAGATTTCGTGATTTTATTTTTTCGACAACATTTGCTGGGTATGGACTCGATACTGAGCTTACGACTGGAGGGAGACTGATACAGCTCCTTGATGGTACATGATAGCTATCTGACGAATATCCCATATGGCAAGAGTTCAATGGGCCTTGGAAGGACCTTTGAGTATTGGGAATGAATTATATGATATTTTATATAGGGAACGTTACATGAAATTTTGATTGATAACAATCGATCTTATTTGAGGAGTATGTTTAATTATAGTAATATCATATTTATATTGGTTACGTATTCAGATTCTATGGCGTCAATGAATAGATATGTGGCCAATCAACAATAAAGCAAGCCAGAATGAGTTTTCTCAAAATTGAGTGCACGAATTACATTTGTATTATTCGAGGAGTTATCCTCAATTTCTATTCCCAAATTATTAGTACCAACCCATTTGAGGTGCTCTAAATTTGCACTTAAAGTCTCCTAAATTGATCAAAAGAATTAAAAAAATGAGAAAGTGACTAATTTTCTTTGAATGGGACCAGATCAGGACCAAAATTAGTCTTATAAGTCAAATAAAAAGTTATAAACTATAGCTAAAATTCTAGAGTATCTACTTTTCACAAATTTGAATACAAATACCCTATAATTGACTCAAATATTTCTATGAAATATATGTATGTGTATATAAAGTAAAAAAATTAATTTGGATTTTCTCCTTTTCTCGATTTTGTTCAATATTATATTTATGTTAATGGACCACATATCTAAAAGGTAGAATCACCATTACTCATCAAGTTCCTGCATAAAACAAATGTTTTTTTGGGAAATATAATGTGATATTTTAAAGTAATAAGGGGAAAGTTATCGATATAATAAATTCCTGGATTGAAGTAAATTCGCTGCTTGATATGGAGGACTCAGCATCAGTTCTGGATCATTGTCCAGTATTTTCTCTAACTCTTTGTCAATTCCCTTATTTTCAACTGAACCTCTACGAGAAATCACAGGACTCGATGCTTGGCTATCAAAAGGGGACACGTGGGTCAAGTCCGGAGCTGTCACAGTCAATTCAAAGTTAGGAAGACCACCCAATACAGCAGATGATGACGGAAGATTGTCCTCCATATCCTTTAAACTCATCCCTTCCTCCATGTTTTTTAAAACTTATAATAATAATTTTATGGCACTTTTGAGTTGATTAACTTCATAGGAGTAAGTTTGAAGATGAAGGGAGTACGAAATTGAAAAACAAGAACTTTTACAATTTCAGAATATATATTTTTTAAACATAGGATGGAACTCACTAAATTGAAACGTAAATACAACTGATGTATTTTTCTTGGCATAAAGCATATATATGTTGTAGGCCTATTCTAAAGAAATGAAGTGCCCCCAATATTCGTGTCTGCTTACTTCATTTATGGGTAAAGAAATACATAAGTAGAAAGCATGATTTTTTTAGCGTAATGTTCTTTTTTTTTTTAAAGACGAGTGAGAATTGTGACAAAAGTTTTAAATCTTTACTCTTTAAGGAATGAAAAAGCCAAATATTGTTATAGGTGGGAAAAATATAAATACTCATAGGTTTGAAAATATAAATTTTGTATCCTTAGCCATCCATATGTCAGCATAAATACACTATTAGTCGATATTCTCAATTCTATAATTTATTTAAAAAGAGGGAAAAAGGTGCACATTCCGTTTCGGTGACTCTTTTTTCCCAAAAAATATCCTTCTTTTAATGTCTATATGTGCCACGAATTATACAGTTTTTTTGTCTGTATTTATCTACTTTTTTTGAAATACCATTGCAAAATCTAAAACACATTCTTAGATAGTAAGGGTATCGCATAACTTTTTTTGGATAACTTATAGACAAGCCAAATGTGTATTAAGGCCGTTTTGAGGCCCTGCGGTACCCGAAATAGCCCCAAATGTATAATTAATACATTTTTGAACTTACAATACGTAGAATTATCTGCTTTAATTTAGTGTAATGAAAGTAGCTGGACGAAGAATAAGTTGTATTTTTTTTTATCAAAAGCTCAACGTGCTTTCCATTTTGAGAGTAAAAATATAATCAGTTCATATTCATGCAGATGTGAAAATTGCTAATATCCTAACATGACCATCAATTTTTTAAAAATGTGATAACTATCTACGACTTTTATAAGAAAATCGGGGAAATGTTTATCTATTTATGAATGAAATAAGAGAATTACATTTTAAAAAATTGTCAAAAGTCTCCTGGGAGCCCAATAGGAGCCGTTTAATTAATTAAATTAGCACATGTATCCGTAACATTTAGATGTAAGAAGAAATAAATTATTTGGAGACATAGTAGTTATTTAATTATTGAATTGGAAAGTTATAAAAAACACATCAAGATAGATTCAATTTGTGGTTACATGAGCCAAATTTTAAGGTAAAATATAATAATTACTGGTTTATAAAATGCATTTCCGTGTTCATAGATTAATAACTTTTACTCAATTTTTCATCCATTCAACAACACTTAGTTAATTCGCTTTTTTTTTAAGTATTTACCTGTGTGATTGTCATTTTTGTTTATCATCCCCGTTATTTTCCCAATTCCTTTCAACTAAAATATTTCTGCTCCTTGTACGTTTGAAGGAAAAATATCATACTCATATTTTGATCTAAGAATAAAAATTTAGTCATATAAATTAAATCTCCCGGACGTTTTGCATGTAGCATCGAGCGTATATAGCTAAGGCTCTGCCAGGTAGCTCTCTAGATACTAAAGTACTCCTTAGCTTCAACATTCATAATCCATTTTAAACTTTCTTTCTCAAGCTATTATTATAATTTTTTCATTCTTGAGAACAGAACATCTATGCAGGAGTGTGCTCATGTAAAACGGTGAGTAACAGTGAGGATTTCTGAAATATATACCTTTTACATTTTTAGGCAATCTTTGATGTTCGATGACTCCTAATAACTCCGGGCTATACCAGGTACTACTGTCAGAGATTGATATTTCCCTTCATAACCTTTGAATATTGTCTGTTTTCTGCTCACTTAATGACAAATAAGACATTATCATCTACGTAAGAGGTAAGTTCTTCCTATTTGATACGTTCTGAGGAAAATCCAGTGTATTTTTTTAGCTCGCCCGTTTCTTTGGGAATTGGTAATCTGAAGAAGGTATTTTCTTATCCTCAGCTATTGCCATTATTATTTAACCCCTGAGGTGTGAACTACTTTTTCTACTACATTCAATTCAATTAACTTCATTGAAAATCCGATTGAACATTCCTATGTGCTCATAAAAGATAGAGCGTAACCCTCAGGATTTGATCAGAGTTATAATTGTAAGTCCTTGTTGGATTCAAAGTAGAATTAAGGATCAACTTCGGAGTAATTCTTACTAATATCCTTGTTTATTTTCTTTTTCTCTCCCCCCCCCCTCCTTCGTCACAGCTGATTATAGCTGATCATATGAATTGTCATGACAGCTACGCTGCGCTCCTCCCAAACCATTCTTCAAATTGTCGGAGATACCATGTTGGTTTTCGATAATTGTTATTTTTTTAACGTTCTCAAAATACACACAATTTCCATCACTACTGATACGTTTAACCAAGTAGAGTTCTAGAGAAGGAAGGAATGTGAAAAAGGGTTAAAAAATGAAATTTGTAGATCGCCATTTCTTGTAATTGCTACATGATAAGAATTTTGTATCTACCAAGGCTGTCATCATTATTCGTTTATTCTTGAAGAGAGAATAATATGTATTAAATAATCACTAGTTTGTGAAGGACGATAAGTATCTCAGTGTGTCCACGTTAATTTTCGGTTTATTTTTTTAACATACCGGAGTTTTAATTCTTTGAGCTACTGAGTATGTACTCTTTTTAATATTTTACAAGTTGTCATACAAAAAATATCAATTAACGTGCTTCAACTCTACAGAATTGAATAAAATTGATAATATCAATATAAAAATATCATGATATTAAAAAAAAAAAATATGTTAGTCTATCAGTAAAAAATTTCCATTAATAGACAATGAAATTTTTAAATAATTATGGTAAAAATAATAAACAAAAATTGCCCATAATACCAATAAATGTATGTTTTTACTTGACTATAATTCATGTTTGAAAAAGTATAGTCCTTAAAGGAAATGTTAAAAGAAATAAACTATGTATATTTAAGTAATTAAAACAGCAAAATGGAAAAATAGCCACTAAACTAAACAACTTTTTGGATACAAAATCAGAAAATGTTGATATTTTATGAACTTATGAACAACTAAATTCATTCTGCCAATATCAAATAATTTTTATCTAAAAGTAAGTTAGAACAGCGAATTAATAATATACAATCATGAATGTAATATAATAAAGTAATGCTTCTACTAAAGACTTTATTTAAAAAAAGTTAGCAACAGATATAACGTTTTTAAAAGTATCGATACAACTGATTGGAATAAGCTGTTTAGGTTGCGTTGAATATAGATTTCACTGATATTCTGGTGGGAAAATTGAATCGTGAATGATTTTATAACCAACTATGTGGATGAAAGCTAATTAATTTTTTTGAATATGAAGTATCTATAAACTTTTATTAATCTCCTTACATCAAAATTATTAGTTATATAGTTAGTTATAAACTGAAAGGTAATTCAATTTGTTTCCCAGAATGTCATTTTAATCTATACTCAACTCAACCTAACCACCTTATTTATTGAATTTCTTAATAAATATTAATAACTTAATTGACCAAAAATCCTTCGAAATCGACATTTTTTTAAACGTATTTTTTTAATTGAAATATAAGGTATATTCTATAACTACAACAATGAAATAAAGCACTTGAAGAAAAATTAGCTTGTAAGTAAGGTATTTAATTTTACTTAATTTTTTAGTGCTTATATATATTTTTTATTAATTGTAATCAAGATAACGTAATAAATAATTCATTTTTCAAAGGGAAAATGTTTGTCAATTTGTTAGTTACTTTGATTTTCATCCATATAGGTAGTTTTTTCATGTCGAAATATGGCACTGAATTGTTGGTATACCCTAAAAACTTGATAATAAAAAGGTTTTTTACGAGATTCTCTCTCCTTGGAAAGCCACCTGTCATTCTGGACGTTGTAGCTTCTGTCGACAGTCTAGTTCTTCTAGTCAGAGAAGAAGATGATTATTTCCACATGGCTCTTCAGGTCATTGAGGAGACGCTTACCGTTGGTGAGCCTGGTGGCCTTCATGGATGCCGTGAGGATGTGTTGTTTGGCCATTCGCTATGACATGTACCAGAGGTCATCATTCACAGCCTTGGAGACCAGCTCCTTGCTCACTCCACGGTTCTTGGCCAATCTGGACAAGGAACTCCCCGGAGGCCTCAAAGAAGCGGGGAGTGCGGATTCGGTCACTTCTCATGTTGTATGCCTTGTGGCAGACCTTCCCCTCAACCTCCCAGGCATTGAAGATCCGGTACACGGTGGTCTTGGGGTCGTTAAGAAGCTTGTAGATAGCAGAGGGCTTGTGTCCCGCGCGAGCCAATTCGAGGATGGCGTCTTTTCTTGCTTGTTCCATAATGACTATTGTTTGTTGTCAAAACAATTGTGGTGGAAGTTATAGTGTATTGTTCACGCAACCTTTTTTTTTTGTATGATTTAATCCTGAATATCCACATTATGGATCTGGATGAAGTTTAAAGTAGTTCCAATTTATCGTGGACACACTGTACTTGATCATACCATGCACAACAAGATTAACTGAATGCATGTAGTAGTGTATTGTTGTAATTCTTGGTTCTTCTTCCTACTGCCTAGTTACAACACCAGTGTGATTGCCTTGAAACGAAGCGGCTCTATCAAAACATGCTGCACGACAAAGGCTCAGTGGAAGATTGTACTTCGTCGAGGCATCCTTTAATATCTTGAAGATAGTATAGGTCTAGGGAGTATAGTCCTAGGAAGTTTTCCGAAGCGGTCAGAACACAGATCCAGAGCTGTTTTATTCTTGAGACATCAGTAGTTTCATCTGAGAGTATAGTCAATGGGATGAGATATATTTCTGCAGGTAAGTAACGAATTACTATTAAATAAATTGTGTTAAGAATTTGTTCCTGTATTTGATTTGATGTCTTAGAGGCCTTCCTTTCGAGCCATCTATCCTAGCTTCTAACTCCTGCACATAGAACTTGAAGTAATGACATGAAATTACTGTTCTGATCACTGTGTCATCAGATAGCTTGACCTTGCTTCGTCATCCACTTCAACGTTATTATTATTGTTAGTAGATACTGGGTGTTTTGTTTACTTTCTTCTTGCACATTGGTGTCTAGTTAGTCTTCTTGCAACATTTTCACCCTGCCAGAGTTTGCTCATCTTGTAGCTCAACAGTCGATGCCCATCACTCTTTTTGTGTTTCAGGAATTTATTGGTAGAATTTTTCCAACTTCTGAAAACCTTTTTGCTTAAGCTTTTTTTAAAATTTGGGACTGAAAGTAACATTTTGCAGATTAGCCGGTAGGCAAGTATAGCAGAATGCAGTACCACTTCTTTTATTATTCTCTCAGTCCCATTCGAGCCATGGGAAGGTATTATGCCATTCTTTTTAAAATTTGGGTCTTTTTTGAATTCACAAGTTGGCTGACTATATCTTTTATGTATTTAACTCATTAAATTGATTTCTTTTGTTCCATGTATTTATGGTTAAATCCACACATTTAATTATGTATTTCTTGTACTATTTAATATTTTGTTTGAATGAAATAAAATAAATTGAATTGTCATAGAACATAATTGTGTGTACAAAGCACAGCCTTGTGGCTTATCATGCTCTGTACTGATAGGCAATAAAATCTTTAAAAAACCATTCTAACATTTGGAATGTTGATACTATGTTCTTTTAGCATTAGCCCTCTGCAAACTACAAACTGAGATAATTTGCGCGCGTAGCGCGCAGTAAAATATTAAAGTTAATGTATAGATAAGATTGAAAAAGTCCTCACATATAAATTTTATACCTTTTGTTGTGTGAGAGAGCCTTTTTGGGGAGGTAAAAATTCCTTTTTGGATTGGGTGGGCAGCTGCCACCTAGACCCCCCTCCACTTCCGGGGCCTATGATCTAGAAGATTGGGTTACCCTCTTACGCCCTTCATAATATTTAATCAGACTCTTTTAAATTACAACATTGAAGTCATGAAGCGATAACTTATTTGATTATTGAATGTTATAAGCGATATAGCTATTCACGCATACTATATCTAGAAAATTGAAAAAGATTCTTTGATAAAATCTGAATCTTATTGGTATGAAGCAATTCTTTGATCGATTTGATCAACTCCTCTATGCCTTTGGTGTAGAGCTTTACAATTCTAGGACAAAATTTTCGTGAACCTTGTGTTCAGATAGAATTTCAGTGTTTTACTTTAAATGCTTGATCACTCTCATCATCTTTGGGATTATCATCAAAGTAAAAATGTCGAAGTATCATAATAACAACGTGAATGTTGGATTCAGGAGTCCATGAAGCATATTATGCATTCGTTTCTGTAGTAACCTCTTCATCAGCTATAATTTAAGTATTAAAATCAAATAATGTGTCAATATACTCTTCATCAGCACTGTCTGCTTCGTCTAAAATGCTGTAAATTTGGTCACTAAAAGTGCTTCGAAAAAGGTTAAAATATCTTGTTCTTTGTTTTTCTTTCCATTTATAAACTACTCTCCATTCAATAATAAAGTATTATAAATTTTTTTGTAAATACATGTATTACTTACTAATCTGTCTAATAATAAAGACTACTTTAATATCAATACACTAAAACAGGGGGGGCAACCTTTCCAAGGGCTGGGCCATTTTTCAGAATGCAACAATTGTCGGGGGCCGCACCACAAAACCCTGATTGGGCATGTTTTACTTTTATTTAAAATTGAAATAATAGCATATTCAACTTGGATATGAAACAATAGACATGCATGTATTTTATTTATGAATGACCGGAGATATTAAATGCATATTTTTATAATATTCATAGTTAGTAAGAAGCTTGATGTTGGATGTTTTTAGCCATTTGGTTAATGTTTGGTTCTATTCTTGATGTGCACAGACACAAACTATGCAGCAGATGACTGTCAGTTAGATTGCTTCTCAGTTTGCTTTTCAAGGGTTTCACTTTCGAAAACATTTGCTCACAGGTATACATATTTCCAAACATGCATACAAATCTTCTGGCAACCCGCTTTAAATTACAGTAATCTGCAGCTGGTAGAGACCTATAAAACTCAATTAGGTTGATTTTTTTGAAATTTTGTATGAGAATGTTATCCTCCTACAGGGCATTCAATTCAAGCTGTAGTTGTACAGCTGCCGAGCTTATCTCACAGGTACAAGGCAATGAGAAGACAGTCATCTCACTTCTGAGATTTCTGAGCTCTGTAAAATGAGAAGAAAACTCCTCCCAAAGTACTACCACTCTCTGAGCATAATAATCCAGGATGTCATTATTGCCATCAAAGACAGATTTAAGGGTGGGAAAATGGTCTACTTTTTGTTCACGCAGACTTTGTTCATAGAGCTGAAGATCTCTTTCAAAGGTTCGGAGGTGCTTAAACAAGTCATGTACCAACTTGTTTGGTCCTTGAAGCTTGACATTGAGCTGATATAATTTTTCCGACATATCATTTATGAACGCAAGGTCCATTCGCCATAAGAGGCTCACACAATTCTTGAACCTCTTTTTGTTTCAACTTCAGGAACAGAATTATCTCATCTAATAATAACCAGAAACGTTGCAATGTGACACTCTGCTAGCCAGCGAACCTCTGTGAGATAAATAACATCCTCAGACTGGCTCTCAAGAACACCTGAAACTCTCTGTGGTTTAGTCCTCGTGTCTCTACTGGTTCCAAAAAGAAGGAAAAATATTTTTTCCACGTCTATTTTTGTGTCTATATTATCTTGTTTAACACTTTTTGCATTGAAAATCTCTGAATGCAAGTTGAGTACTTTTAGACAAACTATTTTTAATATGAAAGGTGTGTTCAGGTCTGTATTCCAATTAAACTTTACATTATTCTTTAACAGGGGGTACAAATGAACTGTCCATTGAGACAATCATTCTATGAACTGAGAGTAATATTGTGCCATGCCCCAAAATCTATGCAGTTAATCTTCTGATTTTGGAGTTGATACTTTTTGGATTGTCTTTATCTTACATTCTGGAGGCCTAAAAACCTTACAATGAAAGGTAATGTACAAAGAAGTCTACCAATTTCATGAAAAACTCACATTTTTCAGGGGAGAGGATCATACCAGCTGTTATAAGCCTTGATAAAACCACGTCCAACGTTTTGCAATCCTCATCCATCGACTCCGACACGACTAGGATATCATCAAGGTACACAAACACATTTGGAATTCCTCTAAAAATTGAATCGATGAGTCTCTGAAATGTCTGAGTTTTTTTTGTGTCTGCATTTTTAAGACCAAAAGGCATCCTCAAATATGCATATAACCCAAATGGCGTAATGATTGCAGTTTTATTTATAGAATTGTTATTCATAGGTATTTAGTTATACGCTCTATGTAAGTCCAGTAATAAAAAAAACTGTAATAATTTTTAGATTAGTCACCAAATCTTTTAGATTTGGGAGGGAACATCGATCAAGGTTCGTCATCCTATTTATTTGACGATAGTCGCCGCACATTTGGCAGCTTCGTTTTGGGTTTTGGAACGACGTGAATAGCGGAAGAAAAATTAAAAGAAGATGATCGTAGGATTCCTTTTCTCAACACTTCGTTGATTTCGTCTCGTACAAAATTTAACTTCCCACCATATAACTTGCGTGATTTGGCAAGGCAAGGAGGACCTTTCGTCTCGATATGGTGTTCAACTCCGTGAGCTGGATAAGTTTCAATGAAACTTTTATTGAAAATATCAACTCCAAATCTGAAATTATATGAAAAATCTGCACCCCAAATTGGATGGCCACTTTGTACCCCAGTAAATCTCCTAGATTTTCTAGATTGAGATTTAAAGTTGTTGCACCAATAACATCAACGAGGGCTCCTCTATATCCAATAACAGGGAAGAGTTTTTCTCGAACAAAACTTTTACTCTTTTTAAATGGAATAACAGACACTTGCAGACCTGTATCTACCAGAAAGTTAATCAAATTTGAAGTGCCTTTCATGAAAAAGAAGTCTAATGATTTATTTACAATCTCGGTCCCGTGCAACCGAGGGCAATTTAAATTTTTGAAACAAATACAAATAAATGGCATCTTGCTCCTGAACAGATAGTTGCGTTCATTCCAAATTTAGAATGATAATAGCAGAATAGCCTTAGATTGAGTAAATATGGAAATATGTGCATTCCTAAATTCTTTGGCTGCAACACACATTTGCTTCAACTCTCAATTGAATGGGATTGTGCTCTCAAGTACACTTACTTGTCTTTAGGCACATTTCTGATGAAGGCCTCCCGTAGTAAATGACGAAGCAAATCTTGGATGTATTCCTCGTCGAGGAGACACTCAACTTAATCTAAAACTTCCCCAGGGGAAACTCCCAATGAATTGCACAGCATATCAGAATTTTTTTAAATTCTATCTGAAGGTGAGAGACCATATTTCTGAAAAATTGCCTTTTTGCACAATCATACATGATTCCTTCTTTTTTAATAGGAATAGACATGAAAACTTCACCAGGTAACGCTGAAGCCATTAAACAATATTTGGTCTGATCTTCATTGATCTTCCCCATAAAAAAATCCAGCTCAATTCTTCGAAACCAATTTTCCGGATTCATCGCCGAGAATTTTGGAAGATTTAGTTCTACTACGGCAAGAGTTAAGTTGCTGACCTCTTCTGCTACGTACTTTTGTTCGATCTGAGGGACATTGTCCGCATGGTCTTGGCTGTCTGAATGAGATTTTTTAGGAGGCATGATATCACGTCCGGGTCACCAATGTTAAGATTTAAATACCTTAATTTTAACTGAGTTAAAATGATCATCATTCCTTTATACGAAAATAAAAAGGAAAAAAGAATACAATGTACTATGAGGAATAATTAATATCAACTAAACAAGTCGAACTCTTACATATATATATATATATTCTTATCATGTAAAAATTCGAACTGGTTTTTTTTTTTACTGGTGTACTGGAGCTGAGAGAAAAGAGGAACAAAGAACACAAACGAATAAATTTCAATAAACACAGTCAGTGATGTTACTTAAAATTTGAGGAATTTTAAAAGTGTAAGATATAGTGTCTTTCAGAATTATCACATTCCTTATGAAAAAATCTTGAGTGTGGTTTTTTTGCCCAAAATTTTCACATCTCTATATCAAAGCTATAAGACTAAGTGAGAAAGCCAAGTTCTTCACTTGAGAAGATTTCCTTGGCGACGGGAAACATTTTATGTGAGATGTTGCTTTTGAGGTAAATATATTTAAGCGTCCTACAAGACTTAATCATTTTTCCTTGGACTGAGTGTGTTTTTCTCTCTTACCTTCAAGTAATTCATTTAGTTAATTTAATCAAAAATAAGATCTTCTTTAATATAGAACATTTGGATTAGCTAAATTGCTTAAAATTTTATCCCTAAAATCTCTGCTTCCATTAGATAAATTTTCTTATTCATCAACATACATTAAAGAAAAACTTTTAACAAAAAATTTAACTTTTTATAATATCATTTACATAACTCATGAGTGCCTAAAATTGCAAAAAAATGTTGAGTTAGGGTTAAGTCTAAGAGAAAAAAAGAGATAAATAACACTAAGCATTAAAATTCAGGTCTTGGAACGATCGCTGGCTAAAACCCACATTTAATATTGTTATTTAAGCTATAAAACACGAAAATAATTCTTTTAAATTTTAATTGCAAAAGGTTTGCCTTTTAAACCCTTTTTTTTTTAATCACGTTTTCGAGTATAATTTCGATTAAAAGCCACATTTTGCAATAAAATAACTAAATAAATGAAAATGAAATATAATATCAATGGATAAAAACATTCTAAAATTCGAAAAATTACATATTTATTAAGCTGTGATCTTGAATACAGTTCTTACAAAATGGGTCTAACCATACAAAAATCAAGTAAATATTATTTCGAAGCTAATATTTTTGCAAATTTCTTTCGATTGCGTTATATTATTACTGAAGTATGGACCTTATTTTACAACTTAAAAACATTTACCATAAAAAAAAGTTTAATTTTGATTGTTTTTTTTTCAGTTTAACTTTTAATTTTCATATAGAATATATGATAAATATACAATGTAAAGTTGTATCTAAATGTTTCGAAATTAAATACAATTCACTCAATTATTAGAATAATTCTAAGAATTAATAAATATTGAGCCATTTCAAGTGTACCACCATTAACTCTCTTCTCTGGGAACTGGTTTTTAAATTGGATTCAGTCCTTTCTATTAGTTATTGAGTATTCTTTATTATTGTCAAGCAGTTGATATACTGAAACAAAAGGAACTATATTTTAATTGCAAGCTTATTTGCTCATCTCAAAAAATATCGCACCCATGCATATAGTTGTACAAAATATGAATGGAACGAGTTTGTTCAATGGACAACGCACCCGGTAGAAATGATTCTCTTGAGCTCAATTAATGTGGTTGTTCCTAGAAAAGGAAATAATATACTTAATGTGTTTGGATTTTAAAGAAAATTTCTAGGTCAAATGGAGTAATTTAATTAGTGAAACTTCATCTGACAAATTAAAGGAACACTTAAAAAAATGACAAAAAAAAACAAACTATGACCTAACTCTAAAAAAAGAAACCCAAAATTGAACCATGACAACTTGAAGAATGCTTCATAATCATGGGATAGCAACTTATTTGTCATACCGTTTTATTAAATTAGCTACATGCAGCTCTAAGAGGATGGAAATAAACACAAATCCCACTCCGTATCTAGCAAAAACAAAGTAAATCTCAAGAATCACTATTTAACTTCCCTTGAGTATTTTTTTAAATATATATTTGAATAAAAAGGGAGATAAAAAATAATAAAACAATTGAAGTTGGACTTAATTTCATGTATGTATGTATACCAAAAAGTAAAACATAAATAAATACATTCTGTAGGAATGCTGAGTATTCTAAACCACTGTTTTGAGTGTTCCATGATGAGATTGTGTTACTTTTTGCTAGATTTACATGCAAATTTTGAAGATGAGTTTGAGAGTGGATCTGTCATGTTGTCTTTCCATGGAATGTTGCTGCTGTTTTTATTTGATGTTGAACAGTTTTGAATGTTTTTATTTGAAGTTAAAGAGTTTAGAAAGTTTTTATTTGTGTTATTTCCTAAATTAAGAAACAAGCATATATTTTTATCCTACTAATAGTATTGTCTATTAAAAGCAAAGTCCATTGAGGTAGAGGAGCCCAAATATAAACATTAAAAAGGATTCAGTCACTCACTTGAGGATGAAGTTAGATCCCATGTTTTGCTCCATTTATCGCTGTTGCTCATTTTGATTATTCTCCTTCAACCTTGCTTGTCGGTATGATACTAAAATTGTACTCCTACCCATGCATCTTTAAGTAGTAGCCTAAATTTCGTCATTCCTAGAACACACCTGACTTTTTTTTAGTCACATATTTTGAAATTGCTTATCACAAAGTAGATAACAATTCGAGTTGATCATGAAAGACGTTTTTGTTAGCGTTAAGTTTTTTTACAACATACGTTATATGTTATTTTAGTGAAATTTAAACCCTTTAGGTGCTCCTTAAGGAAACGTCCCAAAATACTTACTTATTTATGCAGAGTGGAAACAATTGATTTTCTAATTCACCTATGTAGTTCAGAATAAGAACATACATGAACTCTCATTATTTAATGGGATATCCCTTGGATGTGTATACCGGCTTGTACATATATGAAACATTATAAGCTATATAACTAAAACTCACCCTAGAGCAAACATTTATTTATCAATATCAAACACATTCATTTGGATAAAAATATGTATGTAAAAACATGGAAATACATTTTCAGGCCGTATAAAGTAATGTTTAACTGGGAGACACAAAAATTTATAATATGATAACTTTAACTTTTCAGGTGTGATCGCCTGGTTGGAGAATGGATCACTTAATTAGTCCATCTTTGGCCTATTCGAAAATTAGAAATGTCTCAAAAACACCTGCCATCGATGGAGGTGTTTTCTTACAAATTGTGTTCCATTGCAACCATAAGAGCATCCATATTAGCAAAAGACTACATACAATTTTACGGAATGGAACAGACCCTATATTCAGATATTTAAGTCGGACGAGGATCGTTTCTGAAGGATTTGTGCTCCTTTTTTTCCTTGGAAAGTTTTAGATCACTATATCTTTTCATAGAATAAAGATGGAGAATAATCGACTTCGACAAAAAAATGAACATTAAAGTTTTATATTATTGAGGTAACGCCGTACTGCCTGACCAGAAAATTGATGAGTGCATGCCTAAGAGGATAATATTTTATAAAGGTAATTGTCCACAAAATGATCCAAACAAATACTTGTTCATAACTAAATAACAGTAAAATATCAGGCAATAGATATTTTTATCTGTTTCTTTGAGGGAACACAATTTTAGGAATAAATATGAACTAAAAATTTTGATATTGATCATAGTATGGTAACAATAATACTCAACCCTTAATTTTTGGAGAAAAAAGTCAGTATAAATGCTTATAAATAAGAACTATAATAACATCTAAAAAAGAGAATACATCACATCATGGATATATTACCACGACTGCCAGAACCAAAGCTATACACCAATTTGGCGAAACTAAGACCATGTTATCAATATTTGAACAAAGTAGTGGTCTTAGCGACACTTGTTTTCTCTATAAAGGCCGTTGAGTATACTTGAATTACTACACAACCTCTATAGATCTTCAGGAGTCTTGTTAGATGGAAGCACGTCATCATCACAATCCCTGACTTTATGTCCAACCTTTTCCTATATGGAATATCAGGATTTTACAATTTCACGCTAAGATATTTCTTCTTTGTAGCAATATTCAAGGGGGATTATTCTACAGTCTATTTGGCTCGAAATTTCCCTTTCCTCTAAATAGTTGTTCGCGGAATTTGGTTCCCTAACATATCCGATCATGACATCATAACCCTGATTGCATAATATACATAGTTAAACTTCCAAAATCAGAGCCTAATCAAGGAAGGTTTTTGGGAGGTGAATTTTCCCTCAAAAGTCATCAAAAGCTGTTGAGTAATCTAACTAGAATCCAAATTTTATATATTTATTTAATACCAGTTTAGAAAAATGAGTTATTTTCACCAGAAAGGTCAAAGTGAGTGATGTTTTGAGCCATTGAGCGATCGCTCACAAATCCTAATCATTTACATTTGTTCAATTTATGATGAAAAATGACAGACAATGATAAAGCGACGTCCTATGTGGTATCAAACCTGATGTCTTGAGTAGAAAAAAGGATATCAGTAGGACAAAGAATCCGCTCAAACTAACAAGTTTGCCACTTTGTTTTACAGCTTAAGTCAGAACTAAGAGTTATAGAACGTGTTCTTATAATTTTTATAAAGGTACTTCGTTGATTTTGTAATACCTATAAAGGTGCAATTATATGGTTGCAAGTAAAAAAATCACCAGAGATAGACCACAGCGTCATCTCCCTAACCAAAAAATGTATACCATGTTTGGTTGCAAGCTGCCAATGTTTCTGATGATTTTCCTTCATCAGAGTTCTGAACATTGAACTTTGTTTATAAAAAAAATTACATTGGGGGAATTAACTCTTGTCTAGTTTTGAATAATTCACGACAATTATTCAATGATAATTCCATAGTTCGGAAGGATTTGATAACTACCAACTCATTTTCATCCTCCCTGTTTCCTTTCGTATTAAAGGTTGCGTGATACAATATAAGTACCGACGTGAGATAATTACATATTAACTCAGAATCAAACTATGAATAGTGCTTATGATTTATTTTTTTCAAATAAATTTAGTCTCATTCATACTTATAGTAACTAATATGAATACAATTTATATGGGGTTCACAATCAAACACCTAGCTTTTAATAAGAACTAATCTATGGATGTACTTTTGTATAAATCATATTTTTATTTATAAACGATTATATACATAAAAAAGTAGAAAAACGTTTGATTACAATAATTATAAAATAATCATATTTTGATAAAAGATTCTTATTTTAATAGAGTTAGTAATCGAACAAGGATTACAATATCCATTTACCCTCAAGAACATTGTAAGATAAGTACATATACAAAAATAATACTGTTTTAAGCCATGGTTCCAGCTATGAATCAGCTATAAATGTATTGTGCCATAAACCTCTTTTCATGTCCTTACCATGGTAATATGTACTTTTATACACATGAACGACACAAACGATCGGACATTATCTTCAACAACATTGAACATTCCTCATTTCTTATTAGTTTTTGTTGTAAATTTCGAACATGACTTTGAAAATGGATCTACAATATTGTTTTTCCAGGGAATAGTGTTGACATTGGCGATGGATTTCCCTTGAAATTGGAAGTCATTTTTTGTCCGTTTGTTTCCTGATGACGTCAGTTCCCAGGTAAGGTTCCATTCATTACTCTCCATTTTTGTTAACTTACTTGAATTATAGGACTTCTTGATAGTTTCACGAATACTGATCCTTTTTTGTGACCTGACTGTATTTATATACATAAATACATGGATATATAAGCTCATGCCTGACGCGGTTTTCGACTTATTCTTGCTCAAATTATCCAAATTTCATCATGTTGATAAAGACCGGCATTTTTTTTTGTACGTGTATGTATAAAATAATCGTGTCTTCCTTAGCAAACAGTTACTGATAGTGTATAAATCCAAGCTATGTATTACGGCATATTAAAGAATATGGTGTAATATTTATTTTCCTTATAGTTTTTGGAAAAAAAGAGAGGGCTTGTATCGAGGAAATTATTCTCTTTTCATGTGAGACGTCAATCAAGGATTAATACTTGAATAAATGTATTTTACTTTATTTGTACTGAGACATTCATCCAATTAAGACTCTGCTCTAGATGGGTTCGTGTTATAAGGCCCGAGGTAGAGTTATGCGGAATATTTGTAACAAGCAATTTCACTTAACTTACAGAATTAAAGAGTGACATACAAAAACATTTTAGGCTTAATATTGATAATATTGTCATAAAATTCCAACCGAAAGCCTACTAAATACACAGCCGCTTTCATTTTATTTCTTATACTCATTCATTATATAATATGTCAATGAATAGATATTTTTGATTACGTAGATTAAACGTCATTAAAAAAAAAATGACGTAAAATACTAGATAATGGAGACCTGTAATAAGGTTAAGCTCATAAACGCCGCCTATAAAAGAAGTAAAGGAACTGAGAAATTAAAACTATGATCATGCAGAGTGATGTAAATGCAGTGATTTTTTTAGCCACCCCATTTTTTTTTTTTGTTTTGTTTTGTTTTTTAGAATTGGTAATTTGAAGAATGAATTTTCTTTTCCTTAATAGTACAAGTTATCATTATTATTTAATTCCTGAGTAGCAAAATAAAAGACGGAGTATAAACCTAAGAATTTGGTCGGAGTTATAATTGTATGTCTTTCTTGGACTCACAGTAGAATTGATGATCGACATTGGAGTAATTCTAGCAAATCTCCGTGTATATTTCCTTCTCTCTTTCCTCCCTCATCACAGCTAATTTTAGTAGATCTAATGAAACATCATGGGTATTATTCTTTCTCTCCTCCACAACATTCTTCAAATGGTAAGGGTTACCATGTTGATTTTCGGTTTCTTTCTTTTTTGATATGCCCATTGTACACAAGATTTTCATTGCTAATGACGCATTACTGCATATAGTCATCCTCATTTACCTTCTGTTAGTAAAACCTATTATCCACATAACTAATATGTAACAATGTAGTGATAGTAAAAACTATTTAGATTAACTAAGTATCTAATTAGTGGGGATTAAGTCAAGTTACTTTGTCAGTTTAACAATAGAGTTGAGATGTGATTTTCTCAGGTTTCCAATGACAGATCTTAAAAAGGTAGTCAAAACGCTGAGGGCTATGCCAAAAGATCCTAATCAAAGGGAAAAAGAGTTTCAGTGTTTTAAAACTTGGTAGTTTAGGCCCCCAAAATGGGCGATATCAAGATTACTACGTCACGTGAAACACTCTAAAAATTATACATAGATGGGCATAAAATTCGACCGTGTTAGGTACACAGAAACTTTCATTTTTCTTTTACTTCGTCAGAATTTTCATTGACAGAATAAACGAGATATTTTCTTAATGACTCACTTGGCTTAATGATTCATAGCTTACAATCTTATAATATTTGTAACTTGAATAATAATAATTAATATACTTTGAAGATTAGGTAGAAATTACGTCATTTGCATCATTATTATTATGTTGACTTCCTTATGACGTCATAGCATATAAAGGGAAATTTCCTCATTAATGACTTATTATATTTTGCTCTTTTTAATAGGGAAGACTGAGAAAATTTATCACACTTATGTTCCAACTGGGACTCATTATACTTATTCCTAATTTCTAGTCAAAAATCAGATGATGACTTTAAAGGTACTTTACGTACAGATTAATTTTTAAAAAAACGAATAAAACACATAACTTTAAATTGTAAATATTTTTATATAGATACATACATATTTACTTATGAAGTAGCTTACGAATTTATTATTACCAGTCAACTTAAGCAGTTTTTACAAAATATATATACATATTTCTATCAAGGGTTAAATTATTAGTAAATTAAAAACGGCTCCATACTAATATAATATAGATCATACCTTGGTACAGATTTTAAAAGGTCAAAACAAAAATTACAAATTATTACAGTCTTTCCTACATTCACAATACTGTAGTTTTATTTAGCTGTGTATTTAGTAATAATAAGGGAAACAAATGTTGCGATAGTTAATTGATCAAATAGCAACTTATTTTTATAATTTAAATTATTTATGAAGGCTTATTTATACGGATTCACTCCAAAAATTAAAGGGTATTTTATCTCAATTCAACAACATAACCTGGGTAAAGACTCTTTAAAGAGTACACAATTGAGGTTGCTGTGTATACACTGAGACATATAGTAGAAGGCGTCTTTGGCATTTGCTATGTACATGTACATCACAGGTAGAGTTGAAAATAAGTTTTATACCATACCGGCGACTAAGTAATTGTTGAAGTCAGGTTCTCATTTCCCTATTCTAATTACATTTGATATAATATGGATAAAATATTTGCTCTTTTCGTTTTATTGGGGGGTTTCACCGTGAGTGAAGCAGCAAATTGTAATGCAACATCCGACGTCACCTCATTGACCTTAAACAAGTTTTTAAAGACTTTTAAAGTGCTAGTTTTAAAGTTTGATAATGCTTATCCCTATGGAGATCAACATGACGCCTTTTGCAAGTTTGCCCATGAAGGTTTGATAATTTTTATAGGGTTCATTTGATGGACTACATTTGTATTACAGCGGCTGAAGTCAATGATGTCTTTGTTGGAGAAGTGGGAATGAAGGAGTACGGAGACCGAGAAAATATGGATTTTGCTGAAAGTTATGGGATCACAACAGAACGACCCAGTATTTTGCTAATATATACGGCAGCAGATGGGGAAATTGTCCATAAAAAATTTAAGAATCGGTTTACTGCAGAAAAAATACGAGTAGGAGAAATTGGCACTTACATCAATTAAATAATATACCTTTGGAGGTTAATTTATATTACTCAAATATGATATTTTTTTTCTTTTAGGTTTTTACATACGAACATACTCGAGTTTACATTCCTCGTCCAGGATGCATTCACGTCTTTGATTTATTAGCACTAAAGTTTGCTCCTCTTGAAGATCACAAAACCAAAGAAGTTGTCTTAAAGGAGGCTAAAAAGGAAGCTTTGAGTCAAACTCAGAGTGGACGCTATTACATTAAAGTTATGGAAAAAGTGCTGAGTGAAGGAAATTCATTCATTCAATCAGAGGCAGATAGACTCAACAAGATATTAAATACAAGTGACAAATTGAGTGATCAGAAAACTACACTTCTTTCACAAAGACTCAATATTCTTAGATCTTTTAATGTTGAGTCAAATGTTAAGAACGAGCTCTAACGAGCAACAAAAATATATTTTTTTAAATTATCTTTAGCATTACTTAATATTCATGTTCTCAAATTTGTGACTAAGTTATTTCATAATACATGGTTAGTTGAAAGTTAATTAAATGGTAGTTACGATTAGTGAATCTTTTAAGTTTAAATACATATATTATACATAGCATACATATCCAATATATTAGAAAAAAAGGATATTTCGATATTTTCGGAAGTTCGTTCTTCTTAATAATCACTCAATATTCTTTCATGGTTCATTTTGAATTTGTTAAGTTAGATTTTGATATTGAGTGTACAAATTAATTAATCATGCTATTTTAGAACTATGTAATTAGTAAGATTTAAAATTTAAATCATTTCATTCATATATTATATATACATCCTTTAACAGCATTTTTTTTTCTCTGTTTATTATCAATTTTTAATGAGTCCTGTATCTGGGACTAACATCTAATCTTCATACAATATCCTTATAGGTATAATAAAGACGAAAAATAGAGAACATTTATCTACTTTTATGAATATAATAATACGGTAGAATACAATTAGTTGATTTGTGACATTGAACAATTGCATCTAAATCATTTATGAGTTTGTTTGTTTTCTTCTTTAGATATGATATATACACCTTTATCTTAACATTAGGTATATTTTATAAAAAAAAACATCAGTATAGCGAAGAAATCAATAATATATTAAGAATAAGAGGTTAATATGTACTAAACACTGAGATGCTTATGTAAAAAATATAAACTTACAATAGGATACTAATTTGTCATTTATTTGTAATATAGAGTTCAATGTAATTAATTATCTTACTAATCAAAGTGAAAATGATGCATTGAATAAGCTTTTATTGCCTTGTGATATTTTCTATTTGCTCTAGAAATATATATATATTTCTAAGTATTAGAATAATACTCGGGGAAATCAAATTTTCTATAGCATCCCAACTTCATATTGTTTGTAATACAGACGAGTTATAGGAAGAATTTAGAAATTTCTACTTGCTTGACAACAATAAAGAAATCGAAATAACTGAGAACTCATAAGTAGGGAATGTAAATTTTGAAAAATATCTATCAATACTAAAACAATTGTATTATTATTATTTTGTTACATTTTAACTATTGTTTTCAGTAAAATAACATATCATTGGCTGGTATGGCAAACATTTAAAAATTTATTTATTTGTGTAAAGATACTAGATCATTGCGAGAGTAATATTCCAATATGTTGAGAAGCAATTTGGCTGTTTAGAAGATAACTATCGACTCACTACGTTTCGGAATTGCAAATATATTCAGATATTTCAATAGAGGTCTACAGAAGTTAAAGAGGTCTGGATATTTTAAAAAAATACTCCTTTAACAGTTCTAAATATATATTTTTATATAATAGCAGAATAAAATATGTATTGTAGAGCAAAATATCGGGAAAAGAGAAGCACTTTATCTTTACGAGTCTAGGATCATCTTCCACTTGACATTTTCCCATGACAAAAGAAACTCAGTAGTTGTAAAGAAATAAGGTTTGAGCTTGAAGTGTCCCGGTTATATAATTATCCTTAGAGACCGTATTTCACAAAGTCCAACTTATAAATGCAATTGATATAAATGTGACAGAGATGACTGATTTCTGCGTTATATACATCAAGAAAAATGAAGAACTCTAATTAATGATTAGTTACATTTAGAGTAAGAGACGAAGCAGAGATGACTTTCAAGAATTTCAAAGAAGGAGCTGTGAATGGATCTCCCTGTTCCTCACTGGGTCTCTCAGTCGATTAGTCTGTCGTTTTATGGAACTGTTTAGTTCTTATATGTAGAAGTAAGTATACGATGATTCCGTGAAAGATCTGGATCAATTTATATATATAGGAGATTAGATCTACTTGTTCAAGGTATCTCGACACTGAAGGCAGGACCCCTTGAAGATATATTACTTTGAAGAGAGTATCAGAAGAGAAGGCGTGTGAATTGGATATTCCTAGGAATAGGAAGGATGCATGGATACATATATCCGATGCTCCGTACGATCATAAATGGCATTTCCTTCCACGTAAAGCTTTAAACCAAGTAGCGAAACGCGACTGTTAGTCAGAGGAAATAGTATATAAGCAGGCTACAAAAAATCAAAATAACTGAATCAAGGACTTTAAATAGGTTCCTACGATTTATATTGAGTGTAGAATTATGTTGACACCTACAAATTGACTTATATTTTTTGGATAAGCTAGTGAACACTAAAAAGGGAAATAAATTCAATTTCAGTCTACCCTTTATAAGCCCTGAGTTATTTATTTGACTTATTTTTGTAAGCCGAAAATTAAATTTTCTTCTAGATCATACCTCCTCAAAAAATGACGTCACTTGTTCTTTTGAATTTTATGTTTATATAGGTAGATGCCGCAGCGTATCATCTGTTTACGTTTATTTTACTATTATATTCCAACGCAACCTTTCATTAAATTAAAGAGGTTATTAATATAGAAAAAGAAATATATTCCTTTATCCATGATTATAAATTAATAAATATATTATTTTATTTAGCATAAATATATAAAGTACAGTTGATAATAACAATTTTAAAATACCTATAATTTAAAATAAAAAATAACCCACTTCCTACATTATGACATCACATTTTTGATTGATTATTTTTTTTATATATGCCGTCTCTTTCATATTTTGTTTATCAGACATTGTGCTGAGGCACGAATTACTAAACTATATCAGTAACTTTCTAGTTTCTACGCAATCTCTGAAGCTCACCTTTTCAGTTAGTTATTCAAATGATAATGTTTATTACTGCTGTAATACTTAGGACTTTTAATCATGATTCATGCCATTAATTGCATATGTGTGACTTGTAAAAAGTAATTGAATCAGTTTATGAACAGCAGCAAGTCTTTGGGAGTCCTTATTTCTTCCTCAAATCACAAGGGGGATAAGTATCTACTTCATTGTCGTCAAATGGGATTCAAAATGTCATGTTTTACTACGAGACAGCAAGTGTATTTCCATAGTTATATAGTGGTGGAGGATATCCCCCTCCTTAGGGAAGGACTTGAATGAAAGGAAGATGAAAAACACCAATCTGATCCCTCATTAATTTGGATGGTCTTTTCTGACCTTAAAATTCATCAAGGAGGGATAAAATAATCATCTCTGTAGCGGGATACATTTCAGGATCATTAGTGCACGAATTTTCCTAATTTAAATACTACAACCTCAACATATATTAGTATATCTACGGTATCTTTATAAATGAGCACGTTGAGGTTTTCGAGGAAGAATTATCAGCATAAGCGTAGGGGGATATATCATATTCATATGTAGCCTTATAAAGTTATAGGGATTTCCCATTGGGCCGAGATGATTTTTATCACCAAAAATAAAATAAGCCTTTCAACGACTCCTCCTAAGTCATTTTCCTTATCCCATTCATTCCAAACCTTACTTTCACCCTTTGGCCATTACTCCAAAACCTTTTAAAACGCAACGTTCATATGGCAACTCCTTTTGTCGTTTCCTTTAATATTGATCCAATCATTGACTCGGCATAAGCCTTATATCATTAATTTTATGAGTCAGACGTCTTGATTGATAATCTCCTAATAATATAAATTTGACATTTCAACTTTTTCAAATAGTATATAATTAAAACTTAAGAAAAAACGAAAAATACAATGCTTAAGATTATCATATTATGGTATTTAAGAGCTCCTTAACTTGAAGTATTGTATTAAGATCATTATTGCATTTCAGATTTAGTGTTTCTGAAATCTTCATTTAAAATAATGGACACTGTAACTGGTCAATTTTAATGACTGCTCGAACTTCTTATACTTATGAAGAAACTTACAATGACGTTGCGTTATCAAAATTCAAGAAAGTTTGATGTCGATTCAGAATCCAACTATTTGATAAACGATCGGAAAAACGGGATAGAGTTCAATTAAACGAAGCATATTGTCATTTTAAAAAACGCTAATATTATATTAATTTAACTATAAGCCTACTACTTACTTAGTCTGTTCTAAATAGTTTCTAATTATTTAGTTTTAGAGTAAAAAACACCAAGTTAGGAAATTAGTTTTTTAATATAGTCCAAATATTTTATTTTATTTTTTTTCAATTTACAAATATTATTGAAAACGAACATATTATATTATATATATTTTACTATGTTAAATATCATGCTGAAATCCTTTGATTTGGTGTTCTTTTTTTTTACATGATGTTCTAGCTTTTATCCTTACTTCATCATTTTTAATTATTTAAGAATTGTCATTCTTGTATTAAAAAATGTTGTGTGATTCTTGGAAGATAAGATGAAAATCCATGTCTAAAATTACAGGAGGCAGAAAAAATATCACAAGAAATAGGACTCAACATTTTTGGTAATGAAAGAATTGTTAATTGTGCAAGTGCCTCTTAATGTCAAGATCAATAATAGTGACTTGTGATCTCCTTAATAAATTGTCCTTTTACATAAATTCCTTCAGATCTTCCACGGAATCATCGTATACTTTCTACATATAAGAACTAAGGAGTTCCATAAAATGACAGAAAGACGACCCAGTGAGGAAGAGAGAGAGTTCTCTTCCTCCATCCACAGCTCCTTCTTTGAAATTCAACTTTACTTCGTCTCCTACTCTTTAAAAAAAAACTAATCATTAATTAGAGTCATTCAGTGTTTTTGATTTATGTAACGGAGAAATCACTCATCTCAACAACATTTATATCAATTGCATGTATAAGTTGGACTTTGTGAAATACGGTCTATACGGATAATTATATGACATGGATACTTCAATCTCACGCCTGATTTCTTTATTACTACTGAATCTCTTTTGTTATTGGAGAACAAGTGCTAGATGATTCGTAAAGATAATGTGCTTCTCTTTTCTCTATATTTTGGTCTACAAAGCATATTCCATTCTGATATTACATATAAATAGTTCTTTTTTCCACATAAAGAAATAATTCCCGAATGAATTAATCAGTGATGAACAAAGAGTTATTCTTTTTCATCCGCATCTCCTTCGTTGAAACTCATGATGCTTGTTTCTTCGAAAGTCGACTTTTTTTCGTCTCATATTCAGAGAAAAATATTTCATTGCTAAGAATCCTTCAGTTTACTTCACGGATATAAGGCAGAAATTCCTTGGAAAAAGTCGAAGTCAATCTTAGAATCTTAATCAATATGAAACCTTTTCTCTCGATGTTTTGTCTCCAATGTATTTTATATTTTGCTGTTATCTGCATAAATAGATTTTGTGAATTGTTGAGTGTTTCGTTTGATAACGAATTATAAGTGACCTCTTAACTTCTGTAGACTTATATTGGAAAACCTTAATATAATTGCAATTTCGAAATTTGGTTAGTCTTAATCATCTTCTAAATAACTTAATGGCTTAGCACCATATTGGAATATTACCCCCATAAAGATTTAGGGTCTCTATACTAATAAAGATTATTAATAAATATTTACCATAACAGTTCATTATGTTTAATAATGAGCTATTTAAAAAATACTCATTGATGACTATTTATATTTTATACTTATATATATAAATATTATGAAAATGTATTATTATTTTAAGATTTGAATAAAACACTTTTTTTAAAGAGTAAATCCTTTATTAAACGAAACAAAATGAAAATTTATGATTTAGAAGATAAATTAATCATTTTTTTGGAACTTGTACCAAGATAATTCAACCTTTTTTTACCCGAGTATATGCCACTATTAGCTTCATTTATGAGATTTATACTAGGTATATTGAAATCTAACTTCAGCAAAATAATTATCAAAATGATGTTGTTTTTTACAGTTAAACCCATTAGGAATCTCCCGTTTCTAATAAATTGACGAATAGCTTTGTAAAGCAATGTCTTAGATTTGTCGAGTTTTGGTCGCTGAGAATATCATACTGTAAAGCTAACTAGCATGTTACGTAATTAAATATAAAAATCTGAAACCCTTTTAAGATCACCCTTATTAACACTGTCTTGGAAAGTTTCGATGAGACCTCGATTTTCGCCAGAAAATTATCAGCATCAGTTATTGATTTCTCAGAATTCAAAAAGGTCGTGTATTCGTAATCTTCAATTTTGAAAAACTTATGATGGAAGAGGCTATGTATCTGAATATATAAAACAATATATTAGCTTGAGAGTCTTCCATAGTAAAATTAGAATTAGAAAAACTGAAAATAAATATATATATTTGGAACAATTGGATCAGTGCATACAAATTATATGATGTTTTTATTTTCATATTTATGCTTATTACTTGATTTTCGTTTAATGTTCTTAAGTTTCTAGTATAAATTCATTTCTTTATTGATTAAAAATATATATGTAAGATTAACATAAGGATATATGTTCTCTTAATTAAAATAAATGTATTGAAAAATGTTCATAAATGACTTAATATATCCTTCAATGTACGATATAATACTATACTAACTTCGTTCATCTTCTTCTTCTATGCCTACTATTTTATAGCATCATTTGATGCGAGTCCCCCTTTGTATAGTCCCAGGGTTAGGCTGGTACATTAAAAAAGTGGGGCCTCTACTGAAATTGACTTCACTTCATAACTCCTGGAATTAAAGAAAAAGTCATTGTGATGAAGTGGACCATTATTACATATGTTGATCATGAATAATTAATTGTCAACAATCTTTCAGTTTCATTCCACATATAGTAATCGTTTTAAGTGTACAGAAGACATAAGTAATTTCAAATACTGACTGTACAATGATTACTTGAAGCAAACAATTTATAGGATTTTATTGCAGTTCAAAACTTTCATACTATGTATTGTTATATAATGATTTAATTCAACATACTATATTGAAATAGAGCCGACAAAAAAATTAAGATTGAGAGTTAAATTTAGCAATTTTTGAGGTGAACAAAATGCAAGATGATGCAGAGGATTTACGAGCAATGTTTTTAAATAAAGCAAATTTGACCATTTTTAAGACCTCCTCTATCAATTTTGTCGTGAAATTTTTCCAAAAAATGACAATCTCCTCATGATGAATCGATATTCTTGGTTTCTGTGTCATTTGAAACTAAATAAATAATACAGTCGTAATTTTATGAATTTGAAATTTTTGTTTATCTTATTTTAAGATCTAAAATTGATTTAATCTCATTCAATTTCCTTCTAAAAAGAATCCTTTTCTTTCTTCATTATATTAAAAATTTAAGGTAAACAAAGTTTGGAAGAATTTACTAATTATTTGAATCAGATTTTGAGTCGGCAGCTTGATTAATATTCAGCCCCTGAAAGCTGTCTGTACTGCCCGATATGTCGCTCTAATGGATGCGAGGTTAAATTACATAAATAGACTTTAACGTCCAAAAAGTACTCAAACAGTTGTATAATGTATGGCCCCAAAAGTTCGAGCTCCGATCGGAATGGTGCTGGGTGTAGCGTGCTGTTGTTTATTAGTATAAGAAATATAGGCAGTTGAATAAAAGGAGTTAAATAAATAACGTATGTGTATTATTTATGACCAGATGTAAGAAGCTGCAACCTATCACGGTCATGACTACATTAAAAAAAAGTAGATGTGATGCCGAGATTCGACGTCGACCTCTAGATTTGACTGGCAAAAGTTGACCAAGGATCTACTAAAGATAGAGACATGGCAGGAGCGGGTACATTGTTTCTGGATGGAAGAACATTTTCAGTATATGATTAACTGCCTGAGAAGGAGCTGAAGGACGCAAGAGTTCGGGAGAGTCGATCGAGGTCTTCATGGCGGAGATGAAGAACCTAATCGGTCTAATGGGTATGTCAGATACGTCCAAAGTGGTACGGATTGCTTTTATTTCGGGACTTCCCCTCGACATAAACACAAGTCAAGTCGACACCTGGGATCCTGCAGATGGGTGAAGACGATCTGAAAGAGATGGAAAGGGCCCTGACGAGCGAAATGCGATGCCAGAGTTACGAGGAACGGAAAACAGAGATCGGTCTAGTAGCAAAGTCAAAACAGACATGTTTCTAGTGGGATGGCCCTCATCTGTGCAGAGAATGTCCTTCGAGGAGAAGATGCTTCATATGTGCCGAAGTAGGGGGCATGGTGCAAAGCTGCTAAAAGTGTAAAAGGAACAGCACAGCACAGAGAAACGAACCAGGGACGTCTCAAATGGTGTACAAGGCGCCCTAATCCCAAAAATAGAATTGAAAACTGTAGGTAGGATGTTCTGGGCCTCATCGATACGGGGCACACACAAATCTATAATGAAGCAGGTGTCGTTGAAAAGATGCCCTATCAAAAAAGAAGATAAGGACAATAGATAGTACCCTTATCGAATGGTGGAGGAACAGAATATAAAAATAGAGATAGACGGAAAGACGTATATTGTGAGATGTATAGTATATAAGAGACTGGTAGACGGAGTAGTATTTCTAGGTGTATGTGTTTTTCCCAATTAGGAGCAAGGAGTCGAATCGGTGCTAGGAGAAGAGTTTTAACGATGGCATCCATCATTGAAATATATAGGCTTCTGTCGAACGTATTTTAAATAGTGAATTTTTAATGCATTAGACCTATTGAAACAAAAAATAATTTACGCAGAGTTGTAGCTCAGTTTCAAGGAATCCATACAAAGTCTTCCCATATTTTCCTCAGCATCAAATGCTTCCACGTTCTAACCGCTATATTGTTCAGACGTTTCATTTTGGTACCTCCCTTTTTAAAAAAATTAAAAAGTGCCGTCGTATTATCAATATGAATAAATATATGTGAATTATATGTAACCATATCTAGCGCCTTCTCTGCTGCTAGCATTTCTAGCTCGTTAATGTGAAGACCTGGCTCATCTCATGTCCAGCATCCTTGTTCAAAAGAGCCATCTGAGAATACAATCCATTACCTGATAATAAAGCACCCGTAAATAATTATAGCGTTGGGTTAAACCCCCTTCTAACTGGTGCACTAGCTATCACTAGCTTTATCCACCATAAAAGGTATATCTCACTCTCGGAGGAAATAGTTATATCTGGATTAAAAGGGTCTTTAAAATTCCCCTTTTCTTAATCAAATTGCAGGTTTCTTTGAAAAAGTGGGGCAAATTCGAAAGCTGGTTTTATACTTTCATATTAATCCAGTCATTTTTTGAAGGTTTGGGATCTTCCATGCTTTCTCCTCGGGAAGGGTAATTGTCATGGACAAAGAGTCCCTTAATAACCCCAAATGAATAAGTTGTTTTCTTCGGGTCCAAGAAATCTTATTCAAAGTAACATTAAAACCAAGGATCTGTATAATATCAGTACTAAACACGAAGAAAGCGAGGCTTCCACAACAGCAGAGGCTTGCAGAATTAAGTAGATGCCACAACTTATCTTAAGTTGTGACCTTAAATATGAAATCACAAGTTTCAGAAGTTAAGTGAAAATTCTCAGTGCTGATGTCACATAGAATTTTCACTAATCAGGGAAAATTTAAAAAGAATGATATGCATCAGATATATCTAACGAGTATAAAAATGAATCTTGGTCTAACCAAAATCTTAACGAATCAACTGATCCTTATTTAAATTTAGAATAAGCTATAAGCTTATGAAAGCCCTTTAGGTTAATAATTAATCTCCATCCATAATTATATTTTTCTAGGTACTCCTAAGATTCTCTAAATAAATGACGGGGACGACTCCTCCTTTATAACCTTCTCAATAGCACAAAATATCAGCAGTTCCGACAATTCCCTAGCTATGGCATCAAGGAGGATTTAAAGGATTCCCAGTCTTTCATCTTTAAAACCGAAGCTTTTGCCACATTCCTACAATCCCCCTCTATATTCAGTTTCCCCTTAGCTTCCTCCAAGACTCTAGGATCGCTTTCATTGTCCGGGTAAAATTCCCTGTTTTCTTGTAGGCTCCCATAAGAGGCGTTGAAGCCAACCTGATTCCTTTTTGTAACGCAGTTAACGTGGTTAATCCAGACTCCAGGCGCTTAATCTCAGAGTTTGCCATAGGAACTCCCAGTTCCATTTCTATTGTTTCATAGACAGAATAAAATTCTCCGATGAACTTTTTAAACTTAACTTCTGACAGCTTCCCAGCTTCAGAAAAGATAGTTTCCAAGAAATATGACAGAGTAATCGAAGAGACCGAAGAATTGGACTCTTTTTTCTCGAATTATGGTGAACATTCCCGTAAGCTGATCGGATGCTACATTTTCTTTATCTTCATACTCTCCTTCCCCCGAAGTACTTTCTTCTGCAAAAGAACCTTCTTCGTCTGGCGCCGTAGCCGTTTCGGTGTGAGAGTGGCCCGATCTTTTTTCGTGTGGGTCACCAAATGAGTGGCAAACTCTTCCACCAAATATAGCAACTAACCACATAAGCAGCAAGCAAAAAAGGAGCCTCCCCTTTCTTGTGATATCTCTTCGTTTGTATTATCACTTTTTTATTTAATTTTATCTTGTAAAAAACGTTCTTCACTCTTCAATGTAGAAACAGAAAAGAGGGGGAGGATACGGAAGTAACACGTGAGATAAGGGGTAGATAACTAGTGTAAAGTTTTTTGGGGTCTGTTTCTAAAAACACTAAGGTAGAACGGAATTGATGTATAGCTACGCTATGACATAAAATAATAACTGAAATAATTTAAAAACAAAAGCACATAAACAAACAATAGGAAGTTTTATGGAGTAGACACGTTGTAATCTTTATTGTATAACGCAACTACAAAAAGAAACAAAATAAAAAGAGGCCCAAAATGATTTGGTAGTTAGCCAAATAAATCAGTTGTGCCAACCACTGTTTCCATCATATATACTTGCAAACTATCACTGTCATATTAATTCTTCTCCATTCTTAAAATAAATTACATATATAAAAATCTAAATAGTATTTTCTTCGATACTGAATTATAATATTGCTTAGTATATTATTGATTAAAAGAGTAGTTATGATTAATTATTATATTATTTCTATGAAGAAATAGCAAAAAAAAAAAAAATCATAGAGATAATAAAATGGCCAATATATATGTTATACACACCAAACAACAAGGGATCAACAAGAAATTGTATTCCTGTTCTTTTGGAAACGGAGCCTAATTATATAATAAATTATTACTTTGTGTATTTATAAAAATAATAAATTTTGAAATAGCCATGACGTATCAAGGGAGAAGATGGACACACAACTGACAACAAAATACATATGGTATTTTTATGTTAGCAACTTATATTCGCAGTTAGCAGTATGTTAGTTGAAGAAATTAAGAAGCTGTTCAAAAATGTCGAATGTTTCTTTTTCTATCTGTGGAGCCCAGGAACGCTAAAATGTTGATAGCTTCAGTGACATGAGTTAATTTTAGTGTCTGAATTTATGCAGTGTGATACAAACCTCTGATTAAATTTGATGTTGTTACGGAAGATCCTAAAAGATGTCTCTTCTTCCACCTCCAGATTTGATGCAATATCTATCTCTTTCATATCTGAAAATATACTTTTGACAAGTTTGAGAGTTTGTCATAGAGATCTGGGCTGACAGAAAGGTCTCTTCCATAAACATTGCATATTTTACAGTATGTCCATAAATTGATGGTGGTTTTAAAAAAAAAAATCATGAAATAACCTAACATTTATTTACTTCCCAATATGACTGACTACCTTTAAGCTTAATATATTTTTTCATGCGTCTTGGCATCCCTTCATACAGATTACTCAAAGTATTTGCAGAAATTTTTTCCCAAGCTTTTGTCTGTTTTTATTTAAATTCATCCTATGAAGTTACTATCGCATTTTCATTGAGTTCCCTCTGAACCAAGGCACACACATTTTCAATGGGAGACAAATCATAACTGTTGGCAGGCCATGTGCCTTTACCCCAGCAAGAATCCATGTTGTCTGAACACCACTTTTGTGCCTTTTTGGAGTGGTGAGCAGGGCCACCATCCTGCTGAAAAATGGCTTTTGATGTGTCCGGCAACATTTTCCTCTTCAAAGGATGTCCAGCTATTTCAGTACGAGACAAAGATGACATCAGACACTTGCTGAGGATCTCCGTTACGTATAATTGGCAGTCCCAGTTTGGTTTCGTGGAACAAGGTGAAGATCTGTCACTGCCTGGTGGCTGAAAATTGCCCAAACCTGAATTTCAGAAGAAATTTCACAGTTGGGGTGGATTCCACATCTCCCTAATCTCTTGCCAAAACCTGATCTATTTGGTGATTTGGGGCATGATATAGCTCAAATGGAATTTCATCACCGAAGAGGATACATTTCCAGTCATCTGCAGCCCAGTGTGTCCACTCACGACAGAATTGAAGCCAGGCCTTCCTTTGATTTTCTGAAAGTTTGGGGTGAAGACAAGGTTTGTATGGCAAAGTATTCAATGAGTACCTCAGGTAGTTGTGAACAGATGGTTTGGATATCCCTTTGAAGTCAATCTTGCTGCAAGTTTCCTTGTGGATTGCCTCTGTTTGGTCAAAGATTTTAAAAACACTAGTTTGGGAACTTAACTAATTTTTTTTTCCTTCCTCGACCTTCAATTTGCAAGGGTTTGCCCATCCTTCCTTTTCTTACGCCAATTCTCAATGGTCCTGAGAGGAATCTGTGACCTTTGAGCAACGTCTCTCTGGCTTGATCCACCCTCTATCATGCCAACAGCCTTGGCCCTGGTCTCCAAAGAGTACTCCCTCACCATTTCGGATATTGAATTTTATCTAACATCCTGTGGTGTTTTCTGATTCTTTTATACTGATGTATTATGCAATCATAGAAATTTATTACGTCAGAAAAATTCAATATTGCCTAATCATTGTATCAGTGAAATTCCATTTTATTCCGACAAAAAATAATTTTTTTACTATAAAACAGATATTTTTAATACCACCATAAATTTTTAGATATGCTGTAGAGCTTCTTCTATTTCATTCTCCAAATGCACTCTTTTGGTGTTAGTTGATGCCTGTGTTGGTCTTGAAGGTGGTGATGGTGATGAGAGTTAGTTTGGCAGATTTGGCAATTTTGATGGGATGGCATCATCTTTCAACCGCCCCTCAATATATATCATTTTTTAGTATTTTTTATTATAAAATTGCAAGGCAAGAAATTACAATGAAAAGTATATAATTTAGAATTTGAAGGGAATACTTCTAGACAGTGCTAATATTTTTTTTCCCAGACATTTGACATGCATTAGACAGTGCTTCTAAAAATATTTTAAACGAAATAAAGGAAAAAATGAGCCATATCAGAGATTCACAAGCATAAATCAATATTCCTAGTATTGGAGAAGGTTAAACCATAACGTGTTTACGACTTATTTTTTTCTTCCACTACGCTTTTACATTTTCCATGGTATAAAAAAAGAAACAATCTACATTCTTGTTTTTACAATTTGACAAGGTTTTCATTTTATTAAAATACATTCAAACCCATTGAGGATCCTCCATGTTGTAGTGAAGCATATGAAGCTTACTTTGTCACTCCCAGCATTAAAGAATAGGTCATTGGGATAAAGTGCAACATAATTACTTATACTAGGGATCATGAATTTAAAAAAAATCATAATATGGATTGTTATGTAATGATTTAATTAAACTTAAGTATCTGAAAACGAATACTTTATTGAAATAGAACTGATTAATCAAAAGTCAAACAGTTCCCATATGGACTCTTAGTGGATATGATACAACAAGAAAACTTATCACAAGAGTATATCGGGTTTGGAGTATGTTTTGAGGGAGATAAACATCTCATTGACTTATATGCAGATCATGTTACTATGACAGTGGAAGCAAATTCAGAGGCTCAATTAATAAAGAGGCTGGAAGTATTATTAAATTTCTTTGGAAAAATTAGGAAGAGCTCTGGTCTGGAGTTGAATTTGAGGAAAACTGCTATTATGCCTATCGGTTCATGGAGTCCTGCTCAAGAGCTCAAAGTTGGGAGCTGTAATAAAAAGGAAGATTGATATATTAGGCATCACATGGCAGAGTAATAGTATCCACGAACATAACTGGAACCAAGTTAGGTCAAAAGTAGATCAAAAAAGAAACATTGGGAGGAGGTTAAATATACAAAAAAGAATAGACCGATACAATACTCGTATTATTCCTGCAGTAATTTATAAAGCTACAACAAGTCCTTTAGTTGCAGAAAAGGGGATTATGGAGGAAGAAGTAAGGCTTGGTAAAAGAATGGTATAATCTAGTATTTCTATTTACCTTCGTTTTGTATTTATTTCATTTGTGTAATCTGACATAAGCATTGAAATATTTTTTTTGTGTTTTTGGTATCCTAAGAGTACTTATAAGTTATAATTACTGTATTTGAGGATAACTAATCAATTTAAGTGTTGTTTCAATTTCTAAAATTGATTTTTTCCCGATAAACAAAGAATTTCATAATTGGAAGAGGTATTTTCTACAGAGTTCACTCCTCAAACTCAATCCCATTGATAGAGCTACCCTTTAAGGGTTTTTATTAAATTACCTGTTAACACTCAAAATAATAATTCCACCTCTACCAATGCCCAAACTACTACAATTCAGGATAAATATCGCATTCACACAGAAAGGTCAGTTCTCTATTTTCCTGTCACTACAAATATGAGAAATGACTAGTATTAACATTGATTGATAAATTTATCTACATACGTAGGCTGCTATATATATTTCTTGCCTAATAATGAAAATGCGAATATTTATCATAAAAAATGTTTTTTTTGTTTATCAAAGTATTATCAAACATGATTTATATACTTTTGCATGCGCTCAAACCGATTGTCGAAGCTCTTTTTCCACTCTGATTGAGGCACCTTCAAAACATGGTTTTTAAACGCTTCAACAGCATCTTCTGTCTACGAAAGTCGTAGACCACGCATTTTTTTCTATATGTGCGAGAATAAAAAGAAGTCATTGGGTACCAAGTCAGGGCTGTACGGCGGAGGATCCATCAATTCGACGTTTTGGCCGGTCAAAAAGGCGCTGGTTTGAGCCGATGTGTGAGAACTCGAATTGGCAAGGTGAACAATGATTCGTCTTCTCTTTTTCGTTTTTCGAATTTCTCCGAAGAATTCAGGCAAACAAATTGTGATACCACTCAGAATTAACCGTCCTACGATGCTCAAGTGGAATAGTGACCACATGCCCAGTTTTGCCGAAGAAACAGGTGACCATTTGCTTCGAAGTGCTTCTTCCACGAACAACTTTCATTGGATTTTCGGACATGGTCGATTGTTGTTTTGTTTCGGGCTAATACGCATAGATCCATGTATTTCGTGTGTATTGATTAAAACATACTATTTGGGATATGTAAAGGGGAATATTTACGGATAAAAATACTTTAATCCGACACAAAAGGAACTTTGATAAGTTTTTTGACAATTATCTCCGAGCCTTATACAAAGACACGGTGACAATGATACCTATCTTGACAATCAATGCAGATACAATGAAAAAATGGTACTAGAAATTCTAAAAACTCATTAATCTTGTTGGTTTAATAACTGTAGCCACGATTACTGATGGATAATAAGAAGTTTGTCATCAAAGAGTTGGAAGTTAAATAGCAATTTATAATTAATTCATTCTCTCACAATTCAAAAATATCTTTAATATTTAAATATGTTTTCAAGAATATTTATAAAGATTTTCATGGAATAGAGCTCTTTATTTGTCCCGATTTCGAAGGCCACCCAATATCAGCGGGTTTTCATCGTTTAAAAAAGTTATATGAAAGAGAACTAGGATAGAAAATATGCTATATTCATAAGTAGAGTGCTAAAGTATTAATTTGCAAGACCATTGAGAAAAGAAGCGTAAAACTTGTACATCGTTTTTCTTATTATTCTACTTTTAATGGGTTTATAGTGAAGTCATCTGATATCCAATTGAGAGGTTGCAGGGTACTGTTATTTGTTTGATGTTTAGGCAGGAGAGAAAAGAGCGTCATTTTGCAGACAATAACAGGAAGTTGAATAGTATGGACAAGTAGTTATTCATATACTAATTAACCCTATTAACCTCACCTTGGAGGAGTTAAGACATATAAAAAAAAGTTAGGTGTGGCTGGAGACATAATAAAACACAAGTTCTTAAAAGTATTACCAGAGGTCATTGAAATAGCTACGGCGTCACAAGTAAGTCTATGGGAGTTCTAGCAGATTTTCTCACGACTCGTATATCTTTGGGAACTGTGTCTGTCATTGGAGGAGTCAGTCCTTAAAAGGATAGGGCACATCATGCTTTGTTCGTACTTTTAGCACCACACTACGTCCGGTCCTTCTAGGCTATCTAGCCAATCTTCCTCCCCAAATATATTCCAGGGAAACTGATTGGACAAGTTGCTATAGGGGCAAGTGGTTGGCCTTAATCGAGGTCGCTAACCAATTCGCTCTTGGACAATTAAAACCTTTTTCTCTTATGGATACGGGAACAACAGTTTCTGTGATTCCGTGCAAAAGTGTTTCAAGTGCTTCAATTACTCTTTCGCCCCTGCAACTATCAGCAACTGATGAAACCTTAATTAAAGTTGTTGGGGAACTAAAATTAAAAATGTATATTCGTAATTTTAAATGGATATAGTCCTGGACTTTCATCGTGTCAGGCGTGTCCAGACTTATCATCTTATTAGACTTATCTTGTTAGACTTTCTCTGAAACTATCAATTTACAATAGACTATGGAAAAGAGCTAATTAAAGACTCTCAGACTGGGCTAAGTTCCATTGGAAGTCTAACTGAGAGACTAGAGAATCACTCGTTAGAAATAAAAGTGGAAGTTTCTAACCCTTTTCTACATCAACTCTTAAAAGAATTTATATGTCTTGGTCCCCAAAGGAAGTTTATCGACCTATAAATAGATCAAGGAAATCATAATACTGGTCGCCAATAGTCTTTCTCGTCCACCATAAAGTATAGGTGGTGTAAAAATGAATCAAATCTATCTGTTATAGTTGGCACAAGCTCAAAAATCTGAAAAGAATATCATGGATGAAAGTGGGATTGAATATCTTAATGATTCTAGTTATTTTAACGAGATTGAGCTCGACAAAGGCATTAAATTAATATACCAGATATCGATTCAGGCGTGGCATATACACTCTATTGATGAAATTGTGAGCCTGGCAAGGGATTATCTCTCATATGTTCCCGATGTCCGTGAGGCTATAATCAAACAAATACTCGTGAGGAGTCTCCCGAAAGCAGAAGGGCTGGTTTATCGGTCCAGTTCTCAGATCTTAGCTTGACGGATTTCATTAGGAACGTCAAATATCAAACAACTATGGATGAAGGCCCAGGCCTGATTCTTTCTATGAAGAACTTAAATCCCCATGACCCAATTAAGGAGAAACAGGAATGCTTCTATTACAGGATATGGGGAAAAAGACCACAAAGTGTGAAACACCTGAAATCTGTCTAAAGCTCATCACTCCAAAAAACTAAGCAATCGTCGGGTCCTTATCCTGACGTAACATAAATTTACCTTCCATGGACTCACCTTTTAGAAATGTTCTTTTATTTATTTATAGTAATGGTATGAAGTTTCTTGTCGATACCGGATCCCAGCGCTCGATCGTTGCCGCGAATCGAACTTATGGTTCTAAAAAATTATGGGTCGAATTTGACGCCGTGGGCAAGGTCCGATGGAATTTGTCGTGGTTGATATTGAGCATGGTATCGTTGGTCTCGATTTCTTGAGCCATTTTAAACTGTCTATAAACATGGAACTAGGTTTTCTGCAAAAGAACGAACTTACTTCTTCGGTGATAGAAAAAAGGTACGAAATTGCCAGGAAAATGCTAGCTCGATATCCCACTCCTCAGTCTGAGGAAGTATTCTGTCCGGAGCCACGTCATGCAGTTCAGCACAAAATTTTGACAACGGAGAATCCCTGTTGAGACCCTGGGGTAGACTCGCCGTCTAACTCCTGAAAAAGAGAAGTGAGGAAAGAAATTTCTAAACTATTGTCGACTGGAATTATATGCAGGTCAAAATCCAGTTGGTCTTCCCCAATTCATTTAGTATCAAAGCAGGATGGTTCATGGCTCATGGTTGGTGACTACCGAGAGTTGAACACTCTAACCCTTCCATACCGTTACCCGATACCTCATATTCATGATTTTATAAAATCACTAAATTGGATTTAAAGCGTACTTACTATCAGGTACCAATGTCAAGCGAAGACTGCACGAAAACTGCAATAACGATGTGTGCATGGCTTTATGAATTCACAAGAATGTCCTTTGGACTACGCAAGGCCTGCAATACTTTCCAAAGATTGATGGATTCCTTGTTTGGACGTTTGGACTATGTTTTTCCCTATATTGACGACATCATGATAGCTTCTCATTCTGAAAAGGAACATCATGACCACATCGAAAAAATACTTTCAATTTTAAAAGATAGCGACCTGTCACACAATATGGGAAAAACATGTTTTGCAGACCGGAGATCGAGTTCCTTGGGCACCAAATTAGTCAACAGGGTATCAATCACATTGAAGTAAAGCTTAAGCAAATCGAGATGCTTGATCGACCTGGTAAGGGCAAGGACCTTCACAAGTTCATTGGAATGGTCAATTATTATCATAGATTTATTCCTAGTCTGGGCGAGTTGTTCGCTCCTCTACATAAATTAATCCCTCAAGTTAAAAGTTCCAAGATTGAGTGGACTGAAGAGAGTAACAAGGCTTTCTTCAAATTGCGAAGTACCCTCTCCAGCGTTGCTACTTTGAAGCATTATTCTTAAGACAGGGAGCTTTTCCTTACGGTCGATGCATCGGACCAAGCGGTTGGAGGGGTTATCAAGCAGCAAGATGGGAGACTTCCTACCATTAGGGTTCTTTAGTAGAGCTCTGAACCCTACACAGAGGAGGTACTCTACATTTGAAAGAGAGCTCTTTGGTGTTAGAGAAGCCCTGCGTCACTTTCAACATTTTACCGAAGGACGTGCTGTGACTATCTTTACAGACCATAAGCCACTCATCGACGCCCTCAAGGCTAAAAATCCTACGTGGTCTTACAAAGTACATCGATATTTCGCGGAAGTGTCTCAGTATGGAACCACGTTAAGACACATCAGTAGCAAAGACAATATACCTACAGATTTTCTCTATAGACTCAACAATATCATAATTGACGGGGTGGATTGGTAAGAATGTTCCTCACTTCAGGGGAGAGAATGTTTAATAAAATTTATAAATAGAGTTATCCACCCTAATAATTGATCAACCATTTTTTTTTTAAATTTAACTATTATTATAGGCTTGTTATATCAATTAGTAAAAATGATTTGTTAAAATTAATTTTTCTTCATTTATTATTTATCTATAAGGTTTTAAATTAATAAATCGACTAATTTTACTTTGAATACGATTCATATTATACATATATTCTTTTAAAAGGCGTATGAGTGCTTCCTCTTTTTAATATCCAGTATAGATCAAGAATAGTATCTTGGTCCAGATATGATATATAAGAAGTCCTTGCCTCAATGCTTAAGAAAGTATGAAAAGGTTTGTGACTATAAATTAGAAACTTTGCGTAAAAATATGTACTATATTTTATATAAAGAATGACTAGCGTAGATGCTTAAAGATAGCCAATGAAAAATGGCTTATTTATTTTAAAATATTAAACTAAAACGATTTACTATAAAGTAAAATTATATAATATGTAAATTTCTGTTGTAAAACCTCCGTGTTGCATCTGTCCACTGGATGTAAATATAAGGAAACCTGCACTTTCTTTTGACACTCTTGAAAATGCAATATATAATTGATCATCTGAATATACTGATTTTGGTAAGTAATAAGTAATTTTTCAAATGTTTGATGTGATATGATCTTGTAATGTTTTTTCTATTTGGTGATTCTTTTTAATCTTTTTTGTTCATAATATCAAATAGTTTTTTTAATATTACGATGAAATACTACGAGGTAGTACAAAATGAAAATCTGTTCAATCCAGAAAAAAAAACAAAAAACTCATCATCCCAGAGATAAATAATGAAGTTGAAATATGTGTGGCGATAACATCAAAACAAGCTGGGATACTTTTTTTTAATATTGCGACAGTATGATAAAAGTTGCCATAAGTACTATAATTTATATTAATTCAAAAAAGTCCTTAGGAGCTGCGGTTTTTAAGGTTAACTGAACCTGATAAAAATTGGTTATTTGGTAACACTGATCTTAAAAGATACTAAGACCTTGTGACGTGAAAAATACTTTTAAAGAATAGTGTATAAGCAATGAATTCTTAAAATAAGAATATCTAAGAATTCATTCGTATAAGTATTCACGTTACGAGAATAGCGAAAAAAAGAACAAGTCTCACAAACAGAAATTGATTATATTTATGATATTAAAATTATATTTAAGGTTCAAATACCGCAAGATCAAATTGACTCAGCTTGTTTTAACATGTTCATGTAAAAATTTAAATAAATATATGTAATATTAATAACTTGTTTGGCAGTTTTTCAGTGGTTTAATATTGTTTTTGACTCTTTAAAAAATCCTCTTCGAGTTTTCATTGAAGTAAAAAACTTATATTGCTTTTTCTCTGATCCATCAAAAAAATCCCAGTTTACTTTTATGTTATCGCCACACATATATAATCTGATTTACCATTAGGTATAAATATTCATAATAAATGGAGTAAGTTTAAGTCAAACGGTTTTATTTTAGTTTTTGGTTCATAACTCTTTAGTTTCAAGTATTATAAAATATTTTTTTGAAAAGTTAAATGTAGCCCATACTATGGGCTATCAAACAGTATAAGTTTAATTAAATGTATATTTTTGAGCAATATATGCTTTAAAAAATTTTAACGGCAAAAATTATCCAACTTAAAGTTCCTGACAAAAGAAAAACATTAGTTAGAACTTTTTATATAAACTAATTCCATACATTAAATCCTATTTTTTTTCCTATAAATAAAATCCTACCTAAAAGATCACTTTCTTTAACTTAGTGTGAAATGAGGTCAATATAAGTAGAATGAAATTAATTTATTGTTATTTGAATAATATGGGTGGTATGCTTCAAAAAGGGCTTCAAATCTTTTGATTTACTTATTTCTTCTGATTAAGATATTGTTTCTCCTTCATATCAAATTAAATGTTCATATTATAAAATTCACATTGTTTTCTTTTTTTTAAATGGACTTCTACATTAAACAGTATGTGTAAACAAAATTAAATTTAGTATCAAAATGTTGCTAAGAGTCTATAGATGAAACAAAGTTAGTATAAAAATTTGAAAGGTTTCCATTTTTTAGGTTTCGCACAAAAAAGTTTGATACACTCATTTGACCCACACACGAGGTCAAAAAGTATACTTCACTTTTTTTCTTTGATTGAAATTTTTTAGATTATTTTATAACTACATATTAAAGCTGTCAAGGTTAATTTATAGCTAAGTCATGTAATGATAATATAGCCGGAAACATAAACCATTTGAAATATTCAACCCTTTCCATGGGACTCTAAGCGCCAAAATACACTTTACCCTATGATCATTAATTATTCAACAATGATATTGATTAATCCATAATACGATTGTCAAATAAAAATAACTATTATATAGTTAAAAAAGTTTATTCAAATAGGTTGTTGTTCTATAGGCTAAATTAGATCATGGGTTATTCCAATTGAAGAAAACACATTACAATGTCATATCCAAATATTATATAATTATTAAATATCACGTACTTGATGAAAATCAAAAGTTGAGCTTGCTGTGAGAATAAATTATCAAAATCTGTTTGAAATAAAAGAAATATCATTTGGGATGCCTTTAGTTTGAATAGTGTCAGCGGTCATGATAACGATTTATTGCATTAAAATATGCATAACATGGACTAACTCATGAATTGTTTTACATGTTGAGTAATCCCATCCTAAGTTCTTAATCCATAATATAAATTTAATATCATTGATTAATTCATTATTTAATTGAAATTTGGAAGATTATTTAAGAAATTGCCCACAAACCTTTGAATTTTGAATTGAACATGATATTTTCTTAGGAGTGGATTTTTTTTTATGGCCTTACATGTTTCATAATAAACTTTTTTAGTTTGATGTTGCGTCCAATGTTAGTACTCAAAAAAGGCCCGTACATCAAATTCGAGGTTAAATGTTCTACTTTAAAAAAAATGTGTATAAAATACAATTTATGGATTAGAAGTGTGAGAAAGGATGTATTTTTTATTGTGAGGTTTGACAGCCCTGGAGTGGGGATACTTTTTTAAATTGGAAATATAACATTAAAATTGTAAAAAAAATAAATATATATATATACTATCTCCAAAATAAAACAAGCTTCAAATAATTACTAAAACATAACTAGTATTCTCGAGTAAGCGTAAAAGACCGAGACAGTTTATACAAAAAATAGATTAAGAGATACTCTCGGGGAAAAACGTGGAATCAATTTGTATAGCTGAACGCCACATATATATTAATCTTGTCCCTACAAAATCTTCCTACTATTAATTGAAGAATAGTCTAGTAATTGGGAAGAATTGACCGAACACCATATAATTTTGGGGATTTTTTTTTTTGTGGAAAGGTTAAAAATACAGTAAGGATTGCTTGAAAAACTTATTCATATTTTTTAACAACTGTCTATTTTTTTACTTTTTGCTTCTAACTAGGGTTCTTCAAAGCATTAAACCTAATGCTTTAGGGCTCTTAACATTGATTTGTCGTACTTGAATTGAGACTGGTTCAGCTATGAATATACTTAGAATTCAATAGAGAATTGTCAAACAGTTGCAGGTAATGAAGATAAATACCAGTCTACCAATGAGTGTATATGTCTTGCATAACCTCTTTTACTGTATATTTGGGAATTGCAGAGAGTTTAAACAATTAAGTTGAGTACATGAATGAAAAGCTGTTGATGGAGATATTGCAAACAAATATATATCACTTCTGGACAAAGAGTATACTAAAAAGATTGTAACTTTGAAACATTGGACATCGTCAAACTTGGGGTTTAGCTATATACAATACAGATACACAATGAATTACAAGTAGTAATATTAGACCTACTCTTGGGTTCCTATAAAGGGAAAATGATAGTCTTGAAATTGGTAAAAAATCATTGTCTAAGTAGTTACTTTAGAGCCTACGGTATTGCTCAAGAATAAATGTTTAATAATAATTTATTTTTGATTTGTAAAAAAACATTGGAAAAAATAAAATGAAAAGGAAAAACTCTAGACGGAAAGTCAATGCCGACCTATTCATAAAGGAAGGAGTATAATGGAGTATAAAATGCACGGTGCAAGAATGAGAGAAAAATTTTTGAACTATACAATTAAGTCAAACAATTTAAACCTCCTTAAATATTTTTAAAATAATAAAGGATGAAGATAATGAACGAGATTATAATATACCATGAAACGGTTACATCGACAGAAAATAAATTATGTTCACAAGTCTTGATGTTCTTAACTTGCATGTATACGTGGTGATGTGTTTGAAAAAAATGAAGAAAAAAATGCATGTGTTCTTTATCATGATTAGAAGAAGAAGTTTTTCCTCTCTTTCCTTGACGCAAAGGTGTCAATCAAACTGTCCATGTCTTCATGGAGCACCTTTTCCACCATCACCCTGTCCATGTTCAATAGGGTGAGGGAGGAGAGCCTCTCCTGGTCCATGGTGGTCCTCATGTGGTTCTTGAGCCTTCTGAGACAGGAGAATGACCGCTCCGCCTCACAGCTGCTGATGGGCATTGAGGCCAGGAAAACGATTACCTTGTATAGCTCCGGTATCAGGCGGAACCCTCCTGAGCTTATTAACTCCGCAGCAATTTGTGACGAAACTATGTCTTCTGTGTCAATATCTGCCTAGAGAAACATAAATTTTAAACATATAATGCAAAATGAAACATTATAATATTAACCTTGAATTGCTGGAAGATTGCATGGTGTGACTGGAGCTGCTCGAGTTCAAGTCTGTAGTGCTTGGCGACACGCTCAATGACACAGGTCTCCACTTCACTGTTATTGACGATTGCAATGAGATCCATTGTGATGTTTGTATCGTCGGTGGCAAATCTGCTCTCAAGCTCTAATACAATCTTATTGATTGCAACATCGAAATGTGTTTCACGGAAGTAGGATTCAGTTGTTCCTTTCCACTTTATTCTCCTTGGAATCTTCGCCTCCTTGAATTCCAAATCAATTGAGTACTGATTTCATCTCCGACGACTTCAACTCAGCAAGTTTCCAGATTGATTCAAAGATTTTCTCATTCTTAAGATCTTCAAGAGTCCTAATCACTAGATTGACGTGATTCCGGGCCTTTGTTAGGTCACCCTTTCTGCCTTGAAGTTCATCTGAAAAGCTAGATGTGTGTCTGAGGAGTGTCTTCAACAGTTCAATGCCGAAAACAAATTCGTGACTAAAGATGCTGTTGAGCAGAGAAGTTGCTGTTGAGCTCGACAATGTATCTTTATCTTTTCTCATTATTATGAGGGTCTTCATGATTCTGACCATCCCTAGAGATACAGCGTGTACAGTATCGTAGCGGAGACTCCAGCGGGTAGCAGACTGGTTCTTCAGGGTCATCACCTTGGCATGCTCCTCATCTTTACTTGTTATCTTCACCGACTTGTAGATTGCTCACCTCTTTGGTGACCCTTCAATGAAGTTGTATAAAATTTGTACTGTCCCCATTGTATTTCTCAACAGGGTTATATCTGAGAGAAGATCCTTGACTATAAGATTGAGGACATGGGCGTAGCAGTGTATGTAGACAAACAGTGGGGATGCTTCCTTCCACCTGGCGGCAAGACCCTTCTTGATGCCGGATATGTTGGAGGCACCATCCGCGGCCAGGGAGACAGTGCGAGCGGGGTTAAGGCCGAGATCCTTGACAGCCTCGTGAAGCTTCTCAAACAAATATTTGCCGTCAGTCTGGGTAACTTTTACAAACTTGAGGAAGCTCTCTTTCTTGATACCTTCACTCGTCAGATATCCCAGTGACAGACTGAACTTCTCCGTGTTTGACATATCTGATGTCTCATCAACAATCACAGAGAACCAGTAGTCATCATTGCCGGCACAAGTCTTGACATCTTCAATTATATTTTCTGTCACTTTGGATGCTATAATCTCTATCAGCTCATTTTCCATGTCAGGTGAAGTCCATTTAGCAAAACCTGCCCCAGCTGAGCCAAATTTTTTGACTTCGGCCTCCAGTTTATCTTTGAGAATATGATTGTCGTGTGAACGCTCGGACAAAAGCTCCAAGAAGTTTCCTCGATTGTTTTCATTAGATTCCGTCAATTTTTCTCTTGTTTCGGAATTTCTCCTAAAAGCCAATCCTTGCTTTGTGAGGAACCCAACAGTTTGGAAAAGAGACCTCAAATAAGCTCGCCACTTCACGACTTCCTCAGTATGTTGAGACTGATCATGGCCGAGAACCGAGGTATTCTTTCTCTTTGATGTGAGGAAATTGATCAACTTTTCCATTGACAGTTTGTGTTTTTTGTTGTTAGAATGAACTTTCAACGAGGAACTGTTTTTCCATGTTTTGAACTCAAATTTCCCAAGGTTGGAAATGGAAAATTTGGAACAGGCGAAACACTTGGCTGACTTTTCAACCTCGTCCTATTCTAGCCACGGGAACTTACGGAACCAATCATATTGAAAGTCTCTGGAGTATTTGTCATCTATCTGAGGACTGTATGTTTGTAACTTGGGCTGTAGAGGATGATCTCTCTCGACTTTAGGCACAGTTTCCCGCTCAGTCTCCACTCTGGTTCTGGTATGAATGTCCTTCCGCTTTGGCTCCCGCCCGGTAAGTATCGGGTCACCCAGCTGGCTCGTGAAGACGACAGGGTACTCTGGGCCTCTGTCCACAAACTCTATCTCCTCAGTCTTGCTCTTCTCACCTCCCTGGACATTGTTGCTAGTCTCAGAGTCCTCTGCAGAGGGAATATTGTTGTTGTTGACTACAGAGAGCTGCTCGGGAGAGAAGATTGGTCGATATCGAGACCTGTAAAGTACTCTTGAAATAATTGCCGTAATTTATTAATTATCAGAAATGTATCACGGGAAGCGGAAAACGCGTTTTATATTCAAAGGTTCAATCATTTATATTTATAAAATGACAGGCAATATTTGAAAGAGATATTACGGTAAATTACAGGATTTGAATTCAAATTTCTGCGATGAATTGAGATACCCGAGAGTTTTAACTGTAGTTTAAAACCTCCGTTTTATCTATCTGACTTAATTTGGCCCTTAGAGATATAATTGATTAATTTACTAATTCTATAAATGTGCCGGTGAATTTTGGCTACTTTTAATACAATTTGTGGTGTCTCCAAAGGATTAATCAGAATCATTTTTTCATTTAAATGAACTATAATTTGTTGGAAAATGTATTCCATATTCAATTTTGAGAAAAATTATCTAGCTTCCTTTGGGGTGGGCGTGCTACAAATATGTAATTTTATTATAATGACTCTGTACTATTATGAGTTGGTCATAAGTTACATATATATAATAGATTTTAATAATTAATTATGACTTAATTCATCTATATTTACATACCTATATGATTGGTGAACGGTTGAGTAAGGTTTTTTTTTGGTCCGCTGAAGCGGACAAAGCGCAATACTGACGTACGGCCCTGCTAATCATCGTGTTTCTTCTGGGTCTGTTGTCTGGACTTCATTCCATTTACTTTGAAGTAGAAACTCGAATTGTTCCTATTTGTACAAATACGTGCACCGAGGTGACTGCTTGATTAGGGAATACTAAACTTTACTAGAGTGCAAAAGACATCTTTTACTACAGTACTTGAATGGGTTACACAACCTATTAAAAGTGCGTGCTGTTTTCTTTAGTTACATTCAATGATTCAACACATAGAAGTGAAGTGAAAAAAAATATTATTCAGTTTATTTGGTCATCAATTAATTATAATTATAACTCCCTAATCAGAATTGGAAACTCTAACATGGGTTGTAGTTAACTCTTATTAAATTGGGACTTCAAACTCCAGGAGGACTCGATTTGGAGTAGAACAAAAAAAATTAAGATTTTACTAGGACTGGATGTAAAAGACTTTTCAACTCGACTAGAGCTCGTAGACAAGGTTAAAATTTTAATAAGACTCGAGGGTTGAAACTCATTAACTCACGTCTCCAAAGACTCTCAACTTCACTCGAGCTTATCTCTCAACTCTACTAGTTGTCTTAAAAATTACTTGTGAACAGCTACGTTTTGAATATGAATATATTTTACTAAAACTAGGCATTAAATGACAAATCAATTAATCTGTTAGTGTTACCACTATAAGTTACTGGAAGATAATTTAGAATTTTTTTTGGATGAAGGAAAAGTAAAATATGTCTTTGGTTACGTATATATCATTATATATACCTTGATCCAATGATTAATGAATACTTTAAAGGAAGAGAAAGAGTGGGAGAGGAGATACGGGACTCTTATGTTTTTACTTCATTGAGATATATATGTTACCGTTTATTATTGTAAATAAGAGTAGATTGTAATAATTTGTTCAATATTAATAATAATAATGTACAATACAATTAGACAAACAAATTTTCATAAAGGTTGGATAACATTATCAATATTACTAATGAAATAAATTATCCTTATCTATCCCACTATTCAATTTTGAATCCCTTTTTACTCTTTAGTTTTTATATAAGTTATCTTTATAAATAATATCATTTACTTCAGCAACTATTTATTTTGTCATACACTTGAAAATTTGACCGAAATATAAAATGATCAAATGGATGCACTTCATCACAGTCAACGTCAAGAATTTATTGGAAATATGTCTTCCACTATTACATTTAAAATATTAAAACTAGTGAATATATTCTTTTGGATTTTTTTTGTTGAAGATATAATTAATGAAAATATATGAAATAATTGAACTAATTATTTAAACGAATAAATTTACCCTTCAAAAATAAATTATCAACTACAGTTCGTGTTTGTACAAGATTATGGAGTATCAGTTTCATTCAAATGATATTATAATTTTGTAATAGATGTCAACAGATTACATCGATTTTCCAAAACCTTAATTCGCAAGCATAAATGGATCAACATGCCCTGTCACGAATCCTCATAGATACCTACGTCTAATTATGTAATTTGCTCATTACAATAACACGAAAGAGATTATTTTTATACTCCTAAACGACAGAAAACACAAAGACTTAAGCTTGAGGCCTACCCTTCAATTTATCTCATCAATAAACCATTAAAGAAGAAAACTTTTCTATGGCATGTGAAAAAATTATTCCCTTAGTTAAGAAAATAACTTTAAACCCAACAACAGACTATACATTTGATGATCTTATTTTTAAGGCAATGAATAACCAACTTCCGAAAGATATCAGTTTAATTAACAAAACATAATTTACAATGTTATTTTGTGTCAAAGATAAAGGTGTTCCAGAAATATCATACGGTATAAAATTTTTTCGGAAACTAACTTTTAATTTATTTTGTCACGCAGATAAATTATAAAAAGATATTTTTATTTTTATCCCCTGAATGAAAAATTAATTTTTTTCTAAAGTTTTAAAAATAATGTTTTGCCTTGGTGCTTACAATTTGGGTGTGTCGTCTCAATCCAAGGTATTAATAGGATAGATAAATTGATTAGTAAAGTAGAATAAAAAATTTCTGATGACCTTATAGTTAAAATGAATTTTATAAACGAACAATTCTTTCTTTTATTTCAAAATAAAGAGAAATACTCAAATAAGCTCTTACCATTGGCTGTCACATGCTTTAGAACATCACCAAGCTTGTATAATATTGTTAGAAAATTCTTATTGCTACCTCGTAGTAATTATCTTACGAAAATATTAGCTTTTTAAGTGCAGAATGTCGAACAAATGATTCTTCTAAAATTTATAATTTAAATTCTACTAATACATTTGAAAATATATTAATAAGAAATCCGAATTATGCTCATTTGGAGGATTTATATAACAACGAAATCAAGGAAAACATAAGATCAAGTACATTCTGCGGTGCAGTGAGTTATTCTATGGTCTCACCCCCATTGACTTAAGGAAGCTGGCCTACGAGACTGCAAGGACCAATAATTTGAAAGTCCCTCCAAAGTGGGAAGCTGAGGAAATGGCTGGAGTAAGATGGATTCAGGGTTTTCCTTCTCGAAATGGAGGGTTTAAGTTTGTGGAAGCCTGGAAAAACGTCAATAGCGAGAGCTTCAGCGTTTAATCGGTACAATATAGGCAAGTTTTTTGAACTTTTGACAGATGTCTTTAGCAAATATAACTTTCCGTCACATTGTGTTTATAACTTGGTTGAAACACCCGTGCAGTGTTTGCCGAGACAGGAAAGAAGCAAGTTGGCAGACAACGTCTGCCGAGACGGGGGTTCTTGTCACGTTAGTAGGGATTGCATGTGGGTCCGGAAACACAATGCCACCTGCATTCGTTTTTCCTCGGGCCAATTATAAACCTCAAATGCTTGTCGGTGTGCCTCCAGGCTCATTGGGTCTTGCGCATACCTCGGAATGGATGCCCATGTCCAACTTTATGTTAGTAATAAGATACTTTGTGAAATATTCGAAGCCGACTGTTGAAGACCCAGTTCTTTTAGTACTTGACAACCATGTAACCCACCTTAGCTTTTCAGTCCTCGACTATGCTAAAAACAATCATGTACATTTACTGACAATGCTGCTGCATACAAGCAACAAGACGCAGCCTCTTGACAGAACTATTTTTGGGCCAGCCAAATGCGTCTTTAATGTCCTGCTATCTTCAAGGGTGAAAGACCATCCTCATCAGCCTGTTACGATCTATGACATGGCATGGTTAATGGGTTCCAGTTTCTTAAGCGCTGCAACTCCTCAGAATATTATTAGAGGCTTTAAAACGGGTGGAAATTGCCCTTTAAACCCAAATATTTTTATAGATGCTAACTTTGATCCGTCCGAAGTTACAGATCAACAATCTGCCTCTGAATATGGTTCGGAGAGCGCAGTGTTTGTTGAATTGACTGATACTAGTGCGTCAGATAGCGCCACATCCAAGGGGGTTGTTAGTCCTAGGGATTTTAAAGGGTTTCCTAAGGCTTAGCCAATGAAAGAAACCTAAAAAGGGAGGAAGAAAGGCAAGGCGATGCTTGCAACATCCACTCCGGTGATGGATCGCGTCCGAGTGTTTTCAAATCCCAAAGAAGTTAAACTTTCGAAAAGGATGTTGTTTCCTGATATATGGAATACTTCGGACGAAGATACACCTATGGAGGATTCAGACACAGATATTGTAGCTGACATTTTTTGCTGTGTGAATATTAGGTGGGAAAAGACATGAAGAAGATATATTTTGTTGGTACTGTCAGTGGTGAGAAGGATGATGATGTGGAAGTTGAGTTTAAAAAATAATAATAAGGTTCAAAAAAGTTGTAGATGAATTTGTGTTAGTCAGTATTGACAAGATTTGTTGTCTCCTTAACAGAAGGATTATGAGTTCAACCCAGAGGACAAAACGTTTTTTTTTGTTTTTGAACAACCTCTCATGAAGTTAAATATCGCAAGATTTTTTATTATATATATTATATTTAATTAAAAATGAAAAAAAATGTTTGAATATAACAAATGGCTGTTTTTGCTTGTTTCCTTCTGTTCTAACATGTCTCCTCCTTCCCTGAATCATGTCTCCTCCAGGTGTATCAAGTATCCCACTTTTGGGTAGTTTCGAAAACACCAATAAGTGGCTATTAATTATTGCACTACATCAAAAATAATAGGAATGATTTGTCTTAGGTGACTATCTATGTCATGTTACCCTGGCGTTGAATTATATTTAAAATTGTGAAAGTTATGATAGTTTAAAATAATAATAATTTTTTGTAACATAGATCCTTACCCTCCCCTATGCCTTTAAATAATTAATGGCTGTCTTAGGTTTGTTGTTCTTCTAATGTTACTTTATTAATCATATAATGTATAAAATATGTTACTTTTTTTTCCATTTAAAAATTTACAAAATAAAAGTTATGAAAAATAATTTTTTTCTTTTTTTAAAATAGGGTCTCTGTTTCACGAAGATATGACAAAAGTTATTAGGGTTATTTTTGAGTTTAAAATTAAGAATAAATAAGAAAAAACACTGTAAAAACATATTTTCATTTATAAATGGAGCGTTTCAAAAACCTATGGAGCATTTCGGCGTTTCTAATGAGTAGTAGTAAGAAATGGGGCATTAATAATTATTTTAGGTGCAAGTATTATCACTTAATTTTCTAGAGGAAATAATAGTGTGACAGCTGATATGTTATCTTGTTTATTACAGTGTGCCATTTTGTGAGGTTACTTCATTGAATTTTTATTTGAGGATTTAGTCACTCAACAACATTCCAAATGAAAAGCCGTAGTATATTTATAAGGGTCTACATTGCAATGATACTGGATAACGTTCTCCTCACTGTTGTGGGTAAATTCCTTCCTTAATATTATTCATCCCATCCAGTCCCGTCCTAAATATTAAGAAAGTGTCCGAATCGGACAGAAAAACACTCTTATAGAATATTTTTCTAAAAGTCATCACCATATATTTCCGTGAGTGACATCCTCCTCAATATATTTGGACAATCTCGGAGGTATAAATCCGAACCCCCAATGTTTATAAGAAAAGTAAACTTTGGAAATAATGCTAAATTAAAAATAATGACAATATATTTTAAGTTGATTGGCAAACTGAAGTAATATTCTGTAGTATTAGTAAAAATTACGCCATATACAGGGCATTACATTTTTTGACTTTTTAAAGGACAGAACCAATTTTAAGTTATATATATTAAGAACCAATACATCCCTATTGATAATATTTTCATATTCATATTTTTTTTCGGATAATGTACCTTATCTCTACATATGTAGTTCCTATCCTCCCTAATTTTATCTACAACGCTGAAAGGGAATCCCAGAACTTGGAATCTCGTCATCAAATCATTTCCAAAGAAAATGGACGGATTGGCTATCTTTTTGCTTCAAAGGCTCTCGTACAACTTGTTACAAACTTTTTAATTGGAAAAATGACGACCATGATTGGCTATCGTCTTCCCTTCACAATTGGTTCAATTTTTCTTCTTTTCTCATCGCTAAGTAATCTTCGACCTTTTTTGTCCTTTTTTAAAAACTTTTCGAATGAAATTTTGCATTGATAGTTTACACGTTGAGTTCACGCTATATTTGGCTCCTCCTTGCAAGAAGTGTTCATGGCATAGGATCCTCTTGTGTCTGTGTATCAGGAATTGGAATGATTGCTTCGAACTATGGAGATGATGAAGAAAGATCGAAAATTATGAGTCATACCATGGGTGGGGTTGCTATTGGGATTTTGATTGGATATTCCATGGGAGGATTCCTTTACTATTTGGCTCAAAGCAAACTCCTTCCCTTTGCTCTAATTTCTTTCGTACTTCTCATTTTTACAATGTGGCAATTGCTTCTCTATAGTAGGGAGGCAAGCTCACTGCATCCGTTTGGAATGGAGTCTCGAAGTGAAAAAGGGCCATCTACCTTGGAATTTCTCCAAAATAGAAATGTACTCATTGTTGTGGGATCCATTTGGATTGCAACTTCCTCAGTTGGGATACTTGAGCCCACTTTGCCACTTTGGATAATGGATCGAATGCATCCTCGTAAATGGCAGTTGGGGATTACGTTTGTTTCAGATAGTATAGGATATCTGATTGGAACTCATTTCTTTGCAGGGGTTTCTTATAGGGTTGGACGTAAAAAAATTGGTGTGGGAGCCATTTGTCTTGTTGGAATTGGATCTATCTCAGTGAGTTTTGTCAATAAATTCAATAACGATCTTGAATATATATTTACATAAATACAGATACCACATGCAACTTCCTTACCACTCTTAACAATTCCACAATTTATGATCGGACTCGGAATCGGCCTGATTGATTCTTCCATGCTTCCTCTTTTAGCAAAGATCATCGATCAAACCTCATCTGGGGAAGCATATGGTGTAGTCTACGCAATTGCTGAAACTGCAGTATCTTTTGCCTATGGAATCAGTCCACTCATAGGTAGTTTATCAGTGGAGATGTTTGGGTTCTGTAGTGTTTTTACACTTCTTGGACTTATGAACATGACATATGTGCCAATTTTGTTTTTTCTGGATGAAAATAGAGAACGGGTGAGTGGGTTCTTCTATATTGTGCATTATATTTGCATACATAATATTGTCTATTTCGTAGAAATGTGACTTGCCAAAATATGAGGAGAATGAAATGGAATCCTGTGAGTGAAATGTATGTTTGATAGAGAATTAAGTCTTTTTGCTTTTAAGATATAAACATTCTGATATTGATATACATTTATACTTATTTGCTATGTCTATAAATTAATTATAAATATAAAAAAATGTGTGCTTCATTAATCAATATTTATTTTCCTTATGTCTTTTTTTCCTATTATTTTTTTACACAACTTCATTTGAAGAAAAACAAATGAACAAAAAATCAATTTCATTACTTGTTATTGAGTAATCAAATTAGCAGACATAAAAATCACCAATCCTATTTTCAACACTTTATAGATAAACATTTTAATATCCAACCACAAATAATAACTGTAACCTAAATAACATTTATTTTATTAACAATCCCCATATTTCAAATATAAGCCATAATCTAAAATAAAAATGGTTTTGATTTCTACTTTTTCAAGTTTCTTCGTTTACTCATAATTAAAAAGGTAAATTCATTTATCAGTTTTTTTTTTGCCACATGGCGTAACTTTATTCAGAATCAAATATATACTTTTCTATAAAACCAAAAGCGTAGTACATCGAATAAAACATAAATTTTAAACTAAAAAAAAACAACGGTAAAAATAAGAAAATTAAAACAAATAAACAGAAGAACAATTAAATAACGGTAGTTTCATAGTCTTCAACTAACTGAAGAACTAGTCCATCTCTTTAATGACTTTGATATGTGAATTGATAATGGAATGACCATTTACCATTTGTTGCTCCAAAATTATGCAGTAGTCCATATGAGAATCATTCATAAGTTAAACTTAAAACTCTGCAACTACAGAAGAGATGGTCAGTGGTATTCATTTCTACCCATAAATTACATTAAAAAAACTTGCAAAAATAGAATTTCATTAGAATCATTTTATAAGCAATCTCATCCATTTACTTGTTTTAAAATTGAGATAAAATGTAATTTTACATCACACAAGCCAAACTATCATCCTCCCAACTCTCGACGAGGAACTTGATCTATGACTCTTTCAAACTGGTATGCATGGTTCATTTTGTGAACTAATAAAATATATGCCTAAGTTCTGAAGAAATCCTATTTTATTTTTTCAATGTTGAAGGGGTTTGGTGAATGCACTGATGAAGGTTGTATGGTTCAGTACCTCCAATAATCTTAAAAACCACCGCTGTAGATGTTAAATAAGAAGTCTACAATGGATTAATGACTCTAAAATTAATTTTTTTTATAAAAAATGAAATGAGTTCCTGTGTAAAATCTTCAGGAATCCTATATAAAGAGACACCCATGACTCTTGATTTCAATAATCCCTCCCTAAAAAACAACCTTCTTTTTTGATCTTCAATTCTAGTCACAGTCTAACAGGGACTTACACTTATAACTCACCAACAAACCTTCAACGTTACTCTCTGTCATTCAAGTGCACTCTCACTCGAGCTTAAAGTTGACTACATATACTTTAGTATTCCTTCCTTTTTACTTAGTTTTCAACTATGACACCAGTCTTTTAAAAAAATATAGATTTCCTCATTTTGTTCAAAATTTATTTTATTCCTTTAACTCTTTTACTTGACTAAAGAAGGGAACATTTTTTATCATTACTGATAGTTTTGATAATAATAATGATAATTAATAAACGAATCATTCAAAAAGGATACAAGTACCGGAAAAAGTTACACAGCCCTTGATATCCTATTGAGATAAATGCAATCATATATAACAAAATGAGTTTAAAATTCATATCTACATACTTTTGAAATGAGTCCAAATCCTTCCGCTACCCGTAGACTCGTACCCAGAAGATCAATGTAAAAAATACTCGCATATTACCTACAAAAACAGGTACCCGTCCACGGGTAAAATTTAAATAAGGGATTTAGATCTTTTATTTATAGGTGGATACCCATTTTCATCCGTGCCAAATATATATATCGATATTGAGGTGCAATTTCGAATCTTTCCTGTTTTGTATGTGTGTTTATGTACACAAAGGGTGAGTCATGACTTTTGTCCGCCCGATTTCAAAAAAATATTCAAAACCTATTCCTAACAGCTAGCTAGATGTATCATTAGGTCCCAATCTGTTTTGAGACTAATCATATTGTAATTACGGCTATTGGAAAAATATGAATGTAAAGTAACTGATCTTTATCTTTTACATGTAAAACTGTTCAAGTCCCTTTAAACATTATTTCCAACCGAGTTGGAATCAATCCAAAAGATGGTGCTTGATTAATTGTAAATTTTTTTGGCTTAATATATGTACAATATTAGTGTAAGGCTAACTATTCTACCCAAAATACATAAAAAAGGATGTAAATACCCAATCTTCTATTATATTAAAAAAAAAAAAAAATAGAACATTAGTAGTTATTATTTAATAGTAGTATAAAATAGGATATCCTGAGAGTATGAATATTTTGTTAGTAGAGCACGTAGTAACCTTCCTCTTATAACTTAATCTTTCCTCCAAAAAGAGAAAAAAAGGGCCAAAATACGATAATTAGTCACGTCAATTCTTCTAACTGTTGGGTTCTTCCCTATTTATTAGATGAGATGTCCACAAATTATTAAAGTATAATTTCAGAATACTGAATCAATAGGTGACTATTTTTCTGAGATATCATGAGGATATAATAAGAAATTTATTGAAAAATATGCCATACTTAATCCATAGTAAGGGATATTTATCCCAATGTTCAAATGAGTCTTTCCTTAAAGACTCTTATAATTATACAATATAATAGGTACAATGGGAGAGAATGGGTCAAGTTGATTTTCTTCGATTTCTTGCAAGTTTGTTCGAGTTGTACTCAAGCACTTTTGTTGGAAATCCACCCATTAGGGTTGTATTAGTAAAGGAAATATAAGTTTGGTGAGTGAACCCAATACTGAGTTCGACAAATTTTCTTATTTTACTGTCCTGGAGTTTTTTTTTTTTTTTTTTACTTTTCATTAATTTTCTTTCAAAACTATTGTGCTTGCTTAATTTAGTGAATTCTTCATATATATTTTATCAAAGTATAACTATTTCTAATAAATTTCAGAGTTAAATGGAATTAGAGGTTATTTATTCATACACATATTAGCATTGGAAGTCAAAGAGTAGCTCGGGGCAAATTGATTCAACCTAGTTAAAAAAAAATACATAACAATAAATATTAAGACAAAAAAATCAATAATTTAAAATCCCAGAATCTGAAACACTTATTTGTGTTATCCCTTTTATTATGTTAAGTTGAACATCTTGAGTATGTCTTTTTTTAATTTATTAACTAACTATTTCTATATATTTAAATTATACAGGTGTGGCCGTCTACGAAGGCAACACACATTTATACTTCTCTGATTTTTTTTATTGCTGCGTCTAGCTCAGACAGGGCTGAAATAAGGAACATATAAGTCACCTGTCGAAATTATATTATATTTTGGTCCCCTTTATGATCGTAGCAACATAAACTTGTAAACACAATTGAGTGCAATTCTTGCACATTCCTCCCGCAGAAAAAATACAACATAAATAAATGTTATTTTGGAAATGGTGTACATGATAACCATGTATGGCACTGCTGATTCACCCAAAAAAAGTTCAGGCAATATCACTGTGGTAATAAGAGACATTGGTTGCTTTTCAGGAGACTATTAAGGAGAAAAAGGGAAGAGCGACTGTCTAAGGTCTTGCCAGGAAGTTTGATTTGAAAACGGGACAATCATGAACTATTTCATTAAATAAGACTTAGTGGGTATAAAATGACTCCAATACAGGATAATATGAAGGATATTGGCTGTAAAAGAAAGGTTAACAGTTCCAAGTTTATACTTCACAATCTCCAAATAAAACCAAAAAGGCTCTGACACAGCCCGGATATTTCCCCCTTTGATAATGCTTCCTTCGAATGCTTGAGCCAACATGAATAAGAAGTTCATTAAAAATGGTTGATAGAAGTTCAGGTCAAAGCTGGAAATCGAAATTGACAAATGGTTCTTGTATTGGATATATGTAATCTTTGTTTAAAAAATATTTAATCCATTTTAGAACTATTTTGATAAACATTTAATATTACTTAATATTTATCACCATATATAACGGACCTGTAATGTTTATTAATTCATTATATTTTTGGTTAAATTAAATTTGTTTCAATTATACTTTAAATACTATTATGTATCACTACTGAGCCAATTTGCTCCGATCTTTACATAACTATTACTCAATCATATGAGTAATGGTTGTAAACTTTGGTGGATTACCGATTATATTATTGCACTGCCTTTATTCGGCTTACAGTATATAGCAGTATAATTTTAATACATATATACACCAGTTCAACATAACTGAAGTTGGACATCAAATAAAAGAAGAAGAAGATGATCAAAGGTTTTCCAAAATTGATTGTGAAACTTGATTCATCACCCCCCTTTCCAAACACTTTTATTTATTTTTTGAGGAGATAAAGTTCGTACTTGTACTTTTAGAATAATCAAAGAGTTATACAAAGAGATACTCGGAAATAAAATAACAAGCATGGATTAGAGTTTGTGAATAAACAGAAAGTTGATGATGATATAAATAATTTTCTAAATGAGTATTGAATGACGTCAAATCTATTTTGATTCATGATAATATTCTTTTTTTATGTAGATAGAAAATAAAAGGATAATATCTTTCTAATAAAACTTTAAGAAATATTTGACAAAAAAAAAAAAAAAAAAAAGTTAGAGAAAATATTGAAAAATATGGCTCAATATGTTGTTACCTGATTAAAGTTTCCTATAATTATTGAACATATGTATATTCATAGTTAGTTTAGTCCTTCCTTCGTTTTTCCAAAACATCCGGAATCGATTGTATTCAAATCAACCCATATTACTTTCTTTTGTTGTCAGTTTTTTTTATTTATATAGTTTCTTAAATTTGTTTAACGTAAAGGGCCACTCTATGTAGGAAAGAGTGTTTCATTTCGTGTACACGGAAGATTCACCACTTCCTATCTAACCCTGTAAATTTCATCTCCGTCTCTTTTCACCACAAGACAAGCTCATCCCTATGTAAGTTAATTGTAAGGAAAATTCATTCCAGAACAAATTTACCTTGAGCAAAATAAATCCCCAAGAATTCATATATTTAATCATCAATAATTTTCTCATTATCCTAGTAAAGAAGTTCCTAATTTAAATAAGAACGTTCGCTTAACCTCCGATTGCAACACATCTGATACGTAGTTTTAAGATATTTTTATTTCATTAAATTGAAGATGGTCATATTAATCATTTAATTATCACTTCTTGTTACGATTGTCTCAAATTATCTAGACTTTTATTTTATATTTTCAGATACATTTTGAACTTTTACAAGTAAATTACATAACGTACTCATTTTATCTTCTCAAATAATTATATTATATTCTATAAAAATATGTTTTTTCCTCGGGATGAACTTGTCCCAGGTTGAACTTGCCTTGTGGTGGAAAGTACATGGAAAACTTTCTTTTAGGGTTTAAAAAATAATAATTTTCTATTTGAAACGTATGGATCACAAAAAGTTATTTACAATCGGTCTTCAAAAGTCATTTTTAGACCTATGAAGCCGTTTATAATTAATGATGTTTTTCGACAAAAATTTACGGATTTGATAGGGTTTGAGAAATTATTCTCTTGAATTCAATGTGCTGAGGCTCAATACTTTGTCGCTCCTATTGTGTATAAAGACTAATTTAAGGTCAGATGGAGTACTTGTAGTTCTAGAGTATTTATTTATATTTAATCAGTAAAAATTAATCTGATCAATTTAAAAATCATTAAAAAAATAAAAATAACTAACTAACAGCTTTAATTAAAACAGAATACCCTAATGTAGTAGCTAGATATGCTACATATTTGAATTCTTGATTATCAAAAGTGCAAAATTCGTGACCTTTGTACATCTAAATGGCTATGAAGTCTTTGAAAATTGGAATAAAGGTGCACTAAAATAAAATAGGGTACTCAGAAATTTAAAAAAATTACAAACAATAAAGAATGCAAAAATGAAATGTAATTTAAGACATTAAGGGAAATTGAACGAAAAGTAAATATTTGCTGCATTAATGAAAAGAATAATCTTTTTTTCTTAAAAAGTTCATATGATAGTATATACGTAATTATTTTTTTATTTGACAGTTTTTATATATTTTAAAAACTGAAAAAAAAGAACTGAGCTCCATATTTTCTTAAAGGCTTTTTATTTTATAGTATTTGTTTTTGGTTCACCTTATGCTCAAGAGACAAATAAAGCTTCTTTAGTAAATATAATTAGAAAGCATAAATTTTAATTATTTTTTAATACTTCTTCATAATAATGTTGTCTTATTTTATAATATAAAACGTGCAAACCATAAGTGTCTAGCATATTGAATTTTAGTATGTCAATATTTTGCAAAAAGGCAAATTAAAATATAAAAAAAAATGATACTTTATGCATATTCGGTAAAATAAAATCTATTAAGACAATTTTTAATAATATAAAACTTCAATTCAAATAAATCTATTAAATTTATATAAACTTTCAATTTATAATTTATTTGATGTTTTAGATACTGACAAAAAAAACCAAAAAAAAAAAAAACCAAATAATTTTTATCTTTATTTCCGGCCAGCGGCTATTATGGTACCAACTTATATATTTTTTAAATACTAAAAACTAAATAAGAAAGGATATTACCGGAGAAAGTCGTAAATCATTTTTTCCATTACAGGTAATGCTTTCTCTTATCTCTTCATTAATGAAACATAAATGAAAGAAACAATAGTCATATTATATGCATGATTGATAATTATCATTTGGAGTATAGTGATTATATGTTATTCATTAATGTACTTCATCTTATTTTTCTCATCAAAGCTTATAAATAGATTAGAAAGCTCTTTAGAAATTCATACGAATACTTCTTTTGACTTGATCAACATGTACATTTATATAATTTATTGCTATACAACTCATAAATACATATTGCTAAGATAGGTAGAATGGTAAATTATATTATAATTATTGAATTTTATTTAGGGTGGTACATACAGGGTAGGACATCAAAACGCGGAAGGTTAATTATTTTCTCATTATTATGAAAAGGTTTAGTTACTATTTATCGGCCGTCATTTTTTCATAAACAAGCTATAGTAATCATTTAATTATCATGAGCAAGCAACAAGCAAAAAGGCAGCGTATCTCAGATCTCCTAGATGCTGGAGTTGATGTGATGAAGATTACTGACATTGTTAAGTGTTCTAGGAGCCTGGTCTTTACCTTGGACAAGATGAAAATAATAATAACAATAATAGACAAGACCTCTCCAGGATGTCAGGAAGTGGAGGGCATAATTTAAAGAGGGATATGAAGTTCTTGTTAAGTTTGGAGAAGAATATCCCACTAGTTTGATTAGGCGTCTCGTCAACGACTTCTCTGTGGCTCCTAGGACCATCAGGAGGGCTATAAAGCACAACTTGGGATTAGTTACTTTCCCAAGAACCCTAGGCCACCTTCTGATAGAGGAAATGAAGGCCAGGAGTCTCAAGAGGTGCAAGAAAATCCTCACATGGATCAAGGCAAATGGGTGAATCGTATAAAAATTAAATGGACTTGAAGATTTTCACCGTAGATCAATTCCACAACCATCGGAACGACCACTGGCTTGTGGAAACAAAAGAAGAGATCCAAGGGGCTTACCACAACAAATATTCAGCCTAAAAAATGGTCCTCACCGTGGCGGCCTCTGATGGAAAGATGATGTCTCCATTCTTTTTCAAGGATGGACAGAAAATTGGCCAGGAAGCCTACGATAAGGTGCTTAGGTACAATGTCTTGGCATGACTGAACACCAACTACCCGGAGGGTAACTACGTGTGGACTCAGGAATGATAAAAGTTTTATGCAGATTACTTGGTTTGATTATGGTCCAAAGAGATATTGCCCCTTTCTCACTAGATTGGAACCCACTGGACTTTTCTATACTTCTTTACTTTGGATAGAGAAACCAACCTGACGTCACACCCAAACCTGCATAGAACAACTTGTCAGATGAGTCGCAACGTCGCATGTCTTACAGACGACGTGTAAAGGCCGTGATTGATAATGAAGGTGGCCATATTGAGTGAAAAAAAGTTTTACGAGAACCTTATCAATATGTTTTGTTAATATTTTTTTTTTTTGCCTATGTTTGAAAATATAAAATTATTGATGTATTTCTAAATAAATTTCTCGAGTCCACGTTTTGCTGCCGTACCCTGTATATGTCTATACAGGGTGTACAAGTTGCGATGTCTATATAAGTTGTAACTTGTTTAAGGAAATTGTACAAGTTGAAATTTCTTTGTCTTAATATGCATTATTTAAATAAAATATTGGTCGTTCTAATTACTAACTATTAATTTATACGTTCATTTCATTTTGATCTATGAAAATTACATGGTTGTCATGTCTTTATGATTAATATAAATGTAGGCATTTGAATTTTATAATGTGTCACATAATAATTAATGAATATACAGTTTAAAAAACGCCCTTCGAAGACTTAACTTTCTTAACTTTACATTGTAAGGTTAAAAAGTTATACAACTATTGCTATAAGCATAAAAAGGCTTTAATGATGATGAAAGTCGCAAGTTTCTTCCTATTAATTTGAAAATAGATTTAAAAGATAAGAATTCATGGGTGAAAAAGTAATTTTCGGGGTAGGGGTGGGGGAAATTTGACCGTAAATATTTCTTTCTTTTTAACATGTTTTTTGCATCCGACAAAATTGGCAAAAATTTAATTTCCTAATTTACATACATTAAAAAAAAGAATTTGAAATTTATGTCGAAAAGCTTAGACTACTCGTTGCTGTCGAATACACATAGGAAATATTAGCATCACTTAAATTAGATGAAACGCTACATCAAATAACGTTTGAGTCGATAACAAAAATAATTTTCAATAAAAACTTCAGTCACTCTATATATTCTTATTTTGAGACCCTTATTCACTAACTAATTTAATGCTCTGTCTAATATACAATTTGGTTTTATTTTCAGAAGATGAATCCATGTATTGGAATGCTTCATGCTAATAGTCCTAAGCAAGGGAGGTAGTCCATAATTGGCACGTCAATCGAAAAGAGTAGAATGGCCATCCGTCTTCTTTTTACATCCTGTCTGGGTACTTGTTTTATGAATTTATGAAATATCCGTGAAAACAGTGGAAAATTGACTTATAATATAAATCAAGTATATTTCTAAAATCAATATTTTATAGATATAACAAGATTTAAAATATCCTTCTAAAAAACAAAAAAGAACAAATAATGCATTATTTGTTTAAAAAAAGTCCTGTATTAGTGTAGGGTTACGGTTTGAAAATTCTAGACCAATTTGAGACCGTTATGATTTTTAATGCACCAAGTTAATTCGGTCCTTCAAAGAAATTTGGTCTGGAACGGTATCAAATATAAAATAAGGGTTGAATCAGTTTTATTCAAAATTCGGTGTAGACCAATCCTATAGATGAATTGTTGATGACGTCATAGGTGTGTAAAAACAATAATATCATATGAAGTTGAATGTGTTGCGTATTTCATACATGTACAACTCATAAATCAGAATAAGAGAGAAAATAGATTTAGACCAAAAAATCGGCCCACCATTTGAAAACTCTTCAATTTTGGTTTGGTTCAAATCCGTCTGGAAAAATAAATTAAGAACGAATCGAAAAATGTAACCTTGAATCGAGTTTCAACACTAGTATTCACTAATAATTTAAAGAAAATTAGAGGAAGAATAATTATCCATAGCTCTTACTGAACTCAATTTTGAAGGTAATAAAACGCAATCATTAAAATAAAAGATTATTTTATTATAATGGACTTGGATATACAACGATTACAAAATATTGAAGCTAAAGTTGTGTTAAACTTGTTGTTCTTGAATAAAAAGCCATTTGATAGAAAAACAAGTGAAAATAAAGCATAATAATACAAGGCGTTAAGACAATTCATAATCAGGGACAGAGAAAAGCAATAATACAATGATAAAATATGACGTTGTAAAGTTGTTTTTTTTATAAATATATAATGTATATAAAATATATTATTATTTAGTTTATTTGTTGGGGAAAAAATACACAAACAAATCCAATCAAAAGTTTTGTCATAAATGTAGGGTAGTCGTAGTAGGCATAAGATCATGAAAGTTAATTTTGATTATTTTTTGTCTTTCTGAAAATTTTTATGTTTGTCCTTTCACAAAATTGCACCATATCCTTTATTACAATTAAATAAAATCTCTCAAATCAAAATAAATGAAATTATCGAAATATATAACATAAAAAAGGTTTTTTAGGACTATTTGAGTTTATATAATATGATTCAAAGTTAAGTTAGAAAAAAGTAGCTATGATGATGATAAAATGAATACAAGTAACTTCTAAAATTTATGTATGTACATAGTTATGGTAAAAAGAAGAGTTGATCATAAACGTGATAGAGCATCATGTGACTATGTACATATAATATACGTCATAATGAACGCAAATGGATGTTTCCTATTCTATTTTAGGATCCCCGCAGAGAATTTATACAAAAATACATTTTCATTTGACGTTATGAACACAAAAATAGTAATAATAATAGTAAAATCCTCGTCGCCCACATTAGAGAGGGCGTTAAGAGGGGCGCAGTGGTCTTTCTTTCTTCTTCCTTTTAACAATGGTACTTTGAGATGATGAGAGCTTTAATTAGCTTTAATGGTAGTAGCTCCGGGGATCTTTCCGAGTGCCTACAAAGGAAAACAATATATACAAATTACCTATCATAATTACTGGATACATGGTCAGTTTTAGCGTGAGTGGAGCCTGGGACAACGATAAAGGTCCAAGGCCATTTTTTCTTATTCGAAATTATTTTAAAAAAATTATAAATTCATTTTTATTCCTTAGAAAAATTTAAAACTTCTTATTTTTTGAAAATATTCATTTTCTCAAACGACTTTTTGTAATTAATGGATGTTTTTTGGGGCCCTCTGATCAAGGGCGGAGCCTGTTTCGATTGCACCCTCCCTAAAACTGACCCTATCTAGATTCCTTGAGATCCCTTACCCCAGATAAATCAATTCCAGTCAAGGCTTGCACCGCTGGTGGCAGTTGCCCCAATAGTTTGTTGACCTCCATTGTTGTTTTATCAGCACCTCCCAAAAGAACAATTTCATCTATCTTGGCCAAAGGAGCTGCAACTTCAGCAGCGATCTAATAAAATAAGTTAAAAATTAGAATTAATTCCAAAGTTATGAAATATGTAGTCCTTACTTGTGGCAAGGCATCAAGTACCAAAGCCATAATTGCAGCATCTCCATATTGTTTGTACGCAGCAGCTTTCATACGCATTTTTTCGGCTTCAGCTCTTCCGACAGCCTCTGGAATAATAAAGAAAATGAAAGGTTATTTGTGTGTATGTATAATGTAGTATATGTGTGTGAGGATCAATAAAAGTAAATTAATTGGATTTATTATTAATAATTATGAAGGTTATTTGAGTGGAACAAAGGTGGTAAATAGAACACAGTCTCTATATTGTATTTTAGGTAGATAAGATTAATCGAAGGAAAAGGAAAGGCCCCTTTTTTCCAAAAATTAGATGGATACTTGCAGGGGCGTCCCCAGGGGAAGGAATTAACGAATTTTGGCTCGTTACTACAGGGTTCGGAAGCAAAACGTGGACTGTTAATAAATACTAACGGTGTAATTAAAATAGACAGATTTTGTCATTTTTTCCTGCATATTCCGAATCTCTTGTCCTTTCTGCAATGTAAACAAAGAGAAAAATTTCTCAAATCTTTCATCATGAGTGAGCAAGAAGCAAAAAGGCAGAGGATCTCAAACCTTCTTGATGCCAAAATTAGGTTGCAGAGATTATGGACAAGAAGAAGATCAGGGAGGAGCCCACAAAATCCATGAATCTCCTTTCTAACGAGTTTGACGTGGACAAAGGGACAATCAGGAGGGCTGTGAAGGATGACTTGGGGTTGTCCTCTTACTCAAGCACCCCCCACAACCTGTTGACGGAAACGAGACTGCAGAGGTGCAAGAAAGTTCGCACGTGGATCAAGGGAAATGGATCCACAGTAAAAATTTTCTCTGACGAGAAGGTTTTTACCGTGAACCAGGTCTACAGCCGTCAGAACCGCAGTTGGTTTGGGAATCACCAGAGGAGGTCAAGGGAGTGTTCCGTACAAAACATGCAGCTCAAACAATGGTCCTGGGGGTCGTGGTGTCTGCTGGCAAGAAAATGCCTCCCTTCTTTTTTAAAACTAGGGACAAAAACGGCTAGGAAGCCTACTACAAGGTTCACCATACTGCCATGGCTCAAGACCACCTACCCAGAGGAAAACTATGTGTGGACCCAAGATGGTACACCCTCACACATAGGCCAAATGCCAGAAGTTCTGCGCCAACAACATGGCTGCTTTTTGGCCCAAGGGCATGTGACCATCATCTTCGCCGGATTTGAAGCCGTTGGACTTTGCTGTGTGGGGTACATTGGAGAGGGAGACTAACCGGACGTCTCGCCTGAACGTGGACTGCCTAAAGCCGCGAGTGTGAAGGAGTGGAACAACTTGTCAGAGAAGTTCATCATCAATTCCTGTAAGGCTTTCTGCCCCCGTATAGAGGCTGTGATTGCTGCTGAGGGCGGACATAATGTGTGAACATGTTCACAAATGTCGTGTCTCAAGGTTTTGTTATTGTTTTTTCTCCCGTTATTCGGCCAAATTATGCAGCAGACCAAAAAATTTAATATTTGAAATGTTTTTCCAAAAAATATAACTTTTTGTGAAAACGTGTGGATTTTTAAATTTTTTTTTTGTGAAATTTAAAAAAAAAATTCCAAAAACCAAGCCCCTCCCCCTCCCAAAAAAAAAAACATATATATATATATAATCCTGCCTACGCCCCTGATTAGATCAGTACATCTCAAATAGTAAATAAACCTAACTTTTTACATACATTCAATAATACATACACAAATGAATACGCAATAAAATACACTCACCAATGGCTCTGGCTTCGGCTGCTCCAGTTAGTCGCATTCTTTCTGCTTCGGCACGAGCGGATTCAACAGTTTGAGTCCTGTAATGAATACAATGATAGATCAATAATAGAGTCCTACATACACGTAAAACACTTATTAAAACGTATTCTGTTATTTACTTTTATTTGAGTGTGTATTACTCTATAAATGGAATATACACTCTTTTTCTCCCTTTACCAACTGAGGGGATTTTTTCTATTAGTATTATGAAGTAGGTATGAGATGAAAGATTGAAAATGGGGGGGGTAATCTCTGAGCCATAAAGGTCTAATTATATTAGCCTCAGATGAAAAATCTGAATTCTATTGTAATAAATAAAATATAAAATGAAGTATAAGCTTATTGTAGGATCTGATTGAATTGATTTTATCTGGGCCATTTATGCCTTAAATGTAATGAAGTGTCTTCATGTGGATATTTTTTACCAAAAACTTTATAAATTGTTGCATTCATTTTGTCTACATGAGGGAAAAAACTTTCATTCAGATTATACTTCAGATGTTTTCTTACTCATCTAATGGAATTTAATGATTTTTTTTTTAAATTCTCAGAACAAATAAAGGATTTATATTTCTTCAATACTTAATAGTTTTATAAGCTATAATCCAACAAAAATAAATGTATAAAATAAGGACATACCAGATCCGTACTAAGCTTTCTCCTCTTAAAATAAATCTTCGTGGGTTAAAGAAGCAAATAAAACTCATTAAAAAATAATGAGTACTAATGAACAGGTATCAAGTAAAAAAATATTTCAAAAATTCGGTCTAGTCTCCATAGAAGAGATTATACGAATACAAGCAAATGTCTTTTACGTCGTGATTACAATACGTTCTTAGTCAATTAATACCAATATATCAATGGAATACTTTATATAGTCTAATGTCTATGTTTTTAAACTTTTTATTGTGTAACACTGTGCAAGGAGGGCTGAGCACCGGAGATTACTAGTGATGAGAGGTTTGGAAAAGTTAGGAGCTCAAGAAACTTGCTTATTGCATACGTCGACTTAAATTGAAACGAGAAAAATGATTATTATCAGCAGTCATGGGCAATAAGGGAAGAGTAATGATAAAATTTACTTATATTTTCTAAGGTAGTAGTAATATGTACAGATTCAATTTCTAATAAATAGGCTAATATACGCTAGGTGGTGTACCAGCAGCCTGTAACTTATTGTTTAAAAAAATGGCATATGTTGAGAAGAATTTCTATAGAACTCACTCTCTATGTGAGTAACGGATGTGCACCTGATTTTGGTATTAAATCATATTATCATTCAGGGAGTTGTATTAGTTTGCCGCAAGACGGCGGTACTATTTGTCGCTTTGTTTACAAACTAATATAAGTAAACAAGCCTCACACCCTATTGTAAAAACTTATTATGAATTAATTTCAAATCCATAGAGGTAAATGGTCTCATCACTAGTTATCTCAGATGTCTTTCCTGTACATCCTTACTTAAAAAAACATAGCCCTCCTAAAAATGGAAATTCAATCTCTGGGCATGAATTTGACGGAGAAGTGATTTACTTGAAAGACCCTATACACTATGTATGAGTGAGAACATTCTTACCTTTTGCCTTCAGCAATGGTTTGTACTCTATATGCCTCCGCCTCAGCAGGTAATTTGACTGTAGACATCAGTTCTTTTTCTTTACGTCGAATTTCTTGTTCTTCAATCTCAATCTGCTTTCTTCTTTCCACGACCTAGAAACATTTAAATAAATAATCATTTATCTTTGTATAACTCACGTTGAAAAAAAAATAAAATACAAAAAGTATGTCCATTGTAAAGTCATACAAAGTCTTGTCACTATTGAAAAAGTAAAGTATAGAGGAGTCAAAGGGATTTTCATTGACAGTTTGGTAATCATATGTCTAGATCAGAAATTTTGTTGAAAAAAAGAGCTAATTGATAGAATGGTAAAAATACAAACATACCCCGAATATAAATTGTTAGACTATTTTAATCCTGGGTTTTGGAGAACGACAATTTATCATTTTTTCATGGTAATGGAAGATTTTATGAACACAAGGGTTTTAAAATCAAATCCAAAACTCACACAAAACGAGGCATTGCTGCATATTCAAAATTTAAATAACGAATATTCACTGCAGAACATAACTCTCACGTTAAATAAAGTAAATGCCTCGGTCTTGTGCACACCTCCCATGCTCATCCCGTTTTACGGTGATCATTGTTTGAGGCAAAATCATAATGAAGCCCCTTAGCTGTAACTAGGACGTGTTTTACAAAAAAATTAAATTTGACAATTTTTTTTTTCTTTAAAAAAAAGACAAAATTAATGAAATATTATTATATTCATCATTTTGACTACAAAAATATATATTTTTTACAAATTATTTAAAAGCTTGACTACAACCACTGCCTATATGTACAATGTCCAGGATCTAGGGCAAGTGCCCCAAATGTCTCCCTTAAAACCAGCACTGCAGTTCTATGAACTTTTTTTTTACAACGACTGTTCCTAGGTTCCATATTTGAAATGTTTGACCTCAATCAGTATCGATACGTATTAATATGTTTATCCTTTTTTTATAACTTTATATTGTGTAAACTTTCAAAGTTTTGAATGTACATCCATTGAATTGTTTTGACTAAATATTCCCTCCTTCTCTTATAATTCTTAGTTAATCCATGAGTCGAATTATTAGTTTTAATTATATACGTATATAGGTAAATGCCAAGGCTGATCATATATGTAAATAAAAAAAATACTATGATTCATCCAAAAAAAATGAGTCTTTCAAAACTAAGATGAACTATGTATAACATAATCCCCTCTCAAAAATATTTTGAACAGCTGTTTTACTATGTTGAAAGAATATCAATTAATTAATCATCGAAGCAACCTGTCCACAACGTGGTCCAAATAACTTAATAAAATCTTTAAAGGCTGATAACGAACGAACTACAAGAAATAGAATCTTAAATTTTTAGTTATTTGAAAGCTATATTTAATGACATTCAATTATTTATAATGAAATCCACCTTTCTTGATAACCTTGGCCACATGGAGCCATAAGCTTTTACAGGCTAGAGTAACCTCCTGCAGATTCAACATTACCATGGTACTGGTTCTGCACTTTTAATTTACATTTCTTGGATGGAATGAACACACCCACGAATAAATTATATATTCCAACAAGATAGCACACCCGTCCACTTCGCCAAAAAAGTGCGGATGTCGTGGTCACATAATAGTCTCACTTTTGGCCTGCAAACAGTCCAAATCTGAGCCCAGGCGATTTCTATCTCTGGAAGAGGGTCGAACATGAAGACTGTGCCAAGTATCATTCATTTGTGGATACCCTGAATAAGTCCATTACCCGTACAATGGCAAATATGGATCTGCATGAGGTCGCCCAGGCCCGCCAAAGCTTTTGCCACTATGTGGCTGAAGTTAGGCAGATATTATTATGAATATCAATAAATGTAGGTTTCAAATAATAAAAAAGATGATGGTTCTACGCCGTCTAGTTCGTTCGTTATAAGCATTTAAAGATATATAAGGACCACACTATATATACAGTTTAAATAAAGTCTTATTTTGAAAGTGATTTGAGCAAAAAAAGTCACGCATAAAATGATTTTCAACATATGTTTTAAGCTTATATAGTATATGTATACACTAGCAAGAGAAAAATTGAAAAAAAAAACCAAAAAACAATGAGATATCACAGATTTATCTAACTATGACTTTATTATCAAGTAACACAGTAATTAGGCTATTAAAAGGAAAAAAAAAAAGGTTCAATATGGGTATAAACATTTATTTGTAAAAAATCAAAGTATTTTTGTTTCTATTTTAGCTTCATCAAAAAATCCTCCCTTTGCCGCTTTAACAGCTTTACAGACTCTTGATATTCTTGTTGTAATTTTTTCACATCATATCTATTATACAATAGTAACCTCAATCTCCCGATTTGGACCCAATAGATCTATTGTGGGAATACATAGACGGATGTAGAAACACATTTAGTAAAATATATTTTATATTCAATACATATGTATGTGTAGGAACCAAGTGAGAAGTGACCAACGCGATATTCGTACAGACACTTTTTTTTATATCTAAAACTACCAAACATATAAACAAAACCTACTCTGTCTGGCCCAAAAAATGTAAAAAACTATGAGCTAAAATGTTACACCGAAATTTTATACATAAATTCAAATCAATAAAAAAGTTATTTATGCGGAACATTTTTTACTTATTTAAATCAAAACAAAGGAGATTTGTGTGATTTAAAGGGAAAATTAGTAGTACAGATTTTTTTTTTTTTCATAAACCCAATTCAAAAAGTCATTACTCCAAAGTATATCTTACAGGTAATGTTGAAAATACTAACTATTAGAAAATAAGAAATTGTCACGTAATACCTTATTTTGCAAAATATACGTTAGCCAACTGGTTGTGTAGATGGACAGCTGTTCCCCAAGGTAGATCCAAACCTATTGGCGGAGCTATGATTTTTGCTTTTGTCTATTTTGTAATGAAAAGGTTCCAAGGTTTACAGAAGCCCCAGAATAAAAAACTCCGAAGAAAAGGGCGGGGTAAATTGTTCAACCAGTTCTTTCTTCCCTTTCTACTAAACCATTTTGAAGATTGCCCACTCTAACATAAATTTTGGAAAATACCCGTAATTATACATACATACGAATATACTAGGGTCCACCATATAGGTATTTAATATAAGAATTTAAATTTAACTCCACTAGCCCTTAAAAAGTCCAAAATTTTAAGGCACCCACTACAAGATATCATTGTTCAGAAAATGATAAGTTTACAAAGGATGAATTCTCCTCCTTTCGTCCCTCATGGAATTAGTATTCCGAATTCAAACATCTCTTGAGATGGATGATCAAATTAGAAGTATCTTCCTTCAATTGCCTCAATCTTCCTTTTACAGTGCATGACGTAATAAAATTAGTATTGTAATCGGACAAAATATGATAATAATATTGACTATTTGCTAGTAAATCCCCATTAAAATGGGATCGCTTAAAAAATACAAAATAGAACAAAAATCCTTGGGGATACATATTTTTGAAATTATACATTGAATATTTTTCTATTATAACATCTATGATATTTCTCATCACTATGTATTATGAATAAGTTATAAGAGTCTAAAGAAGAGGGTCGTTTACCGTCATTTTTCAACATAAAAAAAATAAAAATAGTTTAGCACCAGATGCAAAATTAATAAAAACACAATTTAATCATAAAAAAACACTTTCATATAACTTTTATCAATCCTACTTTTAATTTGGTAATTGTTTTAAGAGTTAAAAAATGACTCTGAACGATAATAGTCCCGAATTACTGTAATCCCAGATATTTCAGAATTCAGTTGACTTTGAGAAAAACTTAGATCAGTTTTGGATTCTGCGCTCATAGATAAATTCGAATATTTCTTTAACTCATTTGTACAAAATCCCCTCCCCCCCTTAATTGTTCCTCCGTGTTATTCTTCCAATATCATAATCTGTTAATGTTAAAATATGAAGACTAAGCTTCTGGATATATTACACTATAATTATAGACATTGTTACATGAGAGAAATTTATATCTGCATAAAAAGAAGAATATTTTTTATACATACCGGGTGTAGATAAAGTATTGAGACCTCCCTCTAGGTAGTAATTAAAATATTCATAATTGATCAGGTTGACGTTGTATATAGAAAATTTTATTTTATAATATTTTTTACTATAACAATAAACAATTAATTATGAATCTGGCCACTATCAGCCTCACTGACACCCTCCAAACACCTCCGGAATCCCTTGCACACATTGTCAACGTTGTTCTCTTTCATGATCCTCCCCTGCTGGATAGCAGAGATTTTCATGGCATCAATATTCGGGGAGGGGCGGACATTGCAGGTCTTCTTCTCAATTTGCCACAAAATAGAACAATCCAGTGGGGTCTGAGGGGGACAAAGCTTCTTGGACGAGAAGTTCATGTTGCTATCCATCCACTGTTGCATAATATTAGCAGTATGGGCCGGAGTCCCGTCCTGCTGAAATACGTACGTATCCTTGTTCAACTTCTTCATGGTCTTGGTGATCTATGGGACCACATTTTTCTTGAACACCATCAAGTAGTCGGCCACAGGTAACCGGTATCCAACAGGAAACAAAATTAGAGGCATTTTTTTCTCCAGGTGATGCCGCTTCCCTGAAAATCACACAGAGGGCGGATGTTTGGTCTTGTTGACTGTCCTGATGCTGTTGTCAGCTTTGCCAAAGCATACCACCCCATCATTTTGCTTGTTATAGACGGTGTCAACCGTAAAGGTATTTTCATCAGAGAAAAAATTACCCGGTTGCTGTTGTGCTTCAGATCATTCAAGAGTTGTTGACATCGCTGAAAAAGGAGTTCTTTTTGACGTTGGGATAGAAGTGGCCTCTCAATTCTTCTAGGCGAACTTCCTCCAGCCTTTTGGATGGCATTGTCTACAATATATCGATGCACCTTATTCTTCTTGGCGTACTCTGACATCTTCATCGTTGGGGTGACCTTAAAGGCCTCCATGGTGTCTTCATGCTTCACTTTGGTGGGTTTTCCAATCTTGGGAGTGTCCTTAAGGTTGTCCCCATCCGCCAAACAATTTCTGACCCGACAGCATGTTGCCATGCTGAGTTTAAGGCCTCATGATGTCCAAGGTGGTCCTCCTGGCGCCGAATAAATTGCCTATGATGGTACTTCTTGACTCCATCACGATATATACAGATTTTTTTACAATATGTACATCAATCAAAGTCTTAGAATCTAACCTATTCAAAAATAATCGGAACTTTAAGATTGAATCAACAACACCTATTCAAAACTGTATTTTTAGAAGATCTCATTACTTTTTCTTTACCCGGTATTTGTTAATTAGATGAATATAATTTCTTATATGCAAATATTATTGGATATAAAATAATTATAATCAGATTTGAATGGATTATAAAATAGTAGGTCTAAAACGAAAGAAGTTGACTATCAATCTATTATCGTATCCTAGGGATCTACCACAGTGGATCAGGCCCGTAACTATGAGTGTGGGTGTGGAAGGGAGAGGGATTAAATTTGCATAAAAGATAGTAATTGTTGACAAAGTGTTTCATGTTTCACAACAGATCCAAAAATCATAAAACATTAGGAAAAAAAAAATCTATTATAAACATCATACAAACTTTTTTACATTAAATTTTGTCAAAAATGTAGGTAAACGTTTCATCAAAAAGTGTTATACAATTTTGTATTCAAGCAAAATTTCCCCTTTGAAAGAATAAAAGTTATCTTGATGAGAATAAATTATGAAGAAAAATCTTATACAGGACTCTACCATTGTTTATACTAGTGGTTCCTTACCGGGGCTCCTCGATCAATCAGCAATGCTTCTGCAAGAGAACACATAAATAATAAATAACACATTTTGTTGAGTGTATTTTATATGCCGCAAGCTGTTAACAAGTTGCTCTGCAATTATGAATAAGTTGGGAATCACTAGTTTATACATGTAATATTTTAAGGAGACTTCAGAATACAAAGTGACTATTGGATTATATAATTTATTTTCACAAAATTCATTACAATAAATATCATAAGTCAAACTGGTTGAAACTCTCTTGCTAGTATATAGTATATATCAGTAAAGTAAAGTTTGTCTGTCAACACATTATTTTGAGTGAATATCTTAATATCTTGGGACTGTGACTACTTGATCTAAGATATAAAAATGTAGTAACACCAAAAATCAAGAGATTAAGCTCTACGCGTCATATTGAATATGAAAAAAGTGGGGTACGTAGTGTCTACATTTATGGTATGTATTATTAGAGCAAAGTGGTTCTCTCTTTTTGTCTGTAAGCAATAAGCAATTTCGGGTACTCCCACTGGTATCCAATATTTAAAAAGTAAATGTTGACATCCTTAATTAAGGCATTATAAAGGGGGGTTTCAATAGGGAGGCTCACATTTTATGTTGATAAGTTTCGAAAACGACGTCATATTTGTTATTTTTTCTTTGACAGCTGTGCTTAGAAATAATTGTAGTTTCATCATGGAGCAGTACACACTCGAGCAACACTTGCAAATTATTAAAATTTATTACAAAAGTGGTGAGTCTTTGATCCAAACTTTAAGAGCGTTAACGGCAATTTATGGTCAACGTAATCGACCTGCAAAATCAACAATTCAACGTTTGGTGAAAAAAATTTGAGTCCACATACACACTGCATAATGTTTCTGTGCCAGTGAGGCAAAGAAATGTACGAGGTGTAGAAAATATTGCTGCCGCAAGCGCATCAACTCAAGTGACCCAAATTTGTCTCTTACGCGCCGTTCTCAATCGTTGGTCATCTCTGTGACATCATTGTGGCGAATTTTTCGAAAAAATCTTGCCCCTACACCCATATAAGATCACGTTGATTCAAGAAAAGAAGCCGCTTGGCCACTTCAAACGTCGGGAATTTGTAAAATGGGCTGAAGGAAAATTCGAAAATGATCCTGATTTTCAACGTAAAATCATCTTTAGCGATGAGGCACATTTTTGGCTCAATATACAAAATATGCACTATTGGATCGGAAAAAACCCACACGTGATTCATGAGGCGCCATTACATTCCCAAAACATTACTGTTTGGTGTGGATTGCATGCTAGTGGTGTCATTAGGCCGTACTTTTTCGTCGACGATGACAATCACCACTTTACTGTGAATGGAAATCGTTACTGCGCCATGATAACCGATTTTTTTTGGCCTGAATTGGAAGATATGTACTTGGACGATATGTGGTTTCAAACACAGCAAATGTTACAATCAATTTATTGAAGAGTAAGTTTGATGAGCGTCTTATCTCCAGTCAATTGGCCACCTCGCTCGTGCAATTTAACACCTCTAGACTATTTTCTTTGGGGTCACGTGAAAGCCCTGGTCTACAACAATAATCCGTCGACGTTAGAAGAGCTCAAAACAAATATTCAACGCGAAATCGCTGCAGTTTCAGCCAATTTATGCGGAAAAGTAGTCGAAAATTGGGTTCAACGATTGGACTTCGTAAAACGTGCACGTGGTGGTCATTCAAACAACATCGAATTTCATTCATAAATTAACTTGAATGTATTTTAACGGCAAATAAAGAAATCGTCGATATCTCAAACCGTTTTTGTTTTATTTAAAAAAAAAATGTGAGCACTGTTAATTAAAAATCCTGTATTTAATCACGGATATTCATAAAAAACAAACAAAAACACCCATGATTTTATTATGAAAAAAAATAAAAAAAAACCAATTTTATGACAATTATCATTATACTTCATTATAATTGACGTAGGCTGATATAACTGATCGAAATCAGAAAAAGGACGTATAGGGCAAAATATTCAATATCTCGTGTCGGTATAGGAGAAAATTCTTAAAAATAGTGACATTTGCTTTGATATTTTATAGAGTACAATCAGAAAAATGGGAGTAATGAAGAAAAAAAAACGTTGTTCAATTTTCTCAGCCAGTGAATACTGTGAATACACAGAACAGTTCTCACAAAGATAAATTTATGCATCAGTTTATGTAGTTCTAAAAAAAACTGCAACACAAAGTGTGCCTCCTTACATCTTACTTAAGGTAAAACATCCCAAATAAGACATATAATACTAGAGGTTTCTAGTATGGATCTTATGGACAAGATATATTCATTAACAACTTTTTTCAAGTTTGCCAGCGATAAAAATGTATCTCAGATTTTTTAAAGGGGCATCCCATCCCACATTACGAAACCGGGATGCAATCGATGAATTTTTACTGTATAAATAAATATTTTTCATTCGAATAGATTTTTATTTCACAAGCCAGCAATTTTTGATCAAGTAAGACATTAACCATGAAGAGCTAAGACATACGAAAGAAACCAAATACAAGATAACAAAACAAATACTATTCCGAGAAACAGGTACATTTATTTATCTGTAAAATATCGGATAGGATCGGATTTTTTTAAATAGGAGTATTAATTTAATATTGTTTATACATGAGCTAGTCTAACAATCTTGACGCTTAGATTATATGTAATATCTTTTCTACAACTTTCTGACAGCTCCATCCATAATTAAGGTTGATGTAGAGAAAATGAGATAAGTTAATGGTATTTGAGACGACACGGCAATGTAATGATGTAGACAAGAAAATCAAAAATGTGAGAGCAGTCACTTAAGAAATTACTTTTATAAACAAATGATTCATTATGACTATATAGGCAAGTACCTACGAAATACATATAACCAACATGTTGACTAATTAATTCAATAATCTTGATATAATGCCGCCAGAATCTTCTTACTAATAGCCCTACACAAACATAGGCATATATACATCCATGCAAACACATTCAGACGATATAATCGGCATACACTCATATCTAAATTTCTTAAAATGGTTATTTCATACATTGTCTTTTGTAGTTAATTATACTTTAATTTATTACAAAAAACAAAAACAAAACAAGCTTTTAATGTACATACAAAGAATTATTTCCACCCGAGATATGATAATTTTTTTCATAGAAAATATCAGATCTGTTATTTTTTGTGAGTAATGTACACAATTGTAACACGCTTTACTTTAACTAAGGTTAGAAATATTTGTTTTTTAATATGAAGACTCACTGACGGCAAATAATAACTAATTTTTTAATAAATAAGCCACTACTTTGATGAGTCCATTTTTATTTGTGTTAGTTCCCCTAATGTTTAATAAACAATGGCCCATTGGCCAGACTTTCACAGGGAAAGGGGATGTGTACATATTAGAATATTTTCTCCACATTATATTTCAATAAATAAATACAAATCAACCCTTTTGGATATATGGGGCACTGGTGTACCATATTTTGATTCATTTGTCATTGCATTATTTTTCATGATATTTGGGATATTATTTATAAATTAAACAGAATAATATTAGGTCACTAAAATTTATGAAAAACATTTGATCATAGAACTTGATGTTCGTACTTTATATGTAAGTCTTCAAACTGTCATTTCTTGGAATTCCATAGGTATCATTCTACCTATCATATGCTTTTCATGTACGGATAGTATAAATTAAGTATAAGTATAGTTTTTAAGGAGTGGAGACCTCCAGGTGATATAGCAAACATACAGTCTGCCTTCGTTAGAGTTGGAACAAAATCCTTCAAGGTAAATTTCTTCGATTTTGCTTCTGAATAGAGTTGTCCTATCACAGTCATAAAATATATGTAGCGAGGTCTCCCGCTCTTTGCCACAAAAGGAATATGTCCTCTCTTCTTTGTTCTTTTTGGTCTTGTTTGTATAAAAGTTGGAGGTTGCGAGTCTATATCTGAGCCATTTTTGACTCGAGTTGGTATACGGGTTCTTCATTATGGTGTACCATGAGTCTAACAAATGTTTGTTTCCCTCTTCTCCAAGGCGTTCGATTCTTCTTTTTACTATCATCTTTGAGAGGTCAGAATTTAAATGGGCATTAATTTCGTTCTTAATTGATTTGCTGGGAAACAACTCAAGGGTTAGATACAATGGAGTGAACGGACCATGTTCATTTGTTACTTCCAGCTTCCTCATCGCCAATCTTGAGGCCAGCAAAAACGTCTCAGGACGATTTTCTGTTTTTGATTGCAAGAGTTGACCTCTGGAGGTCATTCCTGTATGATAGAAGAATTCTCTTCTATTGTCGATCGTTGTGTTAAAGTTTGGAGGTTCATTTTGACTGAGCAGTGGGAGCACCTTTTGATTACCGAATTCCATGACAAAGTCATGTTTTTCCAGAATATATTATCATTTTTGATTGTAGATAATAAATCCCCTGGACCCGTGTTTTATTTATCCTATTTCTAGAGCCGGAATAACCAACCGAGTCACGCAAAGACTTCTTGGTAACGTTTAAGACCCCTGCTATTACAGTTTGAATGCTTGAGTGGTCGTGATTTATGATTTTCGAGAAGTAATCATCCATGTCTTTGTTTGGCCATAGATTGCATAAAAGCTAGTTGTAAGAACAAAGAGTTCAATGCCTACTATCACAACGTTTCCTTGTTCGTCTGATCGTACAAAATATGAGGTAAATGATTTTTCTAACTATCAATATCACTCCCCTTGAAGGGTGAGAGCGAATTGAGCAAGCATTCGATCCAAAGGCAGCATGTATTTGGAAAACGAATTGGAGCTAACCAGACGTATGTCTATTAGAACAACTATGCCTGGGAAACTAATCAGCCTTAAATAGTCCAATATTTTACGGGCTCTCTCAGGATATACCATCGAATTTACATTATATGATATAATAGATGCCATTTTTTTATTAATTAATTTTACAATATATATATATATTTGTACTATCATTGCCCTGATATATTCCTTAATTGCTAATCCATGTATAGGTTTATCTATTCCAGAAAATTCAAACTTATCTTCTTTTCGTCTAAGTCTGTTCTTTCTACGAATAAAGCTCCACCACCTTGAAGAGTTTTCGAGAAGCCAGCATTGACAAAATTTAAATTCACCCGACTGCTGTGATATTTGATGCAATGTTTGAGATGCATTCATGAGTATATCTCTATGGCATTTCGATTCGAGTTCTTCCATTTCATGATTAATGGGTCTTGTTTATTCTTTTCCACATTGGTGTTTAGGGGTGTGGGGTTATTTCCAAAAGTATTATGCACATCTAAGCCTTCAGAGTAATCGTGTTCCACATCTTTTAAAACGACATAATTACATGATAGGGAGTTAAATCTTTCTCTTTTATACTTCTTAGTCTTTTTAGATTAAGCAATGCTTTCATGACGAGGTCGTTCATTAGGTAATACATTATCATAATTTTGATAACACATTTCATTTGAATAATTTTCTGTCGATTTTAAAACTATATGTGACTCTTCTTATCCTTTGTCTATAGCAACTTCAATTTCCATTACAGATTCCTTTTTAGGATTCAGAATTCTATTTTTCTCGCTATTATTATAGGTTTTAACCTTCTAAAAGATACGACTGGCTTCTTCAGAGGGAAGGTTTGAGGTTTCCGCAACGCCTGGTTCAGCTAATTTACTTAAAACCTGATGATTTGCTTCAGGATTGGTTTCCTTCAGCTTTTTCTGGGTTCATGGAGTCGTCTTTTTCCTTTGCCCTTAAATTTTATCAACCTCCTTGCTCGAGTTTTGTTCTTTCCCTTCCTTTGTAGGATTTTCGGATCTTCCTTTTAAGTATTCTCCTTGATTGAGTGACTTTTTATGGACATTGACATTTTTGGGGATTTATCGATCATCTTTAATAGATGTTATATTGTTCTCACAATTAGAAAATGTGTGACCAAACCTGAAGCAGTGGGAGTACTGTTTTTTTTTTTTTGGCTCTGTTAAAATCTAATTTAATTATGGTATTCCTAAAGGCAGGAGGGGTGGAATTTTTTCTTTGGATCCCCAAATACCTCAAACAGAAAGTTACCGGCTCTAGTATCCTTGTTTTTAAAAGCTGGATGCTCTTTAAGACTTTTTTGGTGAATTTCAGATCGCATCGATCCAATGAATTTTACTTTTTATGTATAATTTTTATGTGAACTAAGGATTTCTTTAGGAGAAGCATTACCTAGACATCTTAGTGCTAGAATTCGGAATTGTTTTAGAGTATTTTGTTCAAGGATACTTTTCAATCTAATACTGTCCACAAAAAATATTGTTTAGTTGATTTCTGTTAGTAAGTTAAAGGTAGACTAAGGCTACTGAACTTTGAAATAGATTTTTAAGAGTTTAATCACCCTATAATGACTCTGCAGGGCCAATCTCGGCACTGAGATGAGAAATATTATATTAAAACAATCTTACTTTGTTCATGGGGATTTCAGCCACATCATAGTCGAGTATTTTATCGGACTCAAGAATGGAACCATCTAATTTCCTTATTTGAAGACGAACATAACGCCAATTACCTTTGTTTACAGTTGAAGTTTCGTCTATTGTGACAACTTCCTCAGAATTTTGTGGTAGGGTATCCTTAAAGTCCGTGGAGCACTCTCTTCCGTCCGGAGGCTAAGATTTTCCCCTTAGGTGGACATGCCTCCTAAGAGGGTTGATGCTTACGGGTTCAATATATTAAAAAAAATTATTATTATTAATTAGCTTAGAAACTTAATTAATAAATAAAATCAGGGAGCAAAACACTAGCACTTTGTTTATGCAAGCACGCACGTGTTTTGTCAAAATTTGCCTGTCTTATCAAAAGGAATCGGTACAATACATCAGATTGAAAATTCTAGTAAGCCTAATTATATGATGGTTTAACCGTGTATTTCTATTAACCTTGAAGCTTGTGAACGGAACGCAAAATTTAATGGCATTCCTTTGAACGTGCGTTCAATTAACGGAACGGATTTTTTTTAACGATGAACGCTTAAAATGAGATTTTAGCTTTCCTTTCTAATAGGTTATAGAAATTCTGGAGTTTTCCACAGGATAAGTATCCTAGAAACACAACTTTTTAAATTCAGGGCCAATTTTTGAAATTGGAGAGGGACCTAAAGCCTCCACCCCTGATATTAATATTCACGTAAATGTGAATAACGTCTCTAAAAAGTATATAATTAGTATTTATGTCCTTTTTTCGCAGTAATAATTCAATTTTTTTTTGTATTCAATGAAACCCATTCTCACGCTCTTTGTTTTTTGTTTTTGTCTGTAGTTTTTCGTTTGGATTTGAAGTACTTCACATTAAACCCAACATTCACGTCTTTATCTACAATTGTAAAGCTCGACAATAAAAGCATGGATCAAAGAAGCTATATCTTTTAGATAATAGCATGTCACGGTGTGTTTAAAGTAGGATTAGGCTTTAAAAAATATTTATAAAAATTTGCTTGTATTTATAATATCTACGTCGTGTCAGGATGCCAGATATTAAAAAAATCGCAACCCTATATCCCTTAAAGTTAGATAAAAATAATGAATTTAGATTTTTTTCAAATCAATTAGTCAAACCTTATGTATTATTTGTTTTCTGTTTTAGTATAATCTTAACAAACATATTAATCGTTTTAACAAGTTTATATAGACATTACTACGCATTTAATTTTACTTTCATAAGCTCCAGACTACTTTAATAGATTGGTAAATACAATTATTTATTAATCGTTTCTAATTACAAAGGAAATCTTAATCTAATTTTTCATATAGAAGAGTTCTGCCATAAAATATTCATAAAAATAAATAACTATAATAAAAATTAATAAGTCTAAAATGATCCATATCCCTTTTATTAAATATTATTAACCTTTATATAATATTATTTACCTAAATGTTATTAGAAGTAGTCTGTAGTATATTTTATGTACTTTTTTGATGATATAGGCTGAAGAATAGCTCAATTGATGAGTATATATTTGTACACAAAACAGTAACAAGGGAAAGTTGTCTATCGTGAAATAGCCTATTAGTGTCTTAAATTTTTGAAATGCTTGGAAATGATAAAGATTATAATAATATATCTTTTTGCTGAAATAAAATTTTGTTTCAATTATATCGATAAATACTATTAATTTCTACTTTTATACATAAAGTAACACTACTACGTCAACCAGACCCATCGATCTGAGAAGTTGGTTAATAAATTAACTACATCAAGGGTTTGATATGACTTTTGCACAAACATAATTTTATTTGTCATTCTATACTTCATTCGACCTTTACCAAGTATTATGAATAATATTTAGTATGCACACAACCTTTAACAGTATTTTGTAAAGGTAAGGTGGTAAATATGTTCCAACAGGATTTCAATGTTTTACCTGCTTTGACAATTTTGTCCCATCAGGACTTCATATAAATACAAAAAATCCCCCTTGGACGATTTTGTCCCAGATGTGATAAAAAACATTATTATAAAATAAATAGGCTATTAAGTACATAATAACTTCTCTAGTATTGTATACAAACTTATTTTGTATCACAAATTGAGCAAACCATCACAATTACCAGGGTTTCAATGGGGGACTTCCCATGTAACGAGATTTGCTCAACAAATGACAGTCCTTGCTTACAAAAATTATTTCCATCATTCATCTGGTAGCCACTTGGCCCACACCTAATGCTATAGTCCTGAATAGTCCCAACCAAAAGCATTTTCTATGTGTAAAATAGCTTTTTAACACTTGTTGCAAGGATATACAGGTTTCTACACGACCGAAAGTGTTAAAATTGATGCCAATAGCTGCATTTTGAAGAAATAAACAACTCAGACCCCAATAAGCCTTTCACAAGATAAAAAATATGCTAAAAAGGGAGTATGGCACCAACTAGCCCCACTCCCTCCCCCTATTTGAATCTAGACTTGGATTGCACATGTAGTAAGAGTAAAATGAAAATGTGGATTCAAATACAAGTCTGTCAATTATCCAGTAAACTCACAAAAAACATACATCTATATATATTCAACTTTTTCATGTGGAATATATCATTATTTTGAGAAAACCAGTGGAAAAGCCGCCCCTATTGTTATGGTAATAAAATAATTCACTTTTGAAATATGTCGACAAAAGGTATCTCAAAAAAAGTGCATTGTACAAATATATATATATATATATATATGCTACGGGTAATGTGAATAATCGGGCAATTTGAAAAATCCCTGGGCAATGTGCAAAATGCCCGGCAATCTATTAAACTTCCAAAACAGTGGTCCATGGTCATTTTAAATTAATTTACATTCCGAGGTGAAATGATGGTGGGAAATTTGATTATGATACAATTTCATTGCAAGCAATTGATAATCTAGTTTATTTTTCATTGAAATTTATATTGTATTCCCACAATTAAACTATTCTATGATAAGAAAAATAAAAAAAGTAAAAATATTAAATTGTATTTTGCAAAATGTACCTCGGCCAAAGTCTATCGCCACCTCGATCCTGAGTATCAAGCACCCTTTCAAAATTATTATAATACAAACCAGCCCACTGGCTATGCAAGTAAACCAATGTTACCCAAAGGGGAACAAGACCTATCATCATAGCTCAAGTACCCCTTATAATATCCTATGATACAACCTGGCCCACAAGTTGTGAAACTGAACCATTGGTCCAAAAGGTGGATCATTACCCACTGCCACTTCCACCCCAGTCTAAAGTTCATACAAGTGAACCGCTGGTCTAAAAGGTGGGTCATTAGCCGCATTGAGCATCAGGAACCTTCGCTATTCACACTAAAGGGAGTGAACTTTTTTTGGTATTATACTTGGTGGTCTCTGTAAAGGTATGTGTAACTATGGTGGTGGTTTATGATCGTCATGCAGCTTTTCTGCAACCGGAAGGCTCAGTGTTTTTTAATACTAAAACTTTTCGACCAGTAGTTCACTTGCACGACCCATAATATCATAAACGTGTATTATAGGATAGTGAAAGGGGTCATTGATGCTCAGGGAAGTGGTGGCAGTGGATAATGATCAATCTCTTGAACCCGCGGTTTTTTGCATAAACCGTCGGTGTATTAAGATATTAAAAGGGGACTGGAATGCATAGGGAAGCTGTGGCAATGGGTAATAATCCATCTTTTGCACCAGAGGTTCAATTGCACAACTCGTAAAATGGGGTGTATCATAGGATATTAGAAGGGGTCCTTGTTACATGGGGTAGCGGAGGCGATATATTTTGATCTCCTTTATATACCACCAGTTCACTAACGTAACCCGTGGGCTAAGGTGCATTATAATATATACAAAGCGGTCCTTGAAACTCAAGATAGAGGTGGCGATTGGTTTTATCCAACATAGGGACCAGCTGTCCACTTGCACAACCTATTGGCAGATATATATTTTACAAAATAATAAAATGGAGTCTCTAGCAACAATTTCATATAATACAATATAAATTTCAATAAAAATGCACTCGATCAGGGATGTTTAACCTTTTATAATATAATGGACTGCATTGCCAATTGAACTATTATTATTGGGCTACAGAACCTATTGAGTTACATTTCTTGCTAAATGCCTATATATACGATTTTTGATAATATTGCAACAATTTTGCTAAAAAATACTATTTGAAGTGAGCATGAGTAGTGGGCCACAACCTAAGACTAGACAGGCTTCAATGCGGCTTGCAATTCACAATTTGGAAATTTCTGCACAATATTATCAAATTGATTGCCCTGAAACTTCATCTACATTAAATCCTTAACGATCAAATGGTTTAATAGTCAACTTACCCACAGCCATTTTACCTGACAATGTAAATGAAGTTACAATGACCATTGCCCACTCTATTGGAAATTAAATAGATTGCTCGGCCATTTTGCACTCTAACCAGCATTTTCCATATTGCCCGTATCATATATACTGGGCCAACCTTAATTATTTACCCATTTTAACACACAAAGTATTCAAATCCATCATGCCAGGATCCTGGGTGAATTAGGAAACAAGTTTATTGAAAGTTAATTTTTAATTAAAAACCAAAGGACATGTTTTTGTAAATGTATCCACCCTCAGAACTGATGGTGAGCTCCAGGGTGTGGCGGAAGATACTCCAGCCCCTTTGGATGTATTCAGGCCTTGTTGACAGGGGTAGTATGGTATAGTCTAAGGCAGGAATCGGCAACCTATGGCACGCAGAGGTATATTCAATAGCACTCGCAAATTAGAACATCTTTCCGTAGTTTGTGGCTGTTTTTTACCATTATTGCTGATAGTGGCACACTCATAAAGTTGATTCTATCAAGGTAACAGCTGGAGTTGGAAAAAAGTGAACTTGTTTTGCTTTCAAATAATGAAAACATTGACCATTGTGTGGGGAAAATGAAGAGAAAGGCGAATTACAATCAGCATGGAATGATGTAACTAATATAGATGATGCATCTACTAAAAATGAAGATATAGGAATTCTTCAAAGAAAAATAATAGGGAAAAATGCCTGTCATTTATGTCTTGTAGACTCTGAACGAGAAACTTTTAAGTAACTTTTTTAAGTTGGAACATTTCGATGTTGACAAAATGTCTTATAATATATCATATTGACCTCAAATAGAGAGTTACGATATCTCAGAAAAATATGAAATGTCAGCATATGCTTTAGGAGCCGAAAGTTTTAGTTGGAGATTTTAAGTTCTTCGATTAATTTAATCGAATCTGGAAATTGATATATTCTACAAATTCATTTGCAACTCTTTTCATTCATAAATAGTTATTTTTTTTCATTATGTTGTCTATAATCATCAGAGTTTTACAGCAAATCTATCAATAGTTGCATTGTTAGACAACTTTTTCATCCTAAAATTTGTTATTCCATAATTTTCTTATCCTTTTTGATGAATTCATTAAGTTATTTTGAAAAACCTACAAAAAATAATGAACTACAAAAATAAATGTATTAATTTAATAATCATTTATTTGAATAGCAAGTTTCTTTGTTTCAAATCCGATCCATCATTAGGTCAGCTGACGATGAATAAACAGCAGACGTTAAGTAAAATCTAAAATTTAGTGAGAAAAGGTAATAAGTGTTGGACCCGTAAAATCAGATTTACTCTGTGATCATCCAACAAATTGCGGTAAAAGAGATATTTATATCCCAACTAGAAAGCGAAATACATCTTATCATCTATTTTTTAGTCAGATATTGTGAGTTTTCAAATTTTGTTAACATACCTACTGTATTGCTATAGACACATATTTAAGATGTTTCAAAATAAAAGAAGCAATAAATGTTTTGAAAAACACAGCACACTCTTTTAGAATATACATAAATAAAATAAGAATCAAATAATCAAGCAATATGTTTCAAAACAATACTAAGCATTGCGCTATACATGTCATATGAAAAAAAAAAAATAATGAGGAAAATACTCTAATGAAATTATAAACAAAATTAGGGAAGAGTTGTCAGAAATATTTACATAAATGTAGTGTACACTGTGTCAAGCCACTTCTCCTTTTCTATCCAAAATGAAAATAAACTTCAATTAAATCTACTGCCTCCCATAACACTATACAACTTTTAATTCCCAGTGTATAAATTGTTTTCTTCTATATATGAAGAGTACAGAGCTACAGCGTCTAATGACATTTACCATACGTAAATATGAATTTAAAATCTACAAATTATGTTAGTATCTACTACATAGTAATAGATCAAAATTAATCTTTAAAAAAAACTAAAACTTACCTGGATTTGAATCTCCTCATTACGAATCTTTTGTTGAATCTTTGCCGCTTGGAGTTCATAAGCAAGTTGAGCCTCGGCTTTCTAAATGAAAATTGAGAAAAAAATATGACAACAAGTATTAGAAATGAATCACTGATTAAGATATTAATAGTCCAATAATGAAATATATTCAAAAGCTACAAATTAATTGCTACAATATTCAAAACCCTAAAAAAATACACAGTTTGTGTGCTAAATAATTCTAGGCACGGCGTTACCTCACCAACATATTAATTTACACTGTATTTTTTCGTCAGCTACAGCATTTTTCTGAATGTTGATTGATTAAATTCGATCATATTCAGTGCTGTGTACAATTACCATAAATTATTATTGAATACTAAATACTGGTAAAAATTGACTAATTGCAACCAATTGATTTTGGACCTTATTTCTGTTTCTTTATGGAGGAAAAGTTCTGAGTTACTAAGAAGATAACGACGTGTAGAATAATTGTTATTAACTTGTTGAATTTCAAATAAAAATTTTTCAAGTTACATCTTGTTGAATTGATAAAAAACACAAATAAATACTGGATAAAGATGATGATTAAATATATGTTCCTCTGCAGAAAGATTAGGATTGTCAACTTTCTAAATAGTAAGTAAATTAATTAAATTGAAATTTCTTAAGAAGAAGCGTGATGTGAATGCAAATTGCAGATGTACCTTTCATATGTAAAATAAATGAGTCCAGCTCCGACTATTCAGCCACCAAAAGGTACACTTACTTTAACCTAAATTTAAATAATTACCCAGTGTAAAAAGTGAACAAACGTTCTCCTATTAGGCGGGAACATTTCTATCTACTCATAAAAGGCCTCATTTTTAGTGGGATACACAGATTTATTCAACCAAAATCCTAAACAAAGAATATGAATCCATTGATATTCTTTTATTTATTAGTTTACAAATATGATTGGGTCACGTGTCCTCTTTTTCAAAATTAAAATAATAGTGTTGAATTTGAGCATAACTTGTACTAACAAAACTCGACTTTACTAAAGTAGACAATTTTTCAACATTAAAACTCGAAACATTGGAGTAATGAATAGTCAAATTTTTACTACCGCTCAAAAAGACAGACCTAACTACAGACACTACTCCTTTGAAATTAAAGGAAGAGTATATACATTTAAAAGGAGAAACCACAATAGATAATAATATGTGGGAATTCTACAAAAACTCAAACTCAAAAAATTTGACTCAAATCCAACACTACAAAATACCATTAGAATCATCGTACATAAAGGAAATATTCAAATTCTTTTCCAGCTACTCAATTGGCAGTGATCATGCCAATTTTTTTAATTATTAAAACAAAGTTTTCACTCCTGTGTATTTATAATAACATCAACTCTTACTTATTATTACTCTTATGATGATACAGTAAGGGAATTAGGGCCTTTGCTTATCTGAACATGAAATACAATTAGACTACTCAGATAGTTAACATAATTTGACTGAAACTAAATCTTGATAATTGTCGTGAAAAAGTCTTCAAAACTAACATTGATTCCCCTTAAAAATAATCTAGTCAGTAAAAAAATATAAATGTGCCCCTGTATGCATGAAAAACAGTCACATGGTGAAGTGTATATTGCTCTCCCTGATGTATATCATATACCAAAATATGATAAAGAAGGAGCACAGTATAAAATGAATTAAATCTCGAAAGCACTTAACTCAACTTTTATTGAGGCTTACCAACGAGCTAAATTACTCCCTGACTCATCAAATTGATAATTGAGTGAGTAGTTGCACGTGTGAGTGTCTTGATGAAAAACTGAGGGAAACACCTAGGAATCATTGCTGAGTTATTTTCTTACTTTGTCGACGCAAAATAACTAGTGATATACATCGTGTGATTTTTTAAATTTTAAATTTGTAAGAATGGTTTTTTTCCCTCAGCAATTGTCATTATCATTTCATTCCTGAGGCGTGAACTTCCTTTCCTATATAGATTCAATAATATTAATAACCTGATTGAACATTCATGAGTCCTTATAAAAGTATTATGGTAACTTTAAGGATTTGTTCCAGAATTATAATTCTAAGTCCTTGATGGACTTATACTAGCATTGCGGATCAACATCGGAGTGATTCTTGCTAAAATCCTTGTTAATTTCCTTCTCCCCTCCTCTCGTATCACACCTGATTGTAGCTGGACTCCACCAAAACATTTTTTTCAAATTTGCCAGGGATACCATGGTGATTATCGGTTTCTTTTTTTAGCATACCCATTATGCATACGATTTTCATCACTACTTATAACTTCAGACAATGCCGGGTACTACAGCTAGTATTTTTTCCTTTTCTAATTTATGGACTCGACTCAATCGGCTCAAGCTGAGACAAAACCTTTGACTCTATAAAAATGAAAGATTCGGAAAAATGAAAAACCATTCATTATCTGTGTTTTTACTTTCAGTGTCAAAAGAAGTTGATTATAGAAAATTTTAATCCAACATAAAATGATTAGAGGTAAATGTTTTAATCTAAATTCAAATAAATAAAATAAGAAAATATAACGACTCCCAAAACATTTTTTTTCAATCTTTCAAAAAGCAATTATACCTAACGTAATTATGATGAATAATGCTCGGCAGAATACATATGTGCTACACAATATATGAACATTAGAAAGTAGTTGTATACTGCCTAGTTAAATAGGAGTAGTATTATAATTGTACTTAAGTGTAAATATCGTCATAAATACATACTTAAATGTACTTACGGCAGTATTAACTTCCTTATCGAAATTGGCTTTTTGAAGTTTAAAGGCTCTAGAATTATCCTCTATTTTGGTGTCTGTGTTGTACTTGACGTCCATAGCAGCCTTTTCACACTCAGCTTCTCTTATACCAGCATCTCGGTTTGCCTATAAAATAACGTTATTAATATTTTCGAATTGTATTTTTATCCCCCAAAATATCCTTATCTTTTTTTTTTCTAAATAGATTTTATGGCCTGTCAATAACAAAAATATCTCTATGCATTAATATGTGAGGAATATATGATGCCAATATAATGATGATGGGTAAATATGTCTATTAATTGACTTCCTTCCACCTATATAGAACATATGTATAACTTTTTATATTTCTCCTAATCTCAAAATCAACTTTTCAAATCAAAGAAAATTAATTAAAAGACGAAAAATCAACTTTTACACTCATTTGTTATTTTGTGTATTATAAAATACAAACATTTTTTTAAGACTATAGTTTTTTATTTATTCATTCTTTTGAATAAGAAATAATTTCATTTTAGGAGTTTCTGTCATCCAATAAATTAATAATTTAAAAAATCATTGAAAAAATCCTATAACATATATATTAATAAATTATAAATGCTTCACTAATGGAATGCATATCTATTTTGTATTTTATTCGGCTAAAAAATGGGATTACTCCACACTAAATGTAAAATACTCATTATTACACTCAAATTCTATTAAGAGCAACAAGCCGTAGAAAATAAATATATTAAAATTGCTAATTTTTTATATAAAGCCACTTTAAATTCAATTAGTTTTTCAGAAATTTCGCGAAAAAAAATCACGTTAACTTCGGAAAAATCATTTTTTGCTTTTTTACTGTGTGTACAGATTAGACCTATAATTTTCCTTCCTCGAAACCCCCTTCTAAAAAACTATCTAATCCAATTTTAACAAAATATTAGACAAAACCAAATACATACCTGGGCTACACCAATTTCAGCATCCCTCTTAACAGCAGCTGTTTGAGCTTTACCCAATGATGCTAAATAAGTCACGTTATCATAAACATCCTTGATAGTAAATGATAGAATCTCAATCCCCATTCGTCCGACATCCGGAGCTGCTACCTCACGAACAAGTGTAGCAAATTGATCTCGGTCTTTATACACTTCTTCCACGGTCAGTGTACCTGGTAGTTAAACAAATGAATTGTTTTTAGTAAAAAAAATTAAAATATAAATTGGGGAAAAAGATGATGAAAGTTTTACATTTTGAGTCATCAATTAAAGTGAGAAATGGATCATACATAAAATGAAATTACTATTATGCAAATAACATCCATTTCAATACTTTTATTACAATAGAAATGAGTCATCAAAACCATTAGAAAAAAAAGTCAACCCTCGTACAAAAATAATTTTCCATCTAGAGCACATTTAGAAAGCATTTCTATAAAAGAAATGCAAAACTTAAAATGGAGATAAAAACGGATCACCATTGTTTGAACATTTATGGTTTGAGATATCCTAAAAGTATTTTAAAATATCCATAAAAACACACAAAAAATGTTTTTATGATTAATTATTTAAAAGAGATTGTATAAAAAACACTTTAAATAATATGTATCAACTCTTTATCCCTGCTTCCTTATATTAAGATTTTTCTTATAAAAATTCAAGGCACTCATATATTAAATATATACTAAAAATAGGAATTTGTAAAATTAAAATTTTTTGTAAAGAAAAAATGGGAGAACTAAGAATTGAGTTTCAAAATGATGAATGAATTTTCAAACACAGGATCCCGAATGAATATTGTGTTTACGTACGTACAAATACATTTTCTATTGCCAGTAAGGGATTTATATTCAAACATCCAATTTTTATCAAAAAATATATGAACTTCAAAAAGCTAGGGAAAATATTGTCTATAGTATGAACCTACTTTTTCTTTTCTAGCATAGAGTGATTAAAAAATAATTATTATTGACTTTCAATCATGATAAATGTGAATGAATGTATGATGGATAAAATAATCTTGAGAAGAAAAAGAAATAAAAATCAAATAATATGTAGCTCCAGGTTATTTAATCTGATAACTCATTTGCCACTCCAAAGACTCAATTTCCAAGCGTTTTAATGACTCCAACAGTTTTCTTAAAATAGTTGATACCATAATAATACACATATTTGATTAAGCAATACTCATAAATAAGACCATTAAATATTATTATAACATGTATCGCCTTGAAATGAAGATGAAAACGGAAGTTATTTAATTAAGGAAAAAAAGCCATTAAATTAATTGATTTTTATTTGGAAACGCCTTTTCATAATATATATTGAGTAAATATATATTATAATTATATTCTTCTTATTTGAATAACAAAATTAGTTTTGCTTCAAATTCCTGCTGTTTCTATTACAAAAAACAAAGTTGAAAAAGAAACGTTACTCCTCACTACTTTTTGTACAAACCTTTTCAGACACTTGAATAATATCAATCTCTTTATTCTATATCGCAACTTTTTCTCTAAAGAGAGATAAAGGCAATAATTATTTAAATAATCATTATCAACTATAAAATTATTATTTAATAATTTTTTCCCGCTGAACAAAAACTATTTGAATTCGATCAATCAACATTCAAAACACATGAATACGAAAAAACGTGCAAAAATCGAAACCTGACAACAAAAAAACAGTATATTTTTTGTAAATGAGTTAAAGCCGAGATATACCTATCCTGCTATTTATTTTATTGTTTTCCGAATCCAAAACAAAGTGATGAAACGACAGTTACAAGATTAATTATTGTTTCAATTTATTTGGCTAATATAATACTTTTTATCTATTAGGGGTGCTGATGGTATAACAAATTACCCAATAACTAACTTCATAACAAGGTACATTGTGATGATATTAAATTATATTTTTTCTGTAGTACCTCAAAATAAACATGCAGTGAAGACATATTTGTAACGTAGACAACTACAGTGTACGGAAGTAAAACGCGGAGCCGAGAGATGGATTTAAAAATAGATCAATAATTTTATATTTCCAATAATATGCAAAAAAATAATGTTAACAAAACTATAAATAAGGTTTTTACAAAACTTTTTTCACTCAATATGGCCACCTTCATTATCAATCACACCCTTGACACGTCCCTTGTAGGCCATGCAACGTTGATGACAAACTCCTCTGACAAGTTGTCCCGAGCAGCCACTATGGATGACTTGAGTGAGTCAGTATTTGGATGTGAGGTCCTGTTGGCTTTCCTCACCAAAGTGCCCCATACAGAAAAGTCATGTGAATTCATATCTGGTGAGGAAATGGGCCATATCTCTTTGAACCAGAATCAAATAAAGTAATTTTCATATAACTTTTGGGGCTTGACGTAGGTGTGGGTGCCGTCCTGAGTCCACACGTAGTTACCTTCCGGGTAGTTGGTCTTCGGAATTGGCAAGTGATTGCGCCTGAGCACCTTATAGTAGACCTCCTGGCCAATTTCTATCCATCTTTCCATCAGAGGCCACCACGCTGAGGACCCTTTTTTGGGTCGGATATTTGGAGTGGTAAACCCCTTGTCTTTTTTTAAGCCAGCCAGCAGTTGTTCCGGTGGTTGTGAAATTGATCAACTGTGAAAATCTTCAAGTCCATTTAATTTTTAGACGATTCACCCATTTCCCTTGATCCATGTGAGGATTTTCTTGCACTTCTCGAGACTCCTGGCTTTTATGCCATCTGACAGAAGGTGGTGTGGGGATCTTGTGAAAGAAAATAATCCCAAGTCGTGCTTTATAGCCCTCCTGATAGTCCTAGGAACCGCAAAGAAGTCGTTGACGAGGCAATTCATCGACTTAGCGGGATCCTCCTTCATATTCTTCTCCAAACTTGACAAGAACTTCGTATCCCCCTTTTAGTTATGCCCTCCCTTTCCTGACATCCTGGAGAGGTATTTTCTATTTTATTTTTTTTCATCTTGGCCAACTTAAAAACGAGGCTCTTAGAACACTTAACAATGTTCGTAATTTTCACCACGTCAACTCCAGCATCTAGTTGATCTGAGATGCACTGCCTTTTGCTTGATGCTCGCTCATAGGGATAAAATGACTAAGTAGTTAGTTTAGTTTGTTTATGTAAAAAGATGGCGGAAACATAATAATAAAAAGAAAAAAAACACTAACCCTTTTCATAATAATGAGAAAATAAATATTAACTAACAGTCCACGTTTTGCTACCCTACCCTGTATATTTGGGCAGAAAATTATCACGTGGTCATCTTTTCGTTTAAAATAACAAAAAACGAATAAATTAACGTTCAACAGGTCCAAGACCGCCACCACTCCACTTCACTGATATTTGACACTGAAACGATGTCAGGATGTCAGAATGAGTGAAAATGTGCATCACCTAATAAAAATAAATATGCTGTAACATATTATTTAGATGTTGCTTTAAACCAATGAACTTGCAACGTTCATATGATTTAATCACTGATAGAAATCCATAAAAGAGAAATTCTTCCAATCTAATTATTGCGTTAATGTAATAAATGCATACTTATAAAAATTTTATGAAAGTCGTCCAAATGTGTCATTCAATTATTTCTTTCTTTCTTTCCTTGAGCTCCAAAAAAAACTATTTTAGTTGACATTCGTTGGTGTAGAAAGGGAATGTTCAACTATATAACTGAAATGGTGTTTTCTAAAGGAAAGTACTTTAATAACATTATTTCAGTCTAAAAGGGACAAGATGACGTTTTACTTAAATGTTTGAACCAAAAATAGATTAATAAAAGACAAAAGCCATCTTATTCACTAGACAATCTGTCAAGTTAACATCTGCAGCAATATCGGAGTTTATGGTACACACAATTTTTTTATTAATGCAGCCTCTAGTTGGCAAATACCATTGTAAAGATAATTAAAACTTTTTAACTATTTCAGTAGCACCATCACAAAATTTTAAATTGTTGAGTATAATGATAGAACTATAAAAACATACGAAAGACCTAAATGTGGGCTTACCTGAAATTCCACGTGGTTTAGCTTTAAGGATTCATTTAAATGAATTTTCCAATAGTCGTCATATTCCCATAAAAAACGAAATCATCACAGCCAGGCACCCGAAGTTAAATGGGTTATGAACTTTTTAGTTGTTAGCACTTTTTTTTTTTTTTGGTTAATAATTTAATGTTGGAATTTTCTAGATATAATATTTCCCTAGCGATACTGTTGTTGAAAGGTGTAACACGGAAGAGGTGCGTTACTTAAGGAATAATATAACTATTCAATTCATTCCCTAATCTTATCCCATACTTTTAAATTGAAAGAAGATTAGTGAGAAGTTGTTTTCCTAATTCTTTTATAAATTCCAAAATATTAACTTCTTCACTCCACTAGGCTAAATGTATTCACAGCGCTACCCCACTGTCATAAAAATATAATATGTTGTCAAATATCAATTCCCCTCCCCCCTCATTAGTGTTTTGAACGTTTCTGATTGGTTGAACTCAAATTTAACTTAAACTCTTATTCAAGTCTTAACATATAAATTTTCGGCAATTTTTATATGATAATTCCATAGATTGGAAGAATAATTGGGTAAATATCAATTTTGTAACTTTTTGAAGAAATGTTGCGTGATACTGTGATTTTTTTTTTCAAATCAAAATATAGTCATCCTAGTAGTGCTTAATTTGGTTCTTTGAGTTGTAATCACAATTAACATTAAAACATATTCTTTAGAATGTAGGAAGAATCCCAGTCATATTGATTCAGTACTTGAATCCTCCTCTAAATTAATGGAAATTGAATTATTAATGATGTATACATAGCTTATAATGTTTATTATTCTGAAATAAAGATTTAGTTTGATTGTAAACCTCCTTGTGCCATCAAATAGTAATATTAATTATTTCAAGTCAAATGAAAACTCGTTGGATAACCTTATTACTCTTTATTATCTACTTGAAGACCGCCTTCCTTAAATTTAATGTAAGAATTCAATGTTCAAATATGCATCCTCTATTATTTCTAAATATATAAATATTTTTTTTGTTTCATTATAGCTTTTTAAATTCAAATGGATTCAAATAAACTCTGCTATTGAATTCAATTTCCCTTTAAAAAAGGTAAACCTCCAAGATATTACGGCAAAACTTGTCACAAATACAATTATGAATGATGAGAGTTTAATGAAGAATCTAACATTTTGTTTCAAATTCAAATTGTTCCATGACGTTCCTCAAACTATTTTTTTTGGACCTCACATCTCCTTTTGGATTGATTCCTTCATTAAAAAGGCTGCAGTTTTAAGATTTCAGAGTAAAAATGAGTATTTAATTCCATTCAAACACCATCATTTAAGTCATTTCTGGCAATGCATATGTATATTGAAGCAAGACTTCCAAACGAGTAAGTTATTCATTGTAATGAGTCCCACATAAAATACAATTCCTTCTTAATATGATTTTGTTTGCTCTGAGTCAGAATCTACTAAAAAGGAAACAATATTTAATTCATGGTTCAATATTGTTTTCATTATAATACTTAGGAAGTCATTTAAAAGTCATTTGGAATGGAGAAATCTGTTTGAGCGTCAATGACATTTCACAAAACTTTGCCATTCCACGTAACTTCATCAAAGACCTTACCTTAGGGGGAAGGGCTCCAAATCTAGTCCATGAAAACGAGGTGTACATGTTTCGAGGTATGGTTATTATAGGATTTTGTTCCTCTAAGCTTTTAGAAAACAGTAATCTCTACCATTTTTTTTTCTCGAATCGCGCCCCCCTGGGTATCAGATATATATCAATGGGGATCAAATATTTCAGAATTTAAGATAGGAAAATACGGGAAAATTACCAAAGGGGTATGTATTTATTGATAATAAATCTTTTGATTTATATTTGTGGTTGAAATATCTTTCTAATATTGTTTTAACGTTTAAAAGGTACAAAAGTATAGACAAGTTTTTAGTAATTTTGAAATACCCGTATTTGACGGGAAACGAAACCCCTTCGAAATTTGTCGAATTTGTAATTTTCTACTTGACTTGAGATGGAGAAGTCCTATGTGGAATAAAACAGAGTGTTGTGAAAACTTAATAACTACTACCCTACATGGAAAAGGGAATCGTAAAATATCTAAACATGGTTATGGCTATGATCTAATAAGTAATAAACCTGAGAACATAAAATGTTTTTTTAATTTGAAATCCTACTGTGTTTTTGGAAATAATTATTTCTATTTGAGAGGACTATCTCCTGATATTCAAAGCAAAGTAGACAATAAATATATAAATATGGTTCAAGGATCACATTTAATATTTAAAGGCTTTTCGAAAAGTAAAATAACAAATATAAATAACAGCAACGGAACGAATCTTTGGGTTATCATGGATACTTTTGATCATTTGAAAATATTTGCTTTTTATAATGGATCTAAATTGATTCCTTGGGGTATTAATATTTGGTTCTTCAAAGGAAATAATAACGAAATAATACAAGAAAGGTTACTAAAGTTAACAAAGGTACCAACTACAATTACATAGAACATAATATTCCTTCTATGATTTAATTTTCTTTATATGTAGTGTACAGCAAGTGAATTTTCCTGTGATGATTCAAATTGTATTCCAAGGAGTAGTGTTTGCAATGACGTTGCAGATTGTTCTTCTGGAGAAGACGAAATAAATTGTGGATCAATTGGACTCAATGCTTATCAAAAAGAGTTTCCTCCTTCGAGTAATGAAAATGGCCAAAAGAAAATACCTCTACAAATTCAATTTCATCTGAAATCAATTAATTTCATTGACGAAATGGGAGAATTACTTGAAGTTAGGTATCAACTTAAATTGAAATGGAGAGACTCACGAATTATATTTTACAATTTAATCAATGATAAAAGACACATTCTAACAGATAACGAAATCAATAGAATTTGGAGTCCACTATTAATGTTTGAGAAGTCTGTGGAAGAGGACAAAATACTTTTGGACAAAAAAGGTATTCAAATTACTGTTTTGAAAGATCCTAATGCCACTGGGTATCCAAATTCTATCGAAGATCTCTACGAAAAAACATATTATAAAGGCTCTGATGTACAATTGATTGCCACAATTGAAAATAATTTGAAAATCTACTGCAATTTTAATTTCCGAAATTATCCCTTCGACACTCAAAACTGTAGCATTGAAATAAGATTACCCTTTGATTTAAAGAATAAAATTGCCTTGATCATGAATGAAACCCTTACGTGGGATCCCATTCAACTTTTGAAATTTGAGATATCTGGACTTGGATTCATATCATGCCATGGGAGTGATGCCATTCGAATTCATATCATATTAAAGAGAATGTTTATCAATTTACTTTGGACGACATATCTCCCAACATTCTGCCTACAAGTTGTTGCCATGTTGACGCTCTTCTTCCCTCAGGAAAGATTTGAAACCACAATCATGATCACACTCACTACGACTCTTGTCATGTATACCCTGTATCAAAGTGTTTCCTTTTCTTTACCAGCAACGGGTTATGTCAAGTTGATTGATACATGGCTTATTTTCTGCTTGATTCTACTCTTTTTCATATTTGTTTTAGAGGTTATCATAGAACTTTGCAAGCTCTCAACAACGAAGAAGAAAAATCGAATTGCATTATTTGCAAAGTGTTGCATTATAGCTTGCTCCATTTTGTTTGATGTATGGTATAGTTTGAAATTCTTCTTCTATGTCATCTAACATGTTAATTTTAATTGATTTTAAGAACACATTATTTGTAAAATAATTAATTAACTAATAATAAATATATGTACATGTTATCAGTCATCCAACAACGTTTGTCAGTACTTCAAATCATTTAATGTATGTAACAAAATCTCTTATTCAGATCTACGGTAAATGACAACCAAAAAAAAAATCGAGATATAATTTCTCAAAACTCATGACCAGAAATGAAATTAGTAAATTCATTTCAACAATTATCCCTTTCAAAGATAATTAATTAATTTATACAACATCAAAAACTTATAAATATAATCAAAGATAAAATTACATAACCTTGTATCAAGTAATTTCTCGGTAATTCGCATTAAAGCATCAAATGTTCTGGTCTAAACGAGCGTTTCCCAAAGTGAGCGATAACTTTACCCTGTGGAGGGTGCTTTGTTGTCGAGGGCGGTAGAGCGAAAAGGAATGACTGGGGGCGGTAGAGCGAAAAGGCTGTGATTACATGTTATTAAATAAAACAACAAATTGATGTACAAAATTTAAAAAATGGCATTGCAAGGTAACATCAATGAATATGTTGAATATTAGTACGATCTATATTGATTCTCCAATCCTACCTGGAAACTTATGACAGCAATTATGATCGATTGATTCGATATCCTTCTCCTCCTAATCCAATAATATATTCTTCGTTTCGAAGTTACTTCACTATTATCAAAAGGTTGTAATAACTGATTGTAGACTAGAAGTTTATTTTGAAACCAAGAGGGTACGAGCTTGAAAAAGTTTGGGAAACCTTTTGTAAACAATAAACAAAAAGCAAGTTATTCTCTAGTACATTTTCACATCGTATTTAAAACTATACGCTGGCGATGACAGCTAAAAGTTACAAATGTATATGTTGTGTCCTTAACTCAAATATTGTAAAGAATATATTAATCCAGGCTCGTCGGCAGCCCAACGGGTAGAATAAGTAAAAAGACACGTGACTCAGGACGAAGTTTAATTTTAAAAAGAGTATATTATATAGTTTAACTTAAATACACGGGCTACATAATATAAGAACTAAGACACAGGGATATGGCCTGGCCCAAGGGTAAAAAGGGAACAAAACTGATCTCATGGATCGTTGTTTGAATGCAAAGAAGGCTAAGTAAATTGTATCTGCCTTATGATCGTACTTTTTAACTTAATCAGAAATCAAGTATTAAACATTAAGAATATCCCTCGACAATGTTTTTCATCATTTGAAAACCCTTTCGAAGAGACCAATAGAACTGAAAAAACAAGAGTTTTTAACATGAGAATCATTTACTTCGACTCTAACATGATCATTTTTATTATCCATTTGTAAATGTTTAGCCACCAAAAACGAAATCTTATCAAGATCTGGATGTGGTACTTTTCTACATTACATTTCTTCTGGAGTAGAAGTAAAATATAAAAAATAAACTCGATTGTATAAAATGTTAAAATGCTATTCAATATTTAAAATAATATATGACAGGATTGAGAAGACACTACATTATCCATTAGAGGTCAATCTCGACAATAGACTGTAGCGACATCTAGTTATTAAAATGCAACTCATATTTTACGTTCATCCCATCCTTCTTTCTCCATTAAATAATCAGTGAACCCCTTTTGTAGTTTCAAATAGCCTCAGGGAAGCCATTAGAAGCCAAAATATGTTTTATAAAAAAAACAAAAAAACAGGGACCTTTTCAAGCCTTTATTTAATTTGAAATATTGCACATAAAGTTTTAATTGAATGGATTTATTTAGTTTTAAGCTTCAAATATACTTCTGAATATTCCATCAAGTTATGGTACCTTAGTTAGCACATGGTCAAGAAGCAAGCCCGCCGCCAATTATATTGTGGACACTTGCACTAAGTTCCGACCTTGTGAAGAGGCTGTGATAGAAGTGGAGGCAGATATGTTGAATATTTCTTGAAAAGATTGATTGCTAAAATATTTTTTAATAACATTTTTTATTATCTTTTTCTAAAAAAAGTGAACAAATGAATTGAGTTAAAACGTAAAAATGTTAACTTTCTAAGGAGTCTATTTTATGGAAGTCTGATTTGACTTCTTACATAGATATAATTCAATGTGCATCGCGCCCGGGCGATTCCTAGAGAAATAAATATACTTTCTGTACATGGATTTCACCAAAAGAAACCTAAGTCAGTTGGAGTAGATATAATATGAAATCATTAAATTTTTTTATGAGAAAATAAACATTAATTAACAGTCCAAGTTTTGCTGCCCTGGCCTGTAAAAATACTTATATTTGGATAAATTGTGCATTTATTTCCTGAATATCAAAAATAAGTGGGTGATTCCTTCCCAACTTTTAAATTCAAATGACAAACTCATAAGTTCGTATATATTGCATGTTACATCCAAACTAACTATAACAATTTGTTTTAACAAATTCAAATATGTATAATATACATATTCTTCTTTTAAAAAATCAATCAGCTATTTCAAAAATAAGAAAAGGAAAAAAAGTCAAATACATGCAGTCAAAACTTCAATGCCTTGAAGTTAAATCGTCCAAATCAAGTTAGGTATCTCACATACATACATATTTACAAGTAATACTTATATAAAATAAAAGCCGTATAATGTTTCTCCGGCATCTTTCCATTAACCTTAGCCTAATTAAAATGAGTGAAAAGAGCCTTCATGGCCGTAAATCAAAAGAGTTTTTGACGATGCTGCTGTAAGGTGAAAAGATTATAACTCCCCCCCAAAAAAAACTTATCTTATTATATATAAATATAATATAAAAAACAATAAATTATCCACACATATGGATATAAAACTTTCTTCTTAACAACCTCAAACCATAGGAATTTTTAACAAGTAAGCTAGAAATGATACAAAAACCACTTAAACGCATGTAAAAAGTAAAAATCAAATACACTCATATCAAGATATAACATTAAAAATATTCTTGACCATGCTACGTACTCTCAGATACCAATTTTTTAATATATAAAATACTTTGTATAGAAGAATCATGAAACAAAAAATCTGACTAAAATCAACCTTTCCTTCTCTTTTTTTGGTATCATCTTCATAGGGATTCATGAGAATGAAGAATTCCCTGGAGAATTTTAAATTTTATAATGGTAAAAGTCGTAAGTTGACCCCAAGATTTTTTTTACTGTAAGTTTCTGTTGTAATTCATTACAAATTGTTTTTGAATTAATACAGACACTTGATATCGTGAGTACCCCTCCAAAAACACTTTTGCTGAAAGATAAGCTGAAAATCCTGTAGGATCTGTCAAAAATAAGATCTAATCAAACGTTAGTTGCTTCGAAATAAGCAGCTTCAAAATTACTTAATTACATAGGTATAGAGAAATTGTGTTTATTTTTTTTATTTTTTAATATTGTTCAGATGTAAGAAAAATCCGGGGTTTCTCAACTTTTTATCTAAAAAAAAAAAAAGTTTCCCTTATCCAAATTTGACTGTATTCACTTTTTTACTCATTTTTATAAAAGTTGCAAGATAGACTTGAACGATGATAGAAAAAAGGCTGCACAAGGACATTTAGAAGGGTACGTCATTAAAAAGTTGGCTCACCAAATCTCATATTTATGACACCTCCCGCAAATTAATTTTACAGTCATAAAAGAATTAAACTTTATTTTACAGAAAGATATGAATACGAAATTTCTTAGCTGAATAGTATGGAAAAGTACTGAAATTGCCATACCAATTTAGTTACTGATACTTCTACAAATGTTTTCGCAAAAATGTTTACGGCTAAAAGTCCATACATACACAGTGATAACAATATGAGATAATGATGCCCCATATTTGAAAAAAAAAATCAAAAAAAAATTAGTTTTACCAGCTTTTGTCTACCCTAACTCATGTTCGAAAGCTTATTTATTGAACTCCAAATAAACCTTATAAAGCTTTGAATATTACCACTATTCAAATAAAGATTTGTCCAACAGTTGAAATGAATGACTAAGCTCTACTACACCTCCTTCCCCATCCCCTCTTTACTCAAATCTTGTTGTCCAAATTATCAAGAAAAAAATGATTTTTGCCTACTGTTTTGTTGATGTCCCAATTTTGAAATTAATAAGATTATTAAAAATTTATTATTTCATTCCAAAAAATGTTATTTCGGGAAATCTTGAAAATACGTTTTTTAATGAGTACCTTATTTGTTAAATTTTGTAAATTATCCTTTTTCTTTAGTATTATTTGTCAAATTTGTATTTTTTAAAAGAAGTGACAAAATAAAATTAATTCAAAATTGTCAAACAGCTTTGACGAATTTAGCAACTAATTAATTGTCAAGTAAAGGGGCTGAATATATTTCCTACCTAATGGAAACGGATACCAAAAATAAACATTATGGATTTTGAAGACAAAATTCCACATCATTAGCCTTCTGCCAAATTTTAGAGGCCAGTAGGAACCACAAAATATAAAGTCACTCCCTGTGTATACTACAACTTATTTAAGTAAGCTTTTTAAAAACTTCTATGACCTTTATTTACGAGTTGATCAATTTTTTTAATTTTGTTCATTCGATAAAAAATGAAGAAGTCTTTCTTGGCATATACTTAAGCAAAAATAATTTTATTATAGTCTAAAAAGATTGAGATAATATAATTAATATTTTCTTAGAATAAAAGCAAAATAAAAATATGTCAGCAACTTATGTCAAAAAAATGTGTGTTTTTTAATTTTTTTAAAGTTAAAAGTATTAAGTTTACTAGAGATAATTAGTATCAAATATTGTAATTTAGCAGGGAAAGGGAAACCCACAGGCTAAATAGCAATGAAAATATACTGGCAATTAATCACACATAGAACATCATACGAGGGCGGCTCAATAAGTCCGTAACTTTTTTAATGAAACATATTTTTTTTTGACAAGAAATCGTCTTATTTCTCAACATATTTTGAGCTCTTCGTCCAACATTTGTAAAATCTTTTTATCCCTCGCAAAAAATAAGATTTGATGAAGTCCATAAAATAGACATTTGTTTCAGAGATGATTTCATCATTAAGGTCAAATATCTTTCTGCCATACAATTTCTTTAAATTTTGCAAACAAGTAATAGCCAATTGCGGAAAATCCATAGAATAGAGCGGAAGATGGAACAATTTTTATCACAATCACAGAAATTTCGTCAAGGAGACTACACATATTTGCCCCCTTGCATTGTCTTGATGGAAAATAACTTTTATCTAAGACAAATGCACTCCAATATGCTGGCATAATATTTGCCATTGATTTTACATCCCTTTTGAAGGTAATCAATGTGGATCCAAAAAAAAAAACTGTCGCCATAACTTTATTGGATGCCCGTAGAAACCTACTGTTTTGGCTGGTGCTTGTTCTTTGGTGTGATTCCATGTTTTGTCCACGGTAACAAAACCGTGCAAAAACTTGTCATACGACTGCGTTTGTGGCCAATTGTGAGAAATACAGCAACAATCTCCCAAATACCTTTTATTACCCAAGTGATCTTTCTAAATAGAAACAATGGAGCCTTGTGATGTGGCTATCACTTCCACAATCTCCTGCACTTTAAATCTCAGATTGCATCATATCGTTATTTTTTTCAACTGTTTCGGGTGTAGCAACGTCAACTGGGCGTTCCGAGTGTTCGGCATCTCTTGTGCTTGTACGGGCGCAACTAAATTCAGTAAACCATTTTTTTACCATTGAAATTGATGGTGCAGAGTCTCAGGAGTATTTGTCAACCTTAGACCTGATTTCAGTGATAGCCTTTTTCTGCAAAAATTAATACTTGATGAGCAAACGAAATTAACTGTTTTTCATTTTCACCAAAATTCTCACGGTGTGGTCTTCTATCAAAAACACGTAGGTTGTTCAATATTTGAAAGAAATCCACTGAAAGATGCTTTTTGAAAATAGCTGATTATTTATTCAAGTGAATAGGCTAAAACTTATAAAAATCGTAGGTTTATTGGCCTGCCCTTGTATGGAAGTACATTAGACCTAATAAATATATTTTTTTATTCATTTTGAATACATATATTATCTTAGTTGATAATATTATGCAATGCGAATTATATAAAGAGCAAAAGAGAGCTGATAAAGCCTTTATAGAATATATTCAATCAATTAGTCAAAATATGTTTATGCAGGAGATATGATATAGCTTTAAAAAGAAGGAAAAGTAGCGATCATTTATACGTTTGCCCATAGTTTTTAAACAATACATATCATGAAGTGTCGAAAATATGAATATTTCATGCCTAAAAGGATATGTCAAATGTATATAACAAATTTTCTGATAAGTGAGAACTTCTTGCTACTGTAAATTAAAGTTTGTCTTATCCATCAGTCTAACGACAACTACTCTAATTGGTTTACATAGAGACTTATCGTTGAAAAATTGATATGCCTGGAAATATATACTAATTTTTACCGGAAAAAAATGAAGTCAAGAAGTAAAAAAAAATCAAATTAATTTAGTCATCTCAAAGAATTATATAACGTGCCAACGGTTATTATTTACTCATCTTTATTATGCAAATTTTGAGAGGTGAAAAGTCATTTTCTTACAAAAAAAAATTCCTATTTGCCACCATGAGCATACGGTACAAAAAGAGCATTGAGATAAGAGCGCTCCTGCACGCAAAATTGTACCAGAATACGATAAGGGAGCAGACTGGGGCCGCGAGGAATACGATCTACAATGTCTTCATGCATGGGATATTAGGAAAATGTGTTTTTTAGCAATCCACAGCTAATATGAAAAAAAAAAAAAAAAAAAAAAAAAAAAATGACTCAAGGAAGACGATTTACAATGTCGTAGAGACCCCAGTCTGTCTGCTCAACCATGGCCTTCTTGGACAAATCGCTCAGAGGGGCGCTCCTCATCCTCTTCTCGTACTATGTGCCCATGGTGGCGACTAGGACAAAGACTTTCTTAACAATCGACAGTTAATTCTTATGTTCTACTACATTCTTAAAAGGGAAATTCTAAAAAAAATGACTCTTAAATTTGTATGATTAAGATGAGTAAATAATTACAGTTGGGCTGATAAAAAACTGATCATTATTACCTTTTTAACTCCTGATCCTCGAATTGTCGAATCCCCCTTTTTCGAATATTACTTTCTCGGATAATAAGTGCCGTTGAGGCTACAGTGACAAATAGTTCAACTAGGGGAACAAAGAACATCCCCATGGGCATTACATAAATTATTGGTATATTTTTTCTCCTTTACTAATCATAAAATATAATATGACGTCAATTGATTACCAATATTATATAGGAAATGTTGTTAATATCACAAAAACATTTTTCTGCATTTAATTATACTACAAAAAAGTCCATCCACATTAGAAACAAAGCCAATTATGACTGAAAGTTATGTATTTCATTAAATCAAAAGTTGAATAGATTTTGAAGGGATCTTTCAGGAATATAGGTAAGTATAGCTTAAAATGGATGTTTTCTTAAAAAAAAAAGAAAACAACAACAACATAAATACCTGGAATTTTACAATTATTTACTATTCCATCACAGACTTGCTCAGAATCCCAAAATAGTAAAAATTGGTTACCTTGTAATTTCCTGGCAAATCATAAACCAAAGAAAACACATTTTAATATAATTTGGGTTGCTATGACTCCAGAAATATGGAAAATTGTGATTGAAGATTCTTTTCAGTAAACTGGAATACGATTTCAGTAATACCATACTTTATTAATGTATGTAAAATGTGCAAACTTGTAAAATTTCTGGATAAATCTGGATAGGAATGATTTAGTTTTACATTTGTCAATTTAAAAGAGTAATAAAACACGCCATATATTAAATAAGAACACAATTTCCAAAAGATGAACAACAAATGCTTGACCTTATTTAGAATATTCTAAAAATAAGTAATTCCATGAAATATGGACAACTTAAAAAAAAACAGCTCGACGTTGTATTTATCTACTAATTGAAAAAAAAATCCAATTTTTAATATAGAAAGCCCGTGCTCCATATTAAAATTTGACTTTTAAAACTTATCTTTGCTAAGGTTGTCCTGATCAACACACAAACCGGCTCTGATCGTAAATAATCTTATACCTAATTTGCAGGAATGAATTTATTAATGGTAATCAAATCTATTCATTAATGAATATTGAGTTATTCTCTTATCTAATTAGTAAGTTATTAACGAATTGAACCCTGTTTCCTTATTTATCAGAGTAGACTTATCGATAAAATTATCTGAGGAGGAAAAGTTTATTTGGATATTTACTTATTCTCCTTGATAATATAAAATGTTATATCAGATATTTGTTAATTATTTTTAGTTAAACACGTGTAGAAAATCGAGATAAATATATGTTTGTACTTTCCTCAAATGACGTCATATGAACCAATTTAATTACAACAATAATAATAATGCACTTCGTTTTAAATAATTAAATATCAGATGAGTGAGTAGACACTTTTCCCCACGTCCTTTCACAACAATCTTGTCAGCAGACTACTATTATGGTGTGTGTTAGTGAACAAATATGTACTGTGTGTGTATAGTGTATGCAGACACACGTTCTTGGAAAGGGTGACGTGGGGGGATGTAGACGAAGAAGAGGACGTAGGTAGGTATCAATATAGTTCTCCTCTCCCGCCGTGTGGGTGGGTGGGTATGATGTCAGAGAAGAAGAAATAAATAAAAAAGAGAAGACACATGTAGAAACATTGTTGTAATAAGGAAGATTTTTTATTATTTAACGGATGTGAAAGGAAGACTGGGGAGAGACAGGAAAGAGAAAGAAAGTATATCTTTTTTCGTTTGAATAAAGGATTTTCTCAGGTAGCTAATAGCAATAAAGAAGAAATAGGTTATAACTATTCGTATTTAAATATGGACTTCCAACCATACTATCTACATATTCCAATTTTTGTGTTCACTAGTGTCTCAGTAGTACGAAATGTGTCCTAAACTATTTATATGATTTTCACTTTTTAAAAACAAAAAAAAACTTGCGGGCAGTACCCTATGCAAAATATATTGCATGGATCAAATTCCAAACTAGATAAATACAATAATTGAGGCCATGTATGGCCTTAGCGTGAGCGGCCCAGTGGTACAGGAATCATGTATTAAAATAATGCTATAAGATAATATAAATAGCTTGGCATTTTGTAGTTTCTACCTAAATATATGTTTCTTATTATTTTCTAGAGCTGTTCCCGTTAGTACTTTACTCTGAAAGAGAGAACATAAACGATAAATATATATTATATAAAGTGAAAGCACGAATGAGGAAGAGTAACGCTGAGAAACTAAACCTGTAAGTCCTTGTTGGACTCAAAGTAGAATTGAGGATCAAAATGAGAGTAATTCCTGTTTATTTATTTTCTATATAAGGAGTGGGATTCGGCACTCCTGCTTTAGAACTTTTTTAACAATATAAATTTCTCATTTTTCTGAAATCGTAGGGTAAGACATTTAAGAGACAACAATATAAATAACATTTCCATTACTTCCCATGTATATGTATACATATACAAAATTTATATTTTGTCTCCTTTATCAAAACAAGTTGATTCATATATGACCTAACATTACGAAATAATTGTTCAATAAATCCTCTTAAAACGTGTACATATTATACTCTTTCAAAAATAAAATCTGATCCATCAACCGAAGAGAAAGCTATCATTATTTTTCTTAAAATTGACAATTAATTATTAAATTTGTTAATTATTTATTTGATATAATTATTTTTGAATTATTTCACAAATGTAGGTATTTAGTACGTAGATCTGAGTTGATGATTGATGCTAAATATACATATTCAATTATCAAAATATTTACATTCATTTTGCAAAATAAGATTAATTTAAAAAGTATAATCTGTTATTGATATATGCATTCCTTTATGGAGTTGCTTCCTCTCTGAAGACATTTATGCATAACAAATTGGACAGGTACTACTTACTTTGAAGTAGTATATCAAATTTTTCAATACATTTGTCAAAGAACTATTGGAAAGACAGTTCCAACACTATCAAGAAAAATGTAAAAAGTAATAAATAAAATCCTGAAAGCAAACTAATGAACAAGTAAAATAAGCCACAAAACTATGTTTTTGAGACGTATAGATGTGTACTAGAAATAAAACTTTCCAAGTAATTGTACAGAATACTTATTTAATGGAATGAAACAAACATTTCTTTATTACAACTTTTCCTTTGTAATTAAAGCTAAATGTTACTTTTATTAAATTTGTCAGCCCAGGGCTCGTTTTAGCATTTTTTTCCTTTACCAAATGACCTTTTCTTAGGAGAAGAAAATATATTTTCGAACTGGCTTTTGTATAAAATTTTCATAATATTTTTTGAATGACGTTTTTCTTAGAAAATAATCATTCTCTCCATTTTTCAAATGACCTTAAAATAAGTAAATCTTTTTTCTATTTTTGTGGTCTTTTTAAAAAAATGTCTTCGAATATATGGTCATGATCCCAGGGGTGAAAAGCGGGCTCTCCACCCTCAACAAGGTTCAACAACATGTTTCTCACTGTTTTTTCATCGACACCCAGGTTTGTAGCATGAGCTCTAATTGAATTAAGTGGGTCTGTCTCCATAAGGTTCGTGGTCAATTCTGGATAAATAATTTTATTCTTTCCACGTGCTCCATCCTGTTGTCGTCCTACAACCTCCTCGGGACTGAGTAAACAGTATCTACGTATACCCCCGCATGGCAAGCAGTCTTTGTCACACTCATCTCCACACGAAAGTTTTCATTATAATACAAACATTATTTTTATTACTGAATTATATAATTGAATAATTAAAAGAGGAAAACAACCTAAATGAAATCACGAGGGATCGATTTCACCTTCTCTAGGGATTGACAAGTGGGACTGGATTGGACCGCAATGCTACATAGATAACGTTCTACACAAAACTAGGCTATGGGTATTATTAAAAAATCGACAGTTGATAAAAAAACCATAAATTTGTATGTTAGTTAGATAGCCCAATGATGAGGTAATATGTTCTGACAAATTGTTGATATAATTTTGAGAGACTTTACTTGTTTTCACTTGAAAGAAGAGAATATATTTTTTTCCATGTAAAAAACAAATTACATTTATATATACATATAATCCAAGAGTATTTCTTAGAAAAAAGTTGTAAGTACCTCTGAGCATTACAGTTGCTCCATTAGTATAAAGTAAACCAGAATATACGCATAAAATAGTTCAGGATTAAAAAAAAAAGTAAATACATATGATTTATTGTGATAAATTTTTCTGGTTTTTTATCTTTTGAGTAACTAATATGGTATGCAAATATCGGGAAAAAATTATATACAGCAATTCATGTACACATATAATGATTTTATGTCAGTGGAAGTAGCTATACGTAATATATGTACAATATATATATATATACAAAATCCTACTATAAAAAGTGAGAAAACAAGATTCCTTCACCTGAAGCAAAGAACAAAAGAACACTTAATTAATTATGTATGACATTAGTTTTGATCTCTGTTTACTTCACGTCTGTTCAAAATTAAAATATATTTTGGAGTTAAATACAAAGGTATTAATTATTATAGGGAAAGTATTTAAATGACAGCTACCGTTAAAAAACTACAAAAGATATATCATCTCTCGGACAGTACCTTAAATAAAGGGGCATAATATTATTAGTACAAAATCTATATCTATAGCGTTTGTGTAAACATATGCATCAATATAACAAATCATGTCGTAACTTCACTTAACAGAATTAACAATTAATTTAATTTTATAATTTACGTCATAAATAAATAATGAAATTCAAATGTTTGACGAGACATACATATATTCCATTTCATAACCGTTCAAAAATAAGGCCTCTTATAATATGATCACATATATTTGTATAAATATTGATCACGAGGCCTTCTTTTTGCCACTTTATTAGTGGATTTTTAGTTATGCTATCAATTAATTAACCACACTTGTAATCCTTTCAGACCCACAAAGAATTGAAAATCAAATCAAAGATAATGAAAGTCAATTCTTGATCTCTTTGATTATATTAGAACTAATTAGAATTATTTATTCTTTAATAACTTCAATAAGTTCACCAAAATTTGATGGGACACTGGTGTTCCACTGGGTGTGAACGGTAATTTTTTATTATGCATGAACAAAATGCTAAAGTTAGGCTATATAGTTGAATTCTTAACACTTATTTATTATTAAGATTATACTTTTTATTTCTAATTCAAACAAGTAATAATTATACCATGAAAAATTGATTAATATTAATATAATAACTGCTTTACATGTGAAACAGGGAACGAAGCATTTTTTATCCCTTACCAATCATAAAGCAAGATTACAAGCTTTTTAAAAACTCGGATATAAAGTTTCACGTTCGATAAAACACCGGATATATCCGTAGTTGAAGAGCTTCTCTTTGCGTATAAAACTTGTTGGGCCTTGGAGATATGGCGTTAATCATATTTTCTTCTTTTCCAATGTAAAATGCTATGTAATAGTTTCGCTTTGGGCGATAAAAGTTAAATTTCAATGAAAATGATTCCAATTTCTAAATAAAATAGCTTAAGGCTTGCACAGTTGCAGAGATAATCGTCGCTTGTTTCATCCTCCATCTGGCAAAAATAACATATACGTTGACTGCCAGAACTTTATTTGTGTTCTCTGACCAATTTTATAATTAGAAAATTTTGAATTTAAAAAAATGTTGTAGTCTATATATGTATGTACATATATATTAATAGAAAATGAATACCAAAAAAAAGAAAAAAGCGTTCCAACACACAATGCCTTCACTCAAGATAGGGAAGTAAAATAATTAATGAAACATGATTGTACCTTTGTACATTAGGGTGGATCTTACTTTTCAAATGTTCGAGCTATGAGTTCCTTAGGGTCTCAAAGTGTTTTTATTAGTCTATCGATTTCATTGGATAACTTTAAACTTTTTTAAAAATATTTCGAAGTAGCTGAACGGCCCAAAGTTTCCAAATTTTCCACTTTTTTTAAATATCATACATAATGTAGTATTTACAGCTTTTTGTGCAAAGTAACAAATTTAGATATACAAAATTACTATCAAGAATATTCTATTATTTTAATGAGAATTCAGTATCTACGTCTCCAACACAACGTTCAGAGTAGGGACACGGATTGTAACTTTCCACCTATCTGCTCTTTAGAGTATTACGGCCAAATAATTCAACTTATAGATACCAAAATTGGCCAGTAAACATTTTGTTTACTTAGATAAACAAAAAAGTGTAAATTTGGAAGACCTTGACATTGGTGATTTTTATTTAAAGAAAAATATCTATACAACTAAATTTTATGAAATAAGTCACAAATGTTTAGGAATAATTAAGTTTTGCATAATAAATTAAAAGTAAGTCATGTTTATATAAAAATGACATTTGAGGTCAATTGAAGCCAAGAGCAATGACAAATTCAAAAATATTTATCATTTTACATAAACTAACTATCAAAATGTTACAGAGTTATGCAAAATATTTAATGAAATTCTTAAAATATATTTCCTTGAATAACATATCACTTCTAATTGTAAGTCAATATTTACAAAATAATATTTTAACTTCTTGCATTTTCTTATTTTTTTTTTTTGTATGATTACAATTTAGACAAAGTATACATATTTCCTAGAATTGGGTAGCAAACATACATGATCTTTGACTACTTAGAGGAGGAATTGCGGATGTGATTCATCACATGTTCATAAACCATGCGTATGATTAGATATTAGATTATTAACAACTTTTAGTTACTCAAAAGTATATTGAGCCTCTTTATAATCATTTTAACCATTCCATACCTTTGGATCAGCCAAAAGAAATGGCTCGAACATTTTAATATCTGATCACAAACATGATTGAAAAACTGCACCAATTAAAAGTTCCATAATATGGTGTCTATACGCAAGGTCTCTTTTCCAATTTTTTTTAGAGGAATACAAGCTTCAGCATTCCTACTTGTATTTCAATTTGTTTTGTCATAACACATGTCTTTAATACTGTCATCTATACCACAGTCTTGAATGGTTTCGTATGCAAAATTAGCTTGAGCCTCACATTTTCCGGATGAAAGCTTGAAATTAAGTAATTTCGAAATTATTTTCCTTCAAATAAATATGGGTAGTCGATCAACCTTCTTTTTCCCTATAAGACTAAAAAATCATTTTTTCATTCCAATGAATTACAAGAGCAACATACTTTGGAAATTTGTCTATATTTTAATAAGTTGAAACTCAAATTGTTTTTAGCAAATTATGCCTCTATTAATAGCAAATTGACCAAAAATCTAAATTCAAGGCTTTATCTGTTCTGCTAAAATGAGCACAGCTTTTCGATCTAATACTTAATAATAGTTAAATAATACGTTTATACTATTTACTCTATCGTTACCCTAGGCCTCATATGTCATTTTATTATATAATCTACTAATTTTATGTTGTAAAATTTATTATTTCACACAAGTTTTTGAATTAACGTATAACGAATTTAGTCATACATATATTTTTCTTCTAATCAAGGTCAAGGTCCAAATTTGCAATTTTTTGTTCATCTAAGGCAAATGTAAATTTTGCAAATTTTGGTATGTATCAGTTGAATTGATTGGCTGTGATACGCTAGAGTACATTTTATATGCAGAAACCTATAGTTCATGTCACTACACTTATCGTTTCCTTAGAAAACGTAGATACAGAATTCTCATCAAATCTTCTAGATTGTTGTTGATTGAAATTTTGCTTTTCTAAATTTGTTTTTTTTGCTCAAACATCTCATTTTTAGATGACATCAACAGAACAACATTTTTTTTCCTAAATAAGTATAAAATTTTAAAAATTTAGGGCCGTTGAGCTTCCTCTTAATATTTTTCAAAAAATCTATAAGCTAGCTAATGACATATATAGACTAAAAGGAACATTTTGAGACCTTAAATACCTTATATTTCGAACATTTAAAAAATAAGCTCCACCCTAATGTACAAATTACCCATATTAATTATGAAAATAATTGCATGTAACCATTCGAGAGTGACACACAATGTCTCCTCCTTCATTTGCTTTCACATAGAACCACATCATACTCCCCTGTTCAGGAGGAATTCATTACGAAAAGCTATAAAATCATCATTCCCTCCTCTAAAAGCATGGCGTACAGAGCAAGTCAATTAAGGCTATTGGAGGGAATAAATTAATCATTTGTATATTATAGGTTCGTACGAAGGTAATAGTTTTTTAAGGTATCGTTTTTTAAGCCAACTTTGAGTTGATTAATTATATTTTATATACATACAATATGAGGAATTAACATGAACGGAATGATTGATATATGTAGATTTATATTTTTTTATTCATTTAAAAAAAAATAGTAATATTAAAAAACCAAAAGATATATTAGGATAGAATTAAAAAAAAAGCCATTAAGCCTTTTGGTATATAATATTTCGTTTCTATATTTGAAATTCCTTACTGACTAATTTGATCCACTGTCTGGTGTAAATTTGACTTTTAATATGAGAATGAATAATCTTTTTAATTCCTATGTATGTATATGCTGTTCCGTTGTGATATTATAACTTTTTTTTTTTTGCACAAAAACCTTTTCTACCGGCGACAACCAAAAATCTCACTTTGACTTTGTTTGAGAGCTCTCACTTCATTTTTTGCCTAGTATAGGCCCTTTTAATTTGAAAAGAAGGATATTTTATGTGGCGAAATGAGCCACTATGAGTTGAATTTTTTTTTATAATTTTTAATATTTGATTGTTTATCCGTCAAAAATATTGTGAACCTGCCGATTAAGAATTTTAAAGGGTCCCAGATATGCTCCATGTTTCCGTTGTTTTATTTTTATTTAATTTATTTTGTCTCTCCATAAGAATTTTAAATTGTCCATATAAGGATTTTTTTTATTTTAAGGCAGCAATATCCTCTTGATTAATAATCCTTACATCAGAACTCAGAATAGGTTATTAATCAAAAAATACCCTATTCAAAGAACCCTAGTTGAAAATATATTTTATGTGTGTTTCTCACATATCTAATATGTGAATTGATACACTCTTAAAAATGAAACAATATACAAGTAGTAATAGCGTGTTGATTTGGTATGATATCTTTTTACTTATCATTTGTAAATGAAGCATCTATTAACTGATAAATTGAAATATATCCCTCCGGTAATAAAAAATCAAAATAAATTAACAAGCCACAATGCATATATACATATGTACTAACAAAGGATTCTCTTGTGGATTTGCCTTGCTTTGCACGTACATAAGTATACAAATTGATTACTAGACAATTATGGGCTTTGTCAAATATGCCCTAGTCAATTAATTATGTACAAAAAAAGATCAAATATATGAGTAAATGCCCGAAGAAATGTTCGGTATTTAAGTAAAGAAAACATTTCCATTAACCTTCTTAATATGTGCATTTATTAGTTTAGAGAATATATTCTCCCAGAATGAGAAAGATATTTATTTGTGGACTTGAAGAACAATTGTTCACATAGTGTGTATATATTATATCAATGTACAGCGTAATATATAGTTTTTGATAAAAAACAATATAGGTGCAAACTTTAGAAGGAATGAAAAGGAGCAGAACATTGAGGCTTTATAACATACAACTTCATTGATGTATCTTTCTATTTTTGAAAATGCTTTCCTCTGATTCATACCATGGCCTCCAAACTGGCCCTAAAGACACTACAGCACTTCTTAATGAAGGCCTCGGGCGAGGGTGCCAAAAGCTGATCGACGGATACATTCAGGTCCTCCAAATTTCGGTGAGGGGTAGCACAGGCTCTCTTCTCGGCCACACCCTAAATTGCATAGTGAGGGAAGAACAGTCTGGGGTAGGAGGATGCCCAAATTGATACATTATTATTTAAACAAGTCAAAGAATTTATGACCTCTCTTGATCCGGTTGGCCTTGGCTGCTGTTGAAAGCAGTTGCTAAATGTCATCGTACATAAAAGACCTTCCCCAAATGCTTCACATACATCCTCATAGTCCAATTAATACTGCCTCATCGAGTTGGCCAGTTCTCGTGCGATCGCGGTGTTCATGTCCCCCATTATCCCGATTTTCCTATTCTACTTCTGCTAGGAGACCTCTCAAGGCTCTGACCTGAAGCCATTATGCTTTTAATCTTGTAAACAAGACTCTGAGAGTACCCTACCATTTTCATGATCTCCGCGAGACAAACTTGGGCTTGGCCCGTATCAGACACACTTTACCTTTTCAACTCCATGCTGACAACTGTTGATTTTTGAAAGTTTTTTTTTAATAAAGTGGAATAGTTCCTACTTTTAATAAAGCAACAAAGTATTTTAAAATGTTCACCCTCAAGTAATCCAGGTTTATTTAAAGTCAAGTCCTCAATTTTACCTCGCACACTGTATGTAGAAATGCAATTAGAGTAAGTGATGAATAATGTAAATTGAAGGTACATATAACTTATGAGGGTGTGTGTACTTCAAGACTCCAAAGTGTGTAACACGAATATTTCCTGCCTGTGAGTTTTTTTTAATTCAATTATACTTTACTAAAATCCATTTGACACAACACCATAATACCATACCTACATTGTACACTCAAAGTAGACACTACACTCATAAAATTCCCATTTTCTTTGTTTCAAATTGCTCGCGTACATAGCAAGTCAAGGAATACATTATTCCTATATTTTGTTGGTACATTCAAGGTAACTAGAAATTCAAGGTATGTAAATAAAATATATCGGGCCAGCACTCATTTTCAAATTGCTGTACCGTACCGCTCGCTAGTCACCCTAAATAGAAGGAATGTTTTTGTGACGTCAGAGTCGATAATAATATATTCTTTAAGTTTTAATAATAATTAGTAATCAATTACTATTATATTAAATTCATAAATTTATATTGTGACCGGAGATGGAGTCCCGCAATAAAAGTTGGGGTTGTGCAGTTGTCATTTGTGGCTCACTTAATAATGAGGATTTCCCTAAGGATTGCTTAAGGAGAAAGATTTGGGAAATAACCTTCCGGTTCCTTGATTATCAATATTAAAAAAGGTGGATCTGAAATTAAAAAAAAATCCCTGGTGTTCAATCTAACATTATTGAAATTGTCTCTCAACAATTAAAATCAAAAGAAGTTCCAAATGGAAAACTAGCCGTCTTATGTTTTAATGAAATGAAGATCAAGGAGGAAGCCTGCTATTCTATTCACGATCAAAGGATTTATGCTCCAAAGAAAAATATGGAGGCATTATGTAAAAATCGTCCTTCGTAGACATTCTTTGTTTTAGAATATACTGCCAAAAGCTTGTACAGCAGAATTACAGCGTTCATTAAAACCATTAATATATTTTAGATATTCTATTTAGGAGAAATAAAATTGTGGGGCGTATCAACATTTCCTAAATTAATATTTCATCTCTCACTCATTCTATTTCATATATCACTGGTAAGAAATAATCTATTCCAAAACATTTTGCAGCTAAATCAAGCTATATATTTTCAGCTTTTTTAGTCATCATATCTTGAGACGGATTAACATCAGGATCGATCGTAGTCCTCAGATATCAGAGGTCATTGTATAAATTAATAAACTAACATACTCTTTTTTTAGTATTCCACAAGTGAATTTATACATCAATATATGATCATGCTTCGAGCTACATCCAGCTTACCTATCCATGATGATGTCAACGAATAAAAAGTTCCATTTTATAACTTCAGGGACTCATTTTGTATCAGTGTGATTCAATCATCAACTCCTGAACATTTACATAACCAACAAAACAGTTTTCATTTCATGAAATATATTAAAAACGCGAGGAAACAGTTTCTTGCTTTTACATTTATAATGATTTATTTCGTAGATATGATATTCCAATCAGTTAGATCTATGTATAAATATGTATAATATTGAAAGCCTTGGAGAAACCGGGTTAATAAAGTCGTATGTCTTACTATTATAATTATATATTTACTTAAAAATTATTTCATATCGTGGCAAAATGTATGTGGACCCCTTCAGAAAACAAATTGAGCTAACAAATTCAACATTTTTAGAGTTTGTGGTTATTTTTTTATTTTGCTGTCGTGTTTACTTAACAATGAATGACATAAGTAATCCATCATCTAACTATAAGTTACAATATACAAATATGTACTAGTTTTTCTATTTTTAAACATTTGCTTCAATGACGTTCAGTAACAATTAATCAAAGACATTATAGTCAAATAGTACAAAATATTTACAAGTATTACGACCATTTAAAAAATAAATTATATTTACAATAATTAGTTATAAATTCAATCGTCTATTCATTGCAAAAAATCCAATGATCTTTCCAGATATCATGAAAATTTATATTGATGTAATTTCGATAAAATATTTTATTTTTACGGTTAAATAATATTACTCTTATTTTATACCTCGAATTCAGGTTATATTTATTCGAGGATAAATAAGTCCTTGGAAGTAACCCATTTTCTTCGGCTTTGATTGTCCGGTAACAAAAGAGCTACTTTTCAATGTCATTTTATAATTGGACAACAATGGGATGGTGTTTCTGATATGGTACACAAAAATATCCGCTTTGGACAGAATTAGGATTATCTACTGATATAACATATTTTTCTAATACATTCAATAAGGACAAACGTATATATGCGTTTGCAAATGTCCCTTACTTACTGAAGTTACTCAGAAATCATTTTACTGATCAGGGCTTTCAATTAGAGGATGGAATTCTCATTTTAATCGAAACAATTAGAAAACTATTAGATAAGGATAATGAGGAGTTTCGAATATGCCATAAATTAAGTTCTGATCATTTAAATCTAATTGCAAGTGCTAGATAACGGGTTCGGTCAGTTTCTGAATGATTTAGTTATACAACAGCTAGTGGTATTCGACTTTTAAATGAGAAGGATCAATCTAAATAGAAATTTGCTAATTTTATCAAACTTGTAGATAAATAGTTTGATGTCATGAACAGTTCCTCACCTATAATAAATAAAAGTTTTCGATGTGTTTAATCTGGAGAAGTAAGGGGGAATTCTTCTTTCAATAATAAATGTGATAGGAAAAATGAAACATATTAAAAGGAAGGATCTATCTTAAAGCCTTACCAAAAAGGCATAATCATTTCAACAAAGTCGATGATGGCGTCGTATGAATATTTAAAAATGAAATTCAGCTTCCTTATGTATTGATATCTTGCCTAAATCAGGTGCCTTGAAAACTTATTTTCCCAGAATTATATATAATAGTCGCACTAACTCTCATCCTAATGTTGTAGAATCAATAGGTCGATTTCGTATTATTGCAATCAGTGGCTCTGAAAAGATTATTGTTGAAAATGCTCCGGTTAATTTTCAAAATGTCCATCACTCTCATTCCATGATTAAACAAGTCACAGATAGTATATTGGATATAAAAAATTTATGAGAAAATCGTAAATTTATAACAGAGGAAACATTCAAAGACATTGATTGAAGATTTTGATTTTTTCAATTTTTTTTGAAGAACATGAAGTACACAAGGACCCAGAATCTAGTAGTGAAGATGAAAATATAAACTACTATGTAGAAGATTTTGCAAGTATTCCCAACAAAATCAACTGTCAGGAAGAGGGAAAATTAGGTATTTTTTTATGTTTTTCTAAATATAAATAATTTCCCTCTAAAATATTTTATTTTTAAGGTAAATTTAGTTTTAAAAACTGACAAGCATTTTATTTCTTAATTATTACTTCATAATTATGCGTGAATGCAATCAATGAATTTAATAGTATATTGACCAATACGTCACACTCCATCGACTAGGGAAAAAAAGGAAAACACGTGGTGGAAGGCACACATCAGTCCAAATATGTGTAATTAACATACCTGCCATTTCTAGTTACCTTGGGTACATTAACCAATTGAGGTGCCCCAAAGTAATAACACGAAAATTTCCTTGGCTACTGGAATAATTTTTCACCACGCGATGTCGCTCAAGGGGTAGTTCAGATTTTGTCATTTTATCATTTGTTCCTTGTGAGGTATACAATTTTGTCTTTCATTAAAATTATACATTCATCGAACATACGCAATTAGTTAGACATGGAGTAATGGTACTCTCAGCACCTCAAGCAGACAAAAAAGTATTATCGTAGCTTATTAAATTTGAATAAAAAATATCTTCTTTTTGCCACTTGACTTTAAAGCTTGTGGGTGTACTAATCCAGTGATTTTAATACCACATGATCCTGCTATAATATAACAACAACGAGAAAATATTACAGTTGTGTAATTGTACAAAATTGCTATTAGTTTACCAACAAGAATTTATCTTCAGATATGATGTTTTTCACAACTACCGATTACATGATTTAATGTGTGAGTGGGTGTGGGGTTCCTTTAATAAATATTTGATTATACCAAAGAAATAAAGATTATCAAGAGCATCGAATATTTGAAAAAAAGCTCAATGTAGAATTATATTTAGGGGATCACTACAAGAAGGCCTGAACCGAAAATAAATATAATTTGAAATTATATTTATTTCATAAGCAAAAATAATCAATATCAACATTTGCTCCTTGTATTAGAGAGACATCGATAAGTTTCCTGAAACTACAAAGGAGGAAGAACTGAACCAATACCTTATAATCAATAATATACCTACTTTCAAAATTTCAAATATATTATCGACTATGCTTAGGTAGAAGTAAAATTAAACAACCCTTCAACGATAAATTGAAAGCTTCAGACACCTGGCGGACCAATTAACTATTACAATATATCAACAAAAATGTTATGGAGTGTTTTTGAGTCAAATGTCACCCATTCATATCTTTTGAGTCACCCTAATTTTGCTCACGCATTAGTTGTCACATACAATTCCAATTTCTCTTATGTAACTTTTTATTGTTGTTTTTGTTGGTAATGTCAAAAGTTTGAAAAAAAAAATCAAACAAATCATCACAGTAATTGAGTGATAACATTGAACAAATGGATTTATTTTCTTCTTAATTAAATATATATATACCATAGGTATTTTTTAAGGGAAAATCAATACGTCGATATTCATATATCTTTACTAGCAAAGGCTTACCCGGCGTGGCTTGGTCAAGGAGGGAGTGGGGAATCACATTTAGAATGTTGAAAATGATTCCTTCTGAATGTTTAGATCCCTTCGGCCAGGGGGAACATTAAAATATCTATATTATTATGAATTAGAAAAAATTGTTTTATAAACTTCAAATAACATACCAAAATATGTTTTGATTAGATGTCCATTTTCAAAAAATTGCCAAATCAAAATTTGTGAAGAAAAGTAAAAAAAAAATAAACAATAATAATAATGCACTAACTTTGCGCATAAATAATTAATAATTATCTAAAAAAATATAATCAAAAATTAAAATATTTGTAGAAAAAAACTAAAATATACCTACTGCCGGTGAATAATAAAATATCTGCATAAATCATATCTCTTCTAGCTCTTTATTTGACATTAACAGGAGCTGTTTCTTATCCTCTGTTCAGTCCCCTTAAAGGTATGTTTGGGCTTGGAGAACAAATGCTTGCTGCTGGTAGTAATGTGACACGACATTATATCTTTGAAATACCTTTTTCACCCTTCGGTAGGCCAATATCATTTCCAGACCTAGAAAGTCATCAGTCATTTTTCACTTAATGCTTGGACGTATCCATCTTTTGGGACGTCTAGTGAAGAAATGACTCTCTTTTTGCACATCCTGAGACAGCTGACTGGATGACTAACCTTCAAATAAAGTGGTCTCTTCAAGAAGGAACTGGTTTGCTTTTTCTTGAGTCTCATCAGTAAGAAAGGCTAGTTTAAATTAAGGGAGACCCAAGACTTTAATGTATCAAGTCCGAGACAAGACCAAGAACATCAAAAAGCAGTCTCAAGACCAAAACTGGTCTCGAGAACCACAGCACTATTACATGATATGTAATTTTGTACAAATTGATCAGATCGCGATTTTTTTCCTATTTTTGTGGTAATATAAAGATTCAGAGCGTGATACTGTGATCAGCAACATAATACTGCCATATCCCAATTGATCGCCGATCAGGAAAAAACTCCGAACAACAAGCCTGCAAAAATGTAATTATATATATAAAGAGTGGCCCACAAAACTTTTTCTTTTTGATATCGCTATAAAAAAAAAAGACGGATGGATATTTTTCAATAATTTTTATTTATTTGAAAGCCTCAACATTCCGGTTAATAATGGAACACCACTTTATTCATACGGTCTCCGTCGCCGGCCTTACAGTAGCCCATTCTGTCGACCCAATTTTTCAATACATTTTCGATTGTGTGAGCTTCAATAGCTGTAATGGCGACTCCAATTTCGTGTTTTAAATCGTCAATCGTCTCTGGATGGTTGTTTTAACATTTATCCTTGACGGTTCCCCACAAAAAATAGTCCAACGGAGTAAAATCGCAGCTACGAGGTGGCTAGTTGACGTTGTCGTTTCGGCTTATGATGCCATTGTCGAAGACAGTGCACAAAAGATCCACTGTAACGTTGGCTGTGTGGCATGTAGCTCCCCCTTGTTGGAACCAAATATCGTCGATGTCTTCCTTTTCCATTTGGGGAAACAAAAAATCTTCCAACATGGCCCGATAGCGCTCACCATTGACCGTAACTGCAGCATCTTGCTCATTTTTTCGCTTTCGGCAACAGCAGCAATGTTTTCGATTGAGCGCACTGGACGAACACGGGAACGCGTTGTTTTATCCATTAACGAACCAGTTTTGCGCACACGCTTCACAAATTTATCCACAAACTACCTGGAAGGTGCTTTATTTCTACCGACGTAATTTTCTTGCAGTTTCGTTTGAAGACACTCCATTTTGGAAGTAAGTCTTCAGTATTTTCCAATTTTCTTCCAGCGTAAATTTAACCATTTTTGTAAACTGGAAACCTTTTACAAAATATTAGGCACAATCAGAATGTTACTACAGCTGTAAGACATCAAAAAAGTGGTAGTTCAAAATGCAACCGCTAGATGGGCCACCCATTATATATAAATGAGATTTGATTATTTGACTCTACTCTTAATTTATTTATGAATACATTTCTTCATATGGACAACAACGATATAAATGTATAAATACAATATATATGTGAGAGATAAATATAATATAATTCATTTCATTTTTATATGTAATTTTCTCTGAGGAATTATATTTCTTATTCTGTTTTTAGTTTCTTCAAAGAAAGAGAAGGAAGGGGAGTGTAGCCCCCAGATGTGACAATAACGTCATTTATGATGAATAAGTCTTGGCGGGGTAATATTTTGTAATCAAGCAATAATTTGTGTTTTTAATTAAAACAATTTATTTCTTTACTCATCTGTATCAAATATTTTTATGTCGATCTTCGACTGTTTCTTCAATAAAATCGGGTATTATATGGATTCATAAAAAAATTCTTTGATGTCCCGGTAAGGATGTAAAAATAGAAATTATCCGGGGAAATGAGTGAAACTTGGTCACTCTAATGTACAAACTTTCAATATATTTTGAACTCATATGTTTATGTTGTATAAATCATTATGGACACAGCTGTTTATGAAAATAGCTTCTGTAAAAAAAAGCTTTTTTATAAAATTGCAATAAAATATAGTGGCGTTCACATGATGCAAAATATTTTGTTATTTTATATGCAAACACGTCACACAATCATAAAAAGATGAATGACTTTTCAAGTTATTGAGTATCGTTTGACCCATTTAATCGATAGAACAGCAATCATGTAGCTAAAATGGTGTAGCCATTATTTAAACGTAACCTCTGTGTGTGTATGTAATTTATCTCTTTGACAACGTTATTAATTTAATAATTATGCTTACATAATAACGATATTTTTTTATACCACATATTATGTCTATCGATTTACGTAACATTAAGGGTTGTATATTAATGAAGCAATATTCTATTTTCTTTGGTAAAGCCTACCTAGTACGAAATTGTATATCTATTAAAAAAGGGTTATAGTCCACATAGTATCAGAGGGCCTTAACAGAGTAACTTTGCTAGATATGTAAATGTTAAGGGATTAATAAATATCTTTTCATGATAGACATTCCTTACTTTAAAAAATAAAAGATGTATGAATATAAAAGTTGACTATTTATGAGATAATACGAAAGTAATGTTCATAAGAGTTTTCCATAATTTAGAACATCCCATTATGCCACCTTTCCATTGTCGCTGTTAGGCTACTAAGTTCACTGCTGCATCGACCAGCCTTTGTCAGGTCAATGCATTTGACAAAAATACGTCTCCAAAACTTGGAAGAGAGTCTTGTCCTTCTCAAATACAGTGAAGATTCTCATGCTTTGCTCCAAAAGTAAAATTCTGTAGTTATCTAATGTGAAAGTATTTGGAGGCTAAAAAATGATAAAAAATATAGTCAAAAAGTCTTTACTCCAGTTTGTCCTTGATATTTTTTAGCTTCGTAAAGTTAGGTGAGAAAAAGTGATTTAATGTCTACCCGTTTCTTAAAGAGTATATAATCAAAGAGTAACAAAGTAAATTAAAGTTAGTACTTTGTTGGTGATATATATGGTTTTGTTTTGAAAGCCAATTAGTATTTTTTTTCGGTCAATATGTTTAGTTAAAAAAAATATATAATTTCACTAATATAATAATAAATTACTTCAATTTCCCATTGAATTAATAAATTAATTCATGCATAACAATAGTTTCCCACTACTCTTAATATAGGTCTGTATGTTGAATTCTAATGAATATCATGACGGCCCATACATATAAATTAATCGATGATGACACCATTGGCTGATATCTATTTTTGACGTGAAGTCAAACATTACAGATCGTCTAGAATTGCATATAAGTTATATCCAATGGCGTTGCTAGCTTTCATCATTTGGCGGGCCTTAGCTCCAAAAACGGTTATATAATAGGTTTATTTTATCTATATACTAGTAGAGTGGGACCGATTTGGAGGGCTGAATAAAGGGCACGTCGTTTCCTTTATTGCATCAGGCAATTTTTCCTCCAAAAAGAAACAGAAAAAACCACGTAGTTGGTAGTTAGCCAAATAAATCAATCACACCAATGGGAATTGATTACAGATTCTGAGTAATTCATGAACATAGGATCAATTCCAATAAGATTATAAAAGAATACTTAAGTCATGAAACCCGCACTCATTTTTCCCTTCCTTTTTTTAACCCAATAATGGTATTTTCCCCCTACTTATTATTAGAAGAATATTAATGAAATGAAAGATGTAATTGAATTTAAAAAAATCTTATAGTAAATGTCTTAAGGCAGTTTTTTTTATATATACATTTTCTTTAACGAAAATATATCCTATTATTCTAGATAACCTTGCAGAGCCCCAAATAATAAGCTTCATTGTCCACTCATAGATATCTTCCCTACCAGGAAAAATTGTACAAAAACATAATTAACCCATAGAACACCAGGTAATTTATTGCAAGTTTAATACTACCTCTTTACTCTTTGGGATATTTTTATACGTTCATCACAAAATATAGTTGTTATTACGAGGTATCTTCCTTAGCAAAGCATACCCTATAATAAAGTTGATTACATATAACTATATGGATTAACCGATAGATTCATGTACAAAAGCACAAATAAATGGTGTATAAAGTAATCTCGCTTTTTTCCTCCTGTTGGTAGCTAATTCCATAAAATTGTGGAAGCAATATTGAAATCAGCTTTAGTAGTCTATTGGAACATAAGTTTGAAATAATTAGATTTTATTCTTTATACATATGGAAACTTCCATTGCTCTTGTTGTATAATAGGTTTTAAGTTTTTAATTAAGTGTATAAGCTTGTAATGGGTCCGTTGGGCCCAGTTTTATTAACACATGGCTTGAAGAGTTCAAGCTTAACAAAGAAAAAACGGTTTCACTCGTTCAAAGTAGGGCAAACAATCAAATTAAAAAGAGGGGCTAATGGACCCAGTTGATATCATAAGTATATTTTATTCTATACGATATGTATTATGTAGATTGTAGGTACATACATTTTGAGAAATGAAAGCTAATGTTTTATTCTTAAAAGGACAAAACAATTAGTTTTTTATTAGATAATTTGTTTACATGTAAATATTATCGTCATAGGTATAACACATAGGTAGTACCGCCCTTTCTGTATAAATGTATGCACGTAGGAAAAACCAAACAAGTTGTTATGTATGTTGGATAAAGTTTTTCTTTTGTTTCCTAAATAAGAACTCATTTTTTCCCTTATCTAAAAACAAAAACTCCGTGGGACTGGATCAATATTTCTTCGATCAAAGTTACAAGGAGATCGGTCCAGACTGAATTTGGAAGAAATGAGTAAAAAATATAGCAAGATCGGTTTAGCAATATAACATTGAGACTAAAACTTATCAAATGTGTCAAACACTTTTCGTAGAGTTGGCTATGATAGAGAGAGAGTGTCAGATTGACACGCTATTATTTAATTATATCCAAGTTCATTAGGGGGAGTACATATTTGCTGAGAATAAATATAGTTAACTCAATATAAATACATTCTTACAATTGTTACTACTCATTCTAGTATTTTTCAATCCGTGTTCCCAGAGAAATTTCTATCTCAGACGGTGCCCGAAAAATTTTGACATAGGACATTTTGTCTCAAGGATATTTCCCCTTAATATATAAATGAATGAATTTTATAAGTCGTTATTGTTTATTTTTGGTTTAAATCAAAATATGTTATATTTATTACTATAAAATGCATTAAATGTTTGTTTTCTGTTGGAATAATGATGAAATTATGATCTTGCCTCGTATTATGCTTTGTTTGACAATCCATAAGTCTTTTCTAGTTAAAATAATACATCATGTCTTATGATAATTAATAACGGAAAAGTGATTAGCAATTCATCTATTCGTACTTTTTTTCTTCTTATTATTAAACTAATCTTTATTATTCTCTGGTTAAAATTAAATAATGTGATTTTGTTTTGCATTGAAATTTTGGGGCATGTTTCCATTATTTTTCAAACAGAAAACAATTATTTGAGGCGTTTTATTGTATTACCCATTACATATTTTCATTAAATAATTACAAGAAAACAACAATTTTAACTCCAAATAACAAAAAAGATACATTAATCTAACTTATGTATTCATGAAGGCAAAATGTCCTAAGATGACATTATTTAAAGCAAAATATCACAAGGAAAAAGTAGTTAAACGCAAAAGAACCTTACGCCATCTCAGACAGAGAGATGCTCTCTGGAATAACGTCGAGTTTATTTTATTCCCTCGTAACCTCTACTCTCCGAAGAGAAAGGAAAAATTAAAAGGAAAAAAACACAAACAAGAAAATAACATTCTTTTTTTGGTATTTTTCTTATTGTCAACTGTTAATTATTATTTATGTATTAATTATGCACGATAATTTTATGAATATACAAATAAATGACTGAGTATGAAAAGACAGGAATACTAAATGAAGGCCCTTGATCTATATACAGTCAAATCCGGATATAATACAGATACGCTTATAGTCAACGTTCTCTCACATGCTATTTTTTTCTACATAAAATAATTCACATTAAAGAAACATGAAGTAAAAACTCACATAAAGTCGACTTTGTCTTCTCTTTTTAGGTATGAACTTCATAGGGATTCATAAGTTTGATGGAAAAATTGGAATGAAGAATTTTTCTTGTTATTGATACAAAATGAAAGATAGTGCTCACATTTTTTTGCATATTTCATTTTAAATTAATTTTAAATTGTTTTTCAATCAAAACGGATACATTTTATGAATCCCCCCCCAAAGAAAAAACAACAAACAAACAATATACAGGGATCGGGGATCAAATTGTCACCTACTTTAAACCTTGATAACTTGAAGACGACATTATCAAATAAAAAACCGGTTACCGAATAGGAAAGCTATTTTTGTCAGCTGACGATACGTAGTTCAGTTAGCATCATGCCGTCATCATATGAGGAGATAAAGAGCTATAAGTGGAACGAGGATCTTTCGAGGTCCGCCGTAGTCATGGCATTGGTTAATAATGGAGGTGAAATCTCCAAGTCACAAGTCAACGATTGCTTCAACCTTAGGAATGAATTTACGGACTGTTCAGCGTATCCTTAAGAAGCTAGAGGACACCTGGGATGTTGATGCCACCATAAAGAGGGCACCCAAGGAGGAGGGCGCCGACAGGAAGGTCAGGGACACCGACTTTGTCGACAAAGAAGAAGATGGTTGAGGATGGCCCTACCAGGTCCATGAAGGCCGGAGACAGGCCCTGGGTCTGGCAACAGGACTCAGCACCCTGCCATGTGTTCAAAATCTCCATGCAGTGGTTAACCGAGAACTGTTATGACGTCGTAAACAAGGATTTGTGGCCTCCTAACTCTCCCGACCTTAATCCTTTGGACTATTTTGTCTGGGGCTATGTCGAGAGACATACCAACAGACATCCCCATAGCACCAAGGCCACCCTGATGGACTCAATCAAGGAGGTATTCGGCAAACATGGACAATGAGATGGTCAGAAGAGCCTGCGGCCGGTTCAAAGGCCGTATTGAGGCCGTTATTGATGCCAACGGTGATTATATCGAATGAATGGCTACTCTATACCTATATGCTCGTCATAGTTTTGATTTTCAATAAAAAGGTTAAAAAATGTATATTTTGTGTTGTTTTTTGTAGAAAAATATTTTGCCGACAATTTAATCCCCGCTCCCTTTATAATAAAAATAACACAAAAAAACAAATTAATAATAGAATATATGCAATAAATATTACATTTTAATTGTAAAAATTTAGTTGTATTAGATTATTTACATAAGTATCCCAAAATTATGAGCTTTTTTATATACTTCAGAATTAAGAAAAATCCGGGTATAGTCATCTTTTCACTTTATACGGACTTGACTTCAAATTAATATAAACATTTAAATCATACGTACTGACCTTTTTAAGTTCTTAATACAATTTAGTCAACCCAGAAAATAACTGAACGAAAAATACATTGTATCTTTGTTTATTTTTAAAAAAAACCCGAGCTGTTTGTGCATTGGTGAAATGTGAGAAGAGAAAAACAATGAAGAAATAAAAAATATTTATTGTGTTCCATGAAAAATGAAAAAAAATGTATTGGCCCTAAAAAAATGATGAGAAACACTGCAATATAGTAAAAGTACATTACATAAAAGAAGGATATAAGAACTGATTAGAGGACAACTTCTGTTTTGTTCAAAATTGTAACTTATAAATTAAACAAAATTCGTTGTAGGATTCTTCTATGGTAAAAAGATTTTTATTATTATTGAGATGATATTTTTTTAAAGAAATTTGTTCTAGGAATTTGATGGCTTTTTTATAGTTCCAAAAATGTGTTGACCTTTTTTTTTATTGGACTATCCTATTTTTAAAATTAATAAATTAATTCCTCAATAAAAGTTTGTTGTTTATTGATCTCATATGTTGTGTTTTCGTAGATTTAAGGACCTGTAATCTCCAAATCTGTCGATTTCTCAGTCCCCCTATAATATTTAAAAAATATATTATTTGTTTAATCAAATTATTATAAATAAAATGGATCGCTGAGTAGGAGTGAAATGTAACTATTGTTTTATTTTAAAACTGTATCTAAATCAGATTAGTAAAAATTGATACTCTTGCAATCAACGTACTCTCAAATATTAAAACCATATCACATATAGAATTATAACCCACAAAATAGAGTCTGACCTTTAATAAATCCAGCATATCTACCTAAATAATTTAATGAAATTACGATATGAAGATGTATTCAACAGTGACTATTTGTAATAATGTTAGTATTGATAACATTAGACTGTTTTTATCAGTAAAGATCTGCAGGTTGACAAATTCTCGTTTTTCATGATATTAAACGACTGTTTCCCAACTCCTATACCGACCCATTTTAGAACAAGAAATCAGGAATTGACCAAATTCTTAAAATATCATATGTATGAAGTCCTTTTTTTGTACCAAAAATTACCATTTATTTCGATTATGAATTATAGATTATTTATTCATGAAATAACAATCATTCCGTAAATTATTCATCGGAGAAGAAAATCACCGGGTGGCCATGATATTTGAGGTAATTTAAAATACCCATACGGAATTATTGAAGGTTTTGAGTCAAAAATGGCCTCTATTTGATCCTCATTGACTTGATATCAGTAGCATTGACGACCATTGACACGGTATTCTTGCTTTTCTTACACAACATCAAACTTTTAAGAAAAAAAGTTCCGCCAGATGCAGCCAATTTTTGCTAAATATAGTCAAAAAATGGCTAATTTGACAACTCCGATGGAGAAGCGATAGCAGTGGCGCGATCAAAACAAAACAGGAACCAAACATGTTCAATTTCGGCTCAGTTACTGAGGCAGTTACTTAGGGAGCTGTTGCATTTAGTTTCATTGATTGCATTTATGTTACTGTCTTAACATGTTTTTCACCGGGTTATATACCAATTTGGCTCAAAATAAATTAACGATCCCATGGCATTGGTGTCGTCACCCAATTTGGGGTTGAGACCCGGAGGTTGAGAACCACTAGACAAAAAACCCAAATATGTAAATGCTTCATTGGCAATTCGATATAATGATATTGAAATACTAACAAAGTCAAACGATAATCAAATTCATCTAATTTTCATAACAATAAATAATTCTGGGCCTCTTTTCATTCTTCAAAGTCATTGAAGGAAAAAATAAAATCACATGTGAAGCCAAGAATATGAAATGTATACATTATATTCAAGAGAAACCAAAAACATACATTAGGGCAGAGTTAATTTTATAGAGATGTACCATTTACTTCCTGTCTTTCTCATTTCCTCTTGTAGAAAGAAATAGCACATGTCAAGTTTTTGACGTTCTTTATAAATGGCGATCCATCAAAAGAAAAATATATAATTCATGCTCATACTATGGATAGAATGCCTAACATCAATTATATTTTATTAAAAGTGTACAGATTTATAGTTCAATGAAGTTAATATGTCAATAATTTATATCCTAGAGAGATTCGTACCCGGAAAATCAATATCATAAATATCCTACTAAAATTAGTACCCCACTAGTAATTAATCATCAAATGTTAAAATTTTAACATAACATTCAGTTTTTCTTTATTGGCGAGTACTAGATTTTTTCAGGGTATATATTACATAGATATTATATCTTACAACCTTTCATACGAAAATAATCAGAAAAAAACACATAAAATCAGTTCATAATTAGCTTATTCTTTCCAGCTATGGAATTATTATCCAATAATTGTTCACATCGTAAACAGAGCTAATTCGTATTTAACCAATCGACACTCAGGCCACTGATAAAAGAAAAAGTATAAAATTGAAAGCTGACAAAAAAATGCAGTATACATTTTTATGTTATTGAATACAACTATTACGATTAGCGGGAATATTTCGATATTTCCTCTAATGAATAAGTATTTATGCCCTAATGAACGAACATAGTGACTGTGAAGGTGCCTTTAGTGTTAGCAAAATTAAAATAAAAACTTAGCTGCAATACATGGAAGTTTTACCTTGTCAATTATGAGATTCGACCCCCGTTTCACTGCCAAAATTGCGAAAATATCAAGTTTCGAATCATATATGTATTAAATGTTTTCTAAACCAAAATTGTATTTAAAATTCAAATCGGAAGTCAGAAATACAAAATATGCATTGGTGTATTAGGTTCACTCATTTTTGCGAGGTATGTCTAATCTGACAGAAATAAAAATATATCTTCAGCATTTTCAAGTTCTACAAATGAATCAATTAGTCAAACATCTGTTGTTTTGAGAACCTGTAGTTTTTTTTTGACAAATTTGACCTAGATTTAGTCAATATCAAATAGCTGCTAGTAATTTAATTGTGCAATATCACGCGTTCATGGAAACATGGATATTTTGCTCAAAATTCAAGTTTATGTTGCTTCGTAAAAAAAAATCAGCAATATTAAGTACTATAACTCAAATTGGGTATCATTTTCATAAAGAAGTATGTACTGGGCATAATCGGTTAACTTTTCACGAATACTGATCATTCTGTATTTTTGTCACGGCCTCTCGTAATGCGAAATTTTGCATAAAATTTTAAATGCGTAAATCGTAATACCAAACATAATTATTACACTGGCTAAGAAAAAATTAAACAAATCAGCCTAAAGGATTCTATTTCAGGTAAAACTATTAATTTTTTTTTTTACTCGTAATATTTTTTTTTGTACCGTCCATTTGAATGACAGACGGTATTTTTTTTTCACACGTCAGTAAAATTAGAAATAGTATAAATTAGGTATTAATTTAAATTTTATTGAATTACAATAAAACGATAGGGTAATCAAGCAGGTAGGCATTTCTTATTAGAAAATATGGGTACCTAAAACCAGGCATTTATCAAAAAGTGTGAATTATTTATTACCGTTTGTCACTTGAGACATAGTTTTTAAGCGGTCATTGTACAAAAGTTATAGAATAAAAAACAAAAGAGACAGTTTTATTTTAAAGTCCATTTTAAATGTACATTGGTCTTCCAAATGGGTCTGCAAATTTGGGGTTTAGTAATTTTTGTGACCCAAAAACAGTCATTCTCGGCCAAAATTGGTCAGAAATTCAAATTTCTTGGCTAGCTGACACAAAATATATGATTGAAACTTAAAAAATCATAATCGACAGACATTGTTACCCTAGAAAATACTTATCTAACAATTCTCAATTCTTATTTTCTACCCTAAATATTTTTTTTTCACATTTTTGGCAGTGAAACCAGGGTATGGGAATAAATATGTAGTACACCTGACACGATATGTGAAGAAATACAAAACGTAATATTAAATAGGTATTCATATAGTATAAACTAGGGTTTATCATTTCCCGGGAAGTTTTCATTCAGTGATATCCCAGGATACAAATTTTTAATTTAATTTTACAGCATTTATAACAGTATTATGCTAAATTGGTATAGGAACGAGTGCTCACAGCATCATTACTTTATAATATATTGGCCCATCTAACCTCCCAATTTATGTGGTGGTCCTCCCCTCTCCCCCAAATGGTAACTAATAAAAAAAGGTAATATAAAAAATTCTGGATTAACACCCACTCGAAACAAAATAAGGCTGTAAGTACATGTTAATTGGCCGAAACAAAATTGTTATTTTAAATTTTTAGTCAAAAAAGTATCGAAGTACCGATGCCAATTTTCAACCAAAACGAAAATATTGGTATTCTGATAACAATATTACTTACTTATGTTAGAATGTGTTTACTTTCAAAACGAAGGGGCATTTATGTATGTTACAAAATCATATTTCTATATAAATTCCTTTCAACTGTGGGACCTCCCTCCTACCACTGGGATTCGATACACACATTATATAAATACAACTCTTATTCTCTTTGAACTATTTGACACAGCTTTAATAATTAAGAATGTAGATTAATAATTGACTTTATAAATATTTTAGTACTCCATTATGAAGGTTTTATTTCATGTTAGCTGATAATAGTGATAAGATGCAATTATCGATATATAATTTAATGAGTGCATTTTCTTTAATTGTTTTTCTATTCATAGATAAAGAGATTCAAATCATTATGCCTAATTATGAAATGGATATCTCATGACAGAACTCCGGAGTAATATAGTACACAATACATATATTCCCTTTCTAAGAAAAACTGAGACAGAACAAGAGCACAAAAGAATTATCCAAAATAATTCTGAATTGTACTAATATACTTCAATTAATAATTATCTTCCGTTTATGTTACTAAATTTTTCTGGTTAATTCTTTAGAAAATGTCGTAAATTGCACTTAATAAGTAGTAAGTGTACTTATATTACATCCCATTATTTTAGATAGCCATTTTGTATTCTTTTTTTTGTAAAAAAAGCCATTATTATTTATGAAATACAAGGGAAATAACATGGCAAAAGAAAGGTTGCGTGGAAAATATTCTATATAATATTCCGCTAATAAAATTACTTATTTTTAACATAAAACACTTACCCAAAATGGCTCGGAGATGACCCTCAAGAGTTTGCAAAACCGTGCTCTTAATCTCATGTTCTTTTTTCCCGAGAAACTGTTCTGAAGCAGTTTGGAGAAGCTCTGGATTCTTCATAATCTTCACTTGAGCTACGCCTGTAACTGTAAGAGGAACACCCTGAGCTGTTTCTACACACTCACAAACGGGATTGAGTGTCATAACCTCAAGAGATAGTCTTTGAACATCTGTAACAAACCACCAAGCCCATGCCCAACTACCAACTCGAGTTTTTTTTCAATCGAGACCCACAACAACCGCCTAATAAAATAAAATAATGAAATTATAGCGTCATGTACTTTACTATAAAAATATTTTTGACATCAGTACATAATATGCGAGTCTTCCCTTTTTCGCGATATTTATGCATATTTTTAAGGTCAAAATAATAATTTTAATAAAGAGTGATAAATGAAATTGCATTTCATTATTAATAAATAGTGAGGAGTATTTGCCAAAAAAAATTCGCATTACAAAATACCACAGACTTTTAATAAAAAAGGTTCTACATCTTAATTCCTCCCTCCTCCATCAGTAAGTTTTCCACGAACACTTCTTCATCCAAGTATGAATATATATATATATATGTATGTATAAACGGAAAATCATGCTTATTATTCACAATTGATACAGAAAAGGACCCATCCCGAAGGATTGAAGCCCCAACTATATGTACTAATCAATTAGCTTAATGTTTTTTTTTAAACAAAGTAGGTACATTTAAATGATTTATTTATTATGTTTCTGTATATTTCAGACTCATTATTACGATTCAATATATGAATTGTATATGTTACGGACAATGTAGAAAATAGTGCATTTTGCAGAATGCCCGGGTAATGTGCACATTGCCCGTCAGGGCGGGCAATGTGCAAAATTCCCGGGGATTCTAGAAAATTTCCAATAGAGTTTGATAATGGTCATTTTAACTTTATTTACATTTTCAGGTAAAATGAGTCTTAGTAATTTGATTATTAAACAATTTATTGCTTGCAATTGGATAATCTAGTGCAAGGATGTCCAACCTGTGGATCGCGGGCAACATTGTGGCCAAAATTTCTTATCATACAATAGTTTATGTATATGTATTATTGGGGTTAATATTCCATCAAAATATCGACATATTATTAATTGATACTATCATTTCATTTTGATCTATTAAAAATAAATGATTTTAATGTATTTATGAATACCATATCTGTGGGAATTTGAACTTTATAATGAAACAGAAAACTGGCACTTTTGTAATTTGTACTAATATACTCGAAAATTACACCATTAATAAATAAATAATCCATTGAATATTCAATTATTGTATTATCATCATCCCAATTACTATAAATCCTTCAATTAAATTATGTATCTCATTTTTTGGATGCAACTTGAACTATTCGCTTGTACAAGTTACATCTTGTATATAACATATATATATATATATACTATATTTGATGTTCAAAGATGCAAATTCTCTAATTTTAAAATGAGTTTTTAGACTTAAATTACTTTTCTTACAAGTCTACAAAAAAATTGGCTAGCCACAAGTCATGTCATCAAATTGACAACACCAGTCTAAACCTCTTGTTGAAATTATATTCAATTTTAACATCCTTCTAAAAAAGGTATCACCTTCTTTCTTTAGACAAAAATGTTGATTCATTGTTCAAAGATCTTCTCAATTTATTATTACAAAATATATAGAACATTTAATAAGAAAAAAAATGCAGCTATTAATTATCATTTAAAAGTTTCCATGATTGTATCTGTAGAAATTCGATAAATTTCGTCATTAAGAAATAAAATGGAAGTTCTTTCCAATATTAATGAGTCAAAAATAATTTCAGAGTATTCCACAAGTTCTCAAATGATAAAACTTATTTTTGTTCCAGATCGGCTTTAGGTCATTTTGTTTAGGTTATATCTTTACTCATTATTAGAGGAGATGCGTATTTTTAAAATAGCTTTTTGAGACTCAGAGTTCAACATATATAATCATTTCATTAATTCTTTATGCTTATGAATTATCCAATTACATAGAACAACATGTTATGACTGTGTTTATGAAGGATGAGTCTTTAGAAGTAGCCTCACCCATTCATTTATTGACCTCATTTTATTTTAAGTAATCACAAGAAGACTAATTTTCTCCACTTCTTTAATTCTATATTATGTTTTTTCAACATACAATATCACATAGATAGTTCCTTTCAGATTCATGAAATTTCGTAAAAGGATAGCTGAAACATTTAAATATGTGAGAAAATTTAAGAAATTAAAACTTTTAAAAATGGCCAAAATGTATGCCTAATAATATACAAATTACTTATAAATTCCCTTCTCTCTTGCAGAGAACGAAACGAGAGCTCCCTACAACTTCTTTAAGATATCTAGGATTCTGATACGTATTGGAATAATTAACTTTTATTTCAGATAAACCTAGGATGAAACGATTTAAAATAACCCAGTGGAAATGGGTCGCCATGTTATTTTTCTTGACATACATACATACATAATTTCATACTGACTATGTAAGGTTTCTTTTTAAAGAAAAGTTGGTAGAGTATAGTCTATAGCTTAAGACCTCTAATAAGTAAGATAAAAAACCATAACAAACAATTAGTTTATAATGTATCCGTCAAGAAACAAGAGGAATCAGGAAGACTTCAAGTTTAAATAAAATATACCAGCCAAGAAAATTATAACTTTAGTCAAATTATCTTTTATTAGCAAATAGCTGAGTCAAATGTTAAAATTCTATAAACATACATAGACATTTATAAAATATGAATTTATTATATTTCATATTATACAATATTTGTATTGTATCTTGCAACTTTTCATCAGAAAATATGTATAATAAAAAAACATACTGATCTGAACATGAATGTCCAATCAGTCCGGTCCTAATAGAATTGTCAGTCCTAGGACCGGTCCTTATCGGTCTTTTATGGAAAATAAAACCGGTGAAATTACGTAGTTACTAAATACTAAAAGACTCAACTTGAGTCCTTTACTACTTAGTACGAACTATGTCATTTGAGTTACTTAAGTTTCATCATAATTTGTATCCTCTTTCAAAGAGACAAGATACCTGAAGTTAAAGGAAGAAGTAGGATGTATCAGTCCTTAGTTCTGATAAAAGAAGACTGAAAAGGGAGAGGAAGAAACTGATAAGGAAATCAGTCTAAGGACCAATCCAATACTAGAAGGAAGAAAGTACATATAGAAAAATTTATAGGTGACTAAAAAATTCCTGGTAAATTTTTATATGTCAGTGGGAATAGAACGGTAATGAAACTAGGAATGTGAATCACTGAACCTCTTTGCCTACATTCATAGAAATTCTATAACATTTTACAATTTTTTTGCTTTTCTCAACATGTGATAAGAATCAGGTTTTAATGAAGACTTGAAGAGAGAGAGAGAGAGAGAGAGAGTGATACATTCGTCTACAGTAATGATACTCACATACATATTCGTAAAATAAGGAAATATACAAATGTACAACATTATATTGACATAATTTTAGCAATGGAATACTATATTTATGAATCCTTGCTTACCAGAAACGATGAGGGCTTCATTGGGACCTACGGTATGAATGTTTCCCATGTTGAGGTAGAGCCTTAAATACCCAATATAGCACTAAATATATTATTTAAACAATTAAATGATTATAATGTCTGGGATTTAATAATAATATTGTTTATTTTGTCCTCAATATATTTTTAAAAAAATAAATAAATGAAGAGAGAGAAATGCTGAGGAGAGCGGAGGCACTGCAATACAATAAAAATACTACTACTAAGAACACACTCCCTCATACAGAGGGATACACACAGACACTGAGTTGGAGAAACAACAAGAGAGATAATTTTCTTTTTCTTCCTATAAGCTGCTATTCCTCAGTCATCAAGAGTTACTACCACCAACAGCAGAGTTTAACAGCAGAAGCTTTCTCTTCTTCCCAGAAAACAGTGTGATAACTAAGAAAAATCAGCACTTAAAATAAAGGCTAACAATCAAATGAGAAAGGATCCCATGGAATATATTAACATTGACGCTATTTATCATAGGGTGGAAGGAAACTAAATGAAGAAAATATTCGAATGTGGCATAAATGAATCATTTCATTGAGAGTCTTGTCTAGGAACTCGACGAGATTATGAAGCAAAAAATATGCTTGTTAATCAGTAGTAGTAGAAGTACTTGCTTGTCTGAAAAAAAATTGTGCGTAAAAAATATGTGTATGTATGCCTGCCTTGAGTATTACATAATCCTGGCAAAGAAAAATTCCCCTTGATGTATGGGAGGGGCTTAAATTAGGTAAATCAATGTATAAACATCGTTCATAGAATCATACTCCACTTTGAAGTTCCGATAAGTATAGCGCAACCTCGAAAAATATTTTGAAAGATATTTTATAATAATGTTTATAAAATAAGTAACTTGCCAAGTTTATCTATCTAATTAGGCAGTGTCTTGAGTGTATGTTTAGTGTATCATAAAATGCAAAATGTATTCCACGTTGACTTGATTCAGCTGATAAAAAGCAAACTGATTTTATGATCCTTTAATTTTCGAATTATCTCTTAAAGGATAGGTGTTTCATTTATGAACATATCATTTAGGCATCACATATTTTATTCTTTTAACTAAATTAAGCTTAACATATAGATATTTTGTACATTAAGTGAAGCTATAATATGTATATGGAGGAGTCTAAGCGCAACGGAAATGAATACTTCCTTTGTAACATTTTTTTAGCATGGTGTGAAATTGAGTAAACTACGTAGTTTATGATTATAGGTTTAATATTTTCCTCCTTGTTAGAAAAAGGGTTATTTAATCGAAGTATATGTAAGAGGATGTTTTATGACTATATATATATGATTAGTACTTTAATTTATACATCAAATTTTACATGCACTCCAATGAAGTGATCCAGAAAACTGTTGAGATTAACTTCTATATAATATTATACTCGTATGTAGAAGATTGTATAAAATTGAACACTTATTAAGGGACGTTTTGTATAATATACCAATCCTATTTGAATCTTTTTAAAAAAAATAAATTGGCAAGTTTAAAGATTTTAAATATAATCACGAGGAGCCAGAGGTGGTAAAAAGTCCATATACTGACAAGTTCTTGAATGTTTCAAGTCTAGTTTGAGTCGATGATTTTTTTTTATGAAGTCAATTTCGAGTCCTCAGTTTTTTTTAGTTCATTTCAAGTAAATAATTTTAACATACATAGAGTCCATACAGCCAAGGCTTTAGTTGAGTTCGCCAAATACTAGCTTTCAAGTTGCTAGTCTTAGCTATCGAGTCCAAGTTTTGTCTTGAGTCTTTAATAGTGAGATCAAGTCAAGTTCAAAGTCTTAAAATAGTCCTTACCTATGCCATCACCGACAAAGTTATTAATACATATACCTTATAGATTCCTTTCTCTAATCCTTTTTGATAAGCTAAACAAAATTTTCGTGGTCGGCCATTAAAGAGAAGGTTTTGTTAGTAATTATAGTAATGACAATAATAAAAGTATTGAATAGTGCAAATGTATTTTCTTTTGTTGTTATATATTTGTCAATAACATATGTATCTTACTTACTTCTAGTTCTACGTATTACTCAGTGGCAACCCCTTTTTTTTTATGAAAATAAAAGAAGTTTCTGTAGCTCCCCTAAATTTTTTATCATATATTATACAAAATAAACCTACAAATATAAATAACTTTATTACGGTATTTATAATTTTTAGACTAAGGTGGTTTAATTCGTAATTCAAGTGATAGCTCATTGAACATATATATTTTTCTTCATATGTTATAAATTTTATGCAATATAAATTAAGTCCAAGTTATTTTTATAATCTATTGAATAATTTATAGCATTCATATTTTTTTTTCACTTTTAGTAAATACTAAATGAAGTTACAATAATACTGCACACTAGAGAATATCGATAATATACATGTGAACTTTGTTAATTATATAAATACATAATGCCACAATATATAATATACAATCACTAAAAAGTGTTTCGTCGTCCGCTCATATTAAAAGAAAACAGTACTTAAAAATTGTTACATTAGGTATATTTTCGTTCAGGTATGTCAGTAAAGATAAATTTTTAGATTACATAAATATTTAATTATTACTAACAATTGGTAAAATACAATTTCATTAAAAATAAAATTCAATGTTTAAAGATACGGAACAATTTTTTTTGTAGACACTCAGCCTCTTATATTTAAAGAATATGTTTGCTCACGTCATAAATTGCATCGTAATTGAAAAAGACACCATCTTGGTGACTCAAAATTCATATTTTTATTACATAAAATGCATAGATTTCTCGAAAACTTTGATAAAACATCGAATGGGTTTATGAATAAAATGACTTAATACTTGAATTTAATATAAAAAACAGTGATATTTGAATGAAATCTGTTGAGTAGCATTATTATTTTAATTACATCTAGTTATATGACAGCAAGATATAGTCTTCATTATAATCATATACCTCTTTTTTAGTTGATCTTTTATTATTGTAGTTGTACTCACGCCTTTTGCCTATTTATCCGTTATAAATATATTTGTCAGGATATTATTGTGCCACAAATGCAGTATTCACTATTTGCAACCTCTTCCGTCGTTCCCTGTATTTAGTCGTCTTCAAGACATATAATAAAATCAAAGTAATATGACCGTGTAAAGACTGTGGGAAAATGTATAACTCGGTCATCCACGCATTGGATGAGTGCCACCGTCTGGAACTAATTTGACTATTTGTATCTGTAAATATGAAGGTTTCATAAATACAAAGTCAAGTTAATTATCAGCCATCATTCTTTTTGGATTATCCATGAGAAGGAATTTGACTCTAGAAACTAAGGCACTATATAATTGACTTTTAAATTGCAAGGCATATATTGACAAAAACTCACTTTGAGAGAGCCGATCAGAGTAAATATTTTAGATACATTTTAATAGAAGCCACAGCAAGATATGTTGGTTTTAATATTAAAATACCAAGAGTCTATGGAAAGTTATGGGACTTTGCCTCTGGTATACTGAGGTTCATACCCTATGAATCAGAATGTCACCTGAAAAATTAAAAAGATATAGTTATTATTTAAAAAAAAAACATTATTGTTTCTCAGATAAGCTATAGCGGTGGAAATTTTTATTATACCTTTTAACACTTTCATATTATTTGTGTCCATTCTTTGAATATTTTTGTTAATTCTTTTCATCCTTTATTTTACTTCCAATATTGTTAAATGAACACTATTTTTTATGATTTTTTTTTATTGAGACATACAAAAAAAAAATAATAATAATATATACTTAAAAGCCCTAAAAATTGCAAGATATGTAAAATTTGTACAATTTTTTATTTTTAACTGGAAAAGTAATATAATTAGGGAAAATATCCTATTCTTTCCATTACATAATTATTTTATATCTATACAATGGAAGTAAGATTGTAAAAAGATGTAATTTCATATTTGTAATACATTTTAGGGTCAGATATCTAATAAAACAAGGTAACTGAGCAAAACATTTTTTATAGAAAATAAGTTTTAAGTCCTTCCATTTGTTATTTCCATTTTGACATTCAATAGTATACTATTTCCCTTAACCTTTTGTTAGTGAACTGGGATTTTCTGAGCCCCAAACTTTATAAAATTGCTTCAAATCAGTTTTGAATAGAATTTAGTGGTGGAACTTTTTAATATACTCCATAAACATCCTTTCAAATAAATTTAAAAAATCGTTTTATTGACGAATTACTCATAAATTATCAATTTTTCATATAGGTTAGATGAATTTCCTATTTATACATTTTTGTTTTCTAAAATTCTTAAAAAATAATTCATTTTTTTGGAGATTTTCATCAAAATAAACTTAAAAGGTTTTATTATAATTATCTGACTTTCTCTTATTATTAAGATTAGTTTAAAAAAATGATATTTACAAGTGCAAAATGTATGAAATCGTAAGAAATTATTATTAGTGTAATATTTGAAGTACCGTTTTACACCAGTTTAATAACTGCGTAAAAAAATGATGTTCATTAACGGAGGGATAATATTAATGAAAAAAGGAATTTGTTTGGATAGAATGTGTTGGAGTAATTATATTATAAGGAACATTTGTGATTTAAGTCGAAAATCCATAACCCTAATGAACATACAAACTATGGATGGACATAGAATGCCATAATATATTAAGTATATATACATATATAAACCGTATTAGTAAAAGTAATTGATATTTATTTCCTTCTTGAAAACGTCTTTTTTTATTATCGCATACCTTTTTACTGCAGGTAATTGTAAGCGGAAATAAAATAAGTAGTTAAATCAAATTAATTTACAATTTAAAACTATGATGACTTTATATGTATTAGGTTGAGTCATAAATAATTTGCGTGTACTATAAAAACTCGAACTTTTATAAAAACCCTAAGGTAACTGTAGGGTGTACATGCATATTACATAGTGGCCCATGAATGCTGTTACGTCTTCGTTTTAAGTTTGCCCAAGAGCTTCTATTTTGTCACTTTTTTTATGGCACACTGCTCGCCAAACCTAACTTCTTTAGTGTCGTCAACCCCGCTCTTTCGACCTTTTATCTCAGTGGTTTGTCGCGCCACAGTCAAATGTATTTTCTTCTGACACATCCTGGATCATAACAAAGTGGAAATAAATAATATAACCTTGCATTATATTATGCTAAAAATTGTTCGTAAATCCATAAGTATTGTCCAATATGAATCATCCATCATGTCTACAGTTTAATGATAATTATTAGTTCAGAGAATTAAATTATTAGCGCTTCTTCCATTCTAATTGTTGTCGTGTTTATTTATTTTTATTTTATCTTAATATATATTAGATTGGTGATTGGTGCTATATCAGTAAAAACAATTTTTCCATTTTTTTCAATGAGTCACTTTTAATTTATTCCTTGTCATTTTTTTGAGTTTTTTTCCTTTGTCATTCCGTTTCTGGAAGGAAAATAACAAATCCAGTTCGGCAAGATTATGTCATATATTTTTCAAACCTCAACAATTACCCATACAAAAAAAGAGGATTTGTATTTTAGAATGTGTTTAGTTCATAGGAGTGATAATGCTACAATCAATTAAATTTTACTTCCACAAAAATGACTAACGTGGTATTCTTTTTCTCTAAATAAGAAACACATTGAAAGATATCCTGTAAAAGTTATACCACACGAAAAACCCCAGTACAAATTTGCACATTACGACTCCCGTGCAAAGTATTCATGAAATTAATTCTACTGTCATGATTCATCGTAGATATAAGAAAAAGTCGTAATACCTTACATAATTAGATATGATCTCCTCCGGCCGCATCCTCAGACAACGGATTGACTCTGAGAGTACTCAATCCCCCCTTCTCCGAATACTCCATAAGAGCCAAATTCACAACTTCTTCCACACAATCAGATCTTCCATCTACTTTCATGACCCTTTGAAGTAACTCGGAAAAGTCGAGATCCCTTTAGTTTGTTAATGTATTCTTCGCTTGACACTTCACGTCTCCTTTTCTTCTGCCAATTATATTGTCCCTTCTCTTCGCGTCCGTACGCTGGACGTACCAAATTTATTTCCGTATTAATAAAAAGTTGCGAGAGTTGAATTTCAACTATCCTCTGTCGCTGTCTCCAATTTGCGGATAGAAAGAGAAAATATGACGTGTGGGCCAACCTATACAGTATACCCCATGTTGAATTACAGAACTTCTTTATTTCGAAAGTCTCAATTGTTGAGGTTTGAAGATATTAATATACGAAGTTCTAACAGATATATTACTCCAGGGCCGTCCGCAGGATTATGTCAACATATATATATATATATTTTTTTTTGTGCTTGGTGTTTGAAATTTTTTTGAAAAAAAAATCCAAAAATTCCATTTTTTTGCAAAAAAAAAATCAAAATCCAGAGCTAATAAAACAAGAACTGAAGAATTAAATTTTACGGGGAAAAAATTTAAATATTCAACTAGTCACAAAAAATTATTTTAAGAAATTTATTTTATTATTTTATGTAAGAATTTATAAAATATAGATATTTGTTTAAACAAAATTATAATCTTTAAAATTTTATTTTATTTAACATTTACTCACATAATTAGATCAATTATTTCTAACAGAAATCAGTAAGATACTCTAACCTTTCCAAAAAGAAAAACAAAAAAATAAATTAAAATTGAGTGTACCCATTACAAAATTAAAGAAAAAACAATTATTTATATAACTATTGAAATATAAATAATGTTATTTGCATGTAACGTAGCATCCATAAGATGAAAGAGTTAAATGGCGTAAAAACAAAGAAAAAAGTGGGTTTCAAATTCCAAGACAAGGGTTTAAAATATTTTTTGGTATAAGAGGGATTAATTGGATGTATTGGGGATGGTTTTTAGGGATCAAGGGTACCTACACGTACCTCACGCAACCCAAGGGCTCGGATTTTTTTTCGGGTTTTTATAGGGATTCCTTGCATGTCTTGGCGATGGTTTTAAGCAATCCTAGACCACTCCCAGGCTAATCCGAGGGAGGAGGGTATTTTACCATAATTTAAGAGACCCTAAACTAATATTACTTTCACGGGAAGGTACTCTCTTGGGGGATAGAACAAACAAATATATTTAGATATTTCACATAAATAATATTAAGCGAATTTATAATGTGGTAGTATTTATCATGAAGTTCGAACAAAATACGGACAATTTTCTCCCGACAATTTTCCTACATGACAATTTTCTCTGGGGCAATATTCAACAGGAATTTTCACCAGGGTAGTTTTCCTATAACCCTTTCAGATGATTTTATTAAATAAATGTCCTCTCAAAACCTCTTGTTTAAATTTTACTCGTTAAAGATTAAAAATAAGACTAAAAATATGTATTACTTGATACAATCAACCTTGTATTAAATAAATAAAAAAATATTTTTCCTATGGGAATATAAGATATTTTATTTGTTTAAAAAAATAAATTTCAGATCTTATTTCGATTTGGTGCACCTTTCAAAAAGTTTATGTCACAGTAGAGATTGAAATCCAGCAGAATTGTTGATTCTCCTAGTAGAAATCATGGTCATGATCTCTACTAGGAGAATTAATAATTGTACAGGTAGAGATTACAAACAGAGTTGAATCCCCGAGGCACAGTGAGGGAAGCACAAGTTAAGGGTCGAAGTGAGAACAACACATGTATGATTGTGATAAGTTAATAAAATATTTGGATATATTTAATATTATATATCATATTCAGAAATGTATGCGGACTTTCATGGACGAGGTACACATCTTGATCAAGTTCTATAACTCTAGTAATATCCTCTCCATGGCCTCTTGATGAATGGCAATGATTCTTTGCAAAAGGACCATAGTAGTAATATTCCGTGTCTCCTTCAAAATGCTTTGAAACCTACGTATTGAAGTTTGAATAGTTGTGATTGGATGTCGTGATGATTCAAGCCTCTCTCCATACCCAAAAATGTTTAAGAATAGTGGACTGTATAACTTACTAATAAAACTAGATCCAAAGTTATTTGGTATTAATAGTACAACGTGTGTATTTCATACGTACATATAAAATGGGGAAACGTATGTTTCCCTAAAAAGCATATGTTTAAAAAAACTTTCCACGTGAGGTAGGAAAACAAAAATGGATAAAACCTCCGCACAAAATAAGGAGGGAAGAATCCAATTGTAAGGAACTTTAGAAAAACCCACTCTTTAGTGGGAAAACTATTGATCCCAAGAGTCCATCATTTATTATGCATGTAAGTTATATGACTGGCGTTTCTATTTGTCGGATGGTCAATCTATTTTTTATTTTGCAATTATACACTGTCTCTTGAATATCCCAATCATCCTCTCTGTTACACCATTTGTCCAAGGGCCTTCAGGCTTAGAGTACCCCATTGAATTGGTGAGTCTCAATTAAATTTATCTTCCTTTACGTAATCAAATTTGGCGCCAGCAAGCAATTCTTTTAAGTGAACGTTGTTTGTTTTTTTTTAATTTGTGGCATTGTCAGAATAAAATTTAAGTGGTATACATTGTATATAGGTTCAGATAATCAATGAATTTAAATACAGTTCGAGTACTCCAATAATGAAATTTTAAGTATGTTGTCCATCCTCACTTACAATGTTGATTCCATTGCAGACCTAGGGAGAAATAAGAGAATTATCAAAGTTTAATATAATTGCTTTACAGGACACTAGAGTGGAAGATACAGATAACACTATGGGTCTACCCCCCTCCCTGTCATGAAACTTTAAGTGCAAAAGCATAACGTCAGGCCTCACACCCTTCGATGGACGTAATTTTGTCCACTGACAAATCATTGAATCCAACTCTGAGAGCCACGGACCCTTTTGGAAATTATTTGGTAGTTGAGTTAGTTATATTCGATCAAAGATTTTCATTAGACACTATATATGGACGAAACTCCGATAAGGCAGAGTTTTTCTCCAAAATCTTCAAAAACACACGAACAAAAAAGAGATATCGTTCTTCTTGACAACCTCAACATTAGCAGATACACAAAGATCGATGCTAAGTGCAATGAAGGTTCAACAAATAAGAAAAATACTTCTGACCTAGAAACTGGTGAGAAATCCAAACCATTAAAATTGATTTTCTCTGGAATAACAAAGAACACAGTAAAAATTGCGAGTAGACTTGATTACATACTCTCCTCTCCAAGGTTATCAGCGGTCCTTAAAAACTAACGGTATTTCACCCATAACTTTCAGGCAATGGCAACGCTCTGTCCCCCTACAATGCTCAAAAACCATTTTGAAGTTAAATGTCTCCCTACTGGAGAGCAAAAAGGCACATACAGAAATACAGAGTATTATTATAGAATGTGTTAGCCATAGGTAGGAGACAGGTTCTTCAGCAGTCAAAGTTCTCAAAATAAAATAAAAAAATAAATAGGGACCAGTTGTAGCTCACTATTAATTAAGAAAGAGTGTGACGTAGCATCTGAGAAAAGATTAGCACAGAAGACCCTACTGAAATAGCAACATAAGCTCAAATATTTTATATTGAGTTATATAAATGCCGGGAATAATCTGAGGAGAAGATAAGTTTATTTTGTTTATGGTGGAGGAAGGAAAAAAACAACTTTGTTCCTCTGTTCGATGAGAGGGAGGAGAAGAAAAAGAAATAATATTATCCGGTTCATATAATAGAAGATTTAGACAAGGAAATAACGCAAGAAGAAATTGAACATTAAATAAATAGTTATAAAAAAAGTTAAGTCTCCAGGCCCCTCTGGACTCCCATTTAAGTTCTATAAATCGCAAGTAAAACTTTTTAGCCCCATTCTGAAGGAAGTCTTCGTTGTAATATGTGAAGAAAGACTAATCCCCCCAAGTTTATGAATAATGGGATTATGACTCTAATTCCTAAAAAAAAGGTAAAGATCCCTTTTGACTCATAACTATAGAAGCATTACACTACTTGATACAACTTACAAAATTCTAACGGGTTTCTTGAATAGTCATATAAAGAAAGTTTTAAAGTTTTACCATATATAACTTCCACCTCTCAAAAGGGTTTCATAGAAAAAAAATCTCGCAGAGGACATACCAAGATCACTTCAAGATGCAATAAAAGTGATTAGAAAAACTAATAAAAGCCTATGAATTTATTGTAAACCATTTATACAAGGCTGGTTTAGCACCAAGTTATATTTCAAAAGTGGCAACAATTCTTGGGTTATTTTTCTCAATACGCGATCTGTCTAGCAATAAGAAAATAAAATATATAGAGAGAGGATGCAAGTAGGGTGGCCCACTGTCGCCTTCATTGTTCATTATAGCCATTAATCTGCTATAATGAAAAAGTGATCTCTAACCCATTCATCAAAGGTCTTAAAAAAGGAAGGAACTCATTGAGGATAATGCTATTCGCTGACGACGTCTCTGTATTTATTGCTGGTTCACAGAACAAAGTAAAAACTACTTGCGAGAACCAGAAGGGGTGTTAACCCAATTCCGAACGAATTGATTGCTTCAACCTCCAAATGGGAGTTGAAACCTAGGACTTGTCAACCTGTTTTTTTTTAGAACCTTGAACATTAGTTGGCTCAAAATAATTCGTACAAGTAAAGATTTTTGGTCGATATTAATTAAGTAAAGGTACAAAGAAACCACTTTCATGGCAAACATATTTAAAGGGACATTATAACTTTTTCAAGTGACGAAAAAGCTGGTATTGGTATTGGACAAGAATGTCACCAGGGTGGTCAAAAATATTTTTACAGGTTAATAAGATCCTAGGCCATGAAGAACCCCAGAACTATAACCCAAGGCTGGATACAAGGAATGAATACTAATCAATCCTCAATATTACTACCACTGGAGAACTCTGGATTTGCAATGAACGAGGAGTTGGCCTTCCAAACATTAACACTCACAGGATGACTACTTCACTTGTCCTCAAGTACAAAGGAACTAGGCGTTTTGGACCCCCAACTCCTTTTTTAATAGCTCTAGAGGCAACAAACAATAAAAGAATAAGAACGAAACTACAAGGTCGCGAAGAATCCTCACCTGAAAAGCTGGTAACCAAAAAGTTGAACAGACTAGGTCTCCCGAGGATTGACTTCGATACAAAAATACTATTTAAACCCCCTTTTACTTCATCGAAGGAAAAATGGTTTTGGTACAGAATCGCTACCTCATCAATTTATACGAATAAGTTGAATAAGGAGGATGAGAGTATGAACTGCACATTATGTAGCAAGAACATTTAAACATCAGCTCATGTTTTCTACGAGTGTAGTAAAGTGAATCCTTTGGTAAGGATCTGTCATGTAAAATTAAAAGAAAAACTACAAGTCTCGACGTCAGAAACTGATTGGGTAGTAGCCATCGATCCGAATCGTCCCAGGGCTTTTTAGGTGGAGGCCATCATCAGTGAAGTGCAGGTTATAATATATTCTTGCAGATGTAACAAAAAACCCATACCAACAAATGTGGAAGGTATAATAACGAAAGAACTCGAGATTTTAGATCATTTTTCCGACAATGGTAATTAATTCGAGCTTTTGGATACTTGAATGCAAGAAAAAAGGAAAAAAAAAGCTGTAATTTTTATTCTCGTTTTTCTTCTTACTTTTTTTTCATTACCTCATATCAGTTATTTGTTATATTCAGTTAGAATGTTTGTTCGTTTTTGTTTGTCCGAATTGTAAATAAAATAAGGCCTATTGGTGTTTAAAAAAAAGTAATGAAGGTTCACCAGACGTGGTATAACACCTTTTGATTTAAACATGATTAAATTTCAAATTTTTACGATCTATTTTTTATTTTTAGGAGCTGAAGCCTTCTTTTCTGTGTCTTACAAAAGAATGATGTAGACAATAGTGTCAAATCCAGAACCGTTGCAAGGATATATCTTTAGGATGATTAAAAACTTTTAAATTTTTGTTGAAATTTTTTTGGATGACTTTTTTTTAGAAATTACGTTTTTGAATAACTTTTTTTAAGGATCAACATGTTTCTATAAATGATCGTTTTTAAAGACATTTCTGCGATGGCGACAGCCCTGGGAATATTTATGTTTAATACATGTATGAAGTGAAACAATTAACTGATTTTTTCCTCCTTCAATAAGACTAGCCCCTTTAGGGACTAAATGACAATAATTCGTGGATGCAAATTCTATTTTAAGTATTTATATAAATTACTACAAAGTACAGGATGTATGCATATTAGTTATTAGTGATGTATCGAATTTTCGCATTTGCATAATATTGTTTAGATATTCAATACAATCACTAATCAAGATGTATGTGTTTACACTCTACATAGGTCAGTGCTTCCTTACCTTTTTACCTCCATTTCCCAATTTAATTATCTCAATAATGACATACATTCTCTCACATATTTTTGGCCAAAAAATTTAGTGATATCTTTTTATAAAAAAAAAAAAAAAAAATTAAATGACTTTTTTTTTAATATATCAATTTATTTTTAAAACAAAAGTCATTATAATACACTTAATCTTTTTTTATTAATCTGTCTACCCTGTCCTCATGTTAAGAATAAATGTTGACATGATATTTAAATTAATTATATGATCATTTTACGGCAAACAAAGTATGGCTAAAATGTCGTGCGCGGGAAACTGGCCTGGAGAAAATTGCTCGTAGAACATTGCAGTGGAGAAAATTACCATGGAGGGAAATTGCTAGTAAGGAAAATTGTGCAGGAGAAAATTACCTGTATTTTATTCAAACTTAGTAATGGATAATACACATTATAAATTAACTTAATATTATTTGTTTACTGATTATGTATTATTAAAAGATTTATCATATAATCAGCATCAATTTTAGGTCTTTAAAAATTATCATAAGAAATGTATTGTATTATTTTATTTTATATACCATTTACTCAGAGGATTGTATAAATTATTTCCAAAAGAAATCAGTAAGATACTCTAACTTTTCGAAAAAAAAGTAATTAAAAATTGAGTGTGCCCATTACAAAATTAAAAAATAATTATTATTGAAATACAAATAATTTTATTTACATGTAGCGTAGCATCCAAAAGAAAAAGAGTTAAAAGGCGTAAAAACAAAGAAAAAAACGGTTTTCAATTTTTCAAACCCAGGGCTTGAAGCTATTTTTTTTTTTTTTTTTTTGTTAGAGAGGTTCCTTAGATATATTGGCGGTGGTTTTTAGCCATCACACCCTACCCCCGGACCAATCTGAGGGCGGAGCATATTCAACCATAATTTAATAGCCCCTAAACTATTTATTATACTCGTCCTAACCAATCCTCTCAATCCATTTCTTAAAAGATTGGATTGAATTTAAAAAATTGCAAGGAAATTGTACAACTTCTATAGAGCTCTTGATTTAAAAACTTCTTAAATGTTCTTAAAGTTATATTTTTAAATCAAATTAAATCCTTTTAAGATGTTAATATTCCTATAATTTAGAAAAATATTGAGTTTAATAGCATTTTTTTTTAGTAATCAGGAGGAAATAACGATAGGTTTAAAATAATTGATTATAATTTTATTCATTTTAGGTAAATACATACATCTTTTTACTGGTACTAACGAATAATGCCCGTTGAAGATTTCCATGGAGGAAAATTGCCAGTTAGGAAAATTGCCCGTATTTTTTTCAAACTTCATGATGAATAATAACACATATTAAGTTTACTTAATATTATCTATGACAAATATCTAAACATATTTGTTTGTTCCATCCCCCAAGGGAGTACTTTCAACTGTGAGTAATATTATTGAATACAATTTCCTTGCAATTTTTTAAATTCAGTGGAATCTTCTTAGAAATGGATTGAGAGAATTAGCAAGGAGCGGGGAATAAATATCTTAGGGCCTCTTAAAATATGGTTGAATATCCCTCCGCCCTCGGATTGGCCAGGGGTTTGTGAGGGATTGATAAAAACCACTTCCAATTCATCCGATACATCCAAGCAACTTCTATAATATCAAAAATAGTTCCAAGCACTCGAGTTGCGTGGGGTAATTGGAAGGACCTCTGAATCCTTAAAAACCACAACCAATTCATCTAATACATCCAAAAAACTCCTATTATATATAAAAAAAGTTCCAAAATCACATCCTTTTTACTCTATTTAACTATTTTTTCTTATGGATGTTATTTACATGCAAATAGCAATATTTCAATGATCATATAAATATGTTTTTTTAAATGTTGTAAGGGGTACACCCAACTTTAAATTATTATAATATTTTTTTTTTGAAAGGTCAGAGTATCTAACTGAATTTTTTTGGAAAAAAATTATCTAATGCTGTGAGTAAATTGTAAATAAAAAAAAATTAAATAGTTATAATTGTGTTTAAATAAAGACCTAAAAAAGATGCAAATTTTCATGATAAATCTTTTAAGTATAAAATTGTATCATCTTATTCATCATATTTTCTAACAATATTGAAAATCTTCCTCGTATATTGCAATAACATAAATAACTCTTAAAAGTACTCCCTTGGGAGACTCCTTGGAACAAACAAATATACTTAAATACTTTTCAAAAATGGCAAATTAAGGGAAATTTATTCTCTGTTTTTATTCATCATGAAGTTTGAACAAAAAACAGGCAATTTTCTCCGGGACAGTTTTTGACGCACGCTTTAAACTCTATTTAATTATTAAAAAAAACCATATAGTTTTATATCCTCAGATTCATTTTTATTTACAAAGTCACAACAGTTTTATTCACCACTTGAAATTTTTTTCAATACTAAAACCTTGATATTATTAAATATAAAGATTTTGTGCAGGTGTAATCTCGTAAACTTATAATTTTTGTCAAAAATAAATATATTGATAAGCCTAAAAAGACTCTGAGCTCAAATTGACAGCTGTCCAAAATACATTGATGTGTTTGATGTCTAAGGATGAAAATTATTAACCAAAGGGGAAAAAAAAAGTTTCTCGAGATTTTAATAAAGTTTGTTTAAAAAATACCGTAATATGTATATTATGTTGTATATTTAAAAAAAAACCCTATAAAACTGAATTTTGATTTGCTATTAATAACTAACATATGGTTGTAATTTTTATTTGTTTTCATAAAAAAAATAATTATCCATCTAATATTAACATTGTCTTAATAAACGTCCCAGTATATTATGTAGTCATTGACTGATACGTAAAAAAGTAGTATACAATATGCTAAAGTAAGAAATCGAAAATGGACATGTTAACTTTGACAATTTGAAGAATGTTTTGGAGAAGTGCTGTGAAATTGGCATGTTGTTTAATTAGATTAGATGTGAGTAGATATGAAATGAAGAAAATAAAAAAAATCTAACATCATCTAACAATGACATTTGTAAGATTACACCCACAATTTTTCAATCAATCAATCCTCAAAATCATGAGTACATGCATGCACTAATAATTACTGATTACTTTACACATCGATGTTTTCTCTTTTCAAAAATTGTATTATGGAGGGGTTTCAAGTAAGATCAAAATTTTAATGTTGTACACTTGTGGGGCCTAACAAACAATATTTATGACAAGGATAACCACTTTTTTCCTTAATATGAAAAACAATTATGAATTATTGGATGTCGAAATGTTAACAAAAAATAGAAAAGCTTAACTTACTGTACATAAATATTCCATGGTTCAATTGCTTTGCTTTATCATATACTAGCACAAGGTTACCTGGCGTTGCTCGCCCAAGGAGGGAGAGGGACATCACATTGACCATGTTCAAAATAATTGATAAATTATTCAGAAAGAATTCTACATACAGAATATTAATAATCATAATATGAATATGTCATTGTTATTTTTTTATTATTATTACTCATCCCAATGTTTCAGTCATTTTTCAATACATATTTAAATACAACAAAAGAAAAAAAAACAAGTGATTAATAACTAATAGGGCATTAGATAACAATAAACAATAAAGAGGCGTTACGTGTCGATTTTATTACATTTAAGAGAACACAACCTTTCCTCCTTAATTTTCCGATAAAATTATTGTATAAAAGTGTCTTGCAGTTTATATGAGGTTATAGGTTTCTACCTACTATATGTCTTTAACACTTTTTAAAGATCCAAAAATATTTAAGATTTTTTTCTTTCCGTTTTTCTCCTCGAGTCCTGTGCAGTGCAATCTAAATAACGGACATGAGACAGTCTTATTATGGTATAATCTTTGAAACTTCACCAATCTCTCAGCCCTTGCTACAGCTCATATAGGAATATATTAAGTAGGAATATATTAAAAGATGTTGTGGATTTTTTTTTTTTAAATATGGATATTTAGGTTGTTTAGCATTTTCACAATTTGATAGACCAGGACTTTATTAGGCTCATCTTCCTTTAATTCAGCCACAAGATCCTTATCTTTGATGATTCCTTCCAGTATCGCCTTCCTTTCCATTGCTGACTTCTCCTCTACTTCCACGCTCATTCTTCCTCTCCTTTTCACCAAAATCTCATCCACCCTCACAAACAAAGGGGGATCGTTTTCCTGCGCCTTTTGGTCCATACAAAAGTTTCTTCCAAAATACAGAATGTCGTCGTCTTCCAATCCCAACGATAAAAAAATGTTCTCATAACCAAATAAAATTAGTCTAAAATCCTGTTTGTTTTTGAAATTTGTCTTCAAGCCCCATTTTCTTGTAAAATTCGTAGAAGCATTTTAGAAAAGATCTGTGTAATTATTATCTCTGGAGAATTGAGCCCAAACCTCCCCATTCTTTTAGGAAGTTCCAATTTTTTTAATATTTTCTCTTGCTATAATAATAAAGATGGAGCATAAAATTGACTATATGTTATAATACATATACTAATCTCACTATATCAATCCGGTTAAGTAAGGTAATCTACAAAGTCTCATCATAGCACCCCCTCCTCAAATACATACTCTTATTATTGGCTCTTATAACTTTAGTACTTTTATTATGAATTTAAAAAATATATATTGTGATATAAATTTCAAATAACAACTAACATACATGCATAAAAAAACTGTTTAGATTAGGATTCAATTTTTATTTATATTTTCAGTTTTGCAAATAAGGTAAAACTTATGTGACAAAAATATTCTGGAAATTTAATTGCGTTAGCATTTATTTGTCAAAAGGCAGTGAGTGTTCTGTGGATATTTTTCTTAAAAAATGGAAAATTAACGTTTGATGAAAAAAAGAGACAAAAAATGAAATAAATTGAAAAAAAAAAGAAATTTATATATTTTTTTTGGATTTTGAGTGAATTTAAAAAGTATAGTTAGTGCAGTCTCCTTGAGCTCCAAAAAAGTGTTTTTAGGTATAGTATAGCCCCCTCTCGAAAATCACCAGCCCTGTTTTGGCCCGACCAAGTTCAAAAGAGGTACCCATGTAAAATTTCGGCTACCTATAGAAGACATACACACACAAACTCTATTTTATAAATATACAGATAATAGGAGGTAAAAATAATTTCGTATTTTTTGCTTTCTTTCAATGGCTCATAAGAAGTGTTAAAATCATTCAATTTAAGCCAAGTAAGCCCCTTTATGTTTGATAACTTTTTGCCAACAAAAGTTCAACTTCATAATGCTCTTCTTGTATAGTTCCGTGTTCCTATTGGACTAAAACTTGGACAACCAATTTTGTAAGATATAATAACCATTACAATTGTTCCGGTTTATTTATATATAATATATAAGCCAAATAAACAAAGATAAAAAAAAATGACTAAAATTTTATAGTATCAAAATATTTAGAATGTGAATATATATATATATACGTACTTTTCCGATGGTAAAAATGTATCAAATTGAACCCTTGTAAAACCACGTACCGTACCGGACCTAATATATGACCATTAAATGTATTAAGTATATGTTATTACATCGATATAAAAATCTCATTTCCATATTGTAGATAAAAAAATAACTCATGTGGTGGAAAGAATAAGGTATTTTACTCTCGCTATCATACTTTTTTCGTCCCTAATTGATCTTTAAAAAAATTAATTGTACAAATCTAGCCATTTTAGGGATTTTAAGTACATATTACTTTGATTTTCTTTTAAGTATCACTCTTGATCATTCACATGAGGTGGTATTCAATAAAAGTATTAATGCTTTTTTGTATTCATAAAGCCATTTGATGGAGTTTAATCAAGAATTATTGGAAATTTGTCCAATCTATATCGTAAATATATCTACTCTGAGACCCCCAAAAAAGTGTCCCCATCAATTATGGTGCAATTTATGACGCGAATAAAAATGTTTTATAAGAGTAACAACTTGGAAAAAACACTTTTCAAATTGCCAACAACAGCAAAATTTACAAGGGAGAAAATACTTTCTACAACTCCATAATTAAGTATCACGTAGTTTTATTCCATCTACGTTTCTAAATATAAACTTAGATGCATATATCTAATATATTACTATACTAAATTAAATTACTCATCTAAATAGGTACACTCCCGTGTAGTACGTAAATATAGTTTAGAGAATACCATATATGGGAACAAATAAACTAATTATACTTCAGTTACTTTAAGTGCATGTTCCTTAGGCTTTATTTAGAGTGCCTGTAATTTGATATTCATTAAGGGAGATGCATTATATTAAAATATCCTCCAAGGTATAATAATAATAAGTTCATAAAGAGATACATACACAGGTGTTATTCGAGTTAAGTGAAATTAAATTTACTGATATAGAAAAATTAATGTTAAGCCTGCAACCTTAAATTACTATTCAATTCATGTTAGATCCTATCCTACACATACGTTCATGCGTTGAACTAAATTGAAAAAAATTATTTATCATTTTTAGAAGCAAGGATTAAGACATTAAAATTCTACTTATTTTGTGTCAAAGTAAAGGAGAATATTACATGTACTTGTGCTGTGTCGATCCATATATAGAACTGAAGACTGCAGTCCGGTCCAGTTCAGTCCTGCAGATCAACCATAATAACATATAAAGTTCGCTCTGAGATGACATAATTCAAGTTTACTTTTTCTTTTATAAATCAGTTCTAGTAATGATAGTCCGAAAAAGAGATCCAAACTGAGAGCAATGGCCTTAAGAATGAAATGTACTAGACCGAATAAATGCATAGATGGGGATATTATTTTTTAAATTCACCTCAGTGTCAGATATTACCCAATCTCAAAAGACAGCTGCCAAAATTTTATAGCAATTTGTACCTTAGTTTGTGAGATATTGTGCTACGTGTGATACAGTGTTTTATACTGGTGAGACAACACTTTCTTCTTCCTTCAATCTAAGACGACTATAAATATTTACTTTTGATGGTATTACCTTTTTCAAAGCAGTCTATTAATATTATGTCATGCACATCCCAAAGCAACAAGGCCATAACCTTTCCAGGTGATTTTTTTTTTTTGGGGCGCTTTGAATTATGTTCACGAGTTGATGACCCCTCAAACGATGATCCTTTGATTTTGGAGTGAATTGATGGATCTATGTTTCATCCATTATAACATACCAACTCAAGAATTCCAGTTTGTTATGTTTTAAAGTAGACAAACACTGCTCAGAATCATCAGCACGTTTTTGTTTTTGGGGAACAGTGTGCAAACGTCACACCCACTTTGAACAGAGCTTTCTCATGAACAAATGTTCAAGTACTATAAAAGCAATATGTTCTGTAGATGTATTTACAATGTCAGCTAACTCATGCAATTTCACTTTCAGATCATTCAAAACAATTTTGTGGATTTTTTTTGTTGTTGATGTTTTCTGTTGTTATCACATCATTTGGGCGTCCACTGCGTTCTGCATCATTGTTGTCTCGACGACCATGTTGGAAGTCAGCAACAAACTTTTAGTTTTTTTCCTGATAGAGCAGATTTCTAATAGTACTTTTCAAGCCATTGTTTGGATTGAACTGTATTTTTTCCTGAAGAGAAGTCGTAAATTTAAACACGAAAGCGTTTTTTATCCATTGTTGTGGAAATAACAAAAGTAGCTGCCACATTCATCCTACTTTCTAGCTTCCAGGGTCTACTCGCTGTTTGCAGGGGAAAAAAAAAAAAAAGAAGAATATTGCTGGCAAGAAATTGAAGAGGTAATCGTTAAAAATGAGGAGTATCTTTAGCCGAAAGATAAAACCTTGAATAAAAATGGCATTGCAATATTAAAGCAGCCCATAGAATGATTGGGATACTATGGATGGGTATTATATTGATGAATAAAGCCAATTTAAAAAAAAAAAAAAAAAAAAAATCTTTTGTTAGGCCGGGACTTTTTTGCACATGTTTTATAGATATCTTATCAAAAAGACTTTAACGTTACTTTTGAGTGACACAATCTTTTTATTTTAAATATTGTTTGCTTTTATTCGTACCCTTTAAACTAGCCAAATTTAACTGGAAGAGCCAAGGAGAAGGTCAGTTTTTTAATCAGTACAGTAAAATTGGCAATAAGTGATATTGTAATATTACAATTTAATCATATATTTATTTTGCGCAAGAGCTCAGGAAAGTTATTGCAGTATAGATTAAAAAAAATGTTAAAAAAAGAAAACACAGGCTCTGATAACATTTAATTCATTAAACCATGGGATACGGTGTTTGTTCTGTTTGGTAAGATGGTCAACAAATACATCAAGATTCAGAGCTTTGCACCTCCTAGATTTTATGATCAGGACACCAATATCACTTAGATTATCATTTATTGTGGTAGACGGCAAGAATTTACTACTTCGGTGATTTCGGTGTCCAATAACATGTATTTGTCGGCACTTGAATATAAAATTGTAATAATTCATGATTTCTTTACTTGATCAGCACAGGATGGCCACTAGGATGAAGTAGTATATTTAACCTTGGCACGTGGTAACATATGCGTCCGTGTAGAACCACCACCACTGACTGAGGTACTATTTTTGAAAAATGGTACCATGCAACAGTATTTTTGTCCCCGTCTAAAACCCACATTTATTATCTTTATTAAACCATAGAACACAAAAATGACCATTAAAATTTTCAACCACTGTAGGTTTAGTGTTTAAAGCCTTTTTAAACCACATTTTTAGACTGTAGTTCGAATTCACAGCCATATTTAAATGTGTAAAAAATAAATAGATAAAAATTAAAGGTAATAACAATTGATAAAAAAATATTTCACTATTTGCAAGATAGTTTATTTTTTAAATGATCTTAAATAATGTTCCTACAAAATTGGTCTGATTATACAGAAATCTAGTGAAATAAAGGTTCAAATTTGGAAGCTATATTTTTTTAAATTTTTTAAAAATAAGTAATATTATAGTTAAAAATAAAGAATAATCTTTACATTACAACTTAAAAAGATTGGCTGTCAAAAAAAAGTTTGATTTTGATTAATTTTTTTTAGGTTAACTTTAAATTTTCAGATGGAATATTTAATAATAAATAGTAAAAAAGGTTGAGTGAAAATGTTTCAAATGAAAATTATAATTATAAATTAGTCAATCTTAATCTGTAATAAATACACTGGATATTAAATATATTTAAATTGAGATTAATCATATTGTCTCTAAATATTAATAATTATAACAATTAGTAAATATTCTTGCAGAAAATGTTAAGTTAAAAAAACTTTAAAGGCCAAATATTTTGCGTTTGAGGGTTTTAATGACCATTTTTGTGTTTTGTGGCTTATGAAACAATAATAAATGTGGATTTAGCGGGTGAGTGTTCCAAAACCTTGATTTTGTTGCATGGTTTAATACTAGTAGTAAAAAAAAATCCAATATTAACAAAGTCTAAAGTTAGTTCAACCAATCAGCGTTCAAAACACTTATATAGAACATGAGTAATAGAAAAGTGAATGAACACTTTTTGAAATAGTTTCTTCCCATATTGTTGTCCCCTTTTGAAAGATCAACAATTATATAGCGGCTGAAAAATGGTACATACATCTGAGGTATCCTTTTTCACAAAAACGTATATAAAAGGTGTAACATGTAAACGTAAGCACAACTACATTAGTGCATAATATTCACCTATATATATTTATATAGAACGATGCATTCATGTCTAAGGATGCAAACATTAAATTCTGACGTCTTGTAGTATAATATAATTAATGAACAAAAAATAAGTATAATTGCATTTATTTCTTAAAAAGTTTTTTTTTAAATTCATTTATATCATAATATCAAAATGTATTTTTCTTAAAACTCATCTTTACATCATTTCAACCAAGAAATTCAACGGCATGAAGACGAAATTTAATATATTTTTTAAATTTTTATTTGAGACTTTTACATCGTTTTTTAGACATAAACATAGATTTGGACCTACTTACGTCTTACATACTAATAAATAAAACACAGCGTCATTCAACTAACATATAAACAATTTTTTTTTATCCCCCACCAATTTTTCTATTAATATTGTCTCTAAATAATTATTGTTATGAACGTTGATTGTTTGAATTCAAATGAGTTCTTGTTAAGCCATGCACAATTAATTCCCTGCAATAATTATTTTTGAAACTAATACGGCATTACCTAAACTAAGTAAATTATAATATGTAATTACATATCGCTGATTTTTTTTTAATGTTCCTTTAATTGGTTAGATGGAATTGTACTGATTGAGTATAAGTACAAATTATAGAATTACATTTACTCCATTTGACCTGGAATCTTTTGTTACATCTGCATAAAGTATATGGATTTCTCTAGGAATCGCATGGGCACGAATGCACATTGAATTCAAGAGAATAACTTCTCCCGAGCGCGTTGTCAATGAGCTACGGTGATTCAATATCGATGATTAGGATTATAATACCCTCATATTAAATGAATAGTATTTTTACAATTGAGAAAAATTGGTCAGTTACCAACTGTTATTAGACATTTCTTCTCTTTTAGAAGGAAAGGTTTCGATATAACTTCGTGAAAGATTGTTTTGAAGTAGCCACTTATTTTTTTCAAGTGTTCCTTTATAATTTAAAATTAATTTCAGGTGAAGACAATTCAGAATGTTAACATATGATCTTAATTAATGTATATTTTACAAATTGACTGAGACATATATCATAATTGTATTTTATATTTCAAAAATATCATTTACTTCCATATCATTTTTTGTCTGCTGTTGGTTTTCTTCTTATTTTGCCCTTAACAAGTAGGCTGCACTCTCGAATAGTTCCCTCCTCCTAGTAGACATTGTGATACTAGAAATGTGTCTAATCATGTCGATGATGTTTTGAGTTTTGATGATGATTCGCGATCGACTAATTTCAATTTTACGAAAATATTTCGTGTACATAAATATCTGAAAATTGCGGCCATGGGTATTTGTTGTTTTCGAGTTAGAGTAATATTTGAGTATAAACACGACTTATTATTTTATGAAAAATTGTCGAATAATATTTTTGGCTAATTATCATATAACTTCTGCCAGTTTTTTTTCTTTTTTAGGAAAGGTTGAGAAAGTGAAGGTTTGTTAACATGTGGTTGTACACGTAATTCACTAATTATTTCTAACAACCGATTATATTTTAATCTTGAATCATCAACAACATTATCCTTCAAAATGAAATTTTTTTCGACTTAAATTGTGTCTTGGATGTGGGAGAGAAAATATCGTGTTAAATTAAATTTTGTAAGCCCGAAAATTACTTAGGTTGTATTTTCTCTCCCCTAACCAGAAATATTTTAAATCACAGAAACTATTTATTTTAAAACGGAGAGTTGTTGAGGTTTGAAGGTTACAATATACAAAAGTTCAATGAAAGGTGTCTCAAAAACTAAATAGTCTGGTATCGTGAAATATGTGCTGTTTATTATGATATTTTCAATATATAAATAAAATAGTAAATCATAAATATATCTTAAAAATTCAGCCATCCCTGTAGACTTAAAAATTTAATCGATTTAGAAGGGAAAAATTGCTATAAATTTTATGGATTCAGCACATAAAAACTAAATATTTCTGTGAATATGACTTATTCTATTATTATGTTTGACCTATGTTTTCATTCTAATACAACTAAAAATCAATACTTTCCTTTGTAGTGTTTTAAACTAATTTTTCTTACATGTTTTTAGCTCGTTTATGTTTAATTACGCCCTTCTTCTGCATAAATTTACTAGTTTAGGTTATTAATTTTCAATTTTTAAGTACATTATGGCTAAAGTTAAGCCTGTTACAAGAAACTGTACACAAATTCGCAATTTAAGCCAAACTATTTCAATGATGGATGATTCATCAACCTTAACATCAGTTGATAAAATTTTGAAATATTTTATTATATGAAACATGTTCCATTACACTATCATCGAATGCCAAGCAAAGGAAGTTTAGATATGAAACAAGCTGGATTCATTATCCATTAAGTTCAATTGTTTTGGAAAATGTGCAACTTACCAGGAGTTACAAAAGATTGTGCCAATAACAAATTTATCATATACAACAAAGGAATGACAAACTTTAAATAAACCCAAATGAAGGAAATCATAATTTCATCTACAATATCTTGATACATTTTGGAAAACATGGATATGCCTTTTGATATCTGTAATCCCAAAATAGAATAAATAGAGCGTTCGGCGATTGAAAAAAACGAAGTTCCCTTAGATAAATTGAGTTTTTAAAAATACACAGAGCAGGAGAAAATGTACATCTTAGAGCAAAAGATAAGGCCTCCGAAAAGAAAATGACAAAAAACAAATGTTAAGACGCTGCAGCCGTTGAATTTCTAAGACAGAAATAGTACCTTACAGAAGAGCTGGTTGGGTTAGCTTTATTCAGCGAAGAAGTTGATAATGGTATGTAGAAATCAATGACTTCAAAGCTGCTTTCTTTTGAAAATTCCAGACAGATTTCGATATGGTAACTCTAACTTTCCCAAACTAAAAGAAAATGTTGAACTTCCGATTTGATAGGACCACTGTATTTAAAATATCGGAGATGGAGCGTAGCTGTTTAAAAAATTATGTAGAAACATGGAGGGATGACTCTAATTTAAATCATATGAAGGAAATAATTACAAATCTCCATGATACTAACGACAGTGCCGAAAGAACAATTAAATTGATAACTGACCAAGATACTTCTGTTCATAATAAAGACCAGGCTAGAGCAAAAATTCAATTAGTTGAAATTCTGAAAGGAAAGAGCGCTTTTTTAAAGCCTTTACTTTTCCATCAATTATAGTCTTTTCAATACCTTATTTAGGTCAAACATATAAAAGGATTGATTGAACTAAACCAAATAAAAAGAAAAGAAAAAACTTTAAAAAATATAAATATACTTATAGATTATAGACCCAAAAAAACTGTATTTCTTAAGATTTTAGTTAATAATAAACGGTGGTATGTTAAAAAGAATTTGGGTTGTTTTTATTTGTTAGCTCTCAAGAGACTAAAGTTCTCATCAGTCATCCAATCATATTATAAAATTTTCTCATATTCTTCTACTTTTATTTTTGAGGACAGAAAATATATTAATTGATATAAGTATTGAATAGTTACGTGTGAGTGTGCTCAAGAAAAACAAAGAATAACACTGAAAATTTCTTTGGAAATTATCTTTCATATTACTAAAGTAGAGTTGGTCTTTTAGCTGATATCTAATTACTCCAAACAGGCCCGCTACTTCCCTCAAGTCATAATATAATTGTAATCATCTGCACTCTTTTTGGTGTGCTTATTTGGCATGCATCTTTTCGGCAGAGCACTTTTCTAGTATGATTATTTCACCTTGCTTCTTTTTGAGGCAGTATCATCTGGCAGTAACTTTGATTGGATCTAACTACTAAAACAGAGCTATGCTTTCTTTAAAAAAAAATTCAAGGAGACTAAATACACTTGTAATAATAGTACATATTATTTAAATTAAAAGACTTTTAAAACTTTCATTAATGAACACAAAAAGACAAATTAATGTATCATATTTTATTATGATTAGAATTTCCTTCTATCAAATGTAACTATTTAATAAAGGATCATTTTATAACAAATTAATTCAATAACATCAGTAGTCTTAAATAATCAAGAACAAAAATAAATATCAACATATTAATATATAAGTACATCACGAATGTTACATTTACTTCGTCTGTTTAGTTTAGTTCTTGAAATTGACTCTCCTATTATTTTGCATGAATTTGATTCTTCAAGAGCATAACAGGTTATTTAAATAATTCGAACGTATCATATTGGTCTTCATCCATAATTGGAATATAATATTAGGTATTTGTACGCTATTTAGGAAATTATGAATCATCAAATGAATAAAAATATAGTTTAGGCAAACAATATCGTATTAATATTTAAAAATCAATAGAAATACATAAGTACAACTTTGATCGTCCTAAAAACAAACATCCTGAAAAGAAGTTCTGACGTAAAAACTGTGCCAAAATGAGGCTTGCGGAAAAGAATGCCGTAGAAATTAATTAACGCTTTTTGTAAGAAACACTTCTTTGATGTATTTTAAAACTAGCAAGTTGAAGGCCCTCATTCAAGCATTTACTTAGTCGATTGCCCTGTCCATAAGTGTTATCAATTATTAATAAATTTCCCCATTATTAGCCTGTAATTTGTACATTCATTTCGTATGGTGGCTTTTCATCCTTTTTTATAATGAAAAACTTGCTCTCTAATATATTGTCATTAGGTAATGCTTATTCTACACAATTCATTTAGAACTACATATCTTATAATACCTTAAAATTAATTAAGTTATGTAATCTTACACATCAATTAGAAAATATAAATATCCATGATCCCCCGGGTTTAAAAATAATATTTAGCTTATATTCATCTATTTACCTAACTTATACAGTGCCCCTCATTATCATATGAATAAACCAATGGTAAATAATTAATTGATATAGTCATTACAGAGAGGCATCTACAGGGAGAGGGCTGGGTATCTCCTCATGAAATTATGATTTTTTTGTTCTTTTACTAGAAAATTTAATATTTGAAATTTTTTCCAAAAAAATTTAGTTTTATGTAAACACCCATGAATTTTAGAAATTATAAAATAAAAAATTAATATTTTGTAAATAACTGTCGATTTTTGTATTAATTTTCTAAAAAAAATTAAACATTTGAATTCCTTTTTAAACAAAGTTGAATATCTAAAATTTTTGACCAGAAGATTTAAGTTAATGTAAACAGCTGGGGATTTTTAAATTTTTTGTGAATAGCTATAAATTTTTAGAATTTTTTTAACAATAGTTTTAATATTTGATATTTTTTTTGGAAAACATCATACATAAAATTTAATTGTTGCAACTTTTATTTATAACTAATTTAATTTTTCAAATTTTTGGATTATTTTTCGAAAAATAACAAAATCCAAGCCCCTCAAAAAAATATAAGCCTGCGTATGCCACATTATACATTGTTGTAACTTCTAGGGACCAGGGCCTGAAATACTTTCAAGAGAGCAGATGAGCAAATTGGGGGAATGTTATTTTACTAATATCTACAAAGAAATCCTACGAACAAGAAACAGGAATAATACAAAATTATATAGAGATATTGAGGGATAGTAATTACATTATTGAGAAGTTGGAGAGTCCGGTATCTCTACCTCGGATTATAGCAGTCAAGAAAAATCTAGTCATGCTGATTTCTTGGATTTAAAAATTCAATATCAACATTGTTTTTACTTTGTTGCATTAAAAAAATATTGTAATCAGAAGGAAATAAGAATTATTGACTATGAGAAGTACTTTGGAAAAGTATTCGCAGATTGAATTTCGAAAAAAAAAGAAGATGATAGTATTGTAGACAATTCTGGCGGAAAGAACATTCCTGAAAAAGTAACCGTGAATAATTGGGCTTTGATCAAAGCAAAGAAGGTGAAGAAAACAGGAACTATGAAGAATGTAACTCTCAAAGGAATGAGGGAACTGTGGGGAAGGAAAAAATAGAGGAAAAAAACTTATAGAAAATTGTAAAAATTCCAGACAAAGACATATTGGGGAATCAAAACGACGATACTTAAGATAATTCTGAAAAACGGAATCAGGGTTTTAGTTACTGATCTGAAAAAGCAGCTGTGAGGGATACAGCTTCTTAAAAGGAGGAAGGTGATTTGGAAAAGTTTGAGAAACTAAAAAAAAATGCAAACGCAAACAAATATAAGTGATTATGTGTTGACGTTACGACCGGGAGCTGGGTGTGTTTTAAAGAGATCATCCCTGATACCCTGATATTAAAGAAGCTCTAAAAAGTAGAAAAGAGCGAGGGTCGCTGTGTTTGTTATTAAAGTTTAAATCTATTTTAATTATGACACAGAATCTGAAAGATACTATTTTACTTCATATGACTTTGAATTACCATTCCAGCAATTATATTTGATTATCTTGACATAAATATTTGTAAGAGAAGATGAGTTCCTTTTAACAAAATTTAACGCCTGGAAGAGAGAAGATACAAATTAAAAACGTAAATAATAAGTAGTAATACTTCGTTCTATGAATAATAATGGTTTTTTTATAGTAACTATTTATCCACTGGATAAAAGCCTGGCTTCAGATCTAATTGTCTACAGATAAATATGGGTAAAATATCCCTCGCAGGTTACAAACTGTGATAGATGACAATACAATGACAATGGGACTTCCTACGGAACAACCTAACAAAAATGGTCCTTTTGAATATTGGCATCCCTGTTATGACAATTTTTTATATTTATGTTCCACTAGAACTATCGTAAGGACGGGCATTATGGTTTTGAAATGTTTAAAGGCAGTGAACTTACTTGATTATTATAATCGGGATATGGTCACAAAACATTGAAGCTGAAGAAAGATTGTTACAACATTGTATTCTTTGATTTTGATAAAACTTTTATCAGAATAAGAAACATTCAATCTAGTATTTTAAAAGCAAAGGTTCGAGTAGTAAGTCTATGGGTTTGGAAGACTTAAGTGGTTTATTTGTATCATTATATGCAAAATTATATAATAACAATAACGCAATACTTATTTATAATTGTTGAGCCAATCTTTGTTATTTTAAACAAATTAATGTGTGATATTCATTCTCATTACTAGGCCATTGGTTGTAAAAATGATTTAAACTCCATTAATATTTAAACTTAGCTATTATTTTGTAGCGAAACAATTTGGGTAGTATAATTTGAAGGTTGAGGATATTATTTAAGTGTTATTCCTCTAGACACCATTATGTGTGAAAGAAATCATGTGAACAAATTAAATCTCTCATATTGGTTATAAATCACCTTCAAGTACATTGAAAATTACAAAAAGAAAAACAAATCATTCGGTTCAGACGGATTTCCTATGGAATTTTATAAGAAATACATGTTAATAGCTCTATTATTGGAAAACATTTTAAGAGAAACAGTCTTTAGGGGAAACCTGGAGGGACACATTACAGCTTTAGTCGAGGAAGGCTTATGGAGGATAATATTCGAGGAATTAAAGATGCAACATCAACAGGAAAGAAAAGGGGCTTGGAGGTTGCTGTAATGTCAGTAGATGTTGCGAAAACATTTGACAATGTATCACACAAGTTGATACTACGATGTTTAAAGTCTCATGGTCTTGGTGATAATTTTATTCAGATATTGTGCCTGTTTGTTTATGTAAAATTTACTCGCACTACAAACTTGATAAAGATAATTTCAATATTAATAATGGATGCCGACAAGGACACTCTATCTCACCAAATTTATTTATCTTGGCATTGAATGCCTTGGGTAAAGAAATAGAACCATTTAAAAATATTAATGGCATAGAGAGATAGAAAACGGAAAATATTCGATGTTTATGCAGACGACATGTCGATAATGTACTATTATCCGGTGGAACAAATTAAACGATTTGGAACCCTCTCCCTATTCGAATATATATATGGAACACGCTTATTTTATCAAAAAGCTAACTTTCAGTTTTTCTTCTCAAATAATTTTTCTATGTAGTGGTTTTTTGTTTCCAACTGGACGATCCAGGATAATTACATAGAAGAGGACAACACCTCCCAAAAAGAAGGATGGATTGGTATTCATTTGCCTCGAAGACTTTTGGAAGGCCATTACCTTCTATTGGTTTAGGAGATTAATGAAAAATGACTTTGTTGGGCGTAGAATTTTTTAAGAGTAATTGAATATCATAATATGTCGAACGATTGAAGAGATTGAAAGTTAAGGCCAAACCTGAGTAATTGACATTTTTTAGTAGGGAAATAAGTACCTTGTGGAAGACGAACTCAGAGATAAACTGGCAATAAAGACGCTACCAATAATGGAATGGCAAGAACCAGTATAAGATCATGGATGACTTACGGACCTAGCTAAAACGCCAATTGAAACCAAAATAGACTTTGTTGTGGATGTTTTTAATGACATATCAATTTTAATTTTAGTGAAATACTCGACAGGGAAAGAGTTTTGTTGGAAAAAAATATAAAAAAAGAAAAATATGGACCTAACAATTCTTAATTTCGTTTTATTAGAAGACTTGAAAATATATGCTTGTGACGGGTTTTGGTGGAAAAATCTAGTAAGACGGGTTTTTTAGTCAGATAAATAGAAATATTTTAAAACAGGACACAAAAAAAATCACTGCTGGGGAGTGGTTTGATGGATTAGTTTCTGTACTGGTGAAAGTATAGGGTCCATTGTCAGGGATCTTTCTTTTGGTAGTATTTACGGTAATACTTTTGTAGAGAGGATCTTTTTTTCTGCAGAAGGGAAATAGGAACCACAAAACATTTTTTATATGAATGTAGCTACACAACCAAAATATGGGATCAATTGACCGCAGTAAAATATCCGAAATATAAAAGCTTTTCTCAGAATGCAGAGTTTCTTTTATATTTATACCGGCCCAGATAGAGAATTAATTGATATTATCATTACCAAGTTACCAAGTTGCAGAGTATAAATTTAGATGAAAAAAGCCGATTGTCAGATAGCTTAATTTAAAAAATTAAGGACATAATAAATGCGTTGTTGGATTGTAGTAATAATAGGAAGCAAGTGATTACTTCTACTGATTTTTCAAAGGAAATAGAATAAATGAGACCATATTTTTGCATTTCTTGTTAACATATTGCAAACCATATATGAATTAATAGCAAAACTAAAGGTTAAGGTGTATTTTAGACCTATTCAAATTTAACCTTTTTTGTAAAACATTTGTAAACTCATATTTTTCCCATTTTCCAAGGAATATGAAAACCAAATCTGCTAGTATTATGGAATTTGCTTCGTGGCTATGCCCCACGCATGAAGCATGAAGTTTTATTGTTGATTTGACCATGTATTTACTTCAAAATTTACACTGTAAATGGTTGATGATATAATGTTGAAAGTGGTACGAAATGAAAAATTATCAAATTGGAATAATTTGATTGTCATACAAAAATATTTTCTTTATAAATTACAAGGACTGAAAAGATTTATCCAAAGACAGAGAGAATACATGTAAAAAGAGGGGGGGGGGTGCATTAATGACAGAGTATTATATGCTGCGTAATAAATACAGTATTGGTTTATAAAGAGTAAACAATGCTAATAAAATATCGAACTTTATATTTTTTGATTAGTTAGCATTTTTGAATTACTGAGCCAATGTTGTCTGGACAAAATTTCGATGAATCAATGTGGTAACTCATACAAGTAAATAGGTTGAGGCCAAGGATATAAGAAGTAATGTGTTGAGTTGTCTTGTGAGGGTCATACATTGATGTATACCTTATTGCCCAACCAAGCTCCAGCATCAGGGCCTCTCAATTTCTTACTAATTGTCAGATATTTCAGTATTTCCTGCGCTTGAGAAATGTGAATCCAAACTGTGATATTATATACATATCTAAGTCATTCAACATTAGATGCCCTTATGTCATTCTGGATAAAGAATAAAACATTAACTATACCAAATGCAGTCTTCTGTTTCCAATTAATCCATAAAAAAAATCACAAAAATTGTGAAAAACAAGGGAAGAGACAGCGAACTCGATAAAGGGAAATGAAATGAGTTTTACATAATCTTGACAAATTATTTGATATTGCCTCAAAAAAATGTTATGGAAGAAATTAAAAGTATTAGACTACTTACAAAGCAGGTCAAATACAAGAACCTTTACTTCTACTTGGACTTGAGACTACCTATCATGAACATATGTTAGGCAATGATAAGGTTTTTGAAAAGAAGCTTATTAAGAAAAAACATTTTGAGCAAAGTTAACATAGATTACAAATATCACTGACTTCTGAAGAGGCTAAACTTGGGGGAATATAAGAAAATAAAAATCCTAGTAAAAGTGAAGGTTCTCATTCTAGGAAGAGCTCCCAATATACTGAGATGAAAAGGATGACCATCAACACCATTCAAAATATTCCACGTGCAGTTATGGCCAGTGAAGATATTTATAGTATTGCAGATTGTTCATCACTATCTGTCAATCAAACTACAACAATGGTTTCTGCAGTCTTGAAAGTAGAAGGTGCAGATCTGAATGATTTTATTACAACAACCAGACGAAATAAAATAAATATTTGCTTTAGATTCTACCAAAAATACATAAATTACTTCAAGGAAATCCAACAAAATATTGTATATTACACTGGGATGGAAAACTTAAAAGTAATGTTGGCGGTGAAAAATATCCTTATAAAAGTCTTGCAGCACTTTTATCTGGAGCTCTACTGTATGAAAAACGGGAATCGCTTGATGTCCCTTTCATGAAAGGTTCAGTTGGAATTCTACAATACAAGACTACATTGGACTATTAGAAACATGGAGTCTTACAAAAAACATAGTCAGTCTTGTATTTGATACAATAGCATCACCAAAGATAGAGCTAAGCTTATTAAATAAAAACTTGGAAGAAAGACTTTCTACTTTGCTTGTCGCCATCACATATCAGAGGTTATGATTGGGGGTGTAGTGGAGAACAAGACAAATGTGATTAAAGAGGAGCTTGCAGGAAAAGAAAACCCCATATGTTATTTAAAGGGCAAGCCATTGTTCCCTTTCATCACCAATGCTACAGTTATCGAATACCTTGTGGGATCAGAATCACATTTAATTCATGCTCTTGGATTGAAATGTGACTAGCTAACAACACCGACTCATGAGTGACTTTGCAAGTCAGATAATCACTGACTTAGAGTAGAGAAGTGCTTACTGTAAGTTATAGAATATCACAAACAATAATTTATCGATTTCCGGTGGTATCCATTAAACGATTAAAGTTATTATATTGTTAGTATTTAGATTTATATATAAAAAAAAAGTTATGATTCAAAAAATGTATAATTTTTTTTTACATTCAAATTATTGGAAATTTTATTAGTTTTCATTTGGTAACACTGTCAACACTAAATCACTAACCATTGCGAAGTTACAGTGAAAAGAAGACATCAAATCCTATATTTTGAAGTTAATATTAAGTCAAATCAACAAAAAATCTTCGTGGCGAATACGGGGAGTATAGCCACAGACCAAATTCCATAATATTGGTATATTTAGTTTATAAAGACTTTGGAGTGTGCGAAAAATATCAGTTAGCTAAGGTTTGACAAAAAAGTTGAATTCAAATATAGCTAGCTACAGTCCAACTCCATCTTCAAATCTCCATCAAGAGATCTTACTTACCGTAAATACTTACGATTAAACAATCAAGAAGTATCTTGAAGAAGCTCATCCGCATGGATATTTTAAATTGATTGAAAAGTAGGAAATGATTCTTACGATGAGAGATTTGCTAAATTTTTTAAGAGCATTGATTGGGTAAAGAAATATCACACGCACTTAGTATTCAAAAATGAGTGCATGGCGTCTTTGAAATCGAGAATAATAAAGATGGAACCAGAGTATCGAAATTCCATTTAAAGGGGCCTGAATTGTGAGGAATGACTTAGTTTTATATTCACACTCACTGTTCGTCAATCCATGAGTATTTGCCAATATGAATAATCCATCATGTCTAATTATAATTAATTCATAAAGGATATTTGATTAGCACTTCTTTTATTCGAATCGTTATTGACTTTTTTTTTTTTTTTGGTTTCTTTTTTCTTATTATTAGCTAATTTGTCTCAGATTCAAATTCATTACATAGTGAAATAACCTAGAGGTAAAATGACTATAAAGCGATAGGGCTAAGGTAAAATAGTAGAATAGTAATAACTATGTAGAAATAATATAAAATTAATGAACATCCGTATTTAATATTCTTAAAAAATAGTTGTATATAAATTCTAACATTAGTCTTTCAGTAATCCCAAGACATCTTTAATACATATGTCTCCTACTAATCTCTCTCCTGAGAAATAATTTATGTAGGATTACTTTCTTTTAAATGTGCAGGGAAACTTCGTAATATATATATTTAAAACTTAAAAGTAATACATAAAGTTTTTCAACCTTCTATGTTTTGGATATCTCAACCTATATTATGTGTATTATAAATATGTTGGTACTTACACATAAGTTACTTTTTTCATTATTCTTTTAAATGATGGAAACTTTTGCAGCTCATCATAATTTGTTGCCCAAAAATGCAGAGGATACATGCATAAAATAATTACTTCTTCCCCCTTACTTCATCTATCTATATTTATAAAGCAAAGTTTATCTTTATGAATATATGTTGAAATTAACAAGAGTCATTTTTGATCTAAGAAATAACTAAGGAGTTTTAAATCTAACATCGAGCGGTTATACAGGATGTACTGTATTTAGGCTACCTGATGTATATCATATATATATTAAATCTAAGAAATAAAAATGTAGGGATATTAATGAAATTTTCGCAGGTAATTGCATGTAGCATTGAGCGTGGATAGCTAAAGTTCCGCTAGGTAGTGCTGTAGAGGCTTAAGTACTCCCTGGATCATTATTGATAAAGTCTTTTTTTTTCTCCCAAACTGTCATTATTATTGTTTCCTTCTTGGTAGAAACCTTCTTAATATTGAGTAATTACGTGTGCCTGTGCTAATTAAGAATGGTGAGCAACACTGAGGATTTCTGGAATAGTTATCTTCTATATTTTTTAATCAAACATAAGCTTGCAATCACTAAGTTAGATGGAAAGGTAATTAATGTTCTTACGTATGATACAAGGTCCACACAATCATTTAATATATGTGGAGCCAAACCTTCTGAAACGCATCATCCTGATAAAATAATATAGAAATCAACAAACATTGGACCAATGAAGTTCAGGATTTCTGTCATGCACTGTTGGATTCGATTTTTCAAATTTATTCTCCATCTAGGATATAAAATGAAGATGGAAAGGTGGAGTGTAAGGACAAAGGAAGAAAAAACTTGTGTTGCTAAAAGAAAAAAAATATTTAAGAAGATTTTAAAAAACAATTAAGCTTAATTGTAGATCAACCAAGAGTGGGAAGTGGAACTAGTAACGATGGCATTACTGCACGAAGAGCCCTTCAAAATTCCTCAAAATTTGCTGAAATTACTTTAGTTGACCTACTAAAGTTCATTGAAAGCCTCTACACTATTCTTTAAGTGATATCTGCAAACACTCCTATTAATGTGGATAAATTTCATGACTACACTATCAAAATGGGCAAAATTTCTGTCGATCTATTTCATTGGTACATGATCCCTCCCTATATCCATAAAGAATGGATTCATGGAAAACAAGTAATTTAGACTATTGTTTTTCCAATTGGGTTATATTTTGAAAAAGCTGCAGAAGCATTAATAAAGAAGTTAGAGGTGCTAGACTTAATTACTCAAGAAAATTATCCAAAATTAACAGATCAGATTCACCATCTTCTGATAAGCAGAAAATACAATTATAAAGAAGATAAACAAGAAGTATCAGCAGATGCTAAATCACTATTGTATATTGATACAGTAAATGATGCTTCTGATGAGAATTATATTATGTAAATAGTTTGCACACTTATATATTAAATAGGTTACATTTAAGTTCTCGTTTATTTTCCATTTATCAACAAATACGAGTATATTACGTTTAAATTATTTTCATTAATATAGAAATAAATCCATTAAAAATCATATGAAATCCGTCGAAGGTAATATATATTTGATCAATAAGTTATAAAAGACTTAAATTAAATCTGGAATGGTAAAAATAAATAACTAGGTATAGTTTGGCAGCTTTTTTTGTGGAAACAAAGCACTGTAAGTGTCATCAAGTGGACTTTTTCTGTGTCCCGCACAAGTAAGCAATGGGACTACTTGATAGGACAATATTTACGCACCCTGTTGATATATTAATCTATTCAGTTACCATGTACATGGAATGAAGCATGTTTTATAAGTATAAATGAACATAGACAGTGCAGTACAAGGGCCTTTCTTTTTCAATGATACATTATCGATTACCAAAAGTATCTCGTATAAATATGCATTTTGATATGGATGCATTCATTCAAGAAGCATATTATAAATTATATGTATATTTGCATATGTATTTTATTCATAAGAAAAAGCACAATGAGATTGTTTTAGAAAAATTTGCATTATAAAGGCATTCAGTCATATAATTGTATTTAGTTGGTTTTTAGGATGTCCCACAAGAATACAAGTTGAGGATTAATAAAATCTATACTCCTTATATTTTTTCTATTTAATCTTAGATGAGAACCTTTTCAACCATGGGGAAATGGATACTAATGACACTGAGTACTACCTGGCTGAGTCTAGAGATGTGCGGGATGAGGTTCCACACCTGGCTGGAACTGGTCATTAGGTAAACTGCGGCTATAGTGATTCAGAATGTAAGGAAGGTGCTCCTTGATTGTATTTATGAATTAAATTTTCGAAACTTGATGATATTTTTTTAAATATATTGATTTTTGTCATTTTCAAAAATTGTTACATTTTAGACGGATGCACCTATATTTAACGCCTTGTTGGAGCTTTTAAAGGATTAAATCACGAAAAAACAGCCTATGCGAAGAAGAAAAAGTGTTGTTTCGTCAAAAAGCCATATTAAATCGTGTTACAAACCATTGAAAACGTTTGCAACATTTCATAGATAAGCCTACTAATTGCTTCCCTATTCATTGTATTCTCCAGATCAGTTAGTTTTTTCTGTATTTAATAATGCTAAACTCCTTAAATATTACAATTTCAGCTATGTATTACAGCATAGTACTTTCGTACATACTGGGTGTAGAAAAAAAAAAATAATAGGAAAAAAAATGTAAGGAAAAAAAAGGAACGTTGACAAAGTAGAAAAAATTATTTTTGTGTTGATAGGTTATAAGAAAACATAATATGTATTTATTTACATACATATTATGTACATTTTTAACTTTTAACTATAAATAAACCAGGTAAATGGGATGATATTTAAAACCACTGTTTTTTTGTCAAAAAAGTATCGAACGATACTCAAATAACTTTTTTTCTTGTAGCTTTAAATGTCTAGAAGACTTATAATATGGTAGAGCTTATTTTTTTAATTTGAAAAATGTTGAGTTCTGACGGTTGCCGTTTTTTTTTTCTTTTAAGCTAAAAACATCGTAAATAAACTTTTGTGCTTTTGAAATTTTTTTGGAGGTAACTCCAGGGCTACAAAGTTTTGAAATTTGACGATAAAAAAAAAGAAAGAAAGAGTATTTTTACCTGAATATCATCTATGTCCTTTGTGTAAAACCCCACTTTACAATTCAGTACAAAAGAGAGACTGAAAAGAATTTCAAAAATACTTCGTTTTAAGTACTTTAATGGCTATATTCCATACTGATTGGACGTCTTTGTTATTGAACAAGACATCCAATGTTCAATCAGATGATGAATATCAAAGAGTGTTTTGTAGCAGTGTCTCTAACATTACAAGAATAGCTGTACAAATATATTAAAACAATCGTTGTTTGGAAAACGGGATCAACAAACGTTATACAAATTTAAAATTAATAACAGTGCCAAGAAATGTCTCAGTCTAAAATAAAATATGGTAAAATACTTTATTTATTGTTTAAAATTTGGCTATGAAGACTTTTTGGATAAAGTAAAAGCCAAAAACAGTTCAATGTTTTCACAATGAGTATTTCTTAATACTCTATTACCATTTATTACACGATTTAAAATTAAATTTAAATTTTTATTCGCTTAAAGGTGAGTTTAAGGTTGAAAAAAGGTACAATTTATCCTACTTTCACCTCTTTTTCTATTTCGAGTAATAAATTAACCATTGCTAATAATTTGGTACACGTAAATCCTTTCTTTTATGAACAAACAAACATCCAAAGATGCAAGTTTTTGCTCTTTTTGACCAAGTGTAACAAAATATTAGTATAAAAAACTATAAAATAATTTCTATAGTAAATTTATTCAGCTAAATATCTTGTGTATAAATAATCGACCAAGCCAAAATTGCACGTGATTGGGTATTACGGTATCAGTTTTAGTGTAGTGTCGGTCCTTATTTAGGACCGAGGACTGCGGTCCAATCCCATTTGTCGGTCTATACAGAAGGTAAAATTTATCCCTCGTGACGTCAATGAGGGTGTTTTTCTTTATTTTTAATTATTACACTATATATTAAAATAAATTACATGTTTAATTAATGATATAATGTATCCGTATTATATGTATAGAAAAAAATAATACTGTTTGCAAAATATGTGCAATAATTTGTATACATATTGGACTGGACCGAGTAAATAATGAACGATACAAAAGTAATAAGAATCATAAGCACAATTCACATATTCAGCTACCTGGCTTGTGTTTATCGAAGAAAAACAGAATGGCGTATTTGTTCTTTGCTTGTGTACATCTTTAACTAAAACTATACTAAATCAAACAATCACAAATCTGTCAAAAAAGGTTTTTTAGGATAAAATCTTATTTTTCTAAAATACTCCAGAATAATCCAATCACACTTATACAACGAGGTAAAGCTGTATTTGCGTTCACTACATTTATTATATCCATATCAATGACCTTTAAAGTAATTTATGCATGATTAAAAAATATAATCAAATAAAGTTAATTTGTGGAATCTTTAGAAAAAATGTTATCCTTTGGCACAACAGAAAATCAATTTTGGAATAAAAGTTAAAAGTTATTACTTAAATTGAATTACCTACCTCTATATTTGGAAAATTAGTACAACTACTCTTGACAAATCAGTTTTGTGAAAACTTTGCTAAGAATGTCATCAATATTCTTAAAGTGTACAAAAATCTTGTATGTACTGAACTTTCTACAAAATAATAATCACGCTGTCAAAGTTTTTAAATCAGGGCTTTGAACTTTAGTGACATAACTAAATAAACATACTTCGTACAGGGTTGAGTTGAAGTTATATTTGATTCCTTTTCTACGTATATCGAGATAAAATCAGTAGATATTATAAATAAAAATGCAACTGAATTTTCATTTGAAAATATTTCAAACCCAGCTGAATGCTTTAAACTAATGCTTTTTCAAAAATTTTTACATTGTCTGACATCTAAAAAAATGTCACGTTCTCCAACATTCGACATAATTATATAAAACTTGTCAAATTTTGACAAGTTTTATACAGCAAAATTTAAAAAGATATTTTTTATAAAAACTATATCGCCCACTTACTATAAAAATGTCCTATCTGGTCCTATTTCAAGAGATTGACCACAAGTAAGGTTTTTATTAAGCCAACAGAGGGGAATTTTTTTAAGTAAAATAGATCTGGTTTATAAAAAACTGAGACTCTTAGGCAGCATAAAATTCATTTGGCCAGTCAAAAAAGTACTCGCCTACCTATAACAATTTTTCCAAATTTTACACATTGACGATTTAATTACTCCCAGGGGGATGCTTTTGGTGGCTCAAATCAACAATTACTCGCGATTGATTCATTGATAGATAAAAAACTTGATTTCTAATCTGTTTACTTATAGATAACCCAAGGGAACAGTTAGTGGGTAAAATTTTGTAATGATGAATTGGATACAATAATTGAATATATTTATGAGCGTATAATCCAAAACTGATCACAGTTTTTCTCTCAATCATCTGAATTCTGAAATATTTGGGAGTACAGTAATTCAGGACTCTTATCGTTAAGAGTCCTTTTTTACTATTAAAACAATCACCAAATTAAATGTAAGACTAATAAAACTTATATAAAACTGTTTTTTATGATTATATAGTGTTATCTTGTGTACCTTTTATGAGCAGATTAGTTATAATAATTATGACGAGGATGTCGTTACAACTTAATATATTTTCTTTATTAGATTAATTCTTTTCATCATAGGCATTTTTCTCGAGAAAGTGAATGTAGTTGATTAAATTATGATTAAAATCCATCAAAATAAAGTATCTCATAATTTCAATTGATAAACATGAGTGTATTCATACAAATATTAAAGTAATACCGAGAATTTGTTGTGGTATAATTTTATATATTATTAAAGCAAAGTTTTTCTGTTCGTCGACATCTAATTACTTCGGGCAATGCAAGGTACTGTAGGTAGTATGAGAAAAATGAAAAAAAAATATCATTTAATAATACCAGTAATGATAAACGAATGATCATAAATAATATTCCTGAATAGACTTTTAGATTCAAATTATAACTAAAAGATGTTTTGTCACTAGTTCTGAAATTTGCATGGTATCCTGAATTCTGTTTTTTATTTTTAAACGATCGATGGAAACTAAGTGAGTGATATCTCTCGAATCCAATTTGAAAATTAGACCGTTTTTTGACAAAACTTTGTAGGGGCCTTGGTAGGCAGGGTCCAGGGTAGGTTTTATCGACTTATTTTTAGTAAATACGTAAGAAGCTTGACTCAGAGACTTGATTGTAGACTTAACTGTACTCAAAGGCTCTGGGAAGATTCTTGGGGCTCATATTTTCTGCTCATGAGTTTTTCAAATATAAATTTCGATCGGTAAGACTACTTTGAAATTCTGCCAACGACAGGGAAGTTTTGAAGTCAACCCCAGCACGTGATGTATGGGGGTAAACCACGTTCCCGGGATAGAAGGCACTGAATTTCTAAAAACAAGGCACATAAAGGGTAAGCCTCTATCCAATACTGTCCCTCAATATTCCTACTAGCGGCAAAATATGTCTTATAAGTTTGATGTAAACGTTCAAGGATACCGTTTGATCCCAGACGGTAATAAGTTGTAAATAAATTTGTAGACCAAAGAAGTTGTTTTAAGGTTCTCCATAACTTTATCTTAAATAAAACTCGTCTGTTAGAATGGACTGTATGTAATTGCCGAATTAACAATCATTAATAGCAGCCTCAGTCCATTAAGATACCCTGCCGAAGGAATTTCGGAGGATGATTTATTTGGCCAAAATTGAAATAAATATTTTTGTCTAATTAAGTTATAAAATGAGCTGAATTTTTTCAAAACATAGGCCTTTTTTCGCAATTAGAATTCCATTATAAAATGTCAAATGTATCTATCATTTCTCAAGACTTGTTTGTTTTCTCAAGAAAGGCTATTATTAAATGTGATAATAAAACTAATGTCTACTTTCTAATAATATATTTTTTTGAGAATTCAGAACTTTTTTTTTTGTAGAATGACAGTATCATTTTTGGGTTTTATTTTTTCCCCCTAAGAAGTTACTCTTTTCAATCTCCGATCCTGATTTTTCTCTTATGAGTAGATGCTAAAACTAACAAAGCCGACTATTTTTTTACCGTCCTTTTCGTGCCAATATAACAAGGTACACTGTATTTATGAGAAGAAAAAAAATGAAAAACATGCCCAATTCAGTGACATATTATGTATAAATCTTTAAAATATAAAATAAATCTTAATACTGTATTTATCGGAGCCCTTTGATCTCTTGTGCAATGGAAAGAAATAACTATTTTTACAATTTGTGATTGTAAATTTTCCCGTATTTTTGAATAAGAGACTCAGAACTTCATAGTTGTCAATTTGACTTTCCCTTTTAATATTTAATACAAACATGGTGATTTCCAGATGCTCCTATTGAATCTACTTTGGTATTTGAAATTCATTTCACTTTATATATTGAGTGGTTGCCCTATACATGTTTTTATTAAATTAAAAGTAGAATTGCAATTAATCAATTTAGAATCCATTGGCTGTGGTTAATTTCTAATGAGTTGATTAAAGTTTATTTGATTTCTTATTTCAATATTAGTAAAAAAATATAGTGATTTTCACACTATGTAAACAATTTCAGAATTTAGAAAGATAAAGGGTATCAGGAAAGTGGTGATGAGGGTTCCAACAGTTCTTCAAATATTTAATTAAAAATCGACAGGACCAGTTTTGATTATTCACAAAGTTTTTGGATCGAGAACATAAGTCAGAGGAGGTTTTCTTTGGTACTGTTAGTTTGAACATATAGATAATTTCTTGTCAACAGATCTGATTGGTCATTTTTGTATTGAGTTGGACTAAAAATATCCTCAATGATGTTCTCAGTCTGTACCTCTTCAACTAAGAGTCATGTTCATGCTGTTTTCATCCCTAATTATATTACCTTTTATAAAAAAGTATGGGTTTATAAATTAAAATTTCTTAGGAAGATTTAAAGGCCTTAAATTTGCCACATTTTTAATGTTAATCATACAAGGATTTTCCTCAGCTGGATTTTTACTTGATTGTAAGAAGGAAAAAAGGACGGTACTGCATCTCGTTTCAAATTCTGATATGATTTTCATCCCAAGTAAGCTAGGGTTTTTCTTGACACTCGGAAATATTATGTCTTGAATTGTTGTTCACATAAAACACAAGTATGGTGATGGACATCAGATTGAACCCTTAACACCTTTTCATCTCACAGCAATTTGACATTTAAGAAATGTACTTTCATTTGAAGGGAATTTGAGTGATTCTCCCCTCGAGTACCCGGGGACAACAAAAGATGATAAAATATTTATAAATTATAATAGTTACTAACTTTTACAAGTTACAAATATCACAATATTGAAATTTGCAAAAATGAAATAATATTAATATAAGCATTAAAACAATTTGATGAACCTTTTATTTTAATAAATTTGTAATCCTTGATGATGAAGTAATTTTAACCTATAGTGAACATATTTTACACCTTCTTATAAACGAAGTAGTAAAAGTTGCAATTTATTGATTTCATCACCATTAGATCAAAAGTATACATTTTCATATAAAAACGTGTTTGTATTTCATAGTTGATCACCAGTATTTATTTTCTAAAGCAAGAATATACAGCCTTCCTTCCTATAAGAGGACTAATCACGACACAATTGCAACGTTAGGCTACATAACATTACAATTCCATGTTTTTTACTACGATCGAAAACATTTGTTTTTAGGGGAAAGAGCTTCCCCTAAATAGTTCAGTTTAATCTCAACTTCAAAACAAAACATTCAATATTTTGGATAAGTGTGCAATATATATGGGCTGAAAAGTCCTGGGTTTAACAAAGAAAACATACTTTTTGTTCAAAATTGCCTTTTTTTTAAATTATTATATATTTTATTTTTCACTTTATGGAACAGGGTCTCCATAACATTTTTAAAGTCTTTGCTTAGCTGGTGGTAGCATTTTAAAATTAAAACAAGAAATTGTTTTTGATCCATTGTTGTGGAAATAACAAAAGTCACAAAATTTTAATAGCCGTTTTTTTAAGGTTGCTACTTACTCAAAATGAAGTCAATTTAGAAAAATATGTGAAGTAAGGACTTTATAATTCATGTGTTGATATAAAAAATTTAGTACGTAACAATTTACAGTTCTAACTGAAAGTTTACTAGTATAACTGATAACGTCATTGGTATTCCGAATACAAGAATATAACAATACAGACAAATTGGAAAACCTCAACATATTGTTAATAAATAAGGAATAAATTAAAAAAATGGAATGAAATTACTAGTTATTTAAATTTTTTATTATCTTTATAAATGTCTTTTATTTTTATGAGCTTTGTATTTAATCAAATGAAGTAGTATGATATAAAATTAAGAAATATTCAATTGCTAAATTTAATTAATATACTTTAATATTGAATCTAAGATAGCAAAGAGACGTTAAATTATTTTTGGAGATGGAAAAAAGAGATTTTACAATCATCAGCAATTATTTACGATAACAATCATCAAGAGTTTAAAAATGTTTTCAACGATATCCAATATTTCAAGCGACGTTAAATTATTTTTGGAGACGGAAAAAAGTAACTTTATTGCTAAATAGTAAAACTATTTAATTCGAATTTTATTAAACATTGTTCATTCTATTTTTATAAACATTTATATAAATGATATTGTTAATTTTACAAGCTTAAACTTCCAATTGAAAAAATTGTAAAGTACTATTTAATTCAAGAGTATCTTACTAAGGCTTAAATAAATCCATTCAAAATGACTTCAATAGGCCAGATATTATCCACCCACTTAAAAAAAATTACATTAGATTGGAGTAACGATAACTTTCGAGGAAATTTAAAAATATATTGCTTACTGAAAGTGTCATCCAGTGCTTCGGTCAATTGATACATAAGAAAGTTAAAAGGTAAACGTCCTTATTATATATGTTAAATGAATGTAATATCACTTATTAACAATATGGCATAATATAATAATGAGCCATGATAAAAAAAGGATTGAGTAAGAAGTTATTTACTAATTGATAAATTCTACAGTAATAAACTCATAATTATGAGGTTGAATATGGTTCAATGTCCATCTTCTTTGATAACTTTTCAACTACATTTTTACTTTTTATGTATTACATTTACCCAAGCAAGGGTTCCTAAAGACGTCACCAGAAATCTAAATAGATATAGTTTTTCTTGTTGTCTAACCTTGTTCTTATAATATTATATTTCCTTTGGCTTATTTTCATCAAGATACTTTAGAGACAAGGTAGATCAGTCATCATTTTTTTAACTTTGGCAGGCAGACATGACGTAAATAAAAGCGCTCCCTAGCTGAATAAAACATAATAGAGTCTGCTGTTTCTGTTTACAAGTTAATTAATTATATTTGTATATCCAAATCATATAAATTATAATTATGAATAATATCAATAGTCAATACATGTAAGAAAAATATCCTAATATCAAATATGTGCAATATTTTGCTTTGAGGACCCAAATAGTTTTCCTAAGAAGACCAGGAAGCTTCCGAAACCAATATTCTTCCTTTTTCAGTTAATTAACTACTTACTGGGATAGATTTAGCCTTACTGTGGTCAACTTTGGGTGTGATAAAGATGAAAAAGGTAACTCCTTGATCTTAACTCATGATAACTACTGACATATATATTTCAATCCCGTGATAAGAAGATACCTCGAATTAAGAAGGAAAAATACATTCCCATTTGAGGTTGTCAAGAACTTATAATGGACTGAACTCCAATGGAAATTTGTTATGAAATCAGGAAGCGCCTCAGACTCGTAAAATTTGGATTTAGAATTGGTTCTTTTCCCGTTCACTATGCAAAGCCTGAAGTCAGCCAATAACAATCATCAATAGTTTAAAAATGTTTTCAACGATATCCAATATCATCATTGAATAATTCTGGAAGGATATGGACTTAATTAGTTTTAGCCTAGAATCCACAGTTGACCTAGAACTGAAAAATCCAAAATATAGTTAAAGTTGACATCCCAACTGTTTTGAGATCTTCAGATTCTCTAAAATTAGTTTTAAAAAAATAGAGAAAAAGTGTCGAGTTCCAAATACTTTCCTGATTGACTGCTGATAACTCTTTAGTAGGCTGAGGCTCTAGTTCTGCTGCATGCCATAAGGAACAATGTAACCTGCTTCCATTTGTTGCTTCGTTGTGTCTTGTGGCTTCCTGTCAACACCAAGAATTGATGTTGACGGTGATTAAACTTTCAGTGTTGAATAACAGCTAGCTGAAGCAAGACTTAAAGAACCAAGGGTGTCCATCAATCGCACAAGGTTCAAGCTTGAGTATATACCAAGAAAGAAAAGATAAAATATACCTGTTTTGAAAGATTCCTTAGGATTATCTAAACCCTTCCTGTTATTGATATATTTTGGGGAACCCCTTGTTGGCTTACCATAGGTCTTCAGTTGATCTAAGCCAAGCTCTTTTTGGAGGGGCCCAATTCGGAATGGACACTTTTTAACAACAGGAATTACAATTGGCTTCATTAAGGGCATATTCCATTAAGGAAGCATCTTATGAAAATGAGAATGGTGAAAAATACAGCAAGCAGACTTTGTGGAGAACAAACACTTCAATTCATTTATAGGGAGCCCTGGAGAGTAGAAGAAGGAGAATATAGAAAACTTGGCTAAATAAAAAAGAAATCTTACTGTTTATTGAACCTGTTTGAAGACTGCTATTTAAAAGCCTTTTTTTTAGATCTGTGCTGTTTTATAATTTTGCTTTGTTCTATGAATTATTGTTGTAACAAATGTGACTTTATTACATGAACACATATCCCAATCTTAGGGGTACATGATACATGTGTTGCCGCATTTAATTGGGATTTCCATGGCTTTAGGGAGAGGTGGATATCACGTCGATGTACCCTAAAGGCTTGTATTAAAAAAAAATAACAAACGATTTTATAAATATTCTTGTATGAAAAATTGTGGTTGACCTTCATCATATTTAAAATATATATAATCGTATGTAGATATGCATTTGCAATTTATTTAAATTACAGCTTTCCATTTTGTAATTAAATTATCTGGTTTATAAAAATAATTATATATGGACCTAAGAATATAAACTGACGCAAGTATGTCAGAAGAAAATTATTAACAAAAAAAAAAGTTATTCCAGAGTTTATGTTCAGAAAATGAATTACATCTCAGGAGTGAGTGCACTCTCAATGAACCGTAGCTAATGCAACACTAATAGGTAAATATTCTTTGAAGGTATTGAAGTATAACTCGTAGAATCTTGCAAGAAAATTGGAATGTATCAATTAGCCTTAGAATTCCGTTTTCCTGTCGGCCCTTCCTTTATTAGGTCTTCACGAGCCCCTAAATTATAAAAGAATGGTACATAAAAATGAAGAACTCTACAAATCTGATCAAATCACCTCATTCGGACAACTAAAGGGTAGGAAGCCCTCCTTGACCTCCAACAACTTTTGGGTGAGAGGTCGTGAAATTAAGCAGCGACGTGAAACACAACGGGACTACCTGAAATTGGGACCCTACACACCGGGTATTAAAGCTTTGATGATATTTAACACCAGCAGAGTCAGAAAAGCCTTTTCTTGAAGAGTCCTAGAGAATAACTCGAGATATTTAATGAAAAGACGTCTGGAGCTGTTAATAATCTCTCCCCCCCCATCACTCTATTTTAAATAAGTTTGGAAACATTCTTCAAAATCCCTTCACAAACTCGAAAAAAAAGTAATTTACCTTTAAATTAGCTATAGGGTCCTTATTTACAAATAATAAGATCTTCAACCCTTAGTGAAATATTGTACCTTGTGTAAATTTGAAGTAGAGTTCTCTTGCCATCTATTCTATAATTTATCTAGGGTGGTCCCCCTCAGCAAGGCAGCATTATATTAAATTGATGACCCTTCCTTGATGCACATCGCTTGTTTTATTATCTAATTAATTCTATAATATTTATTTTTACACACGCGTGCTAGCTTTTTCGTACTTTACCTCTTGTTTATTTCTTGTCTTTATTTTTTTATTTTTTTTTGATATTTCACATAGGAGTCTTTGAAGTTTGAAATGTAATGATGTATTGAATTATTATTTTAAAAATTCAAACTTACTTGGAAGATAGGAGTACTAAGTTGATGGCTACAAAAATATCTAGTGATGAAAATCATGTTAGTTTTGGGAATGTCAAAAAAAAACCAAAAAAACTCAAAATCAATAAGGTAATCCTAACAATTTGAAGAACGATTTTGAGGAGAGCAAATTAGCTGTCATGAATTTTCCACTTTTAAATTAATAAGAATTTGTCTATTTTTATTTTAAAACTGACAAATTTATTATAACTATTAAACTAAATGTTGTACCTAAAGAGACGGTTGTTAAATATATATAAAATTTTCCTTCATATAATACTACTTTTCCATTAAAGTCACTATTTTTTACAAAGAAAATACCAAGGGCAGCCACCACCCTGCAGAGTGCTGCCTTCGAGACACTCAAATTCCCTGAAAGTTTTTGCAATGACCTTATTGGGTTGTCTTGGATGGTGTCTTCCAATTGCTCTAAAAACTCATCAGTCCTCACTTTTTTCTACACTCCACTCCCCAGCTTCCTCTTTAGACTTTCCCCATCCTTGTTCACTTCATGAACATGTGTTTTTCCCTAAGAGACAATTTAACAAAAGGAGGAAACTGGTATTCTGGCGTGGAACAATTGTTGTAATGCTAAGAAACTAGATGCCTCAATTAAGAAAAGTAATAGAAGGTCTTACTTTATTATATCCTCATATTGGCATTAACAAAGTAGGATAATGGTGTAGATTAACAAAATTATCAAGTCTTTGGATATATATTGTATAAATTTATTAGTTAAACTCTGTTAGTCGTCCAACCAAATTGCCTTATAAATTATCAGTGTATTCATTTCCATTTTTTATACTTCAGTTCGTGAATAACTATCATATTCATAGTTCATATATAAATTTTTTTTTTTTAGAAATGTTAAATAGTTTGAAATCCAAGTGGTTGTAAAGATGGAAATGTCATTAGAAATGTGTTAATTGGTAATCTGAAGAATAAGTATTCCTTTCTTTTATAGTTATCATTATTATTTAACCTTTAAATCTATATTTCATTTCCTACTTCTTCCAATTATATTCAAGTCCTGATTAAACATTCGTATGTGCAAATAACTTTAAGGATTTAATGTAGAGCTATAACTGTTAATCATTTTTGGACTCAGGGTAGAATTGAGGATCGACGACAGAGTAATTTTGATCATGTCCCTGTTTATTTTCTTCCCTCCTTTGTCACAGCGGATCGTAGCTGATCTAATGAAACTTCATGACATCTAAGCTGTTCTCCTCTTGAAATTGTTAGGATTACCATGTTGATTTTGAGTTTTTTTCTTTTTTTTAACATACCCAAAACACACATGATTTTCATCACTAGATATGTTTGTAGCGATCAACTTAGTACTCCTATCTTCCAACTAAGTTTGAATTTTTTTTTTAAACTGTCGTTTTAATTAATGTTTGCCGGGACTTCGATCGTTTTCACATTTCCATGACTATGTCTGATCAAAAAATTATTGATCCTTCTGTTATTATAAACTTTTGAGAGGGTTCTTAGTGAGTTTTATGATAAGTGACATAGTTAACCCTGTTTTGATGTTAGAGTGCCCAATGACCTATTTTTGATATCGACACTTGATAGTTTTTTTATATGCTATTCAATTGTCATTAGTAAAAATGTCATAAGTAAAGACTCTTTGAGATCAGAATTACGGGAATACAAGTTAGTTATCATATTCTGAAATTGAGATATTTACTCTGATACAAATTTTCTCCCAATATTGTTAGCATTGTACAAAATTTCTTCATGAGAAAAAACATTACAATAAATCAATTGTAAATAAATTCTAACAACAAATACTATCTCATTCATAAATGATCTACTGAAATAATTGGTTTAACCCAAAAATCTACAACAGAAGAGATTTAAAGTTTAAGATACATATGTTACGGGTTATATAGGTTCTAGAGAAGTAATAATTTTGAAACTTTCCCCTATATTACTCAAATTCAGAATTCTAATGAAGCCTTCTCTCCTTCTCTTCCGATAAACTTTTTTTTTTAAATATATGTTTTTTTCCATAAAATACAATTGTAATTGACATTTTTTTAGAGTAGATATATATTACTTTCTAATTATTTTAAATGAGGGCGTTAAATTTATCTCTGTCGTGGTTCTAAAAACTTGTTTTTTTTTTAAACTTCTTTACCTGAGATTAAATATAAAAAATGGGATTCTAAAAAATACTTTAACTGTTTGGGACATTCCAATAATAGAGCATTATTTTTGCCATAGATGACTCTATTATTGTCTTTCTTTCGTTATATAAGTAGGGTATAGGGTATAAGTTCGGTATAGACTAGACGGTACTAAACATAGTACTTGTACTAAATAATCTTCCTTGATATTTTTATATTTTTGTGATTGTTTGACTCACTGTTGTTTGAGCATGCGTCAAAGATAGACACTAACAAAGAGAAAATATGCCATATTTAATAGTTTTTCTTCGATAAAGGCGAAAACGTAAGCCAGGGAGCGAAATTGTAAATAGTGTTTATGGTCTTCGTACTTTACTGCCTACGCTGCACAATCTTAGTCTCCTAGATTCCGTTCCACTAATGTTGAAAGATGCACCAAGTTTTGGGAGACTAACTGTCAAAAATGTGTATACAATAATGGAAATGGTCGAATCCAAACGTCATGTAAGCACTGTTGGAATTGCCAAAGACATAAACATTGATGGAATTTTTATCAATTTAAAGTTATATTTGTTGTTTTTTTCTTCACCGTTCTTTTATTTGTAGAAAACAATGAAAGTAAATAAATATTAAATACTAGCATCAAGAGTCCGGGTCAGAAAACCTTAAACTTCTGAGGATTGACTTCCGTAACTTCTTATGTTGGAGTGATACTGATGGATAGAATTTCACTTCTTTTTTCGCCGCAATCCAGGATGTGGCTACAAAGGATGGTATATTTAGCAGCAGATGCCAAAAATATTGCTCTAAGCTCGTAAGGGTAAGATGTAAGCTTTCCAGCAATTAATGCCTGAGTGTTTAAGAAAGAAAAATCACTTGCTATAGTCCCCTGTGGAGAATGTTTTTTCCTTTGAGATAATGCGAGGAGTATAGAAGCTTTAATTAAATTCAAATGTGAATTTAAAGATCCATGATATTGGTGGAATCTTTGTAGAATTCAGACACCCCTATAATCCACATAGGTATGTAGTTAAAAATTCACACAATCTTTGCATGGCTTATAAAATTTGATACAATTGGCAGAGATCTGAAATTAGGCGGTAAATTGCCTACCTTTGGAAATGTACATAAGGGAAGATACAATTACATTTCCCCGATTTTCTGGAAGTCCTAAAAAATTTAAATATTATTCCCAAATAGATTTAGCTTCGACTGTTGGTTTTAATAAAATTCATTTTAAGATGCCAGGGTCTCAGAATGGTTAAAACTTTTGCCGCTCTTTTTAAAGGTTAGTAAAAACGCCCATTGCAAAAGGGGTTTGTGGCTTTAGGTCATAAAATGTTAAAATATTTTTTCCAGGGCTTCTTCTTATAAATACTTTGGAGCGCTAAGATTCTAAAGAAGACAGGATTCTTAACCTTGCCTAAGTTTATACCCAGAATAGAACCACCATTAAATACTGCAAAAGCTGAACAATGATTTGAGCTGCAGACCATACCGGGGGAGTGAACAGCAATTTTCTCGTTGGGTAGGTCAGTACCAATAATCATGATTCTATGGTGAAATTATTTATATCAAGGTTATACATGTACGCCTTCTACACCATCCTGTTTCTCCTTTTTTTTTCTCTCCACTGGTAGGAATTATATTCCGTTATCACCACTATTATCGATCCCATGATCATAAACCTTACATTTTGGTCAATAGTACAAGCACATACACTGTGAGCCCCATTTGCACCAGCAAGAACGTATCTTAAAGGTCGAAGAGAAGCGAATTTCGAAAAACTTTTACATGAATCGGGGTTACAATCCTTAAAATTACGAAATAGTTCTCTCAAATTCTTAAAAATTAACCGTTTCTGTAATTTTACCAGTATGATTTTGTACAACGACAAAGTCTTTTTTCGCGAGTAATATCCTGCTTCATTCATCAGAACAGTACAATTCAACTACTTTATTAACAACATCGATTGGTATTTCCTTACGCTGCTTTAGATTAGGAGATACAAACATACCTCTCTTGCTCAACAATTTCTTTGCCTATGATGCCATTCGTTGTGAGTTGCTAAAATACTGCGTCATTACTCTAACGGTCATTCTTGCAGCGAATATTATTAGTATCTGAGTCAGTTTCTTATTTCCCTGTATTTCTCCTTGAGTCCTTCAATCACTTGAGGCATCTAATTTCCTTGTCATAATGGCGTACTTGGGGTATCTATCACACTAGGGCCAGGAATCAAGTCTACCTTCTTTTTTTACAGATTCATTTACTCTGTTTCATTAGGAGTTTGCATAGTTTTTAGATCGGGCAGGTTTTTGTATATCTATTGGACTTTCTCCAAGTGCAGACAACGAACATTTTAAAGTTCCTATTTCAGTACTCTTCTCAACAACTCTTCATTGCCTATAAAAGACGTTTCACTTGCTGTAACTGATAAAGCTTCAGGCAAGCTAATAATTTCCTGCGTCGATATTGGAGATTTCTGTTGGTTCTTTATTTTTTTTGGGGAAGCCTTTTTCTACGTCCAGAACAAAGCCTCTTCTCAGTCTTTAGTAAAGAACAAAATTGTCTCAACAGAGGCTCTGAGGCTTTTTGAGGATGTTTTCTACAATATTTATTCATGTGAATGTTTGTAGGATCACAATATTTTCTGAAGTATCTTCTTTTTTTTTGTTAAAACCATTTTAACTAATGATGCAAATAAGTAATTTAATACGACTATATTTTTAGAAATTATTCAGTTTATATCAATCTCTATAAAAATGTACTTCATTACTAAGTTTCAAAGACGAAATAGTCCATATGTAATCAACAAAAAACGGAAATAAATATAAACAAGAAAATGCTAGGAGTTTGTTAATTTCAACCCATATGTTCCAATAAATTATAAAATTTACATTATACATCCAACTGGATCAAGGTCAAACAAGACTCTTTTTTCAGACAAATATTGTTTAATATTGCCAAAATTGAAGCACCTATTGCGTTGGAGTTTGACTCCTAAAAATTTAAGTTTAACCAACTGACCTTTAATTAGAACAATTTGGGGGATAGAGGACGTATCTGCAACTATTTCAACAATGTAATCGCTATCTCCCCAAATTTCTCTGTAATTTGAAAAAGTTTTTCCCTCTTTTTTATATATCAGGTCCTTTTTTGGATAGTGGTTCGGTACATCACCAAACTGCTTCAAGAAGGAGATCATTTTTGATTCATCAACCCGTTTGAACGTATTGACAAGAGGAATGCCAATTTTTTTCTTCTTGTCATGGGAGAACTGATCTACTCCTTTCAATTTAAAGGTAACCTCCGCCAGCATGCCCTCCATATTTCTAATTTTCAATTTTTGAGGATTTTATAGTTCCTTAAGTCTACCTTTAATATCAATTGAGAACCTGAGAACCTTGTATAAATACAAGTTTGGCCAAATATGGCTCTGCAATTTTGTGCTCTTTGAAGCCGGACTATATAGTAACATCATATATATCAACATTTTAACATTATCTGCTTTTAAGGCCTCTCCATCAACATCTTCAAGCATGCGAACAAAAATTTACACCTTAAAGTTTCAACTCAAATTGATTTAAGTATCTGCATCTTTATCAATTTTTTTTTCATTTAAGGACGGTGGCATTTTGCTTTCTTGGAGAGTTCAAAGAGGGAACGTTTTCCTCAGTATGTTGGTTCATCGTCATCTTATCAAGAGATGCAGATGAAATACAATCGGCACTTCTTCAAACTTATAAGATTGAAAAAAAAAAAAAAAAAGGAGACGAGGTCCAACACACGCTCCTTTTCCAATGGGAGGAACAAAATAGCAATAGATATCAATTACATGATTCCCTAGCTTGATTCTTCGGATAACAGGGACGAATTCCAAATCACGCTCCGTAATGTCCGAGCTTCAATTAATATGTAAATACATATTATATATATAAAGCTCATCTCACTATCAAACATAAGCTCGATAGTTCAATGTAAATAAATAAGTCCCCACGGAATAGTCACTCTCCACTATCACTAATTACTATCAATGCATTATAAAGAAACACGAATGTACGTAACGAATTATTTACCTAAATATTTTTTACTTAACCTATTATATTCAGTCATTATTTTTATTTATTTATCTTTACAATTAGTTAAAACTTTTCCACAACATTAATATAGATATTTCAAACCTTATTTCAAACATAAATTTGTTAAAGATACCTGCATACAAAAAATTAAAATGAGTTTTTTCGAAATAACTATGTTTTATTTGCAGTTCCTTATATTTAATTTATTTTTTCCTAGTGTTGCCATTATACAAAATATATGTATTAGTATTTTTCGACTAAAAATATATAACAAAAATGTCGTTGAGCGCAATTGATATGTAATTATCGGGACGTCTGCAGAGTTTTTGTTTGATAGCGGGCTATTTCAGATGTTTGAAGGTTTTTTTATGCTTGCTTTTTAATAAAGGACAATTCTGCTTCAGGTGGGGCTAAAAAAATTTTTGGTATTGTGATTGGTTGTTCTTTTTTTTTTTTTTTTGTTCCAATTTTTTTTTTCGTTTTTTTTTTTTTTTTTTTTTATGTCAGTAAGTCATTTTTTTATAGCTATAGTAGTATTGGTCTTCAAATATGTAGTCTATTACAGTTGCCAACATATGTTTTTCCCTTTGATTTACACTCAGGAGGATTTTCACATCTAAGTTTTACTACTGAAATACAGTCTTTAAAAGGGTTGATTAAAAAATTTATTTATTATAAAAACTGATTGTAATGTAATTATCCCTGATGACTTAATAAAATTGTATATTGTTTGTACCACTAAAGTATTTTTTGACATATTTACCTTATTTATACAAGCTTTCATAGATTTTTCAAATAATAAATTACTAAACATAATATTCTAAAATAATCCACAGTTCAGAAGTATATTTCAAAATGGCACAAACTTACGCTACACAACATTGAAATATAATTCAAGCAAAAGTTGTTTGATAAATATGCACAGTCTAAAATGTATCTTATACCCAAGGAAGACAACTAACGGACCATAGAAGATTTGAAGGAAGTAATTCAACTTATATTTAAAAAGCCACGTCATCACTATTACATCTTTCATAAGTATGAAATATTTAGCTGTGTTGATGGGGAAAAAAATTTCAAGAAAAAGAAAGCAACACCAGCAGAATGTCAGTTTATTCTTCTTCTATGGAATACACCTATGGCATTATCAATAGAGTTCATATTGCTACTGGCCATGGTGGTGGATACAGGATGCTGAAATACATTGAAGGAAAGTATGTTAACATTACAAGATATGCTGTTGAACTCTATAAGTTGATCTGTCAAGAGAAGAGGAAACATTTAAAGACAACTGTATTGTTGTACGACCTATTTTTTTAAGCAAACTCAGTTCCTGGGGTCATGTAAATCTAGTAGATGTGTACTTATCTCTTCAGATCATCTTTCTGTAAGGTTTTTTCACGAGCCCACTCTGAATGCACTTAACCATTATGTGTTGAAAGATGATCCATTCAGAAGCTTCAAACAAACAGCACAAGTTACGGATATTCTTAAGCGCTTTTGGCATAGCATAATTGTGATCTCTAATACTATGTATGTCCAAAAGAGAGACGTTTCATTAAAACCGATTTCTGTAAAGGCGCGGAAACAAATTAAATTAAATTTACAGAATGGATTAAAAAGTGGGAGACACTCTCAAAAAAAAATGGAGGTGGTTTATCTTCGAGACATTTTATGACAACTTGCTGGTGGAAATTACTATATCAGTTGTCGACAGTTTTTTGAGGGTGAAAAAAAAATCATTTTAGCCTACTTTTAAAATCAATATCATTAGTTGCAATTGCATCAATTTTAGTCGATACAAAAGAATCTAATTATACAAGTGAAGAAGATGTTTCTACATTTATCAGCCTTATATCTTTCCATTCTGTAATGAAATTAGATTCACTTAAAGATCATTTATTTTATATGTGGCTATGTTGCGTTACCCATTCTATTTTTTTTTAAAAAACGTTACATCGGGAGTTAAATTAATAGAGGTAGTAGAAAAAACAAAGTGATGTAATCTATCTTTCTTGAGGACATCTCTATGACTTGTTACAACATATTTTTTCAAATAAAGAAAAGTGAAATGTTATTTTATCTATGGCTACTCCAAGAAGTGTTTTTATAAAGGGTGCACGAAGATTTTTTTACTTCTAATCTAAAAACTACTTGAAAAATCTTCATACAGTAATAATCATCTACTTAGCTGCAAAATAAAAAATGTTTTTAAAGCAAATAACTATATTCATGTAAGTAAAAAAAGAAAAAGTGCTTGCAAAAATTATTCTAATACTAAAAAAAATTTCAAAGCTGAAATCAGATTGAATAGTGAACTAGCTCCATTTTTCTTCAATATCATTTTGATATTTTACTTATTATATTTATTTCATTATAATGTTAAGCTCAATTAAAACTATGTGTTAAGTTTTTAATAAAAAAATTTAATTAGGGGTTAAAATAGGGTAAGTTATGACTTATGAGCTGTTAAAGTTTCTATTTACTGCATTTACTTTATTAATATGATAAATTCATTTGCACTCTAGTAAAAAAAAAGCGCATGCCAAAAGAAGATATCGTTCCATATACAATTCAGTGATCTTTCACTGAATGATATATTGAAGAAAAGGAAAAGAGCGAGCCACAGGTCTATAAAGGATAGAAAAAAACAAGGCTTTAAAAAGAAGTTTACCTGTTTTTATGCTGACGCATGTATAGTGTTGTTTTTATTCTTTTTTTTTTTTTTTGTAATTTTTATCCCGATTTATTTTTTTGCATCATGTAAATATACAGCCCAAAATTTTATCGCCATATTTCGGTAAATTATCGATTTTGTATTTAAATTTTTTAGGATAGGCTAAGAAAATCAAAAATGTAATCCCTAGTTTAGAACTTTAAAAATAGATCAAGTGATTCCCTATTATTCCAGGAAAAGAGAATGGTCAGCGTTCTCGTGTAGACTTAAATGGAGGGGTGGCACAAGGAAAATTATTCGAGTTATTATTGATTGAGATGAAAATGATATGTACATAATTGCTATGAAAACTGGGCCGTATATATCTTTGGAAGTAAATTGCTTAATATAAATTATTTCATAAAAGATAAAACTTGGTGCATGATTAGAATATTTCATTGTTTCTAGTTGATTTATATTCAATTCAATGTCCATGATATAGATAGTATCAAACAAGAGTCTCTATTTCATGATAGTTTCAACTTTCTATGCCATCACCATCAATGACCCTTGAAATTGTATTTAATAATGCTCCCATTACTTTGTCTAAGCAATCATTTAATACATATCTCAACTTCTTTTGCTTATATATGATGAATCTTCTGATCACATTAAAATCTCCAAATTCAAAGGCAAATGTCAATAAAACCCTTTGGTTATTTGGGGAAGAATCATTTTAAAGTTATGTTTGAAAGACTGGCTGGGAAATATCTTGGAAACTTTTAAGATTTATTGCTTTCAAATTAAGATAAAGTTCCTTCATTTTATATATGAATTTATTGTATCAATAAATTGTTGATGTTCCTAATCGTAGGAAAGATTCTAATAAATAAAATCAAACAATGCCTGTCAATTTTAAATAAATTTAGAGAAAATCGATTACCTCAAATGACAATTAAAGTAAGACATTTTGTCTCACGCCCATATTTTGAGTAAAATGATCTAATAAACATTTAAGGTACATTATCATGGAACAAGGTTAAACAACCCACATTAAATTATCTTTACATTTATATGAATTGTTTGCATGATATATTGTTTAAATCAGGACTAAAATATTGGTGATACAATAAATTTCTGTTTTATAATACTCTAGTGTTGGCTCGCGGCGGTCATCAAAAATGCAAATTTTCCCCACCTATGTCTAATGCAAATTATGATTTTTTTATTACTATTAAAAATGTTATTAATATAATATGTTGCAAAGAAGTGAGGGGTCATCCCACCATGGGCCCACCAGAGGTGTGACCCTAAAGTACAAATTACTTTTTTATTCATGTTACATATAATTTGATTTTGATACTATAAATACTCGATAAATATGTAAAAAAAAACAAAAAAAAAACTAAAATGGTCACTCGGTATTTGGCAAAATCTCCACCTATAATAAAATTGAGTTATGTAGCTTAATTCTTTTACAAAGATATTGTTGATTATGCATTTTGTATTACCTTGACCTCTCAAAATTTAATGCCCTCTTACTATGACCTTCGTATCAAGTTTGATCAAAATTGATCCCTAACTTTTTCCATAATTCTGATAACTAACAATTAGAGGCAACAAAAATGACATCCGTTCAACTTCGTTTACGGAGATAATTACAATAAAATTTGATTAAATTACCATTTGTAAGAAGAAAAAGTAATTTTCGCATAAATTTAGGACTAAAATATAATTTGATTTTAACTCATCTCTAGAACAGTACCTTATACCTTAATACACGAGGGTCTGGGTGCTCCATTGAAATCTGAAAAATTATTAATTCAATAATTAATGAAAGTTTTGTGATTGAAATTATTCCATCTTTCGATATATCGAAGCATAAAAATGAACAAAACAAACCTGAGCTCTCTAGCTTTCATACAATTCAAGAAAACAACACATGAACGTGATCGATGAATTTCAATTTGCGAATTCTAAGCAGTTGAGGGTATCCAGGACCACCATTTACACTATCAACTAGTCTAAAACTTCGATAAGGAAGAAGGCCTCTCTCAAAAATAACAAACTGGGTCTGGAGGAGTTAAAGAAAACAGTCCAAGCCAATTTCCTCAAGTCCATTAATGCCCATGTAAGAGATCTCGGGACTTCACACCAGATTTTCCAGGAATTTTCAACAATGTGATTGGAAAGATCCTTGTGAGGGGGGAGAGGTAATTTTTGAAATTCTATTATTAATTAATAAATTCTATATT